>NC_035440.2:14622656-15830703 GCF_002127325.2 Helianthus annuus
CAATCTTTTTATTTATATATTTTTATGTTTTGGACAATTTTATCATTTATTATGTGCATTTTTACGATTACATACATGTTAAGAGTAATTTTATCATTTTTATATGTAATTTTATAATTACACATATGTAAGCTAGTTTTTTTACATATATGTAATTAGTTATGACACATATATATAATTTTGGCAATTAAACATATGTAAACTACTTTTAACATGTATGTAATCAAAGAAATACATATAATAGATGACAAAAAGATCCTAAATACAAAAACTTATATATAAAATGATTGTTTATTAGGAGTTCTGAAAGTTCTGTAGTTGTTTAGAGTTCTAAAATGAACTCAACCCTGTATATATATATATATATATATATATATATATATTACAAACCTGTATATTACACACCTAAAATATAAAAAAAATGTAAATCATGCTTCTATATAATCCTATTCACATAGTTAAAAAAGTGTAATAATAGTATAATCTAATTATTGTGTTTTTTTCCGACTAGTATTTATATATGGATGTTTAGTAAAAAGATCTAATTATTGTATTTTTATTTTACGATAATATTTAATAGAATACATTGTATTTATCTTATAATATTAATTAAATAGTGCATCCTAATATGGTTATTAACATATTTAAATTAAATTTATTATATTAGTAAGGATAAGGATTAAAAAAATATTTTGAAATAAAATGTAAGTCTAAATTGTAAGGTTAAAAGCAGAGTGACACGTGACAATAATTCGAATTCTATATTAAAAGTTAAATTAGATATGAAGTTTTATTTGTAACTTTACCATCTTTATCAATAAATAATATTTTAAATCATTTGGTTTTTAAAATATATATAGTTAATCTTAACGGGGAGTTATATTACCAAATAAAGTTAATATAACAATGTGTAAATAATTAAATTGAAGATATTAATATTAATAGAAAAATAATAATAATTTTGTTATAGATAATAATAAACAAACGATAGAGATAAAGTAATTTTTATATTTTTATCTCTATATCATATAGTATAATTTATTAACCCAAGCATCATGGTATATCAAATATTTTTATGGGAGAGAATGTTTATTTAGAATTATTTATTAATATGGATAATGGTCCTTATATTAATTTTCTTATTATTGTTATTATTTATTATTGTGATTGAGGTAATATAATAAATTGCCATGTGGCATTTTTGTGAAATCCTTTGTTACGAGAGAATACCAAGTGGCATTAAGTAGACTCTTTTATTAGTATTATTTTATATATATAGGGTAGGGTTATTATAAAAAATGTGTGTTTTGTGAGAAGTATAGCAAGGAATCTAGACGCTTTGATCTATAATCTAAGGTTATAGGGTGTGGTCATGGTCCTCATGACCACCATGATCCTCCACGTCGGCGCCATGTCATCGCCCTCTAATTCACCATCCAAAATCACTATCCTAAGGGTTTGGTCATGACCCAAACTACTATCCATCCCTTTTTTGTGTGAAATACATTTTATTTATTTTAAATAAACAACAAATAAAATTAAATAAATTTTAGTAATAAAACTACAGAACATTCAAATTAATAAAAAAATAACATTCAAATTTAAACTACATTTTATAAATTAAGAAAAAATAACTACTCGTTGTTGTTAACCCGACCATATTGCCAAACATGTTCAATCAAATCCGAACGAAGATGGTTATGCGTAGTCTCGTTGTATAACGCCCACATGTTAGACTCTTTTTGCCCTTCATCAACTGGTACAACTGTAACATTCCTATTTTTATATAAGAATTATAGGGTTTGGTTAAATTTATTAACCACTAGTAACTAGTTTATTTTTAATATAAATATTCAACCCAAATAGTTTTAACATTATCTTAGATAGTTGGTTGAAATATTATATTAATTAATTGGCCTGTATATGAGTGACCTTTCTGATAAAATAAAAGTATATAAAAAAAACTTATATTATTAGACAGGTAGATTACGGGTAAGTTGACCGTTAGAAATATTAAGTTCCTAGACGGGCCTAGGAACCATATAATAATTCAATTATAAAAATACATTGTATTTTGAACCTACTCTATTTTTAATGAAACTTGGTTCGAAATATAGACAAAAATATTCTCGTTTTAAAGACATATTCATTATTTTATAAAACGCGATATTTTAGAAATTATAAGTGCCAAATAAGTGAAGCTGTTGAATTAATTATAATAATAAAATATTATTAAATCTAAACTTAATTTTATAAACTTCATGCATACGTATGTGTGTATGCATGATCTAAAAAGAAAATGGAAAATAATAATAAACTAACTTTAATATGAAAATGTGTACGTGGACAACTAACAATCAACATTTGAATTAAAAAACCAAAATATACTGTGTGCATTTAATATGTATGGATAGGTGTCCTTGGCAAAAGAAAAATAAAATAAAAATAAAATAGAATTGTGACTTAATATGGAACGTGTCTTCTACATAGAGATGGAGGAATCAAAGTCATCCATTCCATCTTTATTATAAACTAGTTGGATACCCCGTCCGCGTTGCGGGGCGCTAAGACGAATATTTCTTAGTTTAATAATATGTACGCATGTATTTTAGTTATTTGTGCATACTACTCATAACACGATCTCAAAAAAATTATATCGACTCAACCAATTAAACCAAAACACTGTCATAGTTTTGCCAAAAAAAAAAAAGACGGCAAGCCTGAGCTGGGGGCAAAATAGTAAATTGTCATAAACAATAAGCGAGTGTCAGACACCTACTTGACAAAAAAGTTAGATTGAGTAAACCAAATAAAATAAAAACAAAATAAAAACTACTGTAGTTTTGAAAAAAAAAAATTAAAACGATGGCAATACTCAAGATTTTAACTGAGGGCAAAATCATAACTTTTTAAAAGAGAACAAACTCATAATTTTAAATGATGTCAAATTCGAAATTTTTAGCTGGCGGGCAAAACCAAACTTTTGTTTTGAACGGGGAAAAATCATAGTTTTGAACTAAGGGCGAAATCGTAATTTTTAGCTGGAGACAAAAGCATAAATTTATTTTGAAATGAGGGCAAAAACGTAAGTTTGAACTGAGGGCGAAATCGTAATTTTTGAAAAGGGCAATTATAATTATATATGATATACTAACATTAATTAAATTAAAACTAAAAATGAAAAAAAAAAAGAAGAAGAAGAAGGGCAGTCGCCAATTTAACCCAATGGACGAAAAGTACTATTACACCCCTGATGGGATTTGTATACGTTGAATAATACAAAGCAATAGCAGCAACTTTGTTCCCATCTCTCTCGAACTCTCTCTCTCTCTAAATAAAATCGCCAACTTCCTCTCTCTCTAAATATTTATTATTTAATAATAATAATAATAATAGCCATGTCTCGTTTTAAGTAATGTAACTCTCGATCACCGCTACCCTTTCCGATTGATCTGCAACCCATAACTCATGTCAGGGCTCTGCCCGACTAAGTTCATTGGGATTCTGTCTCGGGACATCGGGATAAGGTTGAATTAGGGGTACTATACTTACCACGAGTGCATTATATATTTTTTTATAGCTTAGAAGTATACCCAAAATTTATACCAGGAGATTTTCTAGTTGAACCCTAAAGTTACAAAGTAGGGTCCATTCTCTTTTCTCACCGTTTTATTTCCTTTTTGAGATTCACCCAAAACTATTATTTATTATTTTATTTTGTCAGATAAGAAACCTTATTTGAGACCCCCAAGTAATCCTGCACCACTCCTAAAATTTTCAGAATCCTAAGAATCAGGATCAGGGCCCCTAAAACTCAAGGGGGGTAAACCCTAATTGACGATTATCTTCAAAATACGTTGTCAAACTTGAAATTCGTTCGAACGTCGACTCAGCAGGGCTACCCAGGTGACAAGCCTACTCTAGGCTAGGGGGACTTGCCCCGCGACACGCGGCAAGTACCGGAGATTCTTCCGCGACTCGCGGGAGGCTCCAAAATTGGGTATAAATAGAGGGGCCTGGGACTTGATTTCTGGCATTCGTTCGACGTTAAAATTCGTTTTACACTACGGAATATCACCCGATTACTACCAAACACACACTAGCTCGAATTCTGCTACGCCACCGGGTATTAACTAGATCACTGCTACGATTCAATATCCGATCGATTGAAACTATCCGAGGAATGTTTAAGTGCTACTCAAATTGAGTCTATACTTTGTCATTCGTCGTGATTCGGACAGGATGTTTGAGTATCGCCCGAACTCGGGCTATACTCTGTCATTCGTTGTGAATCCGCTGGATGTTTAAGTATCGCACTTTGTCATTCATTGTGAAGGTTTTAATCTCGTGAGTTTATCGTAAAAGTTGTATTCAGTTATTTACCTAGTTTCGTGTGCATTATTATTTAAATTAGGTTATCAGGCTTATTAGTAGGCTAAACTCTACCCCATACACTTACAATCAAAGGAGATGCTAATTCTCAGAAGAAATTGAATCAAGAAGCTTGTTAAATCAATACTGCATGCTTATAATGTGAGTCATTCTCTTTTTACCAAACTTGCTTTCAAAATTATGTTTGTTTCCAAAGTTATAATTACAGGGATTAAGTCTTTGTAGTCTTCAATTACAGCCGGTATGTAGGGTTTTGTATACATTACTTGATAATCTTCACCATTGGACAACGAGTTAGCCAATGGGTGATATGACCATAGTCACAGAAATGAGTCGAGTGACAAATACTGTGGGTAATTGGGTGACATATAAACATTGTAATCGCTCTTAATACTGTGAATTATAACAAATATGTTTTTGTATAAACCTGAATGAACTCACTCAGTATTTCCCTGCTGACAAAACCTTTTTAAAACGCATTTCAGGTCATTACAGTAGATTGGAGTTAGAGTTGGATACGGCACCAACAAGACTTACAGAAGTGGCTCATTTTTAATAATTAAATTAAATTAAGAAAAAATGTTTTATATAATCGGGTTTATCCCTTATTAAAGCTACCATTGTAAAACATGGGTTTTTATCCCATCTATTTAATAAATAAAATCCGGTGTTTCTAAACTCTGATATTTTTCCTAACTCACGGTCCTAATGAAATTTCCGCTGCAATGTTTTTAAAATAAACCACCGGTACCACTTGGCTGCTCGCGGCTCCCGATTCCATCCAGGGTGGGTCGGGGGTCGTGACAACAACATTCTCATGAATGTCGTTAGGATCATATTCTTCGTCTTCGATAATCATGTTATGCAACAAGATACAAGCATACATACAATATCTCAATGTTTTGAGTTCAAGTGCTCGTGCTGGGTACGGTATAGTTTTAACAATCGTTGTGTACGTTGGGTATATTCCATCAACTAGATAATACCCGTGCTTGTATTCTACTCCTAAAACCGAAAACCTATAATCAGGCCCCGTACCGTTAATGATATCATTGAAAACATCTGACTGACCAAGAACGTTAATGTCATTATTCGAACCAGGAACACCAAAGAAAGCATACCAAACCCAAAGATCATTTGATGCCATGGATTCTAGAATTAATGTGGGATGACCATGATCACCTCGAGTAAATTGACCTCGCCATGCATTAGGGCAATTACGCCAAGGCTAATACATACAATCTATGCTACCAAGCATTCTAGGAAAAGCATGTTTACTTTCGTGTGCCTGGTACAACTTTATGATGTCATTCTTTGTTGGCCTTCGTAAGTACTTCGTGTTGTATAGCTTGATCACCCCTTTGCAAAATTGATACAAACTCTCTCGTGAAGTTCTATCAGACGTCTTCAAATATTCATCCCACATGTCGTTACTTATAACGTATGCCAATTGGCGAATTGCTGACGTACACTTTTGTAAAGTGGTAAATCCCCTTTTACCTGTAGCATCCCATCTTAATGTGAAAAATGGGTCATAATTAGCCGAGTCGTTGGCTATACGTAAGAAAAGATGACGGCTCATTCAAAAATGACGCCTAAACATTTCATCCGTGTATATCGGGTTTTCGGCAAAGTAATCGGCCATCAACCTATCGTGGGCACCTACATATTTTACAAAAATGTAAATTACACTAAGATATAAACGACACTTCAAAAAATATAATGCACGAAAAAAAATAGCTTCACAATCCCTATTTAAACATTGTTGTCGTTTTCTCCTTTTGGACGAGGTTTCTTCCTCCTCTATAATTATTTATGTCGTTTCCATCACCACGTTTAAAAAAATTAGTTGATCACATCGGAAGAAATTGGTGACGCCATGGTGGTGGGATAACCTGTTTCTTCTTTTTCTTTGCTACTGTAGGTATAAATAATATAACCGATTAAGCCCAAATTACATGAGAGATTTATAACATAGTTGTCCAAAAATTGAAAAAAAAAGGTAATTTAATCCATAAAATATAAAACTGAATCAATTTCTTTACAACTTGAAAATATAAAAAACCACAGCGACAAAAATTAAAGACGAAAACTAGAAAATATAAAAAATGATAGCGACATAATTTAAAGACCCCATTTTTGAACAATTTTGGCCTTCATTTTCTGCAACACTTCTTTATCTTTTTCCGGGAGCGAGTCGATGCTTGTCGCCATTAGCTTAAAGTCTTCACCATCGGCCGCTTCTTGCATTTCTTTTTCTTTCAACTTAAGTCTCGCCGCTTGTATTTCGTTAAATTCGGTGAGCTTGCTCATCAACTTATCCACCTTCGTTTCACCCGGAGTCTCATTTTATGTCAACGCCTCTTTATTTTTGGTCGCCGCTTCCTTTTTTGCTTTGTCTCTACCATTTGGGCGCTTCAATTCCGGAATCTCCGTCACTTCATCGTCAAATTCCGGAATCTCCGTCACTTCATCGTTAAACTCAGGTTCGTCATTAATATTAATATGGCAACGCACATCTGAATCACCGGCACTATGCTCTATCGACTCGAATGTTTTAGACCTCTTTGCTCTTGCCACCTCGTTAGGAACCGGCGCCCACTTGGGACAATTTTTAAAGATTTCCCAAGCCCCTACGTACGTGAACACACTATGTTCTTTCGTATGGTATTTTGACATAGCTATGGCAAAAACCATTTCATCACTCGCCCCACTTGGCCGATTCGAACGAGCATTGTTGTAATAACCACAAAATGTCGATATCTTCTTATTCATCTCTTGATACTTTGAGCCCATTGAGTTCACTTCTCAGTACGGTTCGTTTTGCATCAACGCATGAAATTTGTTGCAAACCTCCTTCCAAAAACTACCAGACTTTTGATTATTAACTACAAAAAAAATCAAGGTGTAAATAAATGTTGTTTTATCTTGAATTAAATAATATTTTAGTATAAATAAAAAAGAATAACATACCTACGATCGAACACGTAGACGTATTGGTCCATACCCTTGCCAACGGCAACTCTTCGATCGATGTCCAAGTGTGACCTCTACCGGTGGTTAAATTATCTTGTTCCGGCCTCTTTGAACGCTTTTTTAGATGTTTTCTTAGAACTTTGAGGTTGGGTTTCGGGTACAACGTCAATGTCATCCAAATCGTCTAACGAAGGGGTATCGGGTGTCGGTTGCGATTGGACTTTCGTATGAATAAGCCGACTGTGGCTTTGTTTGAGCGTTTTAAGTTATTGCTGATGCTGTTGAAATTGGATTTGTTGAAGTTGAAATAAACTAGTAGGTTGCGAGTTGCGTGAACGCGTTAGGATTCGGGGTTTGAGGGAGTTGGTTGAACGCATTAGGAAATTGATTGTAGCTTGTAAAAGAAAATTGTGGAGTCGCCCACATCGGATCAACGTGTGTCGCCCACGGGGTTTGTGGCGGATTGTTCGGGTTGTTTGTGTTGTTCGGATTACTTGGATCCATGGTTTGAATAATATATTTAACTGGATTTGGTTCCTTTTTAACAACTTTTTCTTGTTCATACAAAGGGTAACTATAGTAAGAAGCTGTTTTATCATGTATAATGATAAATGAAGAAGTTTACTTATGGTCAAGAATATTATTCTACTTGTCCATCTTCTTATGCAATCGGGAATTACATCATTTGATCTTACAAACAATTTATTCAACCAAGTTAAGTACCTCACATCTAAATAGAACACTTTAAAGTTTAAGCCACTCAAATACATCACTTATGTAGAAAAATTAAGCATCTTAAAATCGTATCCTTTTTAAGCTTAGTTGTGTGACATTAATTTCTTTTGGCACATCTATCGTCAGCATTAAAAGGTACAAAACACTTAGAGCGATGCATTGCTAATGAAAACGAAATATATCGAATCATATCGAACATTCAGTCTATTATTCTATAGAGATAACATAAAGCTAAAACGGATTGAAAATGTATCAAATTCAAAACACCAGTGCAATAAATCGTTCCGATTCTGGTGCAACAGTATTAACTATATCAAACTGTCACACCCCGATCACCGGTGGGCCCGGATGGGTACAATCACGACAGTTGGATAACAGTTATCACAGTATAATAACATGCAGTAGAAGTATTTGATTAAAATTATTAAAATAAAGCTTGAATGTATATAAGTATTACAAGCGTTCGATACAGCCCACAAGCAGGATCCAAATAAACAGAGCTTTAGACATCATAGGCCTTAAGCAACAGGAGTGCAAATTCCTTAGCCTTCATTCTAGCTGACCCGTATTCCCAGCCTATAATAAGGTTCGGTACCTGTTGTTCAATCTTTTGAAAATACGTCAACCAAAGCTGGTAAATACAATTAACTGACTCTTTAAAAAATAGTTTTTTGAAAAGAGTTTTGTACATATAGAAAACCCATAGGTGATCTTTTAAATATATCTTGGGATTATTCTTGTTACGAGGTTATATACTTGATTAACCCATTGGGTTGTCCAAACATGGTATCATTAACCCCCCAATTATAATAATTATCAAGTAAATGGATTAAACCGTATTCTTACATTTTTGCGCAATCATAGGCGACTTACTTATGTAATAACCGCCCCAAGAGGGATATTTGCCATCCCAAGTTTACACTAAAATAGTCAAGAGTATTTACCTTTTTGCTAGCTTCCAATCAATAAAACTATATTAGGCAAAGAGCCGCAAGTCTAAGTATTATTGACTCAACTCCGATTATCTGGGGGGGGGGGTACTATAGTCTGGAATGAACAGATTTATTATCTGTTAGAATGTGTACGGGCCAAAGGTAGTTACTTTAGATATGACCCGATACTTAAGAATAGGTTCGCTAGATTAAGCATATACTGAAAAGAATGTGCTTTAAACCCAACAAGTACTAGGGCTTGTATAATATGGGTAAACAATGTACATTCTGGATTTTGAGATCAAAACGATAAGGTTAAACCCCTTTTCGGTAAACTTATGTAAACTGGTTACGTAAGTCTAACCGTACGGGTATAAGCGATATCGGGTAACCGTATGAGTCATGAACAAGTCCCATATGCCAATACACCTTAAATGAGTTATAATATCAGTTGGATATCAACTTGTATGCCTGTTAAGGTTTTAAAATCAAACTATGCCTCATAAGGGCGTTTTTGTAATTTTACAACTTACAAAAGGAGCTTGCAAGTAAACTGATGTTATGATCATAAACATTATGTAAAAATGGTTATATTATGATATCATATCAGTAGGATATCAAATATATGTGTGGTTTATGCTTTAAGACCAAACTATGCACCGTATGGGCATTTTGGTCATTTCACACATAGTTTGAGAATTTATTTGGGATTCCGAGTTTATGACTTAGATCTACTATAAAAATATTTAAAATGATTTATAAAATCAGTTGGTAACAAGTCTTGATTCAGAAATATGGTTTAAAGCCATACTATGCGCCTAAACGGCGTTAAAGTCGTTAAATGACGATTTATGTGATGGTTTATGAAATCTGATGTTATGACCAGCCTTGAATAGTTAAAATATTTTATTTGTCATAACATATCAGTAAGCAAAAGGTTTGGTATGAATATTATGCTTAAAACTCATTTTAAGTGTCATAAGGGCATTATCGTCATTTACGAGCATTGTACAAGAACTTGAAGTTAAACTCAGTATAAAGAATTTATGTTTAAAACTCATTTTAAATGAAAAAGGGCATTTTAGTCATTTAAAAAGCATAGTTTACGATTATATGCGTATACTCAGTTTATGACCAGATTATAAACATCAAAATATTCTAAACATGTTTACTTATCAGTACATAACTCATCTGCATGCTCATTTATATTTAAAACCTTATTTTTAAACAAAAGGGCATATTAGTCAAAGTGCGGCATAATAACGGAACATGCGCATAAACTCAGATTACTAGTCTGATCGTGTAATATAACCTTATAGGGTTATACTATATTATATTACGATCATATCGGAACCTAAAATCAGTATCATACTAGTCTATTTCGGTTTATAACCAAAAGTCAACGTAGAAGTCAAACTTTGCGACTTTCGGTTGCGAACCGACCCTAGAACTAGAATTGACAAGGAGAACATGTTTACACATGTTCTAATAATTATTATCGAGTTGTTTAAGTGATAAAACATATTTTAGAACACTTCTAAACTCATATCGCAATTGTTTTGAAAATTGACCCGTTGACTTTTTAAAGTAATATTCCGTTGACTCGTCAATTGACCAAGCAAACGTGATTCCTAGGAGGTGCCCTTTTGAGGGATTAACACCTACCTAATTACGATCACATAGCCATGTTCATTGTGAACAATGGCTTGACCCGTTTAAGGTCTAACTAAAGTCAAAGTGTTTATCGTAAACGCTTGACTTTTCGGCTTTAAAAGCCAAACAAAAGAACTAGTCACGAAAGGAACACTTACAAGTGGTCCTAGGGACCGAAGAAAACTCAGGGGTATGTTCCCAATTGCTCAGGAGCTCCCATAAGAGAAAGAGAAGAAGAAAATGAGAGGTGCAAGTGTTAAAGGCCACCAAAGGCCTCTATTTATACTTGAAGGTGAGTTTCTAGGATTAAGCCAAGTGTTTTGGGAGGTCCTAAGATCACTCCAGGTGTCTAGGCAGGTTTCTAAAACCATTAAAGAGCTCAAGGTCTCGAAATACAAGTGCTAGAGTGGTTTGTCTGGGCTGCAAGGAAGAAGAAGGGCAGCTGTCCAAAGTTTTTGCCCAGATAGGGCTCTGGCGGCCCGCGAAGTAGTTCAGGGGGGAAGGTCGCGGCCCGCGACTCTCCTACTGATTCGATAAAACAATTTGGAACTTGGCAATTTCAGTCCCTAGATCCTTTAACTTATAATAACTTCCATTTGAAGCACTTTTGGCCCTTGGAGTTAAGTTGTAGGTATTCTTGGAAGTATAACAAACATCGTTAAACTCCGGTTCGGTTAAAAGATCACCCGAAGACACTAGTTTCTCTCATTGACGCTTTTAACCCTTTTAACGCACAAAGTTGTGCGTAATATCGTTTAACGATATCAAAGCTTTACATAGCCCATATTAGGTATTCCCAAGAGTATTATCAAACATCATGATGCTACGGGTTTGTTAAAAGGTCACTCAGAGGTAAGAATTAACATGTTGACACTTTTAACCCTTCTAACGCACAAACATGTGCGTAATATTGTTTAACGGAATTAAAGCCCTGAACGGCCAATATTAGATATTCCCAAGAGTGGGATCAAACATAATAATGTTCCGGATTCGCTAAAAGGTTACTCAGAGATAAGATTTAACATGTTGATGCTTTTAACCCTCCGTTAATGAAACTTTTGAGTTTATCGCAAACGGTTTCGATTATCCAACAAGTGGCTTAATTATAGAACATGAATAACATATAATGTCACTCAGAGGATTAGTTTAAGCATGTTGACACTTCCAGTCCTTTCACATTCAAGCTTTTAATTGTTTGGCGATAATAGTCCCTCCTAGTCAACGTTTGACATAATTAGGATTAGGGACACCTGTTGATGCATTATTGGACACGATTTTACGAGGTGTTACATCCTCACCCCCTTAAAAGAAACCTCGACCTCGAGATTTGCTCAGAGCAATACGGTTAGTTCCGTATCATAGTAGGTTTCAACCTCTCAAGAGTATCCTGGGCCTCAATGGGAATCCCATTCTCATTAACGAGTTAAACTTGGGACTTTTAAATTCCATGGTCCATAATAGACAAGATTTTTCAATAAACCTTAAGCTCATGTTTAAACGTCATGCTGAAACATGACAAGTGCTTATCAGCTAAGCACTTTACTGGAATTTTCAAGAGATAAGAGTATATTTAGTATCTTATCCGATACTATGGATAACGGTACTTCATAAGGAGACTCGAGGTTATCTTTCTATAGCTTAACTTGTCGGAAATTTTAAATTTTCCTTAATTGACAAGAAGCGTCGACTTAGTAGGTTCGTCGACTGTAATTTACATCGCGTCATCCCGCTATTTATTTTAGGTAACTGGGAGATTAGATCCGCTGTTACCATTTCCCAATTCTATGTGGGGTTTCTAATTCATTATGCAGACCACAAATGGTCTACGATGTTCGACTCACTTGCGAACATTCTAAGCATTATGCTTCCTGGGCGGCTATGGACTTCTCGTGTCCATCCACACAAAGGTCTTCATCTTTCGACTTTAATTTGTCAGAATTTACTTATGTCATGTGGATGACATATTCTTCATTCAATTAGTTTGGCTCCTTAAGCATAAAATCTTCCTCGGCAATCCATGATGTTTGTTCTTCCACGAATGGTGAGTATATCACCAGATGGGGGGTTTAATCTCGATAAGTTTCTTACTGCAGACAAAGTGGATTTGTTTTTTTTTTTTTTTTTTTTGGACTAACCAATCCTTGTCTAAGAACATATCGAATCCCGCAGGATTTATAGATAAAAAGATTATCAAACACAATTGCTTAGTGAAGGATATATCATATGTGAAAGCATCTGGATTGACTACTTGATTCTATAACTAATATTTAAGCCTTGAAAATGCATATTTTAAATTTTATTAATTTACAATCGATAAAGCTTTAACTAGCTCCAAAGTTTAAAACAAGTTTCTAGTAATAAATCATTCACGGGAAATAATCCGTAATGATATGTCTTGATCTGCTTCTGCTGTAGCAGATTGGAAGGCTCAAGTATTCCCTTTGGGGCTGTTTGGTAGCCTCTGAATGGCCATTAAGAGGCTACCTCTTAATGGAACCATTAAGAATTTCTTGCCATCAGTGGCCTTGTTCTTCCCGTCAGTCGCCCTTTTTGGGCAGCGGGTCTTTATATGTCCTTTCCCACCACATCCATAGCAGGTGGCGTCTTTCAAGTTTTTGCATTCAGGAGACTTGTGATTCATCTCCTTACAGATGCCACAACCCTTAGTCTGCTCACGGAAACATCTTTCGAAGTGTTGCTTCCCGCAGGTTTTACATTCGGGTTTTGCCTCATTTGGCTTGGACTGGTTATAATTTGAACCGGTCTTACCCTTTTTTTAATCCTTACTTGGGGTATTATCACGCTTTCGCTTGTGATCCTCCTCGGCCTTAATCGCCCTTGCTCTTATTTCATCTTTAGTGAGAGAAAGAGTCAGATCCACAACGGATCTATAAGTCGCAGGTTTGGAGGATTTAACCATCCCCTTGGTTTCTGGAGCGAGCCCTCCAAGAAACTGTGCAATGCACTTAGACTCGGGGGTAATTAAATACGGAACGAGTCTTGATAAGGAGTTGTATTCAGATACATAGGCCCGACATTCGAGGCCTTTCATGATCAATCTTAGAAAGTCAGGTTCAACTTTCTCCACCTCGTGAGGTGGGCAATAAGTCTCGCGAATCAATTCAACAAACTTTGACCAACTCAGGTTGTACATTGTAACCTTACCAGTGGATTAGATCAGTGCCTTCCACCAAGTCAGAGCATCCTCCTTGAAGGATTGGGACACGTATTTAACAGTGACCATGTCGGCACAACCGCTTATATCAACAACGGTTTCCATTTCATCCAGCCACTTTAGAGCATCAATAGCTCCAATCTCACCCGTGAAGTCACGGGGTTTACAAGAAACAAAGTATTTATATGTACACCCCTTCTTAGAGTCATGTGACTCAACTTTCTTGATACTCTTAATACTCTGCTCACTCTTAGTTGAGGAGAAATGAGTCTTTTCAGTTTTATGAGTATTAGAACGGGGTTTAGAAACAGAGTTCTCTTTCTGTACTGATGGCTTTGGCCCTTTAAATGTGGCCATGTATCCATCCAGGGCTTTACCGACTTCATCGGCAACTATAGATCGAAGGCGATTCTCTTCATCATTACGGTTCTGGTGCTCTAAATCGTCACCACCGCTTTTCTTACTTGCTTTGCCAATACTCAGGCTCGCCATAAGTTATCTGAAAAATAATATAGCCATCAGTAATTCTTTGAGAACTAAATAGCAAATCGATTTATTTGCATTAGATCTTACAGATCTATATGTTTATATATCAATTTCACTAGCCCTACTTACCACAATTGGTAATGGGCTTAGCCATATAACTCATTGGCTTGTCACAGAGGTCGTTTAAATACGACACAATAGCATGCCACGAATTACGTTAAAACATAGCACACTGGTTTGTCACGAAGGACATTTAAATATAGCACATTGGCTTGTCACGAAGGACATTTAAATATAGCACATTGGCCTGTCACGAAGGACATTTAAATATAGCACATTGGCTTGTCACGAAAGACGTGAAAGACATGGCACAAGGGCCTGTTACAAGATTGTGAAGAATATGGCACAAAGGCCTCGTCACGAAGGACAAGAAAGTTATGGCACAAGGGCCTGTCACAAAGATTGTGAAAGATATGGCATAAAGGCCTCATCACGAAGGACATTGAATGATATGGCACTAAAGCCTTGTCACAAAGGACAATTAAAATATATATAAGCCGCGATCTCATTTGATCAAAGGGCTTTAAGGTTTGAACATAGTTCATTACCTTTGGATAAGGGGTCGTAGACCGCAACTGTCGTCACAATTGATGATATAATATGGCCCGCAGGTGATTCAATTGACATCACAAAAGGATGTTCCAATAATAATAATCATCATACTGTTGATATTAGTCATGGTCGCATTGATCATACAGACTACATGGCTTGGGTGTAGCCCACCACTTTGAACAGGGAATAATAGAGGTCACAACTATCATTGTCTTATCGACAATAGAGTAAAGTATAGCTTGTCGGCACTTCATCACTAAAGATGTTAATAATATGATCATCATACTGGTGATATTAGCCAGGATCGCACTGATCATATAGACTATGAGACTTGAGCATAACTCACCCCCTTAGGCAAGGAATCATAAAAGATTACAACTGTCTTTGTCACAAATGGACAATATAATATAGCCCGTAGGCAAAATATCTCCAAGGATGTTAAATATGATCATCATATTGATGATTTTAGTCATGATTGCATTGATCATATAGACTATTAGGCTTGAGCATAGCTCACCACCTTGGATAGGGAATCATAAAGATCACAATGTCAATGTCTCAAATGGACAACATGTTATAGCCCGTAGGCAAAACATCACTAAGGATGTTAAATAATATGATCATCATATTAGATGATATTAGTCATGATTGCATTGATCATATAGACTATGAGGCTTGGGTATAACCCACCACCTTAGACAGGGAACCATAAAGGTCACAACTGTCATTGTTTTAACTGACAATGCAGTATTATGATTCTTATCCTTCCACATAGTTTGGAACGGTTGAAAACTTGGAACAAGTATCGTCACAAGGTTGACGAAGATTTTCCTCCTTTCCACACAGTTGGGAATTAGTTGGAGTTTTGGAATAAGTTCCGTCACAAAGTTGACGAAGATTTTCTTCTTTCCACACAATTGGGAATTAGTTGAAGATTCAGTGATACGTTTCAGCCAACGTATTAATATGGTTCCTCTCCTTCCACACGGTTGAGAATAGTTGGAGATTTGGAACATATATCGTCACGAAGTTGGACGAGAGTTTTCTCCTTTCCACGTAGTTGGGAATTTAGTTGGAGATTTTAATGATACGTTTCAGTCAACGTATTGAATATGAATTCTTCTCCTCATTTAGAGATGTGTCTCAGTTGACGTTGAAAATATAAGTCCCTCTCCGTAGTGGGAGATTTGGGAATACATCACAGTTGATGTTTTAAGTATAAGTCCCTCTTCATAATGAGAAATTTGGGAATACGTCGCAGTTGACGTTTAAATATGGGTCCCTTTCCACATTGAGAGATTTGGGAATACGCCTCAATATAGTCAACGCATATGATACGGCTCGATACAGTCACCGTTTTAACATATTCTTCTCCGTATTGGGAGATTTGGGGATGATTAGCATCGCATAGATGGATGCAATTTCTCTCTCCTTTCCACACATTCGGGAATTAGTTGGAGATCTAAGATAAGTGTCGTCCTATAGTTGGACGGGAATCACTTAAAGATTTTTAAGTTTATATGGGTGTGAGGGAATCAGTTTTCCACTTCTATCACCCTTTCAACCACTACCATTGGTGGGAAATTTAAGACAAAGTCTTTTATCATGGTCTTATTTACTAGTCTTAATTACATAAGAACTAGTAGACCGAGTAATATTTAAAAGAAATTTATTTGCTTGATTGTTAGCGCTCCTTCATCTAATTTGTCTTCACCCAATAGAGTTGGCACCTTTAGTCCTTCTCCTCAGTTGGAGTTTCCAGGACACGTCTTATTTGACGTTTTAGTTATATGCACTTCTCCTCAGTTGGAGATTTGGTATACGCTCAATATAGTACAGTGTATACGATATGGCTCAATATAGTACACCGTTTAATTATATACCCTTTCTCCATATTAGGATATCTGGGGATACGCCTCAATAAAGTACAACATGTATAATACGGCTCAATAAAGTACACTGTTTAAAAATATACCTTTTCTCCTTATGGGGAGATTCGGGAATACGCCTCAATATAGTACAGCGTATGTGTTACGGCTCAATAAAGTACACCGTTTTAAAATATACCCTTTTCTCCTTATCGAGAGATTTAGGGAATACGCCTCAATAAAGTACAGCGTATATGATAAAGCTCAATAAAGTACACTGTTTAAAAATATACCCTTTCTCCTTATGGGGAGATTCGGGAATACGCCTCAATAGAGTACAGCGGATATGGTACGACTCAATATAGTACACCATTTAAATATAAGCCCCTCTCCTTATCGGGAGATTTGGGGATATGTCGTCTCATATATGGACGAAAATTTTGCACTTTTCAACCACTCATTGTGGGAACATGTGCTTTTGGCCTTCGTCTATCGCGCAATCAAGAGATCTGTTTGATAGGGTAGGAGCAATAAAATGTGACCTTCGTATTATTTGAAGGAAAATAATAAAACGACTCCATAAAATCAATGATTCTTCTTGTGGCAATAATATCGCCAAATTATATTAGATGCTTACTATTAGCCGATATCAGTACAATATGACCGTTGGGGGATCTTAGTGGTTCCATGCATTAAAACGTCATACTGGCCAGGCATGAAAGCAATCTATGGGATACACTAAGATACTGCCAATATTCATATGGCGCTTTAATCAAACTAAGTTTGGCATTCGTAGTTGTTAAAAATCAATGAAATAAAAATCATTGTCATGTTCCTGTTGGAGTGGCGAGAGTTGCCGAATTTATATAATATAGTATATACCCAGATAGGTTTGAATTAATCGAGCTCGAAGACTAGAAATTATATGCTTTAAGCATGAATCAGAAGAAGTGATTCCTTTTTCTGCCTATTCTCTAAAATGAGAGAACATTTGAATCAAAGAATAGAAATTTGGTGCAAAGTGCACATATATCTTTGCCATATTACGACTTTCCATAATTGTTGTTGTTTCAATCAGCTGGTGAGATATCACCGGAATGTCTATCAAATGTGATAGACTTCAGATACATGATATTAGGATATCACAAGAATATCAAAAAATATATCATCAGGTGACGAGGTTTATCATCCTCGTATCGGAGTTATCGTCTCCAAAACATATGTAGTTCACCATATGGAACTTCAAGCTACTCAATGGTAGAGATCCTTGAGTCCATGACCCATTATAGTTTCTTCATCTGGTCCGCGACATCTTGGCGGTATAAAATCAATAACTACTATATAGATTAAGAGTAGTCTTATATTCAGGTCTAGACCCGAAGTTTTTAAAGGAATCTGCATTTGTGATATTTGAGATTAGACACTAAGGGCTAGTGTCTAATTCACTCAAACCTGGCTCTGATACCAACCTGTCACACCCCGATCTCCGGTGGGCCCGGATGGCTACAATCGTGACGGTTGGATAACAGTTATCACAGTATAATAACATGCAGTAGAAGTATTTGATTAAAACTATTAAAATAAAGCTTTAATGTATATAAGTATTACAAGCATTCGATACAAGCCCACATGCATGATCCAAATAAACAGAGCTTTAGACATCATAGGCCTTAAGCAACAGGAGTGCAAATTCCTTAGCCTTCAATCTAGCCGACCCATATTCCCAGACTATAATAAGGTTCGGTACTTGATGTTCAATCTTTTGAAAATACGTCAGCCAAAGCTGGTAAATACAATTAACTGACTCTTTTAAAAAAATAGTTTTTCAAAAAGAGTTATATACATATAGAAAACCCGTAAGTGATCTTTTAAATATATCTTGGGATTATTCTTGTTACGAGGTTATATACTTGATTAACCCATTGGGTTGTCCGGACATGGTATCATTAACCCCCAATTATAATAATTATCAAGTAAACGGATTAAACCGTATTTTTACATTTTTGCGCAATCATAGGCGACTTACTTATGTAATAACCGCCCCAAGAGGCATATTTGCCATCCCAATTTTACACTAAAATAAGTCAAGAGTATTTACCTTTTTGCTAGCTTCCAATCAGTAAGACTATATTTGGCAAAGAGCCGCAAGTCTAAGTATTATTGACTCAAGTCCAATTATCTAGGGGGTACTATAGTCTGGAATGAACAGATTTATTATCTGTTAAAATGTATACGGGCCAAAGTTAGTTCCTTTATATATAACCCGATACTTAAGAATAGGTTCGCTAGATTAAGCGTATACTGAAAAGAATGTGCTTTAAACCCAACAAGTACTAGGACTTGTATAATATGGGTAAACAATATACATTCTGGATTTTGAGATCAAAACGATAATGTTAAACCCCTTTTCGATAAACTTATGTAAACTGGTTACGTAAGACTAACCGTACACGTATAAGCGATATCGGGTAACCATATGAGTCATGAACAAGTCCCATATGCCAATACACCTTAAAGAAGTTATAATATGAGTAGGATATCAACTTGTATGCCCGTTAAGCTTTTAAAATCAAACTATGCCTCATAATGGCGTTTTGGTAATTTTACAACTTATAAAAGGAGCTTGCAAGTAAACTGATGTTACGGTCATATACATTCTGTAAAAATGGTTATATTATGATATCATATCAGTAGGATATCAAATATATGTGTGGTTAATGCTTTAAGACCAAACTATGCACCGTATGGGCATTTTGGTCATTTTACACATAGTTTGAGAATTTATTTAGGATTCTGAGTTTATGACGTATACCTACTGTAAAAATATTTAAAATGATTTATAAAATCAGTTGGTGACAAGTCTTGATTCATTGTAGGTCCCTATCCCGTATGGATCTTAACAAAACTGACAATCTACCAAGGGTGCGGAATCCCCTTGATAAACCTAGCAAAGAGAAACAAGAACACGAGACGGTTTACCAACTGATCTTCTATGATTATCCAACAAAAACGTTTACAATCACTAAAGATCTCCACGAACTCACAGCCAATGTTCTGTGTATTCGAACTCTCTCTCAATTGCCTAAAAGTCTAACCTTAAAACTCTAGGTAAAGGTTGTTTATATAGCACAACCTATACAATTCGAATTGGGCTCAGCCCATACGAATTCTGTTTACAATTCGGGCTAAACTAGATGGACTTTAACTTGAACTTGAACTTGGACGATTTGGGCTTTAACAAACTCGAATTCCATTCTGTCTTCATAAGTCTTCGCGGCCCAAACTCGTTTAATATCCAAAGACCAATCCAACGCTGTTGTCACATAAAATGCACCAACAAACTCCCCCTTGACAATAGCTTGCAAAGGAAACTTTAGTCTTCAGAATATCACAGTCTTTGGTCTTTGGATAGCGTCAGCTTCAACATGAATTCTGTCAGCAGCAGACTCCCCCTAAGCTGATGTATCCAATCACCAAATCTTCCAAGTTTTGATTCAGCAATCCAAGTAAGTCTTCACAGCATCCGTTCTACATTGTAGAAGGAGGACTCTACCAAGCAGCAACAAACTCCTCATCACTTCACAGCAACTTTTCAGCAACATACTGCTTCAATCTGTATACTATAAAACAAACATCTCGAGAAACCATAAGAATTTTTCAACACAGTTAAACAATTATTATTATTCAAGAGATAATTCAACCGTATCACAGATTAAGCATTTTCCATTTAGCACCAACACGCACAAATTTTAACAAACACCTTATAACCTGCATGATTTAAAATCTGAACCCACTTTCTAACACTGTCTCCCCCTATCGGTAACAAATCCTCCAAGAATAACAGTTTTCCGTACATTAAGAATTTTAACAGAAAAAGACACTATTTTTGGATTTTTTATATTTTCTGAAAGCAAGTAAATACAAAAGCAATAAACACTCTATTTTTGTGAGAATCACTGGTAAGAAGAACATATCAGCACAATCAAACTGTTTCACACAATTGGATAATTCTTTATTTAATTTTTCTTCGTGAAAAGCAGTCCAAGACGATTACCAGTATGTTTGTCCATCTAAACAAAATGCATGAACATTTCAAGTACCATTACCATATGATACGTTAAGGTAATATTATTTCTGAAATATTAGTGTGTCCCATATCAGGATATACCCCCGTGATCAAGGTATGCACAAAGATTCATCGTAGTAGGTGAGTATACTAAATTCATCCGTTTTATTTTTCAACGATAGATAATTGGTGAACAGGTCAATACTTCGGTACAGCAGAGAGACCAAAATATCTTATCGAGGGCTAAGACAAATACCATATTTTGGTACGATTTATGCATTTTGCACTTTTTGAATGACTCTCTATGAGAGCTTCTTTATTTATGGGATTTGGCAACTTTTTGCTCTTTTAAGATATCCTGGGTGTGTCTAGGTCAGCATGTATCTGGATGCAGCAGAAGGACACCCCTGATATCCCCGAATGAAATAACAGTATAAAGACCCAAAACCTCAGATTTTGGCAATCTATCAACGCAAGATTTAAGGCCATTAAACCATACACCACTGATGTGTTCCCCACTCATATTCAGTTCATTTATGTTTATATCACATTGGTAAGTGGATTATTTCATGCTTTTGCCTACTGGTACATCATATAATGAAGTTGCTATCACACTTAAGCAATTTAGGTTCAATTTCAGTGTGACAGTCTAACTTGCTGATGTACTATCATTTCTTCTTTTTCACACAGTGATAACTCGTTTTTTATTTTTCTATTTTTTTATGTTTTTTGATTTTTCAATGGTTTTGTATTTTTTATTTTTAAGAAAAGCAGTAAACTATTTACAAAATTCTTATGAAAAACCAGTTATTTCGGATTCTTCATCCCGTTGAGTTCGACTAAGTGTTCAAAGCGATCTCTATCAAAAGCTTTTGTGTAAAGATCAGCAAGGTTATCTAGTGTGTCGACTCGGTGCAATTCAATGAGTCTCTTTTTAGCACAATCCCGTATAAAATGATGACGTATGTCAATATGTTTAGTTCTATTGTGCTTTACGGGACTGTTTGTGATTGATATAGTGGCATTATTATCTATCATAATAGGAGTACGAGTGAAATCCAAACCGTAATCGCGCATCTGCTGTTGAATCCAGAGAACCTGAGAGCAACAGCTACCCGCAACAATATATTCAGCTTCACACGTAGAGGTAGACACACAGGATTGCTTCTTGCATTGCCAAGACACGATCCTGCCTCCTAAGAACTGACAACCATCTGTTGTAGACTTTCTGTTTGATTTGCATCCTCTAAAGTCTAAAACAGTGTAAGCAACGAACCTCAAATCACTATCAGCTGGATACCACAATCCAAGTTTAGGTTTCCCCTTTAAGTAACGAAGAATACGCTTCACTGCTTTCA
Source organism: Helianthus annuus (assembly GCF_002127325.2). Lineage (NCBI taxonomy): Eukaryota > Viridiplantae > Streptophyta > Magnoliopsida > Asterales > Asteraceae > Helianthus > Helianthus annuus. Next base: position 14,644,910 of record NC_035440.2, read on the forward strand.
TGTGTGACTCTTTTGGATTCGCCTGATATCTGGCACACAAGCATACGGCAAACATGATGTCAGGTCTTGAAGCAGTCAAGTACATTAGAGAACCAATCATTGCCCTGTATTGAGTAGGATCAACATCTTCAGTACTTTCATGATCTGGGCCAAGATTGTGATTTTCGCAAATGAGTGTATTGAAAGTAGAGCAATCCTCCATTTTGAATCCAGCCAAAATGTCATACACATACTTTGTTTGATGAATAAACATCTCATCCTCCTTCTGTTCAACTTGTAATCCCAGAAAGTAAGACAGCTCACCCATAGCGCTCATTTCAAACTTGCTCTTCATCACCTGTTCAAATTCTTTACACATGTTCTCATCTGATGACCCAAAGATGATGTCATCCACGTATACCTGTACCAGCAGAAAATCTTCCCTCTTTCGTTTAATGAACAGTGTACTGTCAATCTGACCTCTTTCAAAACCATTCTTGAGCAGATGTGTAGACAGTGTCTCGTACCATGCCCTGGGAGCTTGATGTAACCCATACAAAGCCTTATCAAGTTTGTACACTCGATCTGGATAGTCTGGATCAACGAACCCATCTGGTTGTGAGACATACACCACTTCTTGGACTTTCCCATAAAGAAATGCACTCTTCACATCTAGCTGGTAAACTTTAAAGCCCTTAAATGAAGCAAAAGCCAGAAACAAACGTATTGCCTCCAACCTTGCCACTGGTGCAAACACCTCATTGTAATCAATCCCTTCTTGCTGATTGAAACCTTTAACCACCAATCAAGCCTTGTTGCGTGTGACTATTCCTCTCTCATCCTTCTTGCACCTAAACACCCATTTAGTGCCAATCTCTCTTTCACCTTTAGGAAGGTCAACTAACTCCCAAACCTTCAACTTCGCGAATTGGGCCAATTCCTCTTGCATAGCTTCAACCCATGAATTGTCTTTAAGAGCCATATGAATGTTCTTCGGCTCCTCTTGGGAAATAAAGCAACTATACAAGCATTCATTCATAATCCCAGTCTTTTCAATCGAAACAAATAACCCAGAATTCGCTGCTATGCTTCTTCTCGTCTGAACACCTGCAGTAGGATCCCCAAGTATCATGTCAACTGGATGATCCCTATTTGCTCGTGTAGAAGCAACAACATCAACTTATAGATTATCACCCAGGTTTGATCCAACCTCCCCTGAATATTCTGATTTGCAAACGGATTAACAAACTCCTCCCCCTGAATGGGTTCAGAGTTACTATCGCTTGAATCAGGATCAGCAGCACCTTGGGAAGTTTCCGGAGCATCTGTCACATCAACATTTGATCTAGGCATAAACTCGCCTTCATCGTCTTCACCAATCACTGTTTGAATCAGCTGAGAATCATCTGCATCAGAAACCTCAGGAATATTAAATGATTTAAACACACTTTCATAATCATATAATATAGCAGGTCCATTCGTTGATTGTTGAGGTTTGCAGGAAGTAATTTCCACATTAAAAACAACCTCAATTTACCAGTTTTTAGATTAAAAACCCTTTTATTCGGTGTGCTAGGCACGTAGCCTAGAAAGTAGCCTTCGTCAGCCACCTCGCTGAATTTTTGTTTATCTTTGTTTCGCACAATGGTGTAGGGTAATCCAAATGGTTCAAAGCCTGTTAAGTTTGGTTTCTCGTTAAACATAAGTTCATGATAAGTTTTGTTAAAACGTTTAACAGTTAAAACTTTTTTTAGGACGTAGCAAGTTGTATTCACATCTTCTCCCAGAAAAGAACTGGAAGCTTTGAATCTGAAAGCATAGTCCTAGCGGCTTCAATCAACATCCTGTTTTTCCTCTCAGCGACTCCATTCTGTTGAGGCGTATAAGGAGCGGAATATTGATGTTCAATTCCCTTTCGAAGACAGTAGAGATCCAGAATTCGATTCTTGAACTCCGTGCCATTATCACTCCTTATCCTCTTGATCCTTGCATCATGGACGTTTTCCAATTTTGTAAAAAGATCAATAAGCATCTCTGTTGTCTCATCTTTTGTACCTAAAAAGAAAACCCATGAATAACGTGAGTAATCATCAGTGACAACAAGACAGTAGTACTTTCCACCTATGCTCCTCATGTTCACTGGACCGAATAAATCCATGTGAAGTGATTCATAAGGGGCATTAATGGAATTCACTGTTTTAGACTTATGAGGTTTCTTGTGTTGTTTTCCTTTTTGACATGCAAGACATTTATCTTCCACTTGAAACCTCAGCAATGGAACCCCTTTCACCAGCTCATTTTTAATAATATAATTCATTTTGCGGTAGTGAATATGGGCCATGCGCCTGTGCCACAACATAGATTCAGCTATAGATGCTTTTGACAGTAAACACGCCACTGCTGCAGTCGGATCCTTGGCACCCATGTCCATTACATAAGTATCATTTTTCCTTGGTGCACGCATCACTATCCAACTATCCGGAATGACCAAGCCCGGTTTCAACACCAATGCCTCAGTATTTGTAAAGTGGACCGAGTGACCCTTGTTGCAGACTTGTGACACGCTCATCAGATTGTGTTTCAGCTGCTCAACATAGTTCACTTTGTCCAAAGTGATCTTCCCATTCGTCACTTTTCCTCGTCCAGTAATCCTACCACCTTTAGCACCAACAAAATTTACACGCCCACCATCGTATTCTTCAAACTCATAAAACAACCTCGCATCCCACGTCATGTGCCTGGAGCAGCCACTATCAACATACCATAAGTTGATAATCCTCCTTAGCAGCTCCTGCACACACCAACCAAAAGATTAGTTAGATTGGGGAACCCAAGCCTTGATGGTCTTGGGTCGTCCAGATTCATCAACTACAGGAACGTCCATCCAATAGCCATCACTCCTAACTGGAGTCTTGGATCTTGGACCTGTTGATGGAATGGGGTTTGATTCCCATAAGGTCTTTGGTCCTAAGGGTTCCTATATGTATTCGGACTATGTGACCTTTGGACATTTTGATTTTGATTCCAAGAACCTTGATTGTTGTAATTTCTAAAGCCATTGTTATAAAAAATTCGACCACCATTATTCTGGTATCGATTTTGATATTGACCTTGACTTCTGAAATTATTTGAATTTTGGTTGTTCATTCTTGGTGAACTACTTCTAGGTCTATCAAATCTGCCTGATGTAGATTCAGGCTGAAATCTAGGTTGATTTCTTTGAAAACGAGGAACTTGTGGAGTTCCTTTTTCAGCCTTATCTACACCATCAGCAACACCCTGTTGTTGCTTTGGAGCATATTTCTTTGGAGAGTTAGACTCTCTCTCCTTTTTATCACCTTTCTTTTCTGGTGATTTCCCTCTCTGATTCTCACTAACTTATGCTTCAATCTTTTTGTTAGGACAGCAGCTAGCTACATGTCCCTTTGTGTGACATTTGAAGCACGATCTCTTTTTCGAAGACTTCTTATCTGAAGCCTTTGAGCTAGATTCTGGTTTTGATGATGATGCCTTAGAAGGATTTAATTCAGTTTGCTTAGTTTCAGAATTTTCGTTGTTTTTGTTTTTAGCAAACTCTACATTTGATTCGTTTTCAATAACAGCTGTTTCGGTTTTCATGTCACTTCCTTGAACAAAATTAACCCTTTTAATAGAAGTTTGATTTTTGTTTTTAGAAGGTGTGTTTATCTTTTTCAAAACACGTTTGCTGTTATTTTCCTTCTTAGCATCATTATTTTCAAACATATCACCTTGACTGGATATGAAACTACTTGGTGATGTTGACAAAAAGTCTGTGAACTCGTCTTCGTCAGGTAAGAAAGAATAGTCATGACTAAGAGGAGGTGGGACTTCATTAAAGGCCTGGTATCCCACACTGGTCTTGTCATTACTCTTCTTTAACCCGCCCATCATGTGTTTCATAACAAAAGTAGAATCCCTGAATTGACCTAATTTCTTTTCAAGTTCAACAATTTTGAGTTGTGCATCTGACAACTCTTTGCATTTTTCAGAAATCTCTTTTGTTTTCTCAGCCATCATGTCATGAGCTAAGTCTATGACTTGAAGTTTTTTGTTCAATTTGCAGGTTAAAACTTCAATTTCAGCTTCATAGCCTTTTATCTTTTTCAAATATGATGACTCATTTCTTTTAGCAAAGAAATTTGATTCTTTTACGTTAGACATCTCGCTCACCAGACTTTTGTTTTGAGTTGACAACCTGTCAACTTCACCCTGTAATTCACGACACTTTAAACAAAAAGAAGTAGCAAAGTTACTTACCTCTCCTATTGATTTGTCTAAGTTGGCCATGAGAGCAGCAAGTTGAGCTTCCATTCTTTTGATGATTTCGTCTTTCGCTTCATCTTCCCTTTCACGCTCAGACTTTGGCTTTTCTTTGTCAGCATCTGTTGTCTGATCAGCCATATCTTCCTCAGCTTCATTTTTCTTCTCAACTTTAGCATCATCAACTGCAGCTTCACCATCATCAACTGGCACAATCTCTGCCATGAATGCCTGAGTGACATTCTCATCATTTTCCAAGTGAACACTCCAGTCGTATGAACCTTCTCTTGCAGTAGAGATCAACGCCCTTGAGTTAGAGTTGTTTGATGCATTTCTATTGTTTGAACTGTGATTCGAAGTCTCATGCTTTTGTTTTTGACATTCCCTTGCAAAATGACCATAACTTTGACAGTTAAAGCACCTCACTTTGGTCTTATCAAAGCCAACACTCTTCCCCACAAACTTCCTTCCAGTTCTGTTCATGAACCTCTTCACACGTCTCGAAATCATGGCCATCTGCCATTGTAAATCCATCTCTTCTAGATCATCAGGGTCAATCTGATCATAATCTTCATCTAAACTGGCAGGATCAGATATCTTCCCCTGAATGTAGTCCTCATAAGACGCAACAAACGAAGCAAGTAGAGCAAGATGTTCTTCAGCAGACTTCACACTCATAGGCATCGACTTCGCACTACTACTTTGCATTGAAGCTGATGTTCTCTTGGATCCTGTTGATCCTCCTGAAGCAGCTACAAAACACACATCACCATCCTCATTCACTGTAACCTACTCATTATCACACGAAAGAAACGCAGTAGCAGAGTCGCTAGAAGCATCGTGAGATGAAGAAGATGTTAGCCCATTGTAAATCCCTGGATCTTGAACCTGATCATATCCAGTGTCCTTTTTCTTCATACTAAGCTCATAAGCTCTTAGCTTTCCAACTACTTCTTCTAGTTCCTTAGTATCATAATCTGCTTCTCCCTTGATCATTAGAGTGTAGATATCCCATTTAGCAGGTAGAGTATCAAGCAGCTTGTCATTTTTCTCTATGTCAGTATAGCAATCGACATCATAATTATCGAATTCTGACATCAGATGATAGTATCGAGTGATGATGTCCTCAAGTGACTCATTTTTCATGTACTTGAATACAGCAAACAGCTTCTTCAGTAGATCAACTTTATTCTTCTTGACATCAGGATTTCCTTCATATCTCTTTTCAAGTGCATCCCACATTTCCTTTGAAGTAGTGTACTTCTTAAAGGTATGTTTGATGCTATCAGGTAAGGACATCTTGATAGCAACCAAGGCTCTCTTTTCAGCCTCATACATATTTTTATCATTCTCTTGCATGTTCACATAAGCTGTGACACGTGGTCTGCCTTCAAAGTCATGTGTAGGGTTTGTGTACCCATCAACAATACAAATCCACATGCGTGTGTCTTGATACTCAATGAAGGATTGAAACCTGTCCTTCCATGTCAAATAGTTCTCCACCTTCATCATCTTAGGTGGTTTGTTGGTTGTGCCAACCTCATGTTCCATCCTTAAGAGTTCGTTCAATTTAGTCATGTTCGACATTTTAAGGTAAAACCGTACAAATTTTGTCCGAAACCTGTTTTTACCAAATTATACCGTTAGATTTGTCTCGAGATTACGATTCCAATGATATATAATGTCGAAAACCTTTTTCGGAATTTTCCAGAGTATTTTTTTTGTCCTAAAAATCCAACGAGTCCAACGGTGCAAACGGTTTGTCCAGATGAGTTACGGATAATTCTCTAAACACGAAACAGTGAATTTTTTCCTACGATTGCCTAGAAAAATTCCACCACTTCCAAACTTGCGACCACTTAGTCCAGTCGAGACCACACAGTCCAGTCGAGACCACTATTTCGAGTCGAGACCTCCGTTTCGAGTCAAATCTGCGCAACTTGAGACCACTGTTTCGAGTCGAGACCACCGTTTCGAGTCAAATATGCGCAACTCGAGACCACTGTTTCGAGTCGAGACCACTGTTTCGAGTCGAGACCACCGTTTCGAGTCAAATATGCACAACTCAAGACCCAAGTCGAGACCTCTGGTTTTGAGTGAACAGTACCCAGCCGAGACCACTTGTTTCGAGTGAAGAAAGGACTAGTCGAGACCTCCAGTCGAGACCAGAAATCTTCCAATAATAAATCCCGAAAAACAAGCACCTTTTACACTGAAGAATCTTCTGATTGATAACCTTCCAACTGAAACTCCAAAAAACAAGCAAACAAGTCAGATCAATAACCAAAACTAATCAAACACACAAAATCTTTACTGTTCTTCGATGTTCTTCACTGTTCTTCACACAAAATCCGAAAATCTTCAAATGAACAAAATCCTTGAATCTGTAATATCAGTTTTGAACCATACACAAGAGCAAACGCTCTGATACCAATTGTAGGTCCCTATCCCATATGGATCTTAACAAAACTGACAATCTACCAAGGGTGCGGAATCCCCTTGATAAACCTAGCAAACAGAAACAAGAACACAAGACGGTTTACCAACTGATCTTCTATGATTATCCAACGAAAACGTTTACAATCACTAAAGATCTCCACGAACTCACAGCCAATGTTCTATGTATTCGAACTCTCTCTCAATTGCCTAAAAGTCTAACCTTAAAACTCTAGGTAAAGGTTGTTTATATAGCACAACCTATACAATTCGAATTGGGCTCAGCCCATAAGAATTCTGTTTACAATTCGGGCTAAACTAGATGGACTTTAACTTGAACTTGAACTTGGACGATTTGGGCTTTAACAAACTTGAATTCCATTCTGTCTTCATAAGTCTTCGCGGCCCAAACTCGTTTAATATCCAAAGACCAATCCAACGTTGTTGTCACATAAAATGCACCAACATTCATAAATATGGTTTAAAACCATACTATGCGCCTAAACGGCATTAAAGTCGTTAAATGACGATTTGTGTGATGGTTTATGAAATCTGAAGTTATTGTTGGTGCATCCGTCTGTCGCCTACGTCTTATATCGAGTCTTGATTAGAGTTAGATAGATTAGGGCTTAGAATTCAAGAAAGTGATATTTGTAAGTGATTCCGCTTGAAATGACCAATTGTCATTTCAAGCGAAATCTCATTTAAGTCTTGATTCCGCTCGAACTTGTGCTGCTGAAGTGTTGTCGTGCATGTAAAAGGATTGTATATCAATAAAATCAACAGTTTAAAGTGAATACAGCTGAGATAACACTGATTCATTAGTTTCCGCCTCTTGAATTGGTGAATTACTCTTCTGATCGACTCGTTCGGGTCAGAAAACGATCCTACAAGTGGTATCAGAGCTCAGGAAGAAGAGTTCTTGCCATTTCAACTGTGTTTTCTGTTTTTCTACACCTTCTTCTTCAAAATTGAAAATTTTTCACGGTAATATTGGCTCAATTTTTCACAGAACACTCGCAATCATGTTTTGATAAATCCTTGAAAGTTTCACAATTAAAATCGAGTTAAAATTTGATTTTTACTTAATTTCGCTTGAAATGTTGCTCGAAATGATGACGTCATAGTGATTTCGCTTGGGTTTGATTCTTATTTCGCTTGAAAATTGTTCAAAACCGAGATTCCGCTTGAAACGTTTGAGGTTGATTCCACTCGAAACAGAGGTTTCTCTTGAAAAACAACCTGTTTCCGCTTCAGCTGGTCATCACAGGAGATTCTGCTTGAACTTACTTTGTGATTCCGCTTCAAGTGCATATTCCGCTTGAAAGTTCAATTGGTTATTCCGCTTCAAGGTTTCAGAAGAGTTTTCGATTGAACATTCAGTGGTATTCCGCTTGAAACAGAGTTCTTGGTATTTCGCTTGAAAGGATAGTGTTGATTGATTTCGCTTGAAAGTATACTTTTGCTATTTCGCTTGAACTTAGGAGATTGTGAATTTTGAAAATTGAATCATGGACAACGAGTTTTATAATGCCTTTGCTAGTCCAACGACTATCACTCAGAGCACACTGCTTGAGAATAAAACAGGGACATCACAAAAACCAGCTACGCTCTTGGATATTGATGATTACAACGGTTGGTCCGAACGTTTTGGAAATTGGGTTGAAGCTTATCACTTAGATGCATGGGAGCATACTGAAGTCCCATATGGAAATTGGGTTGAAGCTTATCACTTGGATGCATGGGAGCATACTGAAGTCCCATATGAAAGGCCAACAAAGAACGGTAATCAGATAATGACAATCAGAGAAATGAGTGCTGAGGAGAAAAAGAAGTATAGAGATGAGAAACTGATAGTGAGTCTGTTACAGCAAGCAATTAAAGAGGACATATTGATTTTGCTTCAACATGATGGAAGTGCATATTCGATCTGGAGTGAATTGGAAGCAAAATTTCTGGGAAGTGATGATATGCTTAAGAACAAGATGTCACTGATGAAGAAAGAATTTGATCTATTTCGTGGTTTGAAATCAGAAAACACCAAGCAAATTATTGAAAGATATTGTAACTTGGTGAGAAATATGACGAAATTAGGCATCAAAAAGGATACAGATGAGCTGATTGAGAAACTTGCGGATGCGTTACCACATGATATTTGGGGAACGTATCTAATGATGTTGAGAAACAACATGAAAGAATATAAAAAACTAACATTGGGTGAGTTTATTAAACATCTTGAAGCTCAGGAGATGGAGTAGAGATAGATTGCGAGGATGAAGAACTATGATTGAGAACAAGACATTGGCTTGTATTTTAAAGGTGGTGTTAGTGAGAAGACAAATTTTTCTCCAAAGGTTGAAACTGCTTTTAACGCAAAAGGTTCTTCTGAAAGTTCATCTCAGAGATCAAGCAGCACAACAGGATTCTCTTCATTTCCAACATATGATCCACAATTTTCTACAACAAAGAGTGGCAAAGTTCTTCAATGCAACATTGCCTTAAAGCTTGAAAATGATCAGAATTATACTGAGGAAGTTGCTAAAAGTCACATGTCTTTGTTGGTGACAGTGCTTGAATCTTATGGAGGTTTAGTTGCAGGGAGGATCGGGAATCCAATGCTCACGAAAGAGGATTACGATCAAATTGATGCCGAGGAAATGGAATTGATGGATATTAAATGGTGCATGGCTAGTGTGTTGAGACGGGCTGAAAATTTAAACAAATTACAGGCAGAGATGATTTTCGCGAGGCACATGTTTCAACTTTAGGTTTTGATAAGTCTAAAGTTACTTGTTTTCGTTGCAGGGAAAAGGGGCATTTCAAGAGAGAGTGTACAAATCGAGAAGCGAGTGGAGCTCAAAACCCTTTCGGAAACAATGACTACTACAAAAAGGCGATTTATCATCAAGTTACACAACAGCCATATCAACAACAACAGGCTCAAACTGCACATGGTAGAAAAGAAATTGAAGATTCAAAGAGAGCGTGTTTGGTTAATCAGGGTAAAGATGGTGGATTCAGCTGGGATAAATATATTCCAACGGACAGTAAAGTGTGTTTGGCAGATCAAGATGATGAAAAATTGCCAGAAGGTTTTAGTTGGGACAATTTTTGCCCAGACAAAGAATTTATGGAGAAAGAGATGTTAAATGCTAAAGCGTTTATTGCTAATGCTTCTGATGTATATTGGTAGAAAAATACAGGAAAATTAGGGAAGCAGAAGAGGAGAAATGGAGAAGAATTGAAGAAGAGGAAGAAGAAGAGGAAAGGAGGAAAGCAGAAGCTGAGAAAAAGAAGAAGAAAAGAGCAGAAGTAATTCAAGTGAGAACAGTCAAAGAAGTTCCAGAATTTGAGATCAAAGCTAATACTGAAGCAGTCAAAGTTCCTGAGAAGTGCATGAATTGTGATTCTTTGATCAAGCAAAACAACGAGCTACTCCACAACATAAAAAGGCTGAAAGAGTCATATGATACTTTGAACAGAGAAATGAACAAGTACAACGAGTCAAGTAGTGAACAAGCTGTAGAAATGAATACACTCAAAGGAGCATACATGAGATAGCTTGATAATGTTGACTACTACACAGAGAAGTGTGCTGAGCTTGAATTGAAGTTGGCAACACAAAGAATTGAAACTGAAAGAGTTAACAATTTATTAAAAAGTTACTCATGTTCTACTTTTGTTGTTGACAGGATTTATCCGATTGTGGAAAGATTGAAGACATTTGATGAAGAGAAGACTTCGGAAGAAAAGAAGTCCGAGACAAAAGAAGATGATGAAATGGAAATTTCTGGTTAGAAACCAAGTGTTGTCTATAATAGATGTCCGCCCCCGGTCGAAAATGGATATTCTCCTCGAAATCCAAATTCCGAAAGAGTTAAAAAGGCAACAAATTTACAATGGGAGTCTGGGTCGTCAGATAACTTGCCAGAAAATATTGATGTTATGTTCACATCGTCTGACACTGATCATGAGTCCTAGTTGATAAAAAGTGTGGTCGATCAGGTGTTAGATAAAGATGACATTGAGGAGTCAAAAACGGAGTCCAAACCCGAGTTAAAGTCTGAGTCCGACACATCACAGTCAACAATCAAAAAGGACAAACTGGTTTATGATAAGGAATTTTTGCTATCAAAATCTAATTTGAATGATGAACCGGTCAAAGTAGCCTATATTTTGAAAGATTCTGACAAATTATATTCTGGTGAGATTTTTCCAATAAGAAGTGTTAGAATTGAAATGATTAACAAGGTTTTCAAAATCACAGAAATTAATATTTCTGAAATAAAAGATTTAAATCTTTCTGAAAACCTAAACAATACACTTCAAGAGACCAACAAAGAATTAACAAGAAAATGGGTTACAATTGTGGTTATAGTTTCCAAAAGAAACCTAACCATAATGGTAATGTCAAAAAGAAAGGTCTTGGATTTAATCAACCGAAAAATCATAAAAATGAAAAAGTTTATAAACCAAAAACTGTGTTTGTTTCAGGAAAATCTTCAGAAGCTGAAAAAGAGCAAGCATTCAGGAAACAGACAAATCAAGAATTCCTTGCCAAGAAGCAAGAAGAAGTAAAGAAGAGTGTTGCTCAAAAGAAGATAGAAGCAAGAACCTGTTTTCAGTGCAAAACTGCTGGTCGTGTTGCTAGGAATTGTCCGAAAACATTCAAACCAAAACAGGAAGTTTCTAAAAAACTGAAAGAAAAAATTGTTGAGAAAAACGAACCACCAACACATAAACTTAAAGTTTTTGAAAATTCAATTTATGAAGTTGGTGAGTGTTCGAAAAAGGTTTTCAAAAAGAAAGAAACGGTTAACAACCAAAAATGGGTTGTTAAGAAATCAAGAGAAAATTCAGGTGATGAATCCGATTCCATAAAACAGAGGAGCCGCAAGTTGTTGTGAAAAACGAGAAGAAAGTTCCGACAGTGGATGATGTGAATTTTCCACCACTGAATGCTGAAAATTTGAAATCTAAAATTGGGAAAGTTGAAATTTCAAACCTATTCTTTTCTATAAAGAAAGAATTGGATGTTGAAAAAGCCTTTAACCCCGCAGTGAAAAATATTTTGGAAAAATGATTGAGGGGAAGGCTAAAGGGGTAAAGGAGTTTTATCAATCAAAAAGGAAAGATGAAACCCCAAGTGAGAATGCACATGTTACACCCAAGGCTGGTCAGGCTTGGGTGGATATATTCTTCGTTGAATAGAAACCTGACTTGCCGGAGCTCCCAAGTTGGTAATCGCGGAGCATGAATCGGCATCATTCTTGAAAATGTTTTTGAAAAATTTTAATTGAGAAGTGTGAATTGCCGGAACTCCCAGGTTGGTAAGTGTGGAGTAGGAATCGGCATCTTGAGAATTCAACCAACAGATGGTAATTGGATGAAAGTGTTTGGGTATTGATCTTACAAGTGGTTAATCAAGGTCATTAAGTTGAACTTGATTTAACTATCTATTCAAAAGTTTTGGTAAACAAGTGATGAAGTGACTCCAAACCTACAAGTGGTAAAATCAACAAAACTTATTTTCCGGAAAAACCATTTTCATTAAAACAAACTTAAGTGTTTTGAAATCATAATGGGAAAAGAGTTTGTTGTGAGGGGGAGTTCTGATTGTTTATGCCAAATGGATGGGGAATTGAAGCGACTTGATATCAGTTGTCATGTTCTTGTATAGTTTGTTTTAATTTTTTTTTTAAATGTGTTTGAATTTTAGGGGGAGTAAAAATTTCAGAAAAACCAAAAACATTAGAAAATTTGAAAAAGCCAAAAACATCAAAAAATTCAAAAATGAGTTTTTGTTGCATAAAAGAGGAAATGATAGTACATCAGTGGACTATCACAACATGCTAATGATGTGTGTAAAATGCAACATATAAAACACATCAATTAAGGCATAAAACTAACCCTTTTTAAGTACTAATGTTGGAAAAAGAGTGTTTTTGTCTTCCTTTTGTATTTTCAGGATGAAATGAGCTCAAAATCACAAAAGAAGCAAAAAGACTACTAAATCTACCATAAATACAAGAAAAGGAACAAAAGTGAACTGCCCGGACCCTCAACGGCACCTCCCAAGACAAAGAGAAGAGAAACAGAGCCTGAACACGCCCCGTGTCCAGTGAACACGGGGGCGTGCCCAGGAAGCAGCAGAAAAGACAAACCAGTAGAAGCTTCCATTGCTCACCACGGGGCCGTGCCCAGCGGACACGGGGGCGTGTTGAAAGTACAGCAGGCGCATTAATTGTAATTCGCAATTACAATTAATGAAGAGAGAGAATGTCAGACGGGCACGGGGCCGTGTTCAGCGAACACGGGGCCGTGTCCAGCGTTCTGTTCAGCCTATAAATAGAGGAGCTTGGCTTCATTCTCTCTCATCCCTTGGCACACCACCTCTCTCACACTTCATCCACCACCCACCACCACCATAACACCATCATCCACCACCATCATCCATTGTCCATCATAGAGTGTGTGAGTCGTCTCGGGATCCAAGATTGATCGTAAGAGTTCTTGACAATCAAGGCCATGTTTGCCTAAGTCTCTTACATCACTTGGTGAAGACAAGTGTTTAGTATAATACTTTTTATTTTTAATCTTTTGCACTTTTTATTTGGTTTTGTATTAATGACTTTAATAACTAGTTACTTATGTTGAAGGTGATCTTTCCTTATCGTTTGTCCGTGGTGTCTTGACATTATTTTACTGTCTATATAAAATAAAAGATTTTCACCATTCATATCTCCACGGTCTATATGGAGGTATGTTGGCTACCTGGTCGGGGGTTAAGGGAACGGTTTGGTAAGGGTCTTGCCCTTGTTCAGCGTTTAGAGGTCCTGCTTGGGACCTGGGTCAAATTTAGTAGGATCTCCTTCAATGCCCATAGGTATTGGATGGCGGGGATCCAAACTCTTTGACCCCCTCATAAGCTAACTACTATTAATACTATAACCCGGCTATTTAGGACTGTATCCCTGCTGACTCAGACTACTTAGCCGAGGGTAACGTCGCCGCCAAAAGCGGGGCCTACCATAATTTGCATTAATAACTTAATTCATTATCTTTCAATAATCCAACCCTTTAGGATTGTATCCTTGCTGACTCAAACTACTGGGTTGAGGGTAACGTCACCTCCGAAAAAGGGGCCTACTACAATAACTAAGATAATCTCTTAAACAAGTGCAAAAGTGCGAAAATAATCAAAGGTTATACTAATACACTTGTCGGATCCAAGTGATTCATCTTGTCTATCTGTTTTTATTTTATTTTATTTTTCAGCATTTAGTTAGTTTTTATTTTTCTTAGTTTAAAACATTTTTCTAACTTTTTGATTTGATTAGACGTTGAGGATAAACCGGTATTAAAAGCTCTTGTGTCCTTGGACGACCTCGGTATCTTACCAACACTATACTACGTCCACGATGGGTGCACTTGCCCATATGTGTGTTTAGTGTTAGTAAATATCGTGTTTTATAAATTTAAAACTTGGCTAAAAGTGTAAAAAGGGCTTAAATATATATCAAAAATTATATACACACCGACACACATCAAGTTTTTGGCGTCGCTGCCGGGGACACAAGGATTTTAAGAAAGTTAGGAATCAACGGCCTAATCATCTTTTTATTTTTCTTTAATTTTTTAGGATTTTTTTTAGATTTTTCAGCTTCTGCAGAGCTCAGCACGGGGCCGTGCCCGCTGAACACGCCCCCGTGCCCAATCATTGGAACTGGCAATCCTGTTTTATATCAGACAGTAGGCTGAACACGGGGCCGTGTCCACTCAACACGCCCCCGTGCCCAAGATTCAGTTGCTGAAAACAGAACCGTTTGATCCCGGCGGTTGGTAACTTCTGATACAAACATGAGTAATAGTGATTCTTTTTACTTTCGGCACTCTTATGGTTTGTGGTGTCAAATATGTGGAGGCGAACACGAAGAATTAAAATGTTTCTTCCTCACTTATAGGCCACACTATATAGACCCACCAATTCCTTGTAGCCTTAAGAGGGGCGAAAGTAAAAATAAACACTATTTCTCCCTCGAATGCGCCCAACCGGATATTCTAGGAGATATGCTCCTTGACGAGCTATTTCAACTAGAAGAACTACTTCTAAATTGGTCAAAAGAACTTAGGAAGGATTTCTTAGATCCATCCCAAGACAATGACCATGAGGAAATGTTGGAACCGCATTCTGACAACCTCGTTGCTCCCGAAAATACCTTTCTTCCTAGACAAGACATGGACGATAGTCGTCCCTGTGCCGATTGTGCCGTGAAGGACTCCCCATCGACCTCGTTCGGTGCATACATAGACCTGAGCGATTCGGCATACACCTTCTTTAACGAGAGCCCGGGAAAGGGTTGGACTTGTCCACCTAGAATGAAAATAGGAATTACCCTCACCGACAACCTCTTGCGTTCTCGCCTTAGTATAGGACAATTAAGGTATCTTAGGCACTTTGGGGTTGTTCCAACAAGTCAGGAGCCACCCGATATAAGTAAGCGCCTTAGAAAAGACAAAACTCCACGAGACAGCCCTCCGACACGGGGCCGTGTCCGGTCACCACGACCCCGTGTTCGCTCAGAAGATTTTCTGCTGATTCTGTCAGAATACGGACAAAATGTGTCAGGATTTTCTCTACACACGGGGCCGTGTCCAGCGGACACGGGGCCGTGTTCAGTGTGCTGTCGTTTTCTTTAAATGCAGCCTGAATCCTGCTCATTTTTGACCACTCCACCAAGCAGAGATCCCTGGAATCTTCACATATACCATCCTAGGTAAATACCAAAAGAAGGTTCCTAAGGACCATCTTATCTTCTCCACTTTTGTTCATTTCCTCTTCTTCCAAAAATTTTTCAAACCCTACCTCCATGGAAGCTTGGAAACCCATGATTCCAACCTTCTATGCAAGGTTTGTAGGAATTTTCGCTATGGATTCTTGTCTAAAGTTAATTCCATAACTGTGTTTTTTAAATTATCTAAGCTCATAACACGACAAAAGTATATAGAAATAATTTAAAAACCTAGAACCATTAGACAAAAATTCCTGCAGGCAGTGAACACGGGGCCGTGCTCACTGAGCACGGGGCCGTGTTCAAGGTACTGTCTTGTAAAAATTTAGTTCCTCGGCTTGTTTCGCAGAAAATGGCCAGCCGGAACAGCGGAGCATCTTCAAGGAATAACCGAAATGGAAGGAGATCGTCTACCGCAGAGGATTCCCTAGTAAACTACGTTTACGCTTTAAGGGAAGCCGTGGACGAATTGACGAGTGTAGAAGAAGCTTTGGTGGATCGCGTTAATCATCTGACGATAAGTTTGGAGGGCTGCCTGCAAGAAGTAAATCTTCTGCACCAAAGGATAAACCTTCTTGCTTCCCCGCCTTTGGTTCCGGTGATTACACACAGGGCGTGGAATGTGGTACCCGAGGTTATCATTCCAGCAGAATGGCACGCCTTGCACCAAGTATCGCAACCAAGGGTGGTGCAAGGAGTCCCGGTAAGCGCTCCTCCTCAAGATACCGACGAGAATGAAGCTACCTTCTACCTCCCAAGGGAGATAGAAGAATGGCTTTGAGTGAGAACCTAGGAGCCATGGGCTGAAGAATGTTTCTACATCGGGAAGCTATTTCCGAAATTTTCCTAAATAAGTAGAACCTCTATGATAACCTTATGAACCCCTTAGTTAATTAACTATATTATGTAATCTCTCTATTAGCAATGTTATGATGGTTTTTATGATTTATGGACTCATGGTGGTAATGGATGAAAAAAGGGAACGAGAAAAAATGGAACCATGCAGAAGAACAGAACAAACCGACAAAAATCTCCATAACAGAAGGCTCCACACGGGCCGTGCCCAACCAACACGGCCCCGTGCTGAGCCCCCTGCAGGAAATCACCCAGTTCAGGTAACTGGACACGGGCCGTGTTCAGCGAACACGCCCCCGTGTCCAGGCTTCTGTTTCAATTCTATAATTTTCGTTACTGGCACTTCACCACGGGGCCGTGCCCGGTCAACACGGGGCCGTGTCCAGAGTGCCAGTAACACAAATCTTTGTTTTTAAACACACTTTTACATATTCTAATCAACCAAAAACTCTATTTTTGGACACATTGAGGACAATGTGTAATTTAAGTGTGGGGGGGATGCTAAAACCTTGAAATTTTTGCAAAATCCTAAAACAAGCCTTACACAAAACTCTATTGGAACCGCTAAACACCCCAAATTTTTTTCAAAAACTTTTTCATTTTTTTATTTACTTGTCTTAGTTTAAGTTGGGAATAACAAGTTATAAAAGGGTTATATTTTTACAAACTTACAACCGATAGCGTCGTGATAAAAAGAACTAACATAAGAAAATTATGAAACGGTATAACAAGTCTAGCTAAAATTCGATTATATATGCTTGGTCACATTAAAAACCCATTCCCACAAAAAGTGAGTTTTGAGCCTTTATTGAGCATAAAAATACACATATTTAGATTAAATGCTCATTTTTCGTTTCTTGTGTGAATAGCCGCTCGGTCTTTACAAATCTAGAACTTGCCACGACGATACATTCCCGGTCCTTACCAACTTAAACCCAAGTAAGTAAATGATGGAGGCATTAGGACTAACTATTTTTTTTCTCAAAACCATTATTTTTCATTTTTTTTACCTACCCAAAATCCCCCTAGAAAACCCCTTTGAGCCTAAACCTTTCATTTCATTACCCCCAAAACAATTTTCTACCCACCAAAAACCTTTTTCATTTTTTCACCTTTATTTTAGTAACATACTCGGTTTTTCGTAAACATACCCTTTACGTGACGAAAAAAAAAAAAATGATGAAGTCAAAAACAAACATAAGCTACAAAAAGCTTGTTTGGAGAAATACTTCAAAAATAAATGTCACCAAAAATAAGGTATTTTACGAAAACCGACACTTGTTACGATTTTTCGCCCTTTTTACTAACCACTAACCAACCACCCACCTTTAAACCCAAGCCTTCACCCCAAAAAGACCTCTTGATATTTACAAAGGTAAAAGTTAAAAAGGAGGAGGATTGATCGCTTGGCAAGCATATGGAAAGTGTAAATCCGTGCCGCTCTCGAGCGATTCACTTAAATATACACCTTCGGCCGAGTGATTGAGTGATCTCCCGTGAGGTATGTGAACTTGTATATAAATGGAATTTTAATAAGGCATGCTATGCCAAATTAAGTAGTTTATCTTATGAAAAGTTCAAAATAAACCATGACGAATAAGATTGTAAATAAAATAAAAATAAAACCTATACAAACCTTGGATTCCCGACACTCTAGGACAAGTTGAAAAACTTCTCTTCTACCTATTCCATTTGGGAGTGTAAGCCACATTTAAAAGAGTTTTGCTTGAGGACAAGCAAAAGTTCAAGTGTGGGGGTATTTGATGTGTGTAAAATGCAACATATAAAACACATCAATTAAGGCATAAAACTAACCCTTTTTAAGTACTAATGTTGGAAAAAGAGTGTTTTTGTCTTCCTTTTGTATTTTCAGGATGAAATGAGCTCAAAATCACAAAAGAAGCAAAAAGACTACTAAATCTACCATAAATACAAGAAAAGGAACAAAAGTGAACTGCCCGGACCCTCAACGGCACCTCCCAAGACAAAGAGAAGAGAAACAGAGCCTGAACACGCCCCGTGTCCAGTGAACACGGGGGCGTGCCCAGGAAGCAGCAGAAAAGACAAACCAGTAGAAGCTTCCATTGCTCACCACGGGGCCGTGCCCAGCGGACACGGGGGCGTGTTGAAAGTACAGCAGGCGCATTAATTGTAATTCGCAATTACAATTAATGAAGAGAGAGAATGTCAGACGGGCACGGGGCCGTGTTCAGCGAACACGGGGCCGTGTCCAGCGTTCTGTTCAGCCTATAAATAGAGGAGCTTGGCTTCATTCTCTCTCATCCCTTGGCACACCACCTCTCTCACACTTCATCCACCACCCACCACCACCATAACACCATCATCCACCACCATCATCCATTGTCCATCATAGAGTGTGTGAGTCGTCTCGGGATCCAAGATTGATCGTAAGAGTTCTTGACAATCAAGGCCATGTTTGCCTAAGTCTCTTACATCACTTGGTGAAGACAAGTGTTTAGTATAATACTTTTTATTTTTAATCTTTTGCACTTTTTATTTGGTTTTGTATTAATGACTTTAATAACTAGTTACTTATGTTGAAGGTGATCTTTCCTTATCGTTTGTCCGTGGTGTCTTGACATTATTTTACTGTCTATATAAAATAAAAGATTTTCACCATTCATATCTCCACGGTCTATATGGAGGTATGTTGGCTACCTGGTCGGGGGTTAAGGGAACGGTTTGGTAAGGGTCTTGCCCTTGTTCAGCGTTTAGAGGTCCTGCTTGGGACCTGGGTCAAATTTAGTAGGATCTCCTTCAATGCCCATAGGTATTGGATGGCGGGGATCCAAACTCTTTGACCCCCTCATAAGCTAACTACTATTAATACTATAACCCGGCTATTTAGGACTGTATCCCTGCTGACTCAGACTACTTAGCCGAGGGTAACGTCGCCGCCAAAAGCGGGGCCTACCATAATTTGCATTAATAACTTAATTCATTATCTTTCAATAATCCAACCCTTTAGGATTGTATCCTTGCTGACTCAAACTACTGGGTTGAGGGTAACGTCACCTCCGAAAAAGGGGCCTACTACAATAACTAAGATAATCTCTTAAACAAGTGCAAAAGTGCGAAAATAATCAAAGGTTATACTAATACACTTGTCGGATCCAAGTGATTCATCTTGTCTATCTGTTTTTATTTTATTTTATTTTTCAGCATTTAGTTAGTTTTTATTTTTCTTAGTTTAAAACATTTTTCTAACTTTTTGATTTGATTAGACGTTGAGGATAAACCGGTATTAAAAGCTCTTGTGTCCTTGGACGACCTCGGTATCTTACCAACACTATACTACGTCCACGATGGGTGCACTTGCCCATATGTGTGTTTAGTGTTAGTAAATATCGTGTTTTATAAATTTAAAACTTGGCTAAAAGTGTAAAAAGGGCTTAAATATATATCAAAAATTATATACACACCGACACACATCACTAAAGATATGGAATGTCAAAAATGTGATAAACAATCTCACTGTGGATGTGTCAGTAGGTTTTTGCACATTTAGTAGATTGTGACGAGATATAAACCTAAATTTCAAACTTGCTTATCTCGTGGGGAACATTTCTTGGATATATGGGTAACCCCCGAAATCTTGTTTGAAAGGTCCCTCTTTCTGAGATACTAGGTCTTTATACTCAGTGATATCTGTGGTATTATTCCGGGACTTCTGCTGAATGGAAATTCTGACCTAGTCCCCGCATAATACTTTCTGCAAATGCTTGAAATATAGCACAACCCTCAGCAAAAATGATGAAACAATAAAATTGATAATCATTGTTGTTGAAGAAAAGATCCTCTAAAGGGGACACACCTAAAGTCAAGCCGTCATCTCTCTGCTGAACGGAAGTTCTGACCTGAGCTCTCACGGTTTCGCATCTAACCCCTTTACAGATATCATCTGTGGTATACTCACCTGTAAGACTGAATATTGGGATCTGGATACGAGAGTATATTCAAGTAATGGGACACACAAATAAGTTTAAGTCCATAAGACATTAATATCGTATCTCGGAACATTTGAAATTTGTGTGAAAAATTAAGTGGACCAATATACTGATAATCTAGGTGAATTGTTTAGAACTTAAAATGAAATCAAGCTTAACGGTGTTGGTGATGTGTCTTAAAATCTGATATGATCCTCTTGCACGAACTCACAAAAATATTGTCTGTAAATAGTTTCTTTACTGCATTTCTTTACATTTAAAAATCCAAAAAGATTTTCAGTGTGTTTTAGCATAAATTTTAAAAAATTCAAAAAGATTTTCGACAACTGATGTTGAAAAGCTAACGTTCAAATTCCAAGTGCTAAACTTGATGAACAGGTTTGTATAAAGGGTGTGTGAAAATGATTGTATTTTTCAAGAGATTTTCAAAAGATAAATCATTATTGATTGTTTCGTGCAAATGGTTTCTAAATTTTAAAGATTTAACCTTTGAGAAACTTATGTGTGTGGTAGAGAATTTGCAGTATGAAGATTGACCAAAGCCAGATTCCGATATCTGAGCAAATGGTGATTTCCAGACTATGATCCCAGCAGACTGAGAGGGGGAGTCTGAAGAACAAAGTGCTAGATTCTGATTCTAAGATTGCTGATGATCATGAAGTTTAATGATTCAACGTCCGAGGGAAAGGAGTTTGTTGGTGATAGAGATTGAGTAAGGATGCTTTCAATGGAGAACATTTTGGAAAGAAGCACGAAGACTGAAAAAGACTGAAGGTTTGACAACCGAAGACTCGACACTGAAGACTCTGTCAACATCCGAGGGGGAGTTTGTTGGTGCATCCGTCTGTCGCCTACGTCTTGTATCGAGTCTTGATTAGAGTTAGATAGATTAGGGCTCGGAATTCAAGAAAGTGATATTTACAAGTGATTCCGCTTGAAATGACCAATTGTCATTTCAAGCGAAATCTCATTTAAGTCTTGATTCCGCTCGAACTTGTATAGCCTGATTTCGCTTGAATTGTTATGTAGTGATTCCGCTTGAACCATACAGGTCATGTTCAAGCGGAATGAGATGCCTATATATAGGTGATCATTGGAGCGAAATCATAAGTCTGGTCTTCCGGTTTGCCACGAAGTGCTGCCGAAGTGTTGTCGTGCATGTAAAAGGATTGTATATCAATAAAATCAACAGTTTAAAGTGAATACAGCTGAGATAACACTGATTCATTAGTTTCCGCCTCTTGAATTGGTGAATTACTCTTCTGATCGACTCGTTCGGGTCAAAAAACGATCCTACAGTTATGACCAGCTTTGAATAGTTAAAATATTTTATTTGTCATAACATATAAGTAAGCAAAAGGTTTGGTATGAATTCTATGTTGAAAACTCATTTTAAGTGTCATAAGGGCATTATCGTCATTTACGAGCATTGTACAAGAACTTGAAGTTAAACTCAGTATATAATTTGACTTAAAATCCCAATAAATCCTAAATATAATATCACATAATTACATGATGAGTTTTGCAAAGAATTTATGTTTAAAACTCATTTTAAATGAAAAAGGTCATTTTAGTCCTTTAAAAAACATAGTTTACGATTATATGCATAAACTCAGTTTATGACCAGATTATAAACATCAAAATATTCTAAACATGTTTACTTATCAGTATATAACTCATCTGCATGCTCATTTATGTTTAAAACCTTATTTTTAAACAAAAAGGGCATATTAGTCAAAGTGCGGCATAATAACGGAACATGCGCATAAACTCAGATTACTAGTCCGATCGTGTAATATAACCTTATAGGGTTATACTATATTATATTACGATCATATCGGAACCTAAAATCAGTAGCATACTAGTCTATTTCGGTTTATAACCAAAAGTCAACGCAGAAGTCAAACTTTGCGACTTTCGGTTGCGAACCGACCCTAGAACTGGAATTGACGAGCCGAACATGTTTACACATGTTCTAATAATTATTACCGAGTTGTTTAAGCGATAAAACATCTTTTAGAACACTTCTAAACTCATATTTCAATTATTTTAAAAATTGACTTGTTGACTTTTTAAAGTAATATTACGTTGACTTGTCAATTGACCAAGCAAACGTGATTCATAGGAAGTGCCCTTTTGAGGGATTAACACCTACCTAATTACGATCACGTAGTCATGTTCGTAGCGAACAATGGCTTGACCGTTTAAGGTCTAACTAAAAGTCAAAGAGTTTATCGTAAACGCTTGACTTTTCGGCTTTAAAAACCAAACAAAAGAACTAGTCACGAAAGGAACACTTACAAGTGGTCCTAGGGACTGAAGAAAACTCAGATGTATGCTCCCAATTGCTTAGGGGCTCCCATAAGAGAATGAGAAGAAGAAAACGAGAGGTGCAAGTGTTAAAGGCCACCAAAGGCCTCTATTTATACTTGAAGGGGAGTTTCTAGGATTAAGCCAAGTGTTTTGAGAGGTCCTAAGATCACTCCAGGTGTCTAGGCAGGTTTCTAAAACCATTAAAGAGCTCATGGTTTCGAAATACAAGTGCTAGAATGGTTTGTGTGGGTTGCAAGGAAGAAGAAGGGCAACTGTCCAACGTTTCTGCCCAGATAGGGCTCTCGCGGCCCGCGAAGCAGTTCAGGGGGGGAGGTCGCGACCCACGACTCTCCTACTGATTCGATAAAACAATTTGGAACTTGGCAATTTCTGTCCCTAGATCCTTTAACTTATAATAACTTCCATTTGAAGCATTTTTAGCCCTTGGAGTTAAGTTGTAGGTATTCTTGGAAGTATAACAAACATCGTTAAACACTGGTTCGGTTAAAAGATCACCTGAAGACACTTGTTTCTCTCGTTGACGCTTTTAACCCTTTTAACGCACAAAGTTGTGTGTAATATCGTTTAACGATATCAAAGCTTTACATAGCCCATATTAGGTATTCCTAAGAGTATTATCGAACATCACGATGCTCCGGGTTTGTTAAAAGGTCACTCAGAGGTAAGAATTAACATGTTGACACTTTTAACCCTTCTAACGCAGAAACTTGTGTGTATTATTGTTTAACGGCATTAAAGCCCTGAACGGCCAATATTAGATATTCCCAAGAGTGGGATCAAACATCATAACGTTTCGGATTTGCTAAAAGGTCACTTAGAGGTAAGATTTAACATGTTGACGCTTTTAACCCTCCGTTACCGAAACTTTTGAGTTTATCGCAAGCGGTTTCGATTATCCAACAAGTGGCTTAATATGAGAAAATGAATACCTTATAATGTCACTGAGAGGCTTAGTTTAAGCATGTTGACACTTCCAGTCCTTTCACATTCAAAGTTTTAACTGTTTGGCGATAATAGTCCATCCTAGTCAACTTTTGACATAATTAGGATTAGGGACACGTGTCGATGCATTATTGGACATGATTTTACGAGGTGTCACACAAACTCCACATGTTAACAATCTTCAAATCATATTATACCAATTCCAATAGTTAAAGTTACTGATACCGATCTATCACGTAATTCAACTAGAATCTGACACTTCAACCAATCATAAACCATCACCTTAAAAACTATCATTTTGCTATATTACCTGAGCAGATCTGTCACATCCCCAAAATCCACAAGCGGAGTATCACCGCAGGATGTTGGTGCACTACATCTGTTGATTCCGTCTAGGTGTCTAGGATCAGGTCTTGCATTGTATTGTATAGCATAGGGAATGAAATACGAGAAAACAGGAGTTTATATAGGTTTTATAGTCTAGGATCGCTTATAGGGTATTAGGTGTTTGGATCGCTTATGTGTCATTTGTGGGCCGCTTTTGTGTACAATTCTGGACCGCTCATGCATCACATGTCCACATGAGCGGACCCAAGACACTATATATAGGTGTGCTTGAGCGATCCTCAGTAATTATTCCTTGTATTCCACGCCGAAGCTCTGCCGGTGTGACGATTGAGCTGTAAATCGTTTCAAATCAGTAAAACAAGCAGTTAGGAAGAAGTACTAGCTATATCTACTTGCTTTTCTTATTATTCCGCATCTGAATTGCAAGAGACAACCTCTGAACGACTCGTTCGGGTCAGCATCCGATCCTACAAGTGGTATCAGAGCTTGGGAGGAGGTTTTCTGCAGATTA
The DNA here is from genome assembly GCF_002127325.2 of Helianthus annuus. Classification (NCBI taxonomy): domain Eukaryota; kingdom Viridiplantae; phylum Streptophyta; class Magnoliopsida; order Asterales; family Asteraceae; genus Helianthus; species Helianthus annuus. Next base: position 14,669,356 of record NC_035440.2, read on the forward strand.
TAGCCGGATTTCATTGTTTCTTCTCACTTCTACACCTTCTTTTCTCATTTCCGAGAGATTTCACGGTTGAAATTAGTTCAAAAACTCACATACTGTGCGCAATAGTACTTAGACAAACCCTGGAAAGTTTGAAGACAAAATTCGAAGGTTTTATGGACCAAATCATGTTCGGAATGTGGATCGCTCAAATGACGTCATCGTGAACCGCTCGTAGTTCACATTTCTGGACCGCCTTTGGAACATTTCTGGACCGCCCTTAGAACATTCTTGGACCGCTTGAAAGACAGATTTTGGATCGCTCGTAAGATAGATTCTGAACCGCTCAAAATTGTTAGTTTGGACCGCTCGAAAGTTAATCTCTGGACCGCTCGAGTGATTACTTCTGGATCGCTCTTAGTTCAATCTTGGACCGCTCGAAAGTTAATCTCTGGACCGCTCGAGTGTATATTTTTTTTCTGGTCCGCTCAAACGGACATTATTGTTGGATCGCTTCAAAGGATATTTCTGATTTGCTTTTCTGTCAGTTGTTTTGAAAATTGTGCTAAGTCAATATGAATTCTGAATTTTACAACGCATTTGCTACATCGACTACTCCAGCCGCAATTGCTCAAGCAATGAACTTAGAAAATGAGACGGGAACGACTCAAAAGCCCCCTAGATTGATGAGCATTGAGGAGTACTATGGGTGGAAAGATAGGTTTGAAAACTGGGTTCAAGCAAACCATCTTAGATCGTGGGAGTGCATATTGAAGAAATACACGTTGCCTAGAACAGAGTTGCAAGTTATTAAAGAGATATCCGAGTTTACTGAGCAAGAACGAGCAATGTATAGAGCCGAGAAAATGATGATTAGTTTGTTACAGCAAGCGATTAAAGAAGATATATTCATTTTATTGCAACACGACAAAACTGCTAAGTCTATTTGGGATGCATTAAAAGTCAAGTTTGAGGGAAGCGAAAACATGATCAAAAGAAAGAAAGCTTTATTAAAGAAAGAGTTCGATCTGTTTAGTAGTTTGCCGGGTGAGGATACTAAAAAATTAATCGAAAGATACTGTCACTTGGTGCGATCGTTATCGATGTTAGGAGTTGAAAAAGGTCGAGAGGAATGGGTGGATAAGTTGGCGGATGCGTTACCTCAGAAAGAGTGGGGAACGTATTTGATGATCTTAAAAAATACTGGTGTGTATGATGGGCTGACAATTTCACAGTTTATTGAGAAAATTGAAAGTCAGGATCTTGAGCAGCAAAAGATCGCTAGAATGAACAGTCCGAGTGGTCAACAGGATGTGAAGATGTATTACAGGGGTAGTATTCCAGCTACTGAATCTGAAAGAAGTCCGAAAATTCAAACCGCTTTCAGTGCTGGTGATTCATCTGAGAAAGCTGATCAGGGCTCGAACAAGAGTAGCAGCGGGTTTTCATCGTTTCCGAGTGTAAATCCAAAAGAGACTAACACTAGTTTTCAGTCTCAGAGTACAAAAACTGGAAACGGATATGTGATTCAATGCAATATAGCTCTCAACCTTCCAGAAGGTCAAAGCTTCTCCGAAGACACTGCGAAAGATCATATGGCACTTCTGGGTTCAGTTCTGTTATCCTATGAAGGTCTAGTGGCTGGTCGGATCGGAAATCCTATGCTCACTAAAGAGGATTACGATCAAATAGACGCTGAGGAAATGGAACTTATGGATATCAAATGGTGTCTTGCAAGTGTTCTTCGTCGGGCTGAGAAATTCAAAACCATTACTGGGAGAAATGACTTTTTAGATGCTCATGTTTCAACTTTAGGTTTTGATAAATCTAAAGTTACTTGTTTTCGATGCAGGGAAAAAGGCCATTTCAAGCGGGAGTGCAAAGGAAGAGAAGCTAGTGGAGCACAGAATCCATTCGGGAAAGATGATTATTATCGCAAAGCTATCTATCAGCAAGTTGGACAATCCCAAGAACCTCAGATTGCTCATGGGATAAAGATTGAAGATCCCAAGAGAGCATGTTTGGTAGATTTCAGCTGGAGTGATTACATATCATCTGAAGCCACAGAAGCGCGCATTATCGATCAAGATGATGAGAAACTACCTGAAGGTTTCAGTTGGGATATGTTTGTGGATAAGAAGGGAGAGTTCAAAGCCTTCATTGCAAAAATTGTCCGAGAACCAAATTTGTTTGCTACTTGGATGAGATCTATCGGAGAGAATGTGAAAAGTGAAGATGAAAAGTCTGTGTCATCTGATGAAAGTTCAGACAGTACTGATAAAATTTCAGACCACTCTGGAGATGTTTCAGATAGCTCAGATGATAGCATACAGAGTTTAGATGAACTTGAGCAAAATGAAAATGTTCCAGAAAAGGAAGTTGTTTTTGACAAAACACCGTCTGATTTTGATATATCAGATGGTGATTCTGATAAATCTGTACACTTTGATAAATCACCTGATAACAGCAGCAGTGATGATGAGAAAGAGGAACACATAAATATTGCAAAATCTCATTTGTCTCCTGAAAATTTTCATTTTTATTTTGCAGAAAGAATGAAGAAACTGAAGGAAAAACAAGCTGCAAAAGAACAACAATCTGAATCTGAAGGTGATGTTCAGAATGTTGAAAGTGTTGATGAGAAGGTTATCAAGGTAGAGAATGAAGTAGAGAAAGTGATTGAAGTTGTAAAAACAGTCGAAGTTGAAAAAAATTGTTGAAGTCGGCAAGCCATGTGAGAAGTGTTTGGAAGCATGCAAAGAGTGTGCAGCAAAGGATGATATCATAGCTGAGTACGAGAAAAAGAAAGAGCAGTTACTGTTCAATCTCAATTATGTGAAGGAATCGTACGACGTGTTGAACAAAACAGTAACTGGTCTCCAAACAACAAACTCAGAAAGAGAACAGGCGCTGACAATGATGAATGCAACTTTAATGTCGAAGCAATTGAAGAGAGTGCCAAATGGAAGCAAGAGTTGGAAACTGAAAAGATTGAAAATGAGAGAATTAGGAGGTTATTGTTGAGTTATTCTACCTCTGATTATCTTATTGATCGTGTTTATCCAACTGTTGCAGGTATGGAAGTTTTTCAAGACGAGAAGCCAAAAGAAAAGAAAGACTGTGGTAAGAAAACAACTGTTAGCTATAACAAGTGTCCGCCTCCAATTTGGGATGGGTATTCACCTAGGAAACCAAATGAGGAGCAACTTGCAAAAGCAGTCAATATAAAGCTTAAAACCTACACAACTGACGTCTTACCAGAAAACATTGATGTGACGTTTACCTCATCCGATACTGATCATGAGTCTGAATTAATCAAAAAGGTGGTCGATCAGGTGTTGGATACTGATGAGGAGACAGAGTCGAAATCTGAGTCTGAAAAGCCAAAGTCGTCAGTCAACAGTCAAAATTCGTCGGTTAAACGGTCTTATAGTAAAGAATTTTTGTTATCAAAGGCAGATTTGAATGATGAAACATTCGAAGTTGTGTATACTTTGAATGGTTCTGACAAATTATATTACAACAAAGAGTTTCCGATAATGAGTATCAAAACGGAATTAATCAACAAAACTTTTAAACTAATAGAGGTTAATATTCCTGAATTAAAAGTTTTGAAAAGTTATGTTAAACCTAAAAAATATACTTCTAGAGTTCAACAACGTCTAAACAAGAAAAAAGGTTACAATTCTGGTTCTGGTTTTTCAAAGAAACTCAACCAAAATCGTAGCTACAAAAAGAAAGGTTTAGGTTTTGTTCCACCAGAAAATTACAAAAATGAGAACAATTCTAAATCAAACACTGAATTTGTGACAGGTGGAAGCTCTGAAGATGAACAGCAGAAATCATTCTGGAAACAATCAAATCAATAGTTTCTTGCTGAGAGGAGAAGGAATGGAACTGGAGTATTTCATCCGAGAAATACTCAAACCTGTTTTAAATGCAATGAAGCTGGTCACATTGCATCGAATTGTCCAAAAGATATCAAAGCAAAACAGGGAGTTTCTCAGAAGTTGAAAGAAAAAGTTGTTGAAAAATCTAAAATTTTTGAAAATTCGAAAAATGAGATTGGGGAATGTTCAAAGAAACATTTTTACCAAAGGAAGGGAAAAGACAACCAAGTGTGGGTTGCAAAAAAGGTAGAAGAAAAAGTCGGCGATGAATCTGGTTCCACAAAACCAGAAGAGCCACAAGTTGTAGAGAAAATTTCAATGAATGATGATGTTTTTCCATCACTGAAGTTTGAAGAGGTTAAAAAGAAAATTGGTAAAATTGAAATTTCAAATCAATTTTATAATGAAGAAAAAGAATTTGATGTCGAGAAAACATTCAATGGGAATGTTAAAAGGATATTTGGGAAAATGTTGAGTGGGAAAGCAAAGGGGGTAAAAGATTTTTACGCAACTAAAAAGGCAACATACAACCCTACAGCTGAAGAGTTGAAAGCCCTCAAGTCCGAGAAGACTTGGAGGGAAGTTTGTTTCCCAGAATAGTCGAAGGACTATGCCGGAGATCCCAAGTTTATATCGTGGATCAGGAATCGGCATCTTTCTAGTTTTTGACGTATTTGTTTGAATGATTGTGATTAATGTTTGAATGTTTTGCAGGTGAAAGGACTACGCCGGAGCTTCCAGGTTGGTAAGTGCGAAGCAGGAATCGGCATTTTGATTGGTAAAATGATTATGTAGACGTAACATTCCTACAATTGGTAGTTTTGGGGTATCTACAAGTGGTAATCTTGATCCCACAAGTGGTATTTGTGGTTAAATTTTGAGATGCTTGGATACTTTGAAGAGGTTACATTTACAAGTGGTACAGAAGGTTATTAAAGGCAAATGGTAAATCAGGGACATTAAATTGTACTTGATTTACTATCTATGGCAAAATATAGACAAGATGATGAACCACATCCCCGTTATTAAAATTGATAAACCTACAAGTGGTTGTTATCAACACAAATTCATTTTCCGGAAAAATCATTTTGATTAAAACAAACTTAAGTGTTTTGAAATCTAAATGAGAAAATGATTTGTGATAGGGGGAGTTCAGATTGTTTATGCCTAGTGAATGGCGATTTGATGTGATTCAGTGTCAGTTGTCAAGTTTCTGTACAGTTTGTTTTTATGTTTTTAGTGGGTCAAGAGTCTAGAAGTTTTCAAATTTTCTTTAAAAATGTGTTTGCATTTTAGGGGGAGTAGGGAAATTTCAGAGAAAATTCAAAAACATTTGAAAATTTGAAAAAGCCAAAAACATGATAAAATTCAAAAATGAGTTTTGTTGCGAAAAAGAGGAAATGATAGTACATCAGTGGACTATCACGGCACACTAAAGAAATGTAAAGTTAAAAAGAGTTAAACAATCTTACTGCGGATGTGTCAGTAGGTTTTCGCACATTTAGTAAATTGAAACGAGATATAAACCTAATTCAAACTTGCTTAATTCGTGGGTAACTATTCTTGAATATATGGGTAACCCCCGAAATCTTGTTTGAAAGGTCCCATATTCTGAGATACTAGGTCTTTATATTCAGTGATATCTGGGGTATTATCCCGGGACTTCTGCTGTATGGAAGTACTGACCTAGTCCCCGGATAATACTTTATGCAAGTGCTTGAAAAAGCGCCGCCCTCAGCATGCTGATGAAACAATAAAATTGATAGTCGCTGCTGTTGAAATGCTAAAAGATCCTCTAAAGGGGACCCACCAAAAGTCAAGCCGTCATCTCTCTGCTGAACGGAAGTTCTGACCTGAGCTCTCACGGTTTCGCATCTAACCCCTTTACAGATATCAGCTGTGGTATACTCACCTGTAAGACTGAATATTTGGGACCTGGATACAGGAGTATATTCAAGTGGAGTGATACACAATTAAGTTTAAGTCTCTAAAACATTAATATCGTATCTCGAATCGATTGAAAATTGTGTTGAGAATTTAAGAGGACAAACATACTGACAATCTAGGTAAATTGTTTAAAACTTAAAATGAAATCAAGCTTAACGGTGTTGGTGATTTGTCTCATAATCTGATATGATCCTCTTGCACAAACTCACAAAAATATTGTCTGTAAATATTTCATTTCTATATGTTTATATTTTTAAATGGTGTCTAGTAATATCTCTCAGAAAATCCAAAAAGATTTTGTGTGTGTTTTAGCAAAAAGTTTTGAAAAAGTCAAAAAGATTTCGACAACTGATGTTGAAAAACTGATTTTCAAAATTCCGAGTGCTAAACATGATGAGCAGAATTTGAGGGGGAGTGTTTGTGTAAATCTAATTGTTTTCATTAATTCTAATCTTCTTCAAGTGGTTCATCATAAGTTGTTTTGAGGAGAGTTATGTGTTAGTATATAGTGATTTGAAATGTTAGTGAAAGAAATTTAGTTCTAGGTTGAGATTGTGCAGGTTGCCAAGTTTCGATCCTGGAATTCAATTTTGGAGATTTCTGTTAGAGTCAGATTGATAGATTCTGAAAGCTTATGAAGATCAGATTATGATTCTAAAGATCATGTCAACTGTTGATGCTGATGAACTTAAGGAATCAATAGATCTGATCAAGAGAATTAGAGTGATTTACGCTCTGTTCCCGAGTTAACTTAACGAGGGATAAGAAAAGAAAGCAAAAGTGAGAAAGGAAAGGACGAGAAAGGAAAATAAAAGATGACTTTCCCACTGTTTCCTCCCAAATCGGAAGGAAAGAAAAATTAAAGAATTTAGCCTAGCTTTCTCGTCATTTCCTTTCTTTTCCTTCCTTAAATGAAACTCGGGAACACGACATGTTTTATTTTCCTTTCTTTTCCTTCCTTAAATGAAACTCTGGAACACAAAATATTTTTACTTTCTTTTTGTTTCCTTTCCTTTCCTTCCGTTAGTAAACTCTGGAACACAGTGTTAAAGCCAGGCAATGATTCTGAAGATGTTACTGAAGAACAAATGAATGCCAGTAAGTCGAGAGGGGGAGTCTGAAGATTGAAAATAGAGAAAGCCCAGAGACTGATCAAGAATGAAGATGTGAAGACATAGCTTTGAAGTCAAGGTGTGTTGGCGACTCCATCAACATCTGAGGGGGAGTCTGTTGGTGCACTACATCTGTTGATTCCGTCTAGGTGTCTAGGATCAGGTCTTGCATTGTATTGTATAGCATAGGGCATGAAATACGAGAAAACAGGAGTTTATATAGGTTTTATAGTCTAGGATCGCTTATAGGGTCTTAGGTGTTTGGATCGCTTATGTGTCATTTGTGGGCCGCTTTTGTGTACAAGTCTGGACCGCTCATGCGTCACATGTCCACATGAGCGGACCCAAGACACTATATATAGGTGTGCTTGAGCGATCCTCAGTAATTATTCCTTGTATTCCACGCCGAAGCTCTGCCGGTGTGACGATTGAGCTGTAAATCGTTTCAAATCAGTAAAACAAGCAGTTAGGAAGAAGTACTAGCTATATCTACTTGCTTTTCTTATTATTCCGCATCTGAATTGCAAGAGACAACCTCTGAACGACTCGTTCGGGTCAGCATCCGATCCTACACAGGAGGCGTGACTGACCAGCATCAAGCCACCAATCATATTGAACAACGTAATTAAATAAATTAAAGTTCAACCATACAATATAATTGGTGTACAAAACAAGTTAATCAATTTCAAGTTATCAGCGGAAGCATAAAGTTTAAAACCAAAGTATAAGTTTAAAAGTTCAAATGTTTAACATGGAACTCAACAGTCCATGTCCCACAACGACCTCTCCTTCTCGTGCAAGCTCCATCTAAGCACCTAACGACCTGCAAGGCATGTAGCAACGAATCAACAACAAAGTCGAACGAGTTCACAGTTGGTTGTCCATTTTAAAGTTGTTCCAAAAACCATAAGTTCTTTCGAAAACCATGTGATAACCAGTTCCTTGTTTCCCAAACCATAACCAGTGGGGGCTTCCCCATGTTAACCACTAGACCCGTTACCATATCGACAACTGACTGGGTCATGTTGTGCCCTACGTCAATGTCTATCATCATTAACTAAGTGCCCAGATCCATTAGTCCACTCCCGTCCTCTGCGGCACGGTGTGAGGCTTGTCAAACCTAATAGCGCTATTTAATTAATGACCCGCTCGCCATTGGCCCGGCGATTAAGTCGATATAAAAAAATGAGGGACTTCATGATAGAGTTTTGTCTAGTAAGTTATATGTTGTCATCCTTCCTACGGAGGAATAGAGGTACGTAATCTACCCAAGGAGAATACGCAGGTTTAACGTTGTCATCCTTCCCATGGAGGATGGAGGTACATATTCTACCCAAGAAGAATATGAAGGTTCCGTTTTAGTTTCTTAACCCATTCCCAAACCACCGAGAATCCCATGCCTTATAGAAAGTGTGAACTCACCTTAGGTTAGCTCGACAGATACACGAAAAGGTCACTTGAGCTATATGTGGTCAACCACGCCCTAGCATGGTTACCATACAAGTCAGGTCTAGGTTCAAGTAGTGCACATAAGTTTTACACATAAACTAACATGCTATAACACATCATGTTCATGACAAACATATTCAACACGTTAACAGTCAAGTACATAACATATCCGAACCTGTGCGACTCAAATAATTGGGCTCGCACAAGTCTATGGCCCAACAGCCTTGTGCGATTCACTAATTGAAGCCCAATAGTTTCCGGCCCAACCTGTTGTGCGTCCAGCACAACTTGTGCGACTCACAATAGGTTGTGCGATTCAAAACATACCCAGCCCAAATAACATAAGCAATCCACATGCATACGGCCCAAACAAAATAAACATGATTCAACTTGTGCGGTCCATTTGGCCTTGTGCGACCTGGGACATCTTGTGCGACTGGGTTTGGGCTTTAGGGCCTAACGGCATAATAAAGTTCAACAGATGTGTGTGGCCCAAGACTTGTACGATCGGCACCACCTTGTGCGATCCGCTTGTCTTGTGCGATCATGCAGTTCTAGTTTGTACAATGTGCTTAAACAGTTGCACAAATCTTGTGCGACCAGCGCTTGTGCGATTACCCTTGTGCGATTAGGGGAACTTGTGCGATTAGTTTTATGTTTCCTAAAATCATGCAAATCTTTCCTAACAGTTTCCAATTTCTTATCCATTCGATCAAATCAACACTAACAGTTTCCAAACATGCGATAATCGATCAAACAAGGGTTTTAACATCAAATTCCTATGAACCGTAATCATATTCAAAACATAATCAACAATTCATCATCATCACATCAAATCAAATAGCATGATTAACATCAAGATCCTTAATTCATCATCCAATAACTCAAGCCAAATCTCATATCCTATCTGAATCCAAATACATATGGCCGATTACATTCGCTCGGTTCTATGTCATTATTATCATCACACGATTATCAAATCCTATGTTGAACTAACATATTACACATGTGAGCCGATTTACATGAACACAAGCCTCAACAGTTTATATCATGATCACTCATTCTTAATTCATTATGTAGAAACATATAAATCACAATATACTCTAACAAAACAATAATCATGAATCACTAACCGGTTGGAAGGTAGAACAAGGGTGATCCGAATCAAGAAAGCTTCGAGAAGTGGGATTGTGGTCGTCGGCTTCGAGAGGAGAGAAAGAGAGAGTAGGGTTTGTGTGTGTTGTGTGATTTGCAAATAATGAGTATACACCCTTCTCATGGGTTATGCATGTAAAGGGAGTGGGCCGAACCCATCATGGGCTGCCCTTTTGGTTTCAAGTACAAGAAGGGTAGGCCGAGAAGGGTGTGAAGCAAAAGCCCAAAGGCTTGTGCGATCAGATTCGTGTTGTGCGACTACAATATATACATGCATTACATTACACACATAATCATATAACAAACATTCCATTAAAATCACATATCACGTGATCACATATTGTTCAAACAAGTTACATCAATGCACAACGAAAGGTTTGAAATACGAGTTGTCACAAGATCATTCCTATCAAATCTGATATCAAACTCCACATGTTAACATTCTACAGTTCACATCATGCCAATTCCAATAGTTAAAGTTACCGACCTATAACACAATTCAACTCGAATCTTAACACTTCAACCAATTACAAACCATTACCTAACAACCTACCGTTTCATTAATTTACTCTTCCATATTCAACAACACCAATTTCACTTCAAATATTCAAATATTCTATCATACAATTCAACTAGAAAACAATCAATCCAAACAAAAAATAATTACATCAAGAAGAACTATAATCGTAATACATATAATAAGAAAACAAGTACCTGTAATCGTTCTTCTTGATGTAATTTGCGATTGTGCAACTTGATTATCACAAGCAAAGGAAAAGAATTTGTTGTCATTCATTCTTCTTGATGTTGGGGTTAGGGTTTGCGTGAATAATGGAAAAATGGGGGGGATGTGGTTGTCGTGGTTAATCCACGCGAACCACCGTGATTTAATTATGGGGTTGTATAGGGCATGAATAATGGGCCTATGTGGCAAATCATGACCCAATCATGACCCCCACACCCTATAGCCTAATGGTTGAGATTATAATGGCAAAATTGTAAATAGTGTTTACCATTAAAATAATTAATTTTCTATATTAAGGGGATAAAGGTAAATTTAATATTTTTAAATTCAAAAACACATATGCAATGCACATGCAAGTTCCCCCTCTTTTTCAAACGTCAATAACTTTTTATACATAACTTTTTTTCAAAAAAAAAATACACCATACAACGAGTATTTTTTATCTTTAATATGAGTACTATATTGCTATACTTGTATAGAGAAAAAAAATTTACGTTTCGATCGTATGTTTTACTCCATGGTGTTTTGTCTATATTGTTTTAATTGCATATGTTGTTTTAATTGTATCGTGATTCAAGGCATTGTGTTTTACAGTAAAACACCATGAACGTATATAAGACACCATAACATCACAAATACCATTTACATTCAATCTTGTTTTCTATGGTGTTTTATTTTACAAGACACCATAATCGGTTTTGAATTCCTAAAATAAAACACCATAGAAAACAAGACTGAAAGATTGAATGTAAGTGGTATTTGCAATGTTATGGTGTCTTATATACGTTCATGGTGTTTTCTGTAAAATACAACGCCTTGAATTACTATACAATTAAAACAAACTAGAGAAAAAACTATGGACTAAAACATTCGATTGAAACGTAATTTTTTTCTCTATATAAGTATAGCAATATGGTGCTTAAATAAAAGATAAAAAAACACTCGTTATTATGGTTTAATTTTTTTTAAGTTACGTATAAAAAGTTATTGATGTTTAAAAAAAGACGGGGAACTTGCATGTGCATTGCATGTGGGTTTTTGAATTTTAAATTTTTAATCAGGTTTATTTATTAAATTACTTAATTGCCTTTATCCTAATAAATTAAATAATGACATGTGTCATCATCATATTCTTTCTTATCCTTCTCACAAATTTATATTTTTTACATGTTCCTAAACCTATATATATATATATATAGAGAGAGAGAGAGAGTAGAGATATATAGGATCGTGTGAGAAGCACTTGAGTAATTGAGAACATGAGAAGTATTTTGGACCACACTTTTTTCTTAAGAAAAAAAAATCTCTAGATCACCCTTTTCATATTAGTTTTTTTAGTTATACACATGTGTATATACATGTTCAGAAATTGAAAAATTAGTATTGTAAATATATGTTTGATAATGTATATATTTGTACAAATATGTATAAATGATTGTACATATATGTATATAAAGAAAGATATGTTTTTAAAATTGAAAAACAAGTATCTTATGTGTATATGTATGTGTTTGACACATATGTATAATTTAAAATTAGACAGTATACATATGTATATAGTTAAAAATTGACAATATACACATTTGTATAATTCAAAAAAACAAAGTGCTTAAAAGGGGCTATTAGTAGTAAAAAAAATTGCCTTAAATAAATTGCGTGGTATAGAATGTCTCACGCGTTTCTTAACTACCATGTGTTTCTCCTACGATCTCTACCCTATATATATATATATGTGTGTGTGTGTGTATGTGTGTGTGTGTGTGTGAGAGAGAGAGAGAGAGAGAGAGAGAGATTCAATTGGGAACCTCAAAAAAATGGAGAACCGAGGAACCATGCATCTAACATTTTAAATAAATTATAAAAATATCAATTTAACACATACACACACACACACACACACATATATATATATATATATATATATATATATATATATATATATATATATATATATATATATATAATAAGACATAAAGAAGCTAGAACGTAAAAACTAAACTACAAACCCTAAAGACTAAAACCTAAAGCTAAACCATAATAATAAACTCCAAAACTAAACCATAAAGCTAAACCTTAAAATCCTAAAAGCTAAACCCTGAACCAAAAAGTTAAACCCTATATATATATATATATATATATATATATATATATATATATATATATATATAGGATAAGGATCATGTGAGAAGTGATAGGCTAGTTGAGAAACTTGAGAAGGATTCTGGACCACACATTTTTCTAAGCCTTTCGTAATATACACATATGTATAGTTTAAAATTGACTATATACATATGTGTATAACTCAATATACATATATGTATATAGTCAATTTTAAACTATACATATGTGTATATTACGAAAGGCTTAGAAAAATGTGTGGTCCAGAATGCTTCTCAAGTTTCTCATATATGGTGGACTTCTCTTAGGATCCCTACCCTATATATATATATATATATAGGGTGGGAGTTGGCTACAAAGTCTATTTTTCCTACAAAGTGTAAAAAGTCATAAAACACACTCAAAACCCACAAATAACAAATTGAAGATTACTAAAACGTCATATTTGTGAATTTTGTGTTGTGTTTTGGATGATAAGGCTTTATTATCGAATGGCTAACATTGGTATGTTTTATGTTGATTATCATGTTGTGTTTTATATACATTATTCTACGATGGTGTGTTTGAAGTTTTTATGGAATGTTAGGGTTTGAATATTGTGTTTTAGTGATCTTCACTCTGTTATTTGTGGGATTTGAGTGTGTTTATGGCTGAAATTGTGGTGTTTTATAACTTTGTACACTTTGTAGGAAAAATGGACTTTGTAGCCGAACCCCACCCTCTCTCTCTCTCTCTCTCTCTCTCTCTCTCTCTCTTTCTATATATATATATATATATATATATATATATATATTAGGTCTGACGAGTCGGTTCCCATGCCGCTAAATGAGTCCCATTGGAGTTTGTTTAAGTTGGTTCCCCACCTTTTTGATGTTCCTCATTGAACCTCCCACTATATATATCCTAAATCTAAACCCTAAATCCTAAAAGTTGTTTACCCTAACCCAAAAAGCTAAAACCTAAATATATATTATTAGGTTTGACGAGTCGGTTCCAATGCCGCTAAAATGAGTCCAATCGGAGTTTGTTTGAGTTGGTTCTCACCTTTTAAGTGTTCCTCATTGAACCTCCCACGGTGTTCACAATCAAGGGGTTGTTCACTAATGAACCTAACCCTATATATATATATATATATATATATATATATATATATATATATATATATATATATATATATATATATATATATATATATATATATATATATATATATATATATATATATATATATATATATATATATATAGGGGATGGTTCAAATGAAAACCACTTTTATTGTGAAAACTCGAAAACTAATTAAAAAAAAGCCTAAAAACACACAAAAAAAATTTTCAATTCTTTTTATAAAAATTGCTGGTTTTTATATATAAAAAAAAACTTTTTTTCAAAAAAAAAATTGTGTAGTGCACATGTGTAATAATACACATGTGTAGTACACATACACATGTGTAGTATTACACATGTGCACTACACAAAATTTTTTTTTTTTTGAATTTTTTTTATATAAAAAAACCTGCGAAATTTGGTTTGCAAAAAAAAAATAAATAAATTTTGTATGTTTTTTTGGCTTTTTTTAATTAGTTTTCGAGTTTTCACAATAAAAAGTGGTTTTCATTTAAACCTTCCCCTATATATATATATATATATATATATATATATATATATATATATATATATATATATATATATATATATATATATATATATATATATACACAAAAGGCTCTTAACATGCAAAGGTACGCAACCACTAACTTGCGTCGCATGGAATTCCATACATTCAAAGGAAAGGGTAAATGAGGCAAATCAGATAAAGTGTAATAACATGTATTTTTTGAAAGCATAACATGCGTTTCTTGAAGCATAACATGCATTTTTTTAGTAATGTGTAGTTATACTGAACATGTGATATTCGCTAATTTACACATATTTTAGTCCCCCGTTTTACCCCCATTTTATGCGTTTTCGGCCGTAAAACCGTCATTCGGATACTTAATTATCTACATTTTGGTTTACAGGCCTAAAACAGCATACCAGACGAGATGATACCAAAAACGAGGACTTTCCGGACAAAACGATGAAGCTGCAAAGATTCTGTGGAAAAAGACTGACCTGGGCGTTTGGCACGGTCATGCGGCCATATGCACGACCGTGCATATCCGACAAACCAAGAAGATCCGGCAGTGAACCAGGCGTGCAACTCACCGTGCAAGGCACTGAAGGCAAGCCCGATAAGGAACGACCGTTCCCGATCAAGAACGATCGTGCGGATCCGAGGTCAAACATTAACTCGGAAAAGAACGACCAAAGAACAGAGCGTGCAACTCAAACCTCGGAAAGGAACGGTCGTGCCATACCAAGAACGACCGTGCGTGGCCGAAGACCAGTCAACGATCTGTGACGTCATGCAGTATGGTGGCCCACCACCAATAATGCTTAAAGTGCACGGTCGTGCGATCGGAAGAACGGCCGTGCAACTTCGAAAAAGCATTTAAACAGAACAGAAACATTTTAGTGGAAACTCTGGACATTTTGGGAGCTCTGCAGGCGATTTTGAGGCTCCGAAGGCTGCTGCTTTCACTCGGATTCAAGCCACATTGCCCGGTTTTGCTCATTTACTATCCAGATTCTCATTCTTATGCTTGTTTATGGTTTGGTTTCTCAAATCTTTCCATAATTTTGTTATATTTCAAGCATTTAGACTGATTATTATGTATTAATGTAAGCCTTTGGGCAAAAACACAACAATCCCTTGCTTGATTAGTATGTTAATCTATGCTTGTAATGACATTTTGAAGTATTTTCTATGATTATCTTTGATGATTAGTTTGCAACCTTGTTATTGATATTGATTTCTTGATTATAAGTAATTGTGTTGGATGATTGGTGCTTGGTTAGGTAAGATAGTTGCAAAATGAAGCTTATTTAATCATGTGTTAGTAAACTTTTAATTTGGTTAACTAGTTTAACTTGGTTAAAATGTGGACACCATGATACTCTAACGGGTTAGTGGTTTAATAAAATGTAATTATTGTTAATCAAGAAAGCTTGCCTTCACGGAAGGACTCTAACGGGTTAGATGGTGTTGTTACGGATTCTTGCCATGATTTGTTAGCCTAGTTAGTAGTTTCGGCCAAAATTGCTATCTTGGTGAATTTATGTGTAAGATTTGTAAAATGAACTCGGTTGTGATTTAATCTAGTTTATGCTTGTCTCGGTGGTTGCATTGTGTTTATCGGTGTTGCTTTCCTTGATTAAGTGAGGTTAGAAAACTCCTAACGGATGACTAACTTATTTTTAGGAGATTTTCATAGACATTTATCAATTGCACGTTAAAGAACAATTTTAGGTGGTTAAAGTGTGTTTATCGTTTTAACTTTCCGAATGATTGTCATGTTAGGATTCCCGAAAGGGATACTAATTGTCTCGAAATGGAAAATTGACCGAATGCTTCTAAATGCCAAAACTGACTTAGTTGACATGCTGTGGTTGTGTATTAAGCAAGGCTATTTATATATAATTTACTATGTTTTATAAGTATTTATTTATGCTTATTTTAGTTTAGTTAAAACCCAAAACAAATTATGTTTTTACCGGTAATTTAATGACAAAGGTCTAGTATTATTTCTCCGCCCATTTCCGTGGATCGATACTTGGTTCTTACCGATACTTTACTACATATATGACGGGGTACACTTGCCCTTTCGTGTGTGTTTTGATGTAAAAGTAATAATCACTTTTATAAATTTAAAACCAATTCGTGTGTAATTTCATTGTAAAAATATGTGTAGTCACGCACGTACCAAGTTTTTGGCGCCGTTGCCGGGGATTGGCGAGTTTTAGGAACGACCCGAGTCATTGTGTTATCGGTGTATATACTTGTTAATATTTGTGTATATTTTTCGTGATTATTTATTTGTTGATTTATTTGTTAATAATTCTTGTTTTTAATTTAATTTATTCGTTTTCATGATTGTTTTGTACACTTGTAAATTTTTATTCTATTTATTTGTTCAAATCCGGATTTATTTATTCATTTATTCTTTGAGTTTTCGGCTCTTAAAAATCATTCTTGTACTAGCCGATTCGATTATTTTCGTTGCTTTAATTTTTATAGAAATTTCGGCCCATTTTCGGATTTTTATAAATTTTACAGCCCATATTTATACATATTCTGCTTCTATTAAAAAAAAAACAGCATTATTTTATTAATAAAATATTCATTGTGTCAGTTTTTCGTTTGCAGGTTGATGTCCTCAACTCCCGCGCCCGCTATTGCTGAGCCGACTGACGAACCAGCGCATAATCTTAGAAGAAGTAGGAGGCTGCGCGAAAGGTCACTCGTCGTTGCACAACGCATTGCAAATGCAATTGACGAGCCGGTGATTATCTCTGAAGACGAAAGCTTAGAGGACGAGGAGAGAGTCGTCATGGCGGACGACGACCGACCATTGAATGAAACAAATCAGCCCGGAAGGGCAGGCCTGGAGCCGAGTATCCTTCAGCCCACTATAGATGCACCTAATTTTGAAATTAAATCTAGTGTTATTAACATGTTGCAGAATTCGGTGCAGTTCGACGGACGTGAGCATGAGGATCCCGGGAGGCATATCGCTGCTTTTCTTGCTATTTGTTCGACATTTAGGATGACTGGTGTTTCAGAGGATGCAATTCGGTTGAGGTTGTTTCCGTTTTCGTTACGTGACAAAGCTAGAGCTTGGCTTATGTCACTTCCTGCCGGGTCCATCAGGACCTGGAATCAGTTGGCGGAGCAGTTTATGCAGAAATATTTTCCACCTGAGAAAACGAACAAACTACGGAACCGGATTGTTTCCTTCCGCCAAGACGAGGGCGAGTCGTTGCATGCGGCTTGGGAGAGATTCAAGGATCTGTTGATTGATGTGCCACATCACGGCTTCTCCAAGCGACAGCTGGTTTTGACGTTCTATCAGGGGCTCAGCTATAACACGCAGGAGCGATTAGACGTGAACGCGGGAGGCGATCTTGGAACTAAGACGCCAACTGAAGCGTATGATATTATCTAAAAAGCTGCGTTGAAATCCAGCTCGCGTCGGGATGGAGATAGAGGTCGATCATCATCATCTCGCTCAGGAGTTCATGCTGTAGACGACTACACGGCCATTACTGCACAACTCTCGGCTCTTACATCGAGATTCGACAAGTCCCAGATGATTGCGCATGCTGGCTCGGGATGTGACCAGTGCGGAGTGTCACACGAGCCTGGGGCATGTTTTCAGGGAGTCATATATGAGGGCCATGAAGAGGTAGATTTTGTGAGTAATCAAGTGAGGCCGCAGAACAACCCGTACAGCAACACCTATAATCCCGGTTGGAGAAATCACCCAAATTTTGGGTGGCGAGCGAATGCAGGAAATCAGAACCCATTGGGGTTCACTCAGCGTGCTCCAGCGCCTCAGCAGGGTCAGCAGTACCAGCAGTACAATCAACCCTACCAGCAGCGTCCATATTCGTACCAGAATCAGGGTACTGGGAGTAGCTCCCAGCAGCAGGCCCCTCAGTCTAGTTCCAAGCTGGAGGATATGATGGCTCAGCTTCTCTCTAGCTCTGAAAAACGATACCAACAAAGCGAGGATCGTTTTCTAGCTAACGAGGGAGAAATGAGGAGTCAGAAGGCCTCGATTCAGAATATCGAGAATCAGGTTGGTCAGCTGGCACAGATGATGTCCAAAAGACCCCCAGGCGGTCTTCCGGGTAATACAGAACCAAACCCTGGTGGACAGAAGGATGTAAATGCTGTGATGACCAGGAGTGGAAAAACTACCGGACCCGTCATATCGGACTCAGTACCGATCACTGAAGCGGTCCCGACTGACACACCGGACGAGGTGCAAGCCAGGCTACGCCCAGCAAGTACAGCACAAGTCCAGGAGCCGGTCAAAGATTACACTCCTCCAGTACCTTATCCAGGCAGGCTGAAGAAGCAGAAGAATGAAGAACAATACGGTAAGTTCCTAGAGTTGTTTAAGCAACTACACATCAATATACCGTTTGTTGAAGCCTTGGCCCAGATGCCAAAGTATGCGAAATTCCTTAAGGATATCCTCTCGAATAAACAGAAGCTCGAGGATATATCATGTGTGGTGATGAACGAGACTTGTTCCGCCGTTCTGCAAAACCGTCTGCCCACGAAAATGGGAGATCCTGGTAGTTTCACGCTCCCGTGTTTGATTGGAAACATGTATTTTAGCCATGCGTTGGCTGACTTGGGAGCGAGTATTAACCTTATGCCGTATAAGGTTTTTACTAAACTGGATCTGGGTGAGCCGTCACCCACTAGGATGAGCATTCGGTTGGCAGATCGCTCAATAAAGTATCCGCGCGGATTTGTGGAAAACATGCTTGTAAAAATCGATAAATTTGTTTTCCCCGTGGACTTTGTTATCCTTGACATGGATGAAGATTCAAGGGTACCTTTGATACTTGGACGCCCTTTCCTCAATACAGCGAGGACGATTGTTGATGTGGCAGCTGGCCAAATCACGCTCTGAGTGAATGATGAGCACGTGACATTCGATATCAAAAGATCGATGCAGCATCCGCAATGTCACGATGACAAGCTTTATTACGTCGACATTGTCGATGCATGTGTGTGCTCTCATTTTCAAGGTACTATTGACGAGATTGATTCGGACACACGTCTGTCGTGTGGGGACCTGATTGGCATTACGCAGGAGGGCCACGATTTCGAGCAGCCAGTCTATCAGATTGGTGACGATGGTTCCCAGAGTCCGGAGAGATTTCTTGAAATTGACCATGTGAAAAGGGGGAAGCAGAGCCTTCGGTTGATGATCCGACGCCTTTGGAGTTGAAAGAACTCCCGCCACATCTCGAGTACGCATTTCTAGAGAAGGAGCGTCGCCTACCGGTCATAATTTCAGCATCATTGGAAAAGGATGAGAAAATTCGGCTTCTCGAGGTTCTGAGACTTCATAAGAGAGCCATTGCATGGAAAATCATGGATATCAAGGGCATCAATCCTTCTTTTTGTACTCACAAGATTCTGATGGAAGACGAGTACAAACCATGTGTGCAGCATCAGAGACGTTTAAATCCAAATATGCAGGACGTGGTGAAGAAGGAGGTGATTAAATTGTTGGATGCCGGCATGATTTATCCTATTTCTGACTCTGTATGGGTGAGTCCGGTGCAGGTTGTACCTAAGAAAGGTGGTATGACTGTAGTCTCGAATGATAGGAATGAGCTAATTCCTACCCGTACTGTCACTGGGTGGCGAGTTTGCTTTGACTACCGCAAGCTCAATGATGCTACTCGCAAGGATCACTTCCCGCTTCCATTCATCGACCAGATGTTGGAACGTCTGTCGGGGAAGTTGTATTACTGTTTCCTTGACGGATTCTCTGGGTATTTTCAGATTCCTATCGCTCCTGAGGATCAGGAGAAGACTACCTTTACATGCCCCTTCGGCACATTCGCCTACCGGCGGATGCCTTTTGGGTTGTGTAATGCACCAGCAACCTTCTAGAGATGCATGGTTGCAATTTTCCATGACATGATCGAGGATTCCATGGAGGTTTTCATGGATGATTTTTCGGTATTTGGGGATTCCTTCGATCACTGTTTGGAAAATTTGAGAAAGATGTTGAAGAGGTGTGAGGAGACGAATCTGGTCCTGAACTGGGAGAAATGCCACTTCATGGTGAAGGAGGGCATAGTTCTGGGACACAAGATTTCGCATGCTGGTATGGAGGTCGACCCAGCCAAAGTGGATATCATTTCACGACTTCCGCCTCCCACCTCTGTTAGAGCGATACGGAGCTTTCTCGGTCATGCCGGGTTCTATCAGCGATTCATTAAAGATTTTTCAAAAATCGCCAGACCCATGACCCGTCTGTTGGAGAAAGACGCTCCGTTCATATTCGGAGATGATTGCTTGAGAGCCTTTGACCTTCTCAAGCAAAAGTTGATTGAGGCCCCTATTTTAGTTGCACCGGACTGGAGTTTGCCGTTTGAGATTATGTGCGACGCGAGTGATTACGCCATAGGGGCCGTTCTTGGTCAAAAGAGAGAAAAGCACTTTCACCCGATCTATTATGCGAGCAAAACTCTTCACGACGCTCAAGAGCATTATACCACGACTGAAAAAGAGCTCTTGGCGGTCGTTTTCGCATTTGACAAATTTAGATCGTACTTGGTGCTTTCGAAAACCGTTGTGTATACTGATCACGCAGCCATCCGATATCTCTTCAGCAAGCAGGACGCTAAGCCACGTCTGATCAGGTGGATCTTGTTGCTGCAGGAGTTTGATATTGAGATTCAAGATAAAAAGGGTGCGTTGAATGTAGCGGCTGACCATCTATCTCGGTTAGAGCATGGAGACATCGTGGACGCGCGTTGGGATTCCATAAATGACAACTTCCCACACGAGTCTTTGATGAGTGTTGAGATATGCGATGAGTTGCCATGGTTCGCTGACCTTGCGAACTACCTTGCTTGCGGGATTCTGATTAAAGGGTTGACTCACCAGCAAAAGAGGAAACTCTTTTCGGATGTCAAGCACTACATTTGGGATGACCCTTACTTGTTTCGGGTTGGTGCTGATCAGGTGATTAGGAGATGTGTTTCAGGGAAGGAGGCGACCGATATTCTGCGCCACTGTCACGAGGGACCTACCGGAGGCCACCATGGAGCCAACTTTACCGCCAAGAAAGTGTTGGACTCCGGGTTTTATTGGCCTACTATATTTCGTGATGCGCAGAGTTGGGTTAGAGCGTGCGATGCCTGCCAGAGAGCGACAAATATATCGGCACGTGATGAAATGCCTCAGACCTGGATTCAGGTTTGTGAAGTCTTTGATATCTGGGGGATAGACTTCATGGGACCATTTCCCCCCTCACGAGGTAATAAGTACATCCTGGTCGCGGTTGACTATGTATCGAAGTGGGCGGAGGCACAGGCCTTGCCCACCAATGATGCCAGGGTGGTCGTGAGATTTTTGAAAAGCTTATTTGCCCGGTTCGGCGCTCCGAAAGCGCTTATCAGTGACAGAGGGACGCATTTTTGCAATACTCAGCTCGAGAGAGCCTTGTCCCGTTACGGTGTGCATCACCGTCTATCCACGCCCTATCATCCACAGACAAGCGGGCAGGTGGAAGTCACGAACCGGGGGCTGAAAAGAATCCTTGAGCGGTCAGTAGGTGCAAACCGCAAGGATTGGTCAGATAAGCTTGATGAAGCGTTGTGGGCCTTCCGTACGGCTTACAAGACGCCTATTGGGACTACTCCCTTTAGGCTTGTTTACGGAAAGGCATGCCATTTACCGGTTGAGCTGGAACATAAAGCGATGTGGGCGCTAAAGACCGCAAATCTGGACCTAAAAGCCGGAGGTGAAGCCCGGTTCCTCCAGATTCACGAGTTGGAAGAGTTGCGACAGCGCGCTTATGAGAACTCCGTGTTGTACAAGGAGCGCACGAAGAGATTGCATGATAAACGCTTGAAGGACCACAAAGAATTCCAAGCGGGCGATCTTGTCCTTCTTTACAACTCGCGGTTGCGCTTATTTCCCGGAAAGCTCCATTCACGTTGGACAGGCCCATACACGGTTAAAGAGGTATTTCCGTATGGGACTGTTGCAATAGAGAACGCGGACGGCGTTATTTTCAAAGTAAATGGGCATCGCTTGAAGTTATATGTTGCCGGGCCGACAGAGTCGGTGATGGAGGTCATAGAACTCCAAACCCCGCACACATCATAAGTGTGGGGAGGAGAGAGTCTACGCTGCTGACTCGTGGATCAAAAATGCAGCAAGAGCGTATTTTGCGCTTTAGGGGTAGTTTAGTCATTTAGGATTTATTTTTCTAGTTTTAGCTTGGAGTCTTGCTATCGACTCGTCGACAAAAATTTAGCATGAGTCTACGCTACTGACTCGCCGACAAAAATGTAGCAGGAGCGTCTTTGGCGCTATAGGGGCAAAATTGTCCATTTTTATGTTTTTATAGTTTTAGCGTAATTTAGGTTAGTTAGGTAGTTTCCGATAGTTTGTACAGTTTCTATTCGTGCCGAGCGAGGGTTCTATGTTGCAATATTGTTAGAACAGTTGGTGTGTCGAAAAAATGGCGAAAAACGGCCAAAACAGTTGCTGGAAATGCATTCTGCAGAAAATTCTGATCTGCAGCTGATGCACGCCCGTGCCAGTATCCGCACGACCGTGCGTTTTCGAGGATCAGGCACGATGGGTCGCACCCTCGGTGCATCACCGAGGAAAATGAAAGACGTCGGTTTCGCACGACCGTGCCGAAGGTCGAACGACCGTGCGGCAGGCTGAGGGCATTTTTGTCATTTTGCACATTATATATACCCTCATCTGCAGAAAAATCTATCATTCGCGAACCCTAGCAACTGCAGCCGTTCCAGAACGGTTTTTACACCAAATCGCACGATTCTTCGCACGATCTCGCACCCAACTTCGCACGGTACGTCTCTAGTGTTAGATTTCTTGTTTTCCCACTTTCTAGGTTAGATTTATTCCGATTCTTCAAGGAAATTTTTAGGGTTCTCTTCATAAACAAATCGAAACCCTAACCCTTGTTGAATCGAAGTATCGTGAACACCCGGTTGACTTTCAGACCCCTGTTGACCCAATGCTTGTTAAAATTTTTATAGAAATGTCACACCCCGATTTCCACGTGTCTCACCGGTGGGCCCGGTGGGGGATTACCGTGACGATGTTGGCAACAATATAGTCAAACCACACAATTATATAATGCACAGCGGAAGCTTAAAGATAAATATATAAACTTCAACCTCTGGTTGTAATATCAAATGTATTACAGAAGTTGAATATATCCACAGCGGATCAAGATAAATAAATATTGTTCATTCAGATACGGCATCAAGTTTGCGAGACTATTCGTGATGCTTAGGCAGGTAATACCAGCCAATTTCGTCTAGTACCTGCACTTAATCTTTTTGGGGAAAATACGTCAGTTTACACTGGTAAATACATTCAACTGACACATTTGAAAATGTTTATTAAAATTGATTTGAATGCACAAGGCACAAACTCTTTTATAACTTGGGAAAATTATAATAAAATCTTGTGAACGTTTTACATGTTCTTTTATGCGTTCAGTAGCCCGGGTCGTGCCGGGTTAAAGATTTATAGACACACCACATTGCGTAAAACCGTAGTATAAAAACCAACGGCTACGTCTTTTAATTTAATGTCGACACTTTATACCGGGTGTACGCCTACACCGGGATGTCGATGGTCGTGGCCATTTCGTAAAATGATGCCAAGGATATCCGGGACAACGGTCATTAAACCCCCCAAAGGCTTTTAAGAAACAAAACTGTTTAAATGAGCCGATCATATTATTTAATTAACCACCTAAGCGATGGAAGAATATAATGCTCAATCAAGCGGTATTAATATACCGTAACCCAAGCCCATATAGGGGAAATAAGTTAAAGTATTTACCTTTGCAAGTATATTTCCTTAATTTGGATTAAATCACCGATAGCTTTTACTGGGGCTCCTAATCTGGAACGAAGGTTTTAATTAACCTCTTAGAATCCTAACGAGTCTTTATAATGGCCGTAGCCTAGACCGGTTGGTTCCGATATATATAGATATGGTTTAATCGCGCGAAAAGGCGAAAACCGAGAATGGAGTGTGATTCTGACCCAACAAGTTCAGAGACTTGTTTTACATGGGTTTATGGTTCACACTCTGGAATTTGGGGTTCAAATAATATAATTTGACCCGTATCGGCTAATTTATGAAAACTAGTTTCATAAGCCGAACCGTGCGTGCAATAGGCGAAACGGTTAACCATGAGAGTCGTACGCTTATTTCCTAAGTCAATATGCCTTAAAGAAGTTGTGGTATCAGTAGGATACCTTCCGTGATGCCCGTAACGAGTTTTTAGTTAATATTACGCCCCGTAGGGACTTTTCGGTCATTTTAAAGTCTTTAAAAGGGCTTTTCGAGTTCTACAGGAAATCTGAGTTTCCCGAACAGTTTATAAAGCTTAGAATACTTTATTTATTATTTAAAATCAGTAGCAACTGGAATCGGGTCAAAAGACCTTGTAGAACTCATGTTTTGGCCGGAAAGGGCATATTCGGTATTTACCGAACCGTAGCCATAACCGCAGGTTATGAGCAAGGTAAAAATTATTAAAAATCTTTAAAATTCCCAAAATATTATTTTAATACAGTGGGTAAAAGTTTTTGTGACGAAATCTTGGTTTAGATTGGTGTTATGCTAATTGCGCCGTTAATTACTAAAGTTTACTTTAAATGCGCCATTTAGCATAACTCTCATTTTAGACCTCGGATTGACGTGAAACTTTAAGGACATGCTTATAATTTAATAAACAAGGTTCTGGTCCGTTCACGTGTCTGAAATACTCGTTTTAATTTCAAAAGGCCGTTACGGTCAACTTTTAGGCGAATGACGGAAATGCGCAAAAGACTCGGATAACTCATGAACCGATCACAGAGGTTTATACCAACATGTGACCTGGTCCTAAGAGAGTCCTAAGGCATATCTATACCTCACTAAAACGGGTCAGAACTGAAGTCAAAACAAAAGTCAAACTTTTGCGACATTCGGCTCCGAACCGGTTCATTATAGCAAATGGTCGATTCAAACGAGCGCAAACAAGTTTGTATACTTATTATTATGTTTTATGAGCGTCTAAACAGGTTTCATAGTATGTACATTACAGATTACGCATAAATCGCTAAAATAGCTTTCTGTTGACTTTTTAACCGCACGTTTGACTCGATATTTGACATAGTTAGAGTGGTGATCAGGGGGAACCCTTTTAGAGGTTTATTACCCACATAAATACCAACTCATAACCACTTTTGATTCGTCATAAGACTGAACCATCACTGAGTTATTTTAAAGTCAAACCGTATTTACGACGGTTTGGTTCTTAGCCATTTACTAAGGAAATGTGAAACCACAAAGGGTTAGATCACTTACAGAAGTTGAGGGAAGACTTAAGAACTCTGAGGGATGCTTGAGAGCTTCTTAGAATGATCAGATAGTGTGTTTTGTGTTGTGTGAATGTTATGAGCCAAACTTGGCTATTTATAGTGAAACTAAGCCCTCAAGATCATCACAACTCAGCCTACATTTGATCATGGATCATGGGCAGGTGTCCCTAAGGTGTATGGGTCAAGTGTAGGGTGCCCATGCCTCATTTATTGAGGTTTGATCGTTCACAATGCTCAAAAGGCAAGAAACTACAAAGTTTCTGCATCTGGGCACTTTACGCGACCCGCATGGAAGTTCCATGCCATTTTAATGCGGGTCGCTTGGGATTCAAATAACAGACGCGTAATAGAGGAGGCTCGCGGCCCGCCTCAACTAAACCATAACCTTCACGCGGGTCGCGAGGGGTCTGTTTTTCAGATTTTTAAAATCTTTTGTAATGATTATCAGAATCCGGTAATTAATAACGAAATCTTTCGTAATGATTTACCTGACCTTTCGGGTTTGAAGGGGTAACTTTGCGGTTTGGCCCTCGGTTATTTACCGATAGGGGCCTCGTGTTATTTACCCGCGTTGTTAAGTCCCCGGCTAGTTTATTAATTATTTGGAAAGCCTTAACTTTCACTGTTGACGCTTTTAACCCTTCTCATACGAATTTGAGTATAACTCTCTCGTTTTAAGACGGAACTTCGCGGAATTTATACAGTATTTTCTAGTGAGCGTATAATACTGTTACGAAGTCTTGGGAACGTTAAAGGGTCAATCAGAGGTATAATTAAACATGTTGACACAGTTAACCCCTGTAGCTCGTAATCTCTCACTTTCTTCTGCGTTTCGCTTTCGTACGATCTATGATTTATTCGTTTGAAGGTACAAGCGTTATTTAGGGTTACTATACAGTATATTTACCCTTGTTGACATTTATAACCCTCGAATTTATATACCTTTCAAGGTTTGTCAAAATTAGTCCTTTATTTATTATAGATGCCACGTATAATCAAATGACACGTGTTAACACATCATTGGACACAAAAATTCGAGGTGTTACATCCTCACCCCCTTAAAATAAATCTCGACCCGAGATTTACTCAAATAAATAGGGGTACTTTTCTTTCATTGTAGCTTCGACTTCCCACGTATATTCAGGACCTCTACGAGCATCCCATTTGACTTTTACAATCGGTACGTGCTTTCTGCGAAGCTTCTTTACCTGTCGATCCTCAATCGACAAAGGTTTTTCTATAAATTTTAAGCTCTCATCTATATGCACATCTGTGTGTGGAATCACCAACGATTCATCGGCGAAGCACTTTTTGAGATTGCAGATGTGGAACACATTGTGAATTCCATGGAGCTCTTCAGGCAAGTTCAACTTATAGGCGACTGACCCGACCCGTTCAATGACCTCAAAAGGTCCTATGTATCTCGGACTCAGTTTGCCTTTCTTGCCGAAACGCATCACCCCCTTCCAGGGTGATACCTTAAGTAATACCTTTTCACCCACTTCGAAGTGAAAATCCTTACGCTTTGGATCAGCGTAGCTCTTCTGCCTATCGCGGGCAGCCTTGAGACGTTCCCGGATCTGGACAATCTTGTCCGTTGTCTGGAAAACAATCTCTGGTCCTGATAATTGGACCTCTCCTACTTCCGCCCAACAAACAGGCGATCTACATTTCCTACCGTATAATGCCTCGAAAGGCGCAGCCTTTATGCTGGTGTGGTAGCTATTATTGTAGGAGAATTCGATCAGGGGTAGGTTCTTATCCCAGTTACCACCTAAATCGATCGCACATGCACGAAGCATGTCTTCTAGCATTTGGATAGTACGCTCACTTTGACCGTCCGTCTGTGGATGGTAAGCTGTACTAAAGTTTAAACGCGTGCCCAAAGATTGCTGGAAACTCTTCCAGAAATGAGATGTGTATCTAGTATCCCTGTCGGAGATAATAGACACAGGTATGCCGTGTAAGGCTACAATCTTATCAACATAAAGTTGGGCTAACATATCGGAGCTATACGTCTCCTTGATGGGTAGAAAATGAGCTGATTTAGTCAGCCTATCGACTATGACCCATATTGTATCGTTTCCTTTCCTGGTTTTGGGTAACTTAGTTATGAAGTCCATAGTTACGCATTCCCACTTCCACTCGGGAAGTTCAGGCTGTTGTAGCAAGCCAGGCGGCTTTTGGTGCTCGGCTTTGACTTGAGCACAAGTCAAACACTTTGCTACGTGGGCGGCCACAGACTTTTTCAAGCCTATCCACCAATAATTTGCCTTTAAATCTTGATACATTTTGTCAGCACCAGGATGGACTGAATATCTGGAACTATGGGCTTCCTGGAGGATAACATCTCGTAGTCCTCCATAAATCGGAACCCATATACGTCCGTTCAATCTAAGGATTCCATCCTTGCTAAGAGTCAACTGCTCCTCAGTTACTCCCAGCTTTTCATTAGGATAATTAGCTTCCAACACAGCCTCTCGCTGTGCAGCTAATATCTTTTCAATTAAATTGTTCTTGACCTCAATGCTTTTGGCATTGATTCGAATAGGCTTTACCCTTTCTTTCCTGCTTAAGGCATCAGCGACCACATTCGCTTTGCCGGGATGGTACCTGATCTCGCAATCATAGTCATTCAAGGTTTCCATCCAACGGCGTTGCCTCATGTTCAACTCTTTCTGGTTGAACAGGTGCTGGAGGCTTTTGTGATCAGAATAAATCACACATTTAATACCATAAAGGTAGTGCCTCCACAATTTCAGTGCAAATACAACGGCACCCAACTCCAAGTCATGGGTGGTGTAATTCTTTTCGTGCACCTTTAATTGCCTTGAAGCATAGGCAATCACCTTGCCCTTCTGCATAAGCACACACCCCATGCCTGTGTGTGATGCATCACAGTACACCACGAATTCATCAGTGCCTTCCGGTAATGTCAACACAGGTGCGTTGCTTAGTTTCTGCTTCAGTATTTCGAAGGACTCTTGCTGCTTTGGGCCCCAAATAAACTTTTCTTTCTTCTTGGTTAGGGAAGTCAAGGGCGCAGCAATCCTTGAAAAATTTTCAATAAACCTCCTGTAGTACCCTGCTAACCCCAGGAAACTACGGATTTCGGTAGGCGTCTTTGGCTCTTGCCAGTTCATGACTGCCTCTACCTTAGCAGGGTCTACTTGAATACCACGCTCACTCACAACGTGTCCTAAAAACTGAACCTCTCGTAGCCAGAATTCACATTTCGAGAATTTGGCGTAGAGTTTCTCACGCTGTAGTAATTCGAGAATGCAACGGAGGTGCTTCTCGTGGTCAGCTTGGTTCTTGGAATATATAAGGATATCGTCGATGAAGACTATGACAAACTTGTCCAAATACGGCTTGCAGACGCGATTCATGAGATCCATGAACGCAGCCGGTGCATTTGTGAGCCCAAAAGGCATCACTAGGAACTCGTAATGACCATAGCGAGTCCTAAATGTTGTCTTATGTACATCCTCATCTCTGACCCTCGACCTCAAGTCGATCTTCGAGAAATAGCTTGCTCCTTGCAGCTGATCGAATAGATCATCGATCCTCGGCAAAGGATATCTATTCTTTATGGTAACTTTATTTAGCTCTCGATAGTCGATGCACAACCGCATCGATCCGTCCTTCTTCTTTACAAATAGGACTGGTGCTCCCCAGGGAGATGAACTAGGTCTGATAAAACCTTTCGCCAGCAGTTCATCCAACTGGGTCCTCAGTTCTTTCATTTCCGTTGGAGCTAGCCTGTAAGGTGCTCTTGCTATTGGAGCTGCTCCAGGAATGATGTCTATTCTGAACTCCACTTGTCTATCTGGTGGCAAACCAGGTAGTTCTTCAGGAAAAACCTCGGGATATTCAGAAATGACAGGAAGATCCTCGATCTTCGGCTTAGGTTCTTCTATTATCACCTGGGCCATGTAAATTACACAGCCTTTGTTTAAACACCTTGAAGCTTTGAGCATAGATACGTCCTCGGGTAACCCGTACTGCGTATCTCCTCGAATGGTAAGAGATTCACCACTCGGAGTCTTTAAAACTATCTGCCTCTTGCCGCAAATGATTTGGGCCTGGTTATGGGATAACCAGTCCATGCCCAGCACAATGTCAAAACCCGCTAATTTGAAGGGAAGTAGAGATAAAGGAAAAGAATGGTTCCTAATGGACATTTCACATCCTTCTAGAACAGTTGAGACGGTTTCTATCGTGCCGTCTGCTAACTCTACTTCGTATTTCACGTCAAGGGTTTTGATAGGCATATTTAGTAGTTGGCAAAATTTCTGGTCTACAAAGGATTTATCAGCGCCAGAATCGAATAGTACTCTTGCAAATATATTATTTACGAGAAAAGTACCTGTAAGCACGTTGTCGTTCTGGACCGCTTCCTTTGCATCCATGCGAAAAACTCTCGCATTTGACTTCTTTGTCTCTTCCGCCTTCTTGGCATACTTTGGGCAGTTACTCTTGATGTGCCCTTTTTCATTACAACCATAGCAGGTTGCATCCTTGATTTTCTTGCACTCCACAGTCTTATGATCCTTGGACTTGCATAGTCCACAGGAAGGAGTCTTTGATTGTGACTGTGAGTTTGATGCAAATCTGCATTTCCCAGAGTGGGGTTTCTTGCAGATCTTGCAGTTGGGCCTTTCACCAGTTTGCCCATCCTTCTTTGCCTCCGACCCTCTTTTGCCTTCACCGTTTCCACGGTGCTTCTTCCCTGATCTTCGTGAGGTATCATCCTCACGTTTTCTCTTCTCAGCCTCCTTGTTCCTTAGTGTCCTCAGACGGACAGCGTCTAAGGTAAGAGACAAGGAAAGGTCAGTAACTGACCTGAAGGTCGTCGGCCGAGAGGCCTTTACACTCGCCTTTATTGCAGGCTCCAAGCCCCCAATAAAACGGGCGATTCTTCGGGGTTCTGGTGTCACAAGGTATGGGACCAGACGAGACATTGTATTGAAACTCGTCAAATACGCCTGGCAGTCCAGGTTCGTCATCACCAGTGACACAAAGTCAGCCTCGATCTTCTCAACTTCATGCTGAGGGCAGTAGTTTTCTT
Source organism: Helianthus annuus (assembly GCF_002127325.2). Taxonomy (NCBI): domain Eukaryota; kingdom Viridiplantae; phylum Streptophyta; class Magnoliopsida; order Asterales; family Asteraceae; genus Helianthus; species Helianthus annuus. The sequence goes on from NC_035440.2 coordinate 14,699,830, forward strand.
TAATGAGAGCAATAAATTCCTCCCATGTCATTTTGTACAAAGCAGACTTACCAGATGCCTGCACCAACGCCCTCCACCATGCCAGGGCCTCGCCCTTAAATGATTGGGACACATACTTCACCACATCCCTCGCTGCACACCCGCTGATGTCCACTATAGTGTCCATCTCATCTAGCCAGGTGATACAATCAACAGCACCTTTCTCCCCTGTAAATTCCCGGGGCTTACAAGATACAAAGTATTTGTAAGTGCAACCCTTAGCATTTGATGCATCAGTATATTCTCTATCGCGATGAACGCTGTTCTCAGTGGACGAGTGCTTGTCGTCATCTTTCTTGGGTTGAGAGGGTGGTTTGGAGTATGTCTTTGGTTTAGAGGGTGGTTTTGACACGGTTCTGCCTTGGGACTCAGTATATTGACGATCAAGAGCTGCCTGAACAGCATTGTCAATCAGAGCCTTCAGTTGTGCGCCTGTCAAATGTACTGGCGTATTGTCGTATTCATCATCATTAGTATGGCTATTCTCTCCATTGGGATCTGCCATTGTAATCTTGAATCTGTTACAGAAGATAACAAAATTTTATTCAGGAGATTATTATATAATTGTCTTTTATGACAATTTGTCAACCATGGTACAGAGACCACATTTGGTTAACTTATTATTTCATTACATATTAGGATTTGAATATATCCTATTTCAGCTATATAAATAGTATTGGCGGCATAAAGCCTAATCACGAGGATGTTTTATAATTTTAGCCGAGATTTCAGAGAATCAAAGGCATAAAGATTTGAACCGTAGTTCTTTTATCTCCTTCTGACAGGGAGTCATAGACTACCACTGCCTTTTGTCTTTATAAGACAATTATTATGGCCCATAGGCACTACACCTCTAATGGATGTTTTAATATGGTTGGCCCGTAGGCACTACATCTCTAATGGATGTTTTAATATGGTTGGCCCGTAGGCACTACATCTCTAGTGGATGTTTTAATATGGTTGGCCCGTAGGCACTACATCTCTAATGGATGTTTTAATAAGGTTGGCTCGTAGGCACTACATCTCTAATGGATGTTTTAATAAGGTTGGCCCGCAGGCACTACATCACTAATGGATGTTTTTATAATATTGGCCCGTAGGCACTACATCACTAATGGATGTTTTAATAATACTGGCCCGTAGGCACTACATCACTAATGGATGTTTTAATAATACTGGCCCGTAGGCACTACATCACTAATGGATGTTTTTATAAAGTTGGCCCGTAGGCATTACATCACTAATGGATGTTTTTAATAATATTGGTCACCTTCATTGGTGATTTAACCCACGATTTATAAATCATTTAGTGGGGTTTTGAAATCCTTAAAGGATTATTGTATAAGAATGACGTGCGTGATCTTAACGAATCACATCTGCCATGATTGTTAACATGCGTACAGAGGTTAACAGGGAATCAGAATCTTTTCAATAAGGTCGTACCATCTTGACTGGATCTTAAAAGACACCAAGCTAGGTTTCACCTTTTAAGATTCTTTATCTAGGCAGATCAATATAAAAGGAATGGTTTTGATTTATTTTATACATATTAAAACAAAACTCATAACATACATTCCATAATCTCAAATACAATTACATATTGCCCTAAACGGGTCTTTCAAATAGTACATACCTCCATAGAGGTTTTTAAAATAAGTGACAAGTCCACGCAGGGACTAATACAAAATAGGTGTCCATGTAAGGACTCAAAGATAAGTCCACGTAGGGACTGAAATACGATAAGTTGTCCACACAGGGACTTATTTCAAAGTAGAAATTACATTCGTACAACTATTAAGGGCTAGTGGTCACGTTTCTTCTTTTTGCCCTTTAGTAGGTTTGCCAAGCCTTTGAGAAATCCTCGGTGGCTTTTCTTTTCTTCCTCGAACTCTCTCTCCACACGATCTAGTCGATGGAGTATTTCTTCCTGTTCAGGAGGAGAGAATCGTGGTTGTGGCGCTTGTTGCGGAACTGGAGGTCTGGGAGGTATTGGATACCCATGAGCTGAGTAGTCCGGTGGTCCCATGTTTCCATGTGCTCCGTCTGGGTAGCGCGCATTATATCTAGCCGACACCACATATGGATCGCGCTCATAGCCGTAGTTGTATTGTGCTTGTGACGGTTCGAACGGGTTGTAAGCCGTCGGACCCGTGTAAGCAGGTATGGGTTGGTCATACCCAAATGGTGGCGAATTTTGTGCAGCTGGTGCGGAGTTCGCCTCCTGTATAGGACTTGAAGGTCCTTCTTCTTGTAGTGGCGGATAGTGGCTACTACTAGAATGTCGAGGAGTGCTGAAGTGGATACCCCCTCCTCCTCGTGTAGACATACGAGCATTTGTCCTCCTACGCCTTGGCGGATCAGGTATTACTGGTTGCGCCGGTGGCAGAGGTGGTGGCGTAACTGCCTCAAAGCGTGAATCCTCAGAGGGATCCTGTGGATGTCACGGTTGTTGTGATGTCTGTTGAGGTGGTGTGTAGTACCACTCATGTCGGTCAAACATCGCTTGGAAACTGTCTGGTCCTTGATAGGGCGTGCCATGGAAGGATGACCCATCAGAGACTTCTATCGGATGCGTGGGCGTACCACGCACTGGTTCAGTAGGATCCTCATCTTCCTCCATGGGATCTTCAGAGAAGTGGTCTTGTGGCCCTAGTGGAACAAAACCTGAAGGTTCCTGTATGTAGTCAGCCGGATTAAACTGACCTATGAAGTATGGAGTAGGGTCGTCATAATTCCGGGTCGATACCGAACGTTGTAGAGGTATGAAGGAAGGTTGTGGGTTGTTGGGATCATTTTCTGAGTTTGGTCCAAAAGAGTGCCGATAAGATGGCATCGAGCTGTGCGAGGTGGAATGCCTCGCAGGTTCGTAAAGATCTCTTCGTCGTTGTGGCTCTTCGCTCCGTGTCATCGAAGGATGTCTTGTACCAGATGGTCCAGCTTCGTTATCGTGATGTGTCACGATTTCTCCTCTGCCTCTTCTTCCCCTTCCTCTTCCTCGGAATATAACAGGTGGCATTTTCCTGCTTTATAAAACTTTAAATTCCAATAATAATAAAAGAAAAGACAAAATTGGAATAACAATTCGAATTTGTCCTAAGTTCTTGTCTAGACTCAAGTATGTGCAATTGTGTCATTGAGATTAAACACAATAGGATAGTGTTTAATTCACTCAATGTTGGCTCTGATACCAACCTGTCACACCCCGATTTCCACGTGTCTCACCGGTGGGCCCGGTGGGGGATTACCGTGACGATGTTGGCAACAATATAGTCAAACCACACAATTATATAATGCACAGCGGAAGCTTAAAGATAAATATATAAACTTCAACCTCTGGTTGTAATATCAAATGTATTACAGAAGTTGAATATATCCACAGCGGATCAAGATAAATAAATATTGTTCATTCAGATACGGCATCAAGTTTGTGAGACTATTCGTGATGCTTAGGCAGCTAATACCAGCCAATTTCGTCTAGTACCTGCACTTAATCTTTTTGGGGAAAATACGTCAGTTTACACTGGTAAATACATTCAACTGACACATTTGAAAATGTTTATTAAAATTGATTTGAATGCACAAGGCACAAACTCTTTTATAACTTGGGAAAATTATAATAAAATCTTGTGAACGTTTTACATGTTCTTTTATGCGTTCAGTAGCCCGGGTCGTGTCGGGTTAAAGATTTATAGACACACCACATTGCGTAAAACCGTAGTATAAAAACCAACGGCTACGTCTTTTAATTTAATGTCGACACTTTATACCGGGTGTACGCCTACACCGGGATGTCGATGGTCGTGGCCATTTCGTAAAATGATGCCAAGGATATCCGGGACAACGGTCATTAAACCCCCCAAAGGCTTTTAAGAAACAAAACTGTTTAAATGAGCCGATCATATTATTTAATTAACCACCTAAGCGATGGAAGAATATAATGCTCAATCAAGCGGTATTAATATACCGTAACCCAAGCCCATATAGGGGAAATAAGTTAAAGTATTTACCTTTGCAAGTATATTTCCTTAATTTGGATTAAATCACCGATAGCTTTTACTGGGGCTCCTAATCTGGAACGAAGGTTTTAATTAACCTCTTAGAATCCTAACGAGTCTTTATAATGGCCGTAGCCTAGACCGGTTGGTTCCGATATATATAGATATGGTTTAATCGCGCGAAAAGGCGAAAACCGAGAATGGAGTGTGATTCTGACCCAACAAGTTCAGAGACTTGTTTTACATGGGTTTATGGTTCACACTCTGGAATTTGGGGTTCAAATAATATAATTTGACCCGTATCGGCTAATTTATGAAAACTAGTTTCATAAGCCGAACCGTGCGCGCAATAGGCGAAACGGTTAACCATGAGAGTCGTACGCTTATTTCCTAAGTCAATATGCCTTAAAGAAGTTGTGGTATCAGTAGGATACCTTCCGTGATGCCCGTAACGAGTTTTTAGTTAATATTACGCCCCGTAGGGACTTTTCGGTCATTTTAAAGTCTTTAAAACGGCTTTTCGAGTTCTACAGGAAATCTGAGTTTCCCGAACAGCTTATAAAGCTTAGAATACTTTATTTATTATTTAAAATCAGTAGCAACTGGAATCGGGTCAAAAGACCTTGTAGAACTCATGTTTTGGCCGGAAAGGGCATATTCGGTATTTACCGAACCGTAGCCATAACCGCAGGTTATGAGCAAGGTAAAAATTATTAAAAATCTTTAAAATTCCCAAAATATTATTTTAATACAGTGGGTAAAAGTTTTTGTGACGAAATCTTGGTTTAGATTGGTGTTATGCTAATTGCGCCGTTAATTACTAAAGTTTACTTTAAATGCGCCATTTAGCATAACTCTCATTTTAGACCTCGGATTGACGTGAAACTTTAAGGACATGCTTATAATTTAATAAACAAGGTTCTGGTCCGTTCACGTGTCCGAAATACTCTTTTAATTTCAAAAGGCCGTTACGGTCAACTTTTAGGCGAATGACGGAAATGCGCAAAAGACTCGGATAACTCATGAACCGATCACAGAGGTTTATACCAACATGTGACCTGGTCCTAAGAGAGTCCTAAGGCATATCTATACCTCACTAAAACGGGTCAGAACTGAAGTCAAAACAAAAGTCAAACTTTTGCGACATTCGGCTCCGAACCGGTTCATTATAGCAAATGGTCGATTCAAACGAGCGCAAACAAGTTTGTATACTTATTATTATGTTTTATGAGCGTCTAAACAGGTTTCATAGTATGTACATTACAGATTACGCATAAATCGCTAAAATAGCTTTCTGTTGACTTTTTAACCGCACGTTTGACTCGATATTTGACATAGTTAGATTGGTGATCAGGGGGAACCCTTTTAGAGGTTTATTACCCACATAAATACCAACTCATAACCACTTTTGATTCGTCATAAGACTGAACCATCACTGAGTTATTTTAAAGTCAAACCGTATTTACGACGGTTTGGTTCTTAGCCATTTACTAAGGAAATGTGAAACCACAAAGGGTTAGATCACTTACAGAAGTTGAGGGAAGACTTAAGAACTCTGAGGGATGCTTGAGAGCTTCTTAGAATGATCAGATAGTGTGTTTTGTGTTGTGTGAATGTTATGAGCCAAACTTGGCTATTTATAGTGAAACTAAGCCCTCAAGATCATCACAACTCAGCCTACATTTGATCATGGATCATGGGCAGGTGTCCCTAAGGTGTATGGGTCAAGTGTAGGGTGCCCATGCCTCATTTATTGAGGTTTGATCGTTCACAATGCTCAAAAGGCAAGAAACTACAAAGTTTCTGCATCTGGGCACTTTACGCGACCCGCATGGAAGTTCCATGCCATTTTAATGCGGGTCGCTTGGGATTCAAATAACAGACGCGTAATAGAGGAGGCTCGCGGCCCGCCTCAACTTAACCATAACCTTCACGCGGGTCGCGAGGGGTCTGTTTTTCAGATTTTTAAAATCTTTTGTAATGATTATCAGAATCCGGTAATTAATAACGAAATCTTTCGTAATGATTTACCTGACCTTTCGGGTTTGAAGGGGTAACTTTGCGGTTTGGCCCTCGGTTATTTACCGATAGGGGCCTCGTGTTATTTACCCGCGTTGTTAAGTCCCCGGCTAGTTTATTAATTATTTGGAAAGCCTTAACTTTCACTGTTGACGCTTTTAACCCTTCTCATACGAATTTGAGTATAACTCTCTCGTTTTAAGACGGAACCTCGCGGAATTTATACAGTATTTTCTAGTGAGCGTATAATACTGTTACGAAGTCTTGGGAACGTTAAAGGGTCACTCAGAGGTATAATTAAACATGTTGACACAGTTAACCCCTGTAGCTCGTAATCTCTCACTTTCTTCTGCGTTTCGCTTTCGTACGATCTATGATTTATTCGTTTGAAGGTACAAGCGTTATTTAGGGTTACTATACAGTATATTTACCCTTGTTGACATTTATAACCCTCGAATTTATATACCTTTCAAGGTTTGTCAAAATTAGTCCTTTATTTATTATAGATGCCACGTATAATCAAATGACACGTGTTAACACATCATTGGACACAAAAATTCGAGGTGTTACAAGAAATCAGGTTGTTCTAAGTACAGGGGTCGAAAACTGCAGAAACTGAACGGCACGGTCGTTCCTCAGGTGGAACGGACGTGCATTTCCTACTTTTTCATAATTTCTGCTGTTGATCGGTGATGCACGGTAGTGCAACGGGTTGTCCGATGTTGCACGGTCGTTCCGCTTAAGGAACGGGCGTGCGTGTCCGACAATCACTGGGCTTGACTGTTAGTTCTCGGATATGCACGACCGTGCATATCGATGCACGCTCGTGCCATTTGCCCAGTTCAGTTGGACAGAAGCTTCATAATTTGCTGCTCGGCTGTTTTCAATTCCATTTTCTCCTGTTTCTGTCTTTCTAACAATGTTCCCCATTACAGATGGATCATCCCTTCCTACAGTTCGATCCTAACAACGAGCGTGAAGCTTTGTGCATTCCAAAAAGAGACGAGTTATGGGCCCGGAGGGGGCAATTCGGAGTCCCTAGATGGCTTGATTGGGAAGTTATGCAAGAACTAAATCAATACGACCGTTTAGAAAATATGATGAGTCGTCCACTTATAAATCTGGTCGGTTGCAACCGACCCGTGTACTTGGAGCTTACCATAGAGTTCTTTGCATCATATGCTTATGAGAAGCCAGTTGCTGCTCGTAGACCCAAATTCCGCCACAAGGAGCGGATAGCTTTCCGATTGTGTGGTAAATGGCATCGGTGGTCGGTTGGTCGTCTGGGAAGGAGACTCGGTATTTACACTAGGGAAGACATGGATGATGCCAGTGTCTTCACAGAGCAGTTCACTTTCCCGTCTGATGCAGCAAGGGATGAGTTTTGGGCTGCAAATGCTGTTGGGGACCCATACAACCCAAGGATGTCAAAGGCCTCACGACTTAGAGACCCTCTGGTGCGGGTGATGCACCATGTGTTTAGCCACACTATATGCGGGCGCATGGACAGTCTTGGTAACTGTCCAACACCAGATCTGATTTTTCTTTACGCATTGGTGGAGAAGGCGCCAATTAATTTAGCGGCGCTATGGCTGAATACTTTGTGAAGAGCTCAGGAAGGACCCCTAACAGTCAGATACATGGCGGTCAATATGTGACCGAACTTGCATACAACGAACACCTCATGACTGACGAGGTACTTCAGAGTCTCACCCTGATTACTGAGGGAGTGCATGTTGACATCAGGTCGCTGAAGGTGATGGGGGTTATTGTTGAGACTGATCACGGGGATAGGTTGAGGGGGCTGAATAACGAGGTCTGGGACCCGTTACCCCCGCTCCCAGCAGAGGAAGAGGAAGAAGATGTGGAGATGCAGGAGCAGCACCAGCCACCACACACACCGCCACACCAGCCGCAGCACCATGAGTTCTACCAGCACCAGGACTGGCCTGAGTTTTATCAGCAGTTCCAGCAGATGCGTGTCACGCAGGAACAACATGGTGCGTACATCGATCAGATCAGGACCAGCCAGGACCAGATCCGAGCTGGTCAGGATCAGCTCAGGGCCACGCAGGATCAGCTGAGGCAGAGCCAGGAGAGCTTATACCAGGGGGTGAGTGCCGGGTTTTCGTACTTATTCGGGGAGATGCACCATGCATATCCCGACTACTTCCAGCACCCTCCACAGTTCCCACCGTGGAACCCACCTGGTTATGGTGGTGTAGGCCCCTCATTCACGAGAGACGATGACGGCGATGACGAGTAGGCGTTGGTGGTGATTTTCGTTGGTGGTTTTTATGGTTATTATTAGTACTTGTTATTTCGGGTGTTCTTTTTGCATACTATTTCGGACACCCTCGGATTGTATTGTACTTTTAAACATTTTGCTTTATGTTGCGTCTTTGTTTGAACTAGTAGTATTTATGTAAATTATGGTTTATTTGGGTTTATTCTGTTACTGTTCTGTTGCGCTGTACCATATGACATATTTGCAGATTGTGGCTATCAAGTCTTTGACCGGGGCATATGACAGACGCAGCTTTGGAAGCCTCGATACATCAGATATCATTTTGAGGGGAGTACTATTATCCTTTTTCTCTATATTTCGGGTTTCGCATTGGGGACAATGCGAAGTTCAAGTGTGGGGAGGGGGTTAACTTTGTTAACTTTGTTAACTTTGTTTGTCCTCATTTATCTAAAAAAAAAAAAACAGAAAATCAGAAAAATCATTCAAAAATACCTGTATTTTGTATATATTTTAGTAAATAAACCGGTTGATTGTGTTTTAGAAAGCATCGGACTTGATAAAAACTCGACAAGCAAAATATTTTTGAAAAAGGAAACCGGAAAGCGTGACAAACAAAGAAAGACTTACATGATAGTTTTCACACTTTTACCCATTCCATCCGTTACGTGAGCATATTTGAGCCTATTTTTATATATTTGTTCATTTCGGATATAGGAGTGAGCCGGATGTTATGTGTAATTTAGAATTTGTCACTAGTATGCTTGTTAAGACCATGAACTTGTGAATTCGTGTAAAAGTGATAGAGGCACTTAGATTACCCCTTTGTTGTAAACCTTGTTCTTTGTGTTGTGCTTCCCGTTCACCTTATATTACCCTTTAGGATTAACCATGTCGAGCCTTCCCGTTTACCTTTGTTTACCCACATTATCGCCCACTTAGCCAAATTTAGCCTTTGTATGTTTTTAAACCCTTTTTAGTGTTGAAACTCGGACAAAATAATCGTTTAACTAGCATTTGTTTCGGTTTATTGTATAGTTAGTTATATATATAAAAAAAAGCAACACAACCAAGAAAATAAAACACCCTAAAATAGGGTGAAGTTGATAGAAATCGAGCAATTTTGAATACTTAAATGTTAAAATTTCGTTGATAAGCTCGATTGCGCTTTAGTCGCCTTTTTAAGGCGTTTGTATGTATAGTATTATGTTCTTGCTAGTTAAACGCTAAAACCGAGTTTTAACCATTTTCGCCACTTTAAATGTCTACTTCCATACCCCTCGCCCAAGCCTAACGTTACAACCCGTAAAGACCTCTTGATTTACACTTATTTGCATGTTAGTTGGTGGAGACGAGATCTTATGACAAGCTTATGATATTGCATATTTCATTGACGTGGCATTGAGTGTTTGCACATACACATTTTATGTATGTTTCATAAATAAAACCGAGTGTGTGTGAATATTGTGAGTCGTGTGAAGATTAACATGTTGAGTCAATTAAATGTGAAGTCACGGCTTTTTGGTTGTCGCTATTATAATTGCATATGCTTGTTGGGTTTGAGTCTTTTGATGATGTCTTTCGACAAACCGGCCAACCGTTTATAGTAGTTTTCAATAAAATAGTGTGTAAATTATCATACTTGTTTCTTTCCGTCTTTTATTGCTTTTTAGTTCTGCTTGCTTGAGGACAAGCAAGGTTCAAGTGTGGGGAGATTTGATATTCGCTAATTTACACATATTTTAGTCCCCCGTTTTACCCCCATTTTATGCGTTTTCGGCCGTAAAACTGTCATTCGGATACTTAATTATCTACATTTTGGTTTACAGGCCTAAAACAGCATACCAGACGAGATGATACCAAAAACGAGGACTTTCCGGACAAAACGATGAAGCTGCAAAGATTCTGTGGAAAAAGACTGACCTGGGCGTTTGGCACGGTCATGCGGCCATATGCACGACCGTGCATATCCGACAAACCAAGAAGATCCGGCAGTGAACCAGGCGTGCAACTCACCGTGCAAGGCACTGAAGGCAAGCCCGATAAGGAACGACCGTTCCCGATCAAGAACGATCGTGCGGATCCGAGGTCAAATATAAACTCGGAAAAGAACGACCAAAGAACAGAGCGTGCAACTCAAACCTCGGAAAGGAACGGTCGTGCCATACCAAGAACGACCGTGCGTGGCCGAAGACCAGTCAACGATCTATGACGTCATGCAGTATGGTGGCCCACCACCAATAATGCTTAAAGTGCACGGTCGTGCGATCGGAAGAACGGCCGTGCAACTTCGAAAAAGCATTTAAACAGAACAGAAACATTTTAGTGGAAACTCTGGACATTTTGGGAGCTCTGCAGGCGATTTTGAGGCTCCGAAGGCTGCTGCTTTCACTCGGATTCAAGCCACATTGCCCGGTTTTGCTCATTTACTATCCAGATTCTCATTTTTATGCTTGTTTATGGTTTGGTTTCTCAAATCTTTCCATAATTTTGTTATATTTCAAGCATTTAGACTGATTATTATGTATTAATGTAAGCCTTTGGGCAAAAACACAACAATCCCTTGCTTGATTAGTATGTTAATCTATGCTTGTAATGACATTTTGAAGTATTTTCTATGATTATCTTTGATGATTAGTTTGCAACCTTGTTATTGATATTGATTTCTTGATTATAAGTAATTGTGTTGGATGATTGGTGCTTGGTTAGGTAAGATAGTTGCAAAATGAAGCTTATTTAATCATGTGTTAGTAAACTTTTAATTTGGTTAACTAGTTTAACTTGGTTAAAATGTGGACACCATGATACTCTAACGGGTTAGTGGTTTAATAAAATGTAATTATTGTTAATCAAGAAAGCTTGCCTTCACGGAAGGACTCTAACGGGTTAGATGGTGTTGTTACGGATTCTTGCCATGATTTGTTAGCCTAGTTAGTAGTTTCGGCCAAAATTGCTATCTTGGTGAATTTATGTGTAAGATTTGTAAAATGAACTCGGTTGTGATTTAATCTAGTTTATGCTTGTCTCGGTGGTTGCATTGTGTTTATCGGTGTTGCTTTCCTTGATTAAGTGAGGTTAGAAAACTCCTAACGGATGACTAACTTATTTTTAGGAGATTTTCATAGACATTTATCAATTGCACGTTAAAGAACAATTTTAGGTGGTTAAAGTGTGTTTATCGTTTTAACTTTCCGAATGATTGTCATGTTAGGATTCCCGAAAGGGATACTAATTGTCTCGAAATGGAAAATTGACCGAATGCTTCTAAATGCCAAAACTGACTTAGTTGACATGCTGTGGTTGTGTATTAAGCAAGGCTATTTATATATAATTTACTATGTTTTATAAGTATTTATTTATGCTTATTTTAGTTTAGTTAAAACCCAAAACAAATTATGTTTTTACCGGTAATTTAATGACAAAGGTCTAGTATTATTTCTCCGCCCATTTCCGTGGATCGATACTTGGTTCTTACCGATACTTTACTACATATATGACGGGGTACACTTGCCCTTTCGTGTGTGTTTTGATGTAAAAGTAATAATCACTTTTATAAATTTAAAACCAATTCATGTGTAATTTCATTGTAAAAATATGTGTAGTCACGCACGTACCAACATGCATTTCTGAAATAATAACATTCGTTTTTAATAACAACATCTATCGTCTTTAACATATGTTACACGATACCTCATAGATTATAACTCTGTGGATTTTGTCAATTGCAATTATAAAAGTGCAATCATAAACAGATTATTAGGTCGTTCTTGTGAATCATTCGGTTAATCGATTAGAGATTATGCATCCAATCGCTCGAATTGGTTGAATTTGTCTATGTTCTTCAATCGTAAGGTTCGATATATTGAATTGTAATTGACACTTATGCCCTTCCCACTCGATTATGTAATTAAATTGAAAGTTAATTGCGTATTGTGCCACCTCGTTAAATTGAGCCCTGGATTAAATCAGATGATCGCGTATGGCATTGCACGTTAAGGGGATATTTTACGTTAACCCAACCATATATATAGGGTGAAGATCCACCAAAATGTGAGTTTTACCTAAGTAGCCTAAGAAAGATTGTAGAGAGACATGTGACACTCCTTATTAATCGGATCAAAGTGCATTGTGGTCCTAAAATACAAACTCTCATCCTTTTGTTTTCTCAAAATACAAAAATGCTGGTGGCACGATGATACTTCAGTGGTCCATCAGTGATCCATATTTGTTGTTAAAAAAAAGATCTAGTAGAAAAATAATTAGCATAAAAATCTAGTAAGAAAATAGCACACACAATCTAGTACAAATAATTTAGCAAAAAAAATCTAGCACAAAAGTGTAGCACAAAATACTATACAAAAAATGTAGCAAAAAAATGTTAAAACATTATAAAAATACAACACACTTTTTTAGGGTTTTTTGAGTTGTGATATTTTATATAGCAATATGGTACTCAAATTAAAGATTAAGAGATGCTCTATTTTATGGTGTAATTGTTTTATAAATAACGTCGTGTAAAAAATTAGAGAAAAATGTCCGGATACTCCCTATGGTTTGCTCTATTTCACCTATAGTCCCTAACTTTCTAAAATTAAAACTATAGTTCTCAACTTTTGCCCTCCTGTGTCTCGGATAATCTCTAGCATGGATGGGGGTTAGTTTTTGGTGTTAAGTGGGTGTGAAATGACTAAAATGCCCTTACTACTAAAAAACTAATAAATAAAAGAATTTAATTAAATAAAGCCTTATGGCCCCACCCTCACATCTTCTTCATACAACCTGCAACCTCCAACATCCTTCCCCACCCTCATCCATATCACGACCCACCTCCGACCTCCTCCATTGTTCCCCATCATCCTTCCATTGTCACCTTCCACCTCTGTTGTACACCATCCACCTTTCACCTTCCACTCTAAAGCCCCTCACCGTTGTGTACCACCACGACACAACTCCACCTTTGTCATACTCCACCTACAACTCACCAAATCACCATATCCTCTCGTCACCACTAACATCAAACACCACTGTCTACCTCCCACTAATACCACCGTCTACCTCTCACTAAAACACTTAACCCTAACCCCACCCTCCCTTCCGTCACCACCCCCACCCTACCTCGTCGGTCCAGCAAGAATCCGGCTACCACCACCATCAAAACCCGAAATCAACCAGCACTATCACATAGAACCATCATTGTTAATCCCCATCCAAATAAACCTACGGAAACTCTATCATCCCCATGGTCGTAAAACAAGGTCTCGAAGGTCGAGTACTACCCGAGTACTCGCTACAAGGTAGGATGTCGAGGCGCGAGTACTCCTTGTCCATGCCAATTACTCCCCGTGTACTTTCCGCCTAGGCCTAGTACTTCCCGAGTACTCTCAAATCCGACTAAGGACTGCCTAGAGACTTTTACGACCATGATCATCTCAAAATATTCCAATCCCTGCGGTAATGAAATCCCCATCCTTTACTTTACCTAAGTGATTTCCGATCTCTGCGGTAAGGAAACCTCTGTGATAAGATCTGTCGACGTCTTCTGCTAGGGCTTTGGTGTTGTTAATGAATGATTTGAAGATGAAAGGTTACAGATTTTGGGTGATTGAAGTGTGTGGCGGGTGTGGTGGTGTGTGGTGGCGACCGACGATTGAAGTGTGCAGAGGGTGTAGGTCATTGATGTGTGCAAAGGGTGTGGGTTTGGTAGAATGGATATGGAGAAGATGAAGATCTGAGAAGGAAGGTAGGTTTGGTTGGGGTTGGGGTTGTGTTTTATTATATTATAATAAATTAGATTTTGTAGTGTTTTATTTGATATTTATAGTAAGGGCATTTTAGGCATTTCACACCCACTTCACAACAAAAACTAACCACCATCCATGCTAGGGACTATCCGAGAAACGGGAGGGGAAAACATTGGGGACTATAGCTATATTTTTAGAAACGTAGAGACGATAGGTGAAAATGAAGCAAACCACAGGACTATCCGGCCATTTTTTTCTCAAAAGAATTATAAACGTTTAGAAAAACTGGAAATATGTATGTATCTTGCATCTGAATATGTATGTATCTTGCATCTGAATCTGAAGTAAGAATAAATATATTATAATACTATTTCTGTGGATTAGGATCAACTATAAAGGATCCTAATTGTAAGAAGGGTACAAAGGCTCCTAAAAAAACCCACTACACAAAAAAAATAAATAAATTAAACATCCACCACTACCAAAAACCTAAACCCTCACCCCCACCCACCCCCTCCCCCATCACCCAACCCAAAATATATATATATATATATATATATATATATATATATATATATATATATATATATATATATATATAGGGTAGGGATATGGTAAAAAGTGTCTAAAATGTAAGAAGGGTAAGAAGTGTTTTAAACCATTGGATATTTGATCTAATGGTTGAGATCAATAGGGTATAAAATGTAAATTGTGTTTTAATTAGAAGGACCTTATGTAAAAATTGAAGGGCAATAGTGACTTTTCCAACATTTCAAATATGGTAACCGTTTCAAAACCACCCATCAAACTCCTAAAGATCAGCGAATTATATGTAACCGCCATCAATCTCCAAAAAAAATCAGCGAATTTCTTCATACTTTAAAACATTCCCAGATTTTTAAAACGTAATCGCAGATTTAAGTCATGGTGTTTTATCTGGAGACATTGTTGATGGCGTGGTGTTTTATCTGGAGACAATGTTCATGGCGTAGTGTTTTATAAATACAAAACATTCCCAGATTTTAAAACACCAAGACTAGGATTCAAGTCATGGTGTTTTATCTGGAGACCTTGTTCATAGTGTGGTGTTTTAAACATCTATGATTCAAGTCATGGTGTTTTATCAGGAGACATTATTCATGGCGTGGTGTTTTATCTGGAGACATTGTTCATGGTGTGGTGTTTTATCTGGAGACATTATTCATGCCGTGGTGTTTTATCTGGAGACATTGTTCATGGCGTGGTGTTTTGTCTCCAGATGTTTAAAACACTATGCCATGAACAATGTCACCAGATAAAACACCACGCCATGATTCAAGTCATGGTGTTTTATCTGGAATCCCCAGCAACCTTCTATGAATATAACACCATACAACTTAATAGAACACCAGAATAAAACACTATGATACACATTAACCTGCATCGCTGGACTCCATTGAAATTGATATAAAACACCAGAATCGAAAAAAGGCGCAGACGTTAAACAACTGGAATGGGGATATCGATTTGATAATCCTTTATGTATTTATAATTAATGATGATTGAAAGATACGTATAACACAATCGTATTGTATCTTGCAGGAAATTACAAAATTCATTCAAATCCCTAAACAATCTCATGGACGGTTATTTTTGGATCAGTTATGTTGAATTTGAATTAAATGACAAAAATGTACAATTACAAAACTACCCTTTTGAATTAATTAAGAGGATGGACACTTGTCATTCCAGGAATATTTCTTACACTTCTTACAAATTAAGCACTTTGTACAGGATCCTAAACCTCTATATATATATATATATATATATATATATATATATATATATATATATATATATATATATATATATATATATATATATATATATATATATATATATATATATATATATATATATAGGGTCAAGATCATTTCAGAACTATTTTTATTTTCAGAACTTGCAGAACTGATCTAAACCATTGAATGATTTAATCAATGGCTCATAAGTATAATGTTAATTTGGTAATTAAATCTAAAAGTAGGGAGATTAAATAAAGAAATTAAGGGTATTATAGGGACTTTAACTTAAATTTTTAATTAACATCTCCTATAATTACTCATCCTCCCTTAAATCACGTTATTTTGGTATTACTCTAGCCCTATTTCCATCCTATCTTCAGTATTCATTCTTTCAATCTTTAATTGGTTCCAAATCAATTTAAAAAACCAGTGAATGTAAATTATTTGTGAAAGAGATGTTGTGTATCGAATCGCCGTCAAATGAAGAAGCAGAGATGATATGTGTATGCAATTTAAGTTGTTCTAGCATCGTTAATGATGCTGCACCAGCTTCACATGCCTCCAAGGAAGACAAGAAAACAAGCATGTAACTTGTTATATTATTTTAACTATTTTGTTTAAGGAGATTATTTATTGGAGTTTCAAAGCTTTTGTAATTACAAACCAAAAATCCATGTAATTTACATTGTTATTATTTTTTTATTATTATTTGAATCAGTTCATCGAACTTTTATGCTCATGATTTTTTTTCTAGAGTTCATCTATTTTTTATTCAACATTTAATTTCAAATAAATGGTTAGTTTAATTGTTTTTAAAGATTTACATAAATGGTTGTTCAACATTTAGTTTAAGTAAACTGATAATCAGTTTAAGTATTTACATGTATGTAAATATTATATTTACACATATGTAAACAACATATATGGAATTTCTGTTATATGTAATCCCACTCTCCCTATTATTTTCTGTGGCATCCAGGTGAAGGGCAAATATGGGGGTGCCGGTTCGTCTTGGGTGGGAGACGAGGTTTTACCGATTATTCCACTGTCGTGCCTTCGGGCGGGTGGAGGTTAGGTTTCCGTGCATCTGGGAGAGCCAAGGGGCTGGCGGCGGGCGAGTAGTCGACCTTGGCCACAACGTCCGATGTCACGATGGTTGGCATGTCGTTCCTTGCCGTTTAAAAAAATGTAATCCAACTTCTATTTCTTCTTATCATTTCGTGTGAATAGGTTTTATGTTTTAGCATGTAAAAAGGCTTAATTGCAAGCAAAAATGAAAATGGATAAAGGCGATTGATACGTTGTGTGATTTTATTCTTAGCAATGGATTGTCATAACATATTTTGACTAGCCGTTCTAATTCTTGCTTTTATGGTTTCTTCGTGACTTTTTTTACATGTTCGTTGCATAAGAAAGTTACAATATCAAAATCTACATATATAAATAGACAATCAGCATAAACATATTAATTTTAAAGATATTTATGATCTCAGTTTAAATATTCACATATATATAGATATTATATTTACACACAAGTGGAACGTTTACATGTATGCAAGACATCCAATTTGAAGACATATATAACTGGTTTGAATATTTACATATATGTAAATAGACATTTGGTTTAAAGATATCGATGATCAATGCGAATGTGTCCATATATGTAAATATTCCACTTACAAATATGTTAATTAAACATTTACATGTTTAGTTTAAAGAAATCGATGATCAATGTGAATGTGTACATATATGTAAACATTCTTCCTACAAGTATGTTAATTAAACATTTACATATATGCATATGAATAGACTATCATTTTGAAAAATGTATGGTCATTATCAAGATTTACATACAACTAAATAAAAGATTAATTGAAAAGATTCAGATTGAAAATTTACATACATAATGAGTTCGATTCTTTAACATCAATGTGAAGAGATAGAATATCCATAAAAATTGGAGAGAGGAGAGAAGAGAAACTAATTAAATGCAGAAAAATAGGAAGATATAATATATTAATTAATTAATAGGAGAGAGAAACAATTTAGTAGATTACTATTATACCCTTTCTCATTTATTTTTAAATTTTAATATTAAAAAAGAATGAATGGTTCACATTAGTTCTCCAAGTTCTGAATATAAATGGGTTCTGAAAAGAACCCAACCCTATATATATATATAGGGGAGGGTTCATTGGGGAACACTAAAAAAGTGGGGAACCAGGGAACAGGGGCATTTTTGTCCAAAAAATATCTAATAATTAACACAGTGTTTCAAACAGAATTACATCCCACTTTTAAACCCTAGCTTCTCTCAACCACCGCCGACGCTGCCACCATCTCCACCACCACCTCCGCCACCGCCACCGCCACCGCCGTACGCCACCAACATCGGCAAAAGCTAACATCAAACACTGCCGGAAACAACCACTCCGACTGAATAGAAGCCCTAGCATCATCTCTGTAAGATTTAATCTCTATAATTTCTGTACGTTTCATTCTTTTTATCGGTTCTTTGCGATCTAACTTCTAGATTTTGCTCTTAACTTGATTCAGTCGTGTGTAATTTCATTTTTCTTTTCATTGCAAATGCTTTTTGTTGTTTTTCGTCAGATCTCAGATCTGTATGTTTTAGTGGTTTGCTATTAGGAATACATCATCTAAATTGTGTTTTTAATTATGATAAAGCTCTCTTCATGTTATCTAGGTTAGATCTTGCCATTAACTATAAATAACTATATATATATTTTTTTTTTGAAATTGAAGTTAATTTTTAATAGTAGATATTTATTTGAAATAATTATATATATGACATGTTAGTTTGTAATTATTTAACATGTTAAGCTGAATAATTTATCTGGTTATATCAGATACAACATACCAGATTTTGCTTCTAAGTTGATTCAGTTGTGTGTAATATCATTATTCTGAATGCAGTTAACTTAACTTTGATAGGTGAGTGTGTGTGATTTGATTTTAAGTTTATTATGATGCTCTGAAAATGCCTGATGGTTTTATCGATGTTGTATGTAATAATGCCTCATTTTGAATTGTATTTTAAAGTGTATTAATGTTGAATTCATCTGGATTTCACAACCGTCGTCTGGAAAATGGATGCCAATCGCCGGCGTAATTCCTCATCACTATCGGTGTTAGCAGATCTCGTCGACGTCGTCGCTGCTAGCATGAATCGAGTTCATAGGAATCTGAGATGATATCGGACCCGTTACTCGCTGGCGAGAATTCCAAAGTTAGGTTACATCTGATCGGAAATTCAGCGAAGGTAGATTTCATGATTTTGTTTATCTGATTGTATCTGTTTATGTTATCTACAACAATTCTACGCGTCGTCACATGATTCTAGTTTCATTGTAGCTTAATTAGGTCAGAAATAGCATGCTACATTTACAAAGCTAACAGTCCATTGATTCTTATACTCTTATATAGTAAAATGTTTTTTTGCTTTTCTGATTGAGTTTTGAAATAAGGAAAGGGTTGTCTTGTTGTCGAAATTTTGTTTGTGAAGAGGCAGTATATGAATTAAGGATATGGTTATCTGATTGTCATATTTCTGATTGAGTCTTTGAACTAAGGACATTGTTCCATCAATCTCACCCATATAAGTAGATGTATGCTTTGGTATAATCTCCATGTTGCTACTAAGAATAGCTCCTTCTTATTGTTTCCCTTGTTTTCTTTTTAATCCATCAATTAGAGACAAACATTAGAAAAGTGGAGGTCAAACTTAAGAATTTGAAGGATCAAAAATTTGCAGTTAGATCTGTTTATATATCAATACAATTTGTTTTTTTTTTCACCAAAAGAAGATACTGTCATCTAATGAAAAGCATATTTTACATAACTTGATGCTAGAATTCCTTCTTTTATTTTATATATTCTTGCTTACATAAAAATTACTAGTGGATATGAACGTTGCATCATTTTACTCGCCAATTTAGTAATATTTATGCTAATTTTTCTCTGTTACTAAAAAAACTGTCAACAAATTCCACTACCAGAGTTCATCAGTATTCTTGTGAAGCTTTATACAATAGTAAAGATGAGAATGAATTCAAACTTCATTAATCAAGCTTTCTTGATATAGAACATCTCAGCTAATCTCATGCCTTTTGCAGTTGTTAGAAGAGAGTTCATTTTCCACTTTAACAAGATATTAGATGCGTTGTGCAAGTTTTCAATTGACTCGGATCCCAATACACAAAGTGTTGCCCACATTTTTGATAGACTTATGAAGGCAAGCGTTCTCATCATATGTTATAACTGTTGACCATGTCTTATGTTGCCTCCAACTAACGAATTATTGCTTTACCTTTTGCGATACAGGACATTGTTACAGAGAGTGTCCAGTTCAGGTGACTATCTTTGGTTTTATGTTAGGTTGTAATTTTATTTTTTATTGAAGTTTTTATGAAGTTTTATGCTTTTTTATCAGCATCAAGGAATTTATACCATTGTTGAGAGATCGAATGAATGTCTTGAATCCTTACGTCCGTCGGTTTTTATTGCGATGGATTACGATAGTGGACAGTGTTCCAAACATAGATATGTTGGGATTTTTTTATTACAATTGTTTTGGTCCTCACTTTTATCATTGCTAGCTTATATTTCACTAATAGTCAAAACACTTTTGTTAATCTATGTATCTTGTCAAAACCTGATATTTGTTTTGGGATGGAGAAAGTGCTTTTTATGCACTACCATTAACACATTAACAACTCTTTCATGTGTTTCTTGAAGACCTACTATACATGAGGGCTTTGATTACTCGAAGTTGTGCGATCGTGCCAACTATGATTGTAGCGCTTGTTTTTATTAAATCGGAAGCTTCGTTAGATGTGTTAGATGAATGGCTTAATGTTCTTCAGTCTCTTAAGATCCCATTTGCACTTATTCCACAATAGACTTCATAAAAAATTTTATTTCAATATTTTCCACTCTAATCCAAAATTTTGATATATAATCTAATATAATAAGTTGAACCGAACCTAGTTCATCAATGCAAACACTCTTTTAACATGTTAAAGTTTATCGTACAAAACTAACTTTAACAAGTTTGTTCAAATAAAGTAGAATAGAGTTTAGTTTAGTTGTTCAAGTCAAATGTTCATTTAACATGTGAAATTATATATTTCAATATTTTGAGCCCAATATAGGCTCCACACAAAACTTTATTTTTATATTTTGAACTATAATAGAGAATCTTATATATAATTTGGTCAAATAAAGTTGAATCGAACCTATTAGTTTAATGCAAAATTTCATGTAACATGTTAAAGTTTATCATACAAAACTTTTTTAACATGTTTGGTTAAACAAAGTAGAATCGAGTCTAGTTGATCACTTCAAACGCTCATTTAACATGTTAAAATTTATTTTTTATCAATATTTTGTGCTCGCATAGACTAGAGACTTCATACAAAAGTTTATTTTAATATTTTTCACTCTAATCCGAAATTTAATATATCGAATCTAGTTTATCAGTGCAAACTCTCATTTAACATGTTAAAGTTTTATCATACAAAACTTACTTTAACATGTTTGTTCAAATAAAGTCGAATCGAATTTAGTTTAGTTTAGGTAATTAATTCAAATGTTCATTTAACATGTTAAATTATTTATTTCAATATTTTGAGCCCAACATAGGCTCCACACAAAAATTTATTTTAATATGTTTAACTACAATCGGAAATTTTATATATAAGTTGGTCATATAAATTTGAATCGAACCTAGTAATTCAATGCAAACATTCATTTAACATGTTAAAGTTTATCATACAAACCTTTTTAACATGTTTGGTCAAATAAAGTCGAATTGAGTCTAGTTGATCATTGCAAACACTCATTTAACATTTAACATGTTAATTTTTTTTTTCATATTTTGTGCTCGCAAAGATTTCATACAAAAGTTTATTTTAATATTTTGAACTATAATCGGAAATTTGATATATAATTTGGTCAAATAAAGTTGAATCGAACCTAGCAATTTAATGCAAAATTTCATTTAACATGTTAAAGTTTATCGTGCTAAACTTTTTTAACATGTTTGTTCAAACAATGTTGAATCGAGTCTAGTTGATCACTATAAACACTCATTTAACATGTTAAAATTTATTTTTTCAATATTTTGTTCTCGCATAGACTTCATACAAAATTTTATTTTATTATTTTTCAATCAAATCCGAAATTTAATATATGATATGATATAATAAGTTGAATCCAACCTAGTTTATCAATGCAAACTCTCATTTAACATGTTAAAATTTATCGTACAAAACTTACTTTAACGTATTTGTTCAAATAAAGTCGAATCGAGTTTTGTTTAGTTGATCAATTTAAATGTTCATTTAACATGTTAAATTATTTATTTTAATATTTTGAATCCCAACATAGGCTCCACACAAAACATTATTTCATTATTTTGAACTAAAATAAGAAATTTTATATATAATTTGGTCAAATATAGGTTGAATCGAACCTAATAATTTAATGCAAACTTTTATTTAACATGTTAAAGTTTATTGTATAAAACTTTTTTTTAACATGTTTGTTCAAACAAAGTCGAATCGAGTCTAGATGATCACTGCAAACGCTCATTTAACATGTTAAAATTTATTTATTTAATATTTTATAGACTTCACACAATAGTTTTATTTTAATATCTTTCACTCTAATTCGAAAATTAATATACAGAACCTAGTTCATCAATGAAAACTTTCATTTAACATGTTAAAGTTAATCACACAACTTACTTTAACAAGTTGGTTCAAATAAAGTCGAATCGAGTTTAGTTTAGTTGATCAATTCAAATGTTAATTTAACATGTTAAATTATTTATTTCAATATTTTGATCCCCGCATAGACTCCACACAATACTATATTTTAATATTTTGAACTTTAATCCGAAATTTTATATATAATTTGGTCAAATAAAGTTGAATAGAACCTAGTAATATAATGCCAACTCTCAATTAACATGTTAAAGTTTATCGTACAAAACTTATTTTAACATGTTTGTTCAAATAAAGTCGAATCGAGTTTAGTTTAGTTGACCAATTCAAATGTTCATTTAACATGTTAAATTATTTATTTCAATATTTTGAGCCCCGCATAGACTTCACACAGAACTTTATTTTAATATTTTAAACTATAATCCGAAATTTTATATATAATTTGTTCAAATAAAGTTGAATGGAACCTAGTAATATAATGCAAACTCATACAAAACTTACTTTAACATGTTTGTTCAAATAAAGTCGAATCGAGTTTAGTTTAGCTGATGAATTCAAAAGTTCATTTAACATGATAAATTATTTATTTCAATATTTTGAGCCCCGCATAGACTCCACACAATACTTTATTTTAATATTTTGAACTATAGTCTGAAATTTTATATATAATTTGGTCAAATAATGTTGAATCAAAATTAGTAATATAATGCAATATTTCATTTAACATGTTAAAGTTTATCTTATGTTTGGTCAAACGAAGTCGAATCGAGTCTAGTTAATCACTGCAAACGCTCAATTAACGTGTTAAACGAAGTTGAATCGAGTCTATTCTAATAAAAAAACATTTTTGAAAAAAAAAATTGTTACATGTTTTAAAGTGTTTTTTAACCATAATCTCAGTTTTTAATTTTTGGAGGCTTTTGCATGTATTTACATGAAAAAGAGCCGAAAATTAATAAAATGAATTTTGCATGACATATTTATCACGTTCAAGAACTGGTTTCGTGGTTCCCACATTTTTGGTGTTCCCCATTGAGCCCAACCATTGTTCACTATTTTAGAAAAAAAAATTGCATATAAAGATGTGTTGAAGCCATTCTAATAAAAAACATTTTTGTAAAAAGTAATTTATTACCGTTTTTGAAGTGTTTTGACTTTTTTTGTTAAAAAGGTTTTGATAGTATTTATATGCAAAAGAGCCAAAAAAAAAATTTGAACATATTAAATTAATTTTATATGATATATTTAACATGTTTGGTCAAAAAAGTCGAATTGTGTTTAATTGATTTATAAAAATACTCATTTAACATGTTCAATTTATTTGTTTTAATATTTTCAGCTCGCGTAGACTCCACACGAAACTTATTTTAATATTTTGAACTCTTATCCGAAATTTAATACATAATTTGTTCAAATAAAGTTGAATTGAACCTAATTGATTGATGTAAACTCTCATTTAACATGTTAAAGTTTTTATACAAAACTTATTTAAACATGTTTGGTCAAACTCATGGCATATCTTCTATGCGAAGAATTATGTGGTTTTCGTAGTAAACTATTTAAAACATGTTCCCTGAAAATTTTAAAAACTTGAACCTAGTTTTTAATAAAACTATTAAATAAAAGAGTATAAAGTTTAAACGAGTGATGTACATGTTACATGAATAAGTAATGAGTTGTGTTTGGGTATAGCGATTCAACCTGTCAACCTGACACGATTGATACCCCGACTGAAAATCATAAGTACATTTAATAAAAAAGAATTACATTATGAATCTACCATTAGTGAAACAATTAGAGAACATATCCCCAGGTATACTAATATATTTGACTGCCCATAACACGGTTCAAAATACATAGAGCTGCTACTAATGACAAGGTAGCTACTATTTGATATACTCATCTGTTGCTGCCTCTTAACTTAAGCCACAAGGTTGGGTCCATCTCATCCAACTCCATATCACACCGTTTATCAACTGCATTAAATGAAAATCTAACCTTTTTAAAGGGTGCATATATCAACCAAATCTGATTCCTGGAACTAGGATATGGCACCTGGATTGAACCGAAAAGAGTGCTTTTAAATGGTGCATATATCAACTGAAGTGCATTGTTCTAGACCGAACGTAACAGGCAAGCTGCTCAGAAGCTTGAGAGCTACTCGATATCGGCTTGGTTAAAAGCTTGAAAAGGCCGAGCTTTAGCGAGCCCGAGCCTGAAATACAAAGCTCGTTTAGGCTCGTGCGCCTAAACGAGCCCAAACACCATTTTATTTTTTATATACAATATAATAATAATAATAGTGATGATCACATTGGCGAGCCAAACTTTTAACTTTGATGTTGTTCCCAAAATAGCTTGATCCGAGCTCGAGCTTTGGGTTTTACTCGCGAGCCGAGCTCGAGCTCAAATAAGTAGGCTCGAAACGAGCCGAGCTCGAGATTCATAAAAACATGACGAGCCGAACTCGAGCTCAGTCGCGTTCGGCCTTGGCCCGGCTCGTTTACACCCCAACTGGTGGCTTGAGCTTCTTGGGCCGCCTTTTGTTTTGTTTCCGTTTCTACCTCTACTTCAAATAAACTGTTTTTTATTTAAAAAATTCGGAGCTTTTGTATATAAAGATATGTAGATACCATTGTACTAAAAAAATCATTTTTGTAATTTTTTTACCTTTTATGTTATTGTGTTTTAAGCATTTTTTGATTTTTTTTTAATTAAAAGGGCTTCTAGATATATTTATACGCAAAAGCTTTGAATTTTCTTTTTTGAAAAAATTAATTGTTAACAATGTTAAATTAAATTTTTATAATATATTTCATATATTAAATACATGGTTCCCTGGTTTTGTAAATTTTTACGTTTTATTTAATTGTTTTTTTTTTAATTTTATAAGCTTTTGACTTTTTTTTTAATAAAAAGGCTTCTAGATGTATATGTAAAAGCTCCAAAACGTTTTTTGAAAAAATGAATTTTAACATGTTAAATTTATTTTTATAATTTATTTAATATGTTAAATACATGGTTCCCCAGTTTGTAAATTTTTTATTAACTGGCTGTTGAGCATTTTTTGAAGTTTTTAATTAAAAAGGCTTCTAGATAGATTTATATGCAAAAGACCAAAAAAGTGATATTGAAAAAATTAATTTTTAACATGTTAAATTGAATTTTTATTATATATTTAACATGGTTCCTCGGTTTCGTTATTTTTTTTACCTTTTATGTTAGTGTGTTTTTAAGCATTTTTAGAATTTTTAATATGTTAAATTAATTTTTTTTTAAATATTTAAAATGCTAAATACATTGTTCCTTGGTTTTTAATTTTTTTACCGTTCATTTAAGTGTTTTATGCATTTTTTGAAAAAAACAATATATTTAACATGTTAAATATTAAAATTGCTAAATACATTGTTCCTTGGTTTTTAATTTTTTTTTTATTTTTTTACCGTTTATTTGCTTCAAGTAACATGTTAAATCTATTTTTTATAATATAATTAACATGTTAAATATATGGTTCTCAATTTGTAATTTTTTTTTACCTTTTATCAACTGTTTTAAAATTAAATTTTAAAAACACGTTAAATTAAATTTTTTATTTTTGAATTTTTTTATTAAAAAGGTTTCCACATGTATTTATTCCAAAACTTTTTTTATAATATATTTTAACATGTTACATTAATTTTTTTAGAATATATTTTAACATGTTAAATTAATTTTTTATAAAATATTTTAACATGTTAAATTAAATTTTTTAGAATATATTTTAACATGTTAAATTAAATTTTTATAAATATTTTTTAGAATATATTTTAACATGTTAAATTAAATTTTTATAAAATATTTAAAACGCTAATACATTGTTCCTTGGTTTTTAATTGTTTTTACCGTTTATTTAAGTGTTTTATGTATTTTGTGAAAAAAAAAACAATATATTTAACATGTTAAATATTTAAACTCCTAAATACATTGTTCCTTGGTTTTTAACTTTTTTTTACCGTTAAATCTATTTTTTATAATATATTTAACATGTTAAATATATGGTTCTCAATTTGTAATTTTTTTTTACCTTTTATTAACTATTTTTAAGAAACTTTTTATTTTTGATTTTTTTTTACTAAAAAGGCTTCTAGATGTATTTATTCCAAAACTTTTTTTAGAATATATTTTAACATGTTAAATTAAATTTTTATAAAATATTTTAACATGTTAAATTAAATTTTTATAAAAAAAATTTAGAAATTTTTTAATTTTGAAATTTTTTTAGTAAAAAGGCTACTAGATGTATTTATTCCAATACTTTTTTTAGAATATATTTTAACATGTTAAACTAAATTTTTATAAAATATTTTAACATGTTAAATTAAATTTTTTTAGAATATATTTTAACATGTTAAATTAAATTTTTATAAAATATTTTTTTAGAATATATTTTAACATGTTAAATTTTTAACATGTTAAATTTTTATAAAATATTTAAAATGCTAAATTCATTGTTCCTTGGTTTTTAATTTTTTTACCGTTAAATATATGGTTCTCAATTTGTAATTTTTTTTTACCTTTTATTAACTGTTTTTAAGAAATTTTTTATTTTTGAATTTTTTTTATTAAAAAGGCTTCTAGATGTATTTATTCCAAAACATTTTTTAGATTATATTTTAACATGTTAAATTAAATTTTTATAAAATATTTTAACATGTTAAATTAAATTTTTATAAAAAAAAATTCTAGAAATTATTTATTTTTGAATTTTTTTTTATTAAAAAGGCTTCTAGATGTATTTATTCCAAAACTTTTTTTAGAATATATTTTAACATGTTAAATTAAATTTCTATAAAATATTTTTTTAGAATATATTCTAACATGTTAAATTAAATTTTTATAAAATATTTAAAATGCTAAATACGTTGTTCCTTGGTTTTTAATTTTTTTAGCGTTTATTTAAGTGTTTTATGTATTTTGTGAAAAAAAAAACAATATATTTAACATGTTAAATATTTAAAATGCTAAATACATTGTTCCTTGGTTTTTAATTTTTTTTACCGTTAAATCTATTTTTTATAATATATTTAACATGTTAAATACATGGTTCTCAATTTGTAATTTTTTTACCTTTTATTAACTGTTTTTTAAAAAAAAACATTATTTTTGAATTTTTTTTTAAAAAGGCTTCTAGAAGTATTTATTCCAAAACATTTTTTAGAATATTTTTTAACATGTTAAATTAAATTTTTAAAATATTTTAACATGTTAAATTAAAACTTTTTTTAAATATTTTAACATGTTAAATTAAATTTTTATAAAAAATATTTAGAAATATTTTTTTAATTTTTTTAATTAAAAAGGCTTCTAGATGTATTTATTCCAAAACTTTTTTTAGAATATATTTTAACATGTTAAATTAATTTTTTATAAAATATTCTAACATGTTAAATTAATTTTTTTTAGAATATATTTTAACATGTTAAATTAAATTTTTATAAAATATTTTTTTAGAATATATTTTAACATGTTAAATTAAATTTTTATAAAATATTTAAAATGCTAATACATTGTTCCTTGGTTTTTAATTGTTTTTACCGTTTATTTAAGTGTTTTATGTATTTTGTGAAAAAAAACAATATATTTAACATGTTAAATATTTAAAATGCTAAATACATTGTTCCTTGGTTTTTAACTTTTTTTTACCATTAAATCTATTTTTATAATATATTTAACATGTTAAATATATGGTTCTCAATTTGTAATTTTTTTTTTTTACCTTTTATTAACTGTTTTTAAGAAACTTTTATTTTTGAATTTTTTTTATTTAAAAGGCTTCTAGATGTATTTATTCCAAAACATTTTTTAGAATATATTTTAACATGTTAAATTAAATTTTTATAAAATATTTTAACATGTTAAATTAAATTTTTATAAAAAAATAATTAGAACTTTTTTATTTTTGAATTTTTTTTATTAAAAAGGCTACTAGAAGTATTTATTCCAATACTTTTTTTAGAATATATTTTAACATGTTAAATTAAATTTTTATAAAATATTTTTTAGAATATATTTTAACATGTTACATTAAATTTTTATAAAATATTTAAAATGCTAAATTCTTGTTCCTTGGTTTTTAATTTTTTTTTTTTACCGTTTATTTAAGTGTTTTATGCATTTTGTGAAAAAAAAAAACAATATATTTAACATGTTAAATATTTAAAATGCTAAATATATCGTTCCTTGGTTTTTAACTTTTTTTACCGTTTATTTGGTTCAAGTAACATGTTAAATCTATTTTTTATAATATATTTAACATGTTAAATATATGGTTCTCAATTTGTAATTTTTTTTACCCTTTATCAACTGTCTTTAAGAAATTTTTTATTTTTGAATTTTTTTATTAAAAAGGCTTCTAGATGTATTTATTCCAAAACTTTTTTTTTTAGAAAATTAATTTTTAACATGTTAAATAAGATAACAGATGGCACATAGAGTTATATTT
Organism: Helianthus annuus; assembly: GCF_002127325.2. NCBI lineage: Eukaryota > Viridiplantae > Streptophyta > Magnoliopsida > Asterales > Asteraceae > Helianthus > Helianthus annuus. The sequence continues at coordinate 14,728,880 of NC_035440.2, forward strand.
TAACTCAAACCAGTTCAATGCGTACAAATGTTTTTATATTAAGCGCTATTTATTCATAATGATAACTATAAAGACAAAGTGTTTGGGGTTGACATGACCCGACCCGTCTGACCAGCCCCATTTGTAATCACTACTCGCTAGATTTGCCTATAAGAAGTTGGAAACGACGTTACCTGTTTGTATCCCTGGCCAACGAAACGGGTGCGAAATGTAGCACCAGTTGAGATCAAAGTGCCTGACTCACTTGTAATACTAGCATCAAGAACAGTTTGCTCTACGGAAACTGGAATAGTAGTTGCAGGATTTGAGTTACCAAACAAACGACTGCCATAGATGTACCTGCAAGCAGCTCAAATCGGAAACGAAAACTACTGAAATGTCTAGAACACCCTCAAAATCATCGACAAAAAAGGTTATCACAGAATGTAAACTATACCTGCCTGCGATACATACGTATCTTAATTCTGGAGTATAAACTGCTTTCCTACGGTTTTTCTCAACGTAATCCAACAGACCCCTTGTCTGATCAACAACTCCGGACACCCCTTTTGGCGGTGGCCTAGCTATTAACATCAAAAGTGATAATAAATCAGCGTTTAAACTTTAAAGCATCTATTGTCATGAATTGACTTGAAGTTTAAAGCATCTGGTATACCGAAGGGGAGATCCCAAAGTGAGAAGCAAGGAAATATTATTATTTGCCTCGGTGAACTCTTCCATATACACCCGAGCCAATCATCTTCCTGCAGAGTGTCCGATTTTAGACAATGTACCACCTGCAGAGTGACTAATTTAAGATTTAACAGGTCATTATTTAAAAAAAAGAATCAAAACGATGGGTATTTTAGACAAGTTTATCAACTTCAATATACAAAAACTAGTTTAGGACTTCTCCATGCATCTTTTAGTGTAAATTACACAGATGGTCCTGTTGTTAACTTTAATTTTGGATTTGGTCCCAACCTTTTCAAAAATACATGGATGGTCCCTGTGGTTTGCACTTTGTAACTCATTGGTCCCTACAAACGTAGATGAACTTGCAAGAGCTCATGCAAGCTGGTAACAGAGTGTGAGCGAAACGGGTAGAGAAGAGTCGAGGAGTTGATGCGTTAGTGAAGTCGGTAATAGGGTAGGATTCAATGTCTAGTGCCGAAAAGGTGCTATGCGGGTTGTGCTTGTGATGATAATGGTCGGGGAAGGTGTAGCGGTGGCGGTTAAGGGCAGAGAGCATGAGAGCTTTAAGCCAGGTGGTTCCGGACTTCATGACGGAGGCCAGGAAGATGTCGGTAGGGTGTGATTTGAAATAGGTATGTAGAAGCAAGTTGGTTTATAGGATAGCAGCACGATGTGCTCTTGATAGTTGTTTAGAACACAACTTTCAAACACTTTAATAAACTAACATATGGCGCCAGATCCAACCCAAATCGATGAAGCTAGAACCATAAATTAAATGATGAACGATATTTTGTCGTCGAAAGGATTGGCATTATAATTTATGCTTTAATCTTACTCGGTATCCACTAAGTCATATGCAGATTTAGTGTTTCATTTTCTGTAAAACACGAATCAATTTCGTATTTAAATGACATCCTCTGTTCTTACCCCAGTTCTGTTTCTGATCATTTCGTTCTTAGGAACTATAATCAAAACCTAAATGTGGATTATTTATCATCTGCAACACACAATTCGAAAATTTCAACAAATAACACGAAAGAATAAACCAACAAGCGACAAGTAGTATTTAGTGAACAAAATAACTGACCTTCGGGGTGACAAACTTAGACCATTGAAAACGAACTGTTGCGCTTGACCCTGCTCTACATGCTCCAGATCAGATCTGACCTGCTTGACCAACAAATCGGCCTTCCTGCTCTCCGTTTTCCATAGCCACGTGTCTGTCTCATCCTTCGCCCCATACCTGGACAACAGAGTCTGCAGTTGCTGCAACTCCACTCTCTCCGTCTGTGCCAGCTGGGGTTTTTTCAACATCTTGTTCCAGCCCGTGCCTGACAACTGCGGCCAAGTTAAAACAAAAGAGTCTTTTCATTTATTGTTTTAACAAATTCTCAAAAAAAAGGAACAAAGTTAATTTACCAATGTGCTTAAGTTCTTTTCTCCTAGATTCTTTATCAACAACATCATGCCTCTACTCGTGCGTTTTACTTTTTTCTACATAGACCCCATTGGTCTTACCATTGCTATGACCATTTGTCTCTATCATCTTCATATCCTCCTCCAAAATTACTGGTCATCATATTTGCAATGAGAGATAATTAAAATATGCACAACAAATGAAATTTGCATACATATACCAACATCATTATTTAGAAATAAATCATCTGTACAAATCTCCGTATCTTCTCATACAATCCATTCTATTCGACAACCACGCCTATTAAAACTTCTTAGGTTTTCTCGAATTCTGATAATCTTTATTTCTTACATCTATAAACAAGTATTTTACATGTAAAAATGAGTTGTTTGTGTCGATATCAGTCTCAACCCCTAGCTTTATATTCACAGAGGAGTAAAGGTATAAGTGTATAACAACTGAAGATTAACATCCTTGCATCGAATGGAAAAATCAGTTGTCATATATGCAAACATCCCGTGAAATCCTCCAAATCGAGCATGGAGAAACCACTATCGTTTACCTTCAACAATCTCTTGATAAAACTCACATCGCACGAAATGAGTAATCCGCCTGTTAACTAGAATCTGAACTTATTTTGCAACATGTATATTCAATTTCAAAAAGCTGAATAAAGTATTCAAAATTCAAATCCCTAGTTAATCAAATAGACTTCAACACACAAATTTGTACGAAGCATAATTTCAGATCTAATCTCATCATCCAGAAAAAGTGTTACAAAAACGCAACATTATAAAACCAAATTCACAATTGAATTAGTATTTTTTTTTCACACGATCATAAAAGCAGTTTGAGTGATAGACATTCAATTCTCGTTTCAGAACTTTTGATTTTTTTCGTATTAATCGAACATGTATGTGTTCTTGAGCCAGTTTTTGAGCTTTCTACTCTTCTAGATTTGAAACTGAAAGGTGAATCCAATATATTACAAGTTTAGAGGTTTGTGTAATAAGTTTCAAATAAGTTTTACATGTTAAATTAGAAGTGTTTCAATTAAAAACCTTGCAGAAGACATAAACTCTCTGCATTTTTGCAGATAATACAAATAAAAAGAAACAAAGGTCACAGAGATGACGTATTATACCTGCTAATCCAGTAAATCAACACACCGAATGCTCGTTCCATCTTCGTCGCACTCATCCGGTAACCTAATTCATATCTTTCACTTCCTCCAAACCCTAACGTTTGGTATCTCTAAACCCTAGGAATTACATCAGAACGGGAACTAACAATTTGCTGAGGTTTGCCTATGTCTTCAATTTCTTCTAAATCGGACTGGCAACGGTGAAATTTGACGGTTTAGGATGGTGGTGGTGGTGGTACGGCAGCCGGAGTGTGAACGACGGTGATCGGAGGGTGGTGCCCAAGGTAGCAGATGGTGAATAGGTTTGTAAAATTGTATGACCAAAATACCCTTCCGTGTGTTTTTATAATTAAAAGCATTGGATTATATCACAACCGTAGATTACTTTGATCTAAGGGCTCCTAATGGGGTTCCCTTGTTCCCCACTTTTTTGGTGTTCCCCAATGAACCTCACACTATATATATATATATATATATATATATATATATATATATATATATATATATATATATATATATATATATATATATATATGCAGAGGGGGTGGGGGATGGGGGTTTAGGTTATTGGGTGGTGGTGGTGGTCGGGGTTGGGGGGGAGGGTTAGGTTTTTGGGTGGTGGTAGGGGGTGGGGGGTTTAGGTTTTTGGGTGGTGGTGGGATGGGGTGGGGGTGGGGGTGGGTGTTTAGGTTTTGGGTGGTGATGTTGTGGGTTTAATTTTAAGTTATTGGACACTTGTCACTTTATAAATCTTTTTTTACATTTCTTACAATTACGAGCTTTTGTAGAATAACTTGACCCTTATTTCTATATTACGAACGTATCCATTTTATAATATTGTGTAAAAACTCAAGAAATTGTGTACTTGGAATAGTATTGTTTATAATAACAAATTAATAATATATCTAGTAACTAATAGTCATTGTGTATAGAACAAAAATAAGATAAGTGGGTGGGCCTGTGGGGCGGGCTTATCTGATTCACAGGTTTATTTAATGGGCTTGCCTAAGTTATTAAACACTTCATACGGCCATCACAAATACACATATTTTTCTTATACTTATGATTAAACTAAGTCGTAATATTTTTCATAATTTATGACAAATTTCTTGTTAAAACTAGTCAAACGTGTGAACCGATAAGATGGTTGGTTCGAGTACTACTCCGATAATGAAAACATTCCACAATTCATTTAGTTTCTAACAAAGTCATGACGTGTTCAAGTTGTTTTTATATCTAATTTTGTTTTCTTACTTTATAATTAGGGTAAATTACATTTTTCGTCCTTTATGTTTGTAGCGGGTTGCAATGGACAACTTTTAACTTCAATAATTACAGTCACAGTCCATTATTTGGAAAACTCATTACACTCTACGTCCTTTGGCCCTAACCAGGTTATAATTTTCAGTTAAATATAGCATGTGCATTACACATGAGGGTAGTTTAGTCACATCCCCTTCTTCCTTCTTCTCCACTTACCCACCACCACACCATCTGCCACCACACCACTACCCACCCTCACACCACCCCATCGCAACCACTACACACCACCACCACCATTACTGCCCCCCCCCCCCTAAATCTAAACCCTTGCAGTTGCCCCTGATGCAGGGTTTGTGGGAGAGTTTTGGGTTTAGGTTTTCAAGCTTTGTAGGCGAGTTTTGGGTTTTTATATATATTTTTTATTTTTATTAAAGATACTTCTAAAATGACTAATTTACCCTCATGTGCAATGGACATGCCATATTTTTAACTGAAATTTATAACCTGGTTAGGGTCAAAGGACGTAGAATGTAATGAGTTTTCCAAATAAAGAACCGTGACTGTAATTATTGAAGTTAAATGTTATCCACTGCAACCCGCTACAAACATAAAGGACGAAAAGTGTAATTTACCCTTATAATTATTGACCTGACCTCATTTTGACCGCCGCTACATTCCTCATTTGGTATTTTCTTTTACCTAACTTTTTTTACGCAAATACGAAAATTCTTGGATCAGTAACCATTGGCCCTCTCTCTCTCACACGCATTCGTGCACGCAGGGGCACAACTTTGTAGGTGCCGGGGGCGCCCGACCCCCTGAACTTTTCGCTCAATAGTGTCCGGTATGTAGTTTTCGTATTGAATTTTTTAGGTATATACGGTTTCGACCCCACTCCCCCCGGTTTTATATGTTTTTTAGGTATATACGTTTTTGACCCCCGGTCGAAAATCTTAAGTTTACCATCGCGTACATGCACACACACATCATGAGTTTCAGTGTTTGACTATAGTAGCTACAATAGGTTTGTTTGTTGTTGCCATTATATTATATTATATTACGTTACGTTACGTTACGTTACGTTACGTTACGTTACGTTACGTTACGTTACGTTACGTTACGTTATCTTATATTATATTATATTATATTATATTATATTATATTATATTATATTATATTATATTATATTATATTATATTATATTATATTATATTATATTATATTATATTATATTATATTATATTATATTATATTATATTATATTATATTATATTATATTGTGCATATTAATAATTTAAGTGAATGAACAGTAACGTAGGGCATTTTAGGGATTTAATACCAAACATGTCTTAAAATTTTTTCGATGATGTAGTTGTGGGTACCACCGTTGCACCGGCGGCTTCTATTGTCGATGGTGGTGTTACAGGCAAAAGATTAAGTGGCTAGGCAGGCACCTGTGATGGTTTGTCTCTTGGGTTTCACACAGGTAAACTATCGATTTACATAGTTTCAAATTGTGCTCCGTTTGATTAGTTGATTTTGAAACTTTATTTAGATCATACGCATTAATATATGCAATGGGTATGTCTTTTTTGCTTCGAAATCTTCTGTTTCATGATTAATTTGTGAAATGTTTGTGATTTTTTGTGGTCTTCTAATGAATTTTTTTAACCTCAGCATGCATGTCTGCCATTGCTGGTTCTTATGGGTACATTGCACCAAGTTCATCATGTAAACCTGGCTTCAAAAAAATAGCAACAAGTTTATGTTTTTACTGACATGGGTTTTCTTTCAGATTGACCAACAAGGTATTTTTTTATGTTGTAGGATAGACATAATACTAAAGGTATTGCAAGATATTTTAAGAACAAGGATAACAGAGGTATTGCATTCTTTGGAATTGATTAGCAACTATGCAGCCTTTTTGTTACAACATAATTTGTGTATCGTTTTTTAATTGATAGAAAAATAGCTTTTAAAGTTGAAAATTTAAGATGATTTAGGCTAAAAGATATATTTTGGTGTGTGTTTGTTGATGTTTGAAGCGAGACTTTTTTTCAGTTGTTCCGAATAAGAATCTTGATTGGGCATATATGTTAAAACTTTTCCACTGATTATAATGGTTTTGGGGTGTTTGAATTGAATGCAGATGTGTTTGATCATATGACAAAAGGAAGAAAACTGTGATGGTGGTGTTGCTATTCAAATGATTTTTATTTGATGGCGACTTGGTATACTTTTTAGATATCCAGTAGCTTTGTTTTTTGTTGAATATTGATTAGTCATCTGAATCATCTTTTAATATCATGATGCTTCTTTAATACATTTTTTAAACTGTTGTGAAACACATGAGAATGAGAGAATATGCTGGTAGATTGAACGGTTGCTTTAAAATTATGTTAGTTCTTATTGGAGTATAGTAAACTAATATTCTCTTTTAATTATTTCTATAACTATTAGGTATAGGCTTCATTCAAATAGGATATTTGTATTAGACCTTTGAGGCACTAAGTCAAAAAATTTCAACAACATATTATTGCACCGTCTCTTGGATTGTTGAATATACATCTCTTGGTAGGCCTTATGAGCTTGTATTGTCTCTTTCATATGTATAGTTTACACTCTTTTTTTAATTAAACAAATATATATACAATTTAGGGATAATCACGGATGGGTAATGAACTTTAAAATATATATAAAAAAATTAATCAAGTCTATCTGACCCATACAACAAGAAAAGGTCGTATGAATACAGTAACATTGGACTTTTTGTGGGGTTTTGATTATTGAAGGGGGTATAAAATGCTCTTTTTTTAAGTCGTGAGTGAGATTAATCAAGGTATATAACTATTAAGGGGGGGGGGGGGTGTTCTTTATGAATTAACCATTTAAAGTAGAAAGGTTTTACTGATTCTAAAAACATATATGCTTAGAGTTCGTTATGGAAGCTAACTTGGTGTTTAGTTTTGCTTACAGAATTTCAATTTGTACAAGTATTTGTTGCAGCAATCCAGGTAGGACGTTTGTTAGCATTAAGTTTTTTTTTATGTAGTTTGTTTTTGAGCTTCTACGTGGATACTTTGTTGTTCATGGAAACTTACTATATTATTTTTCAATAGTTAGGCCCCTTCAATGGGAAGGAGAACAACCCAAGAACCTACCATAGTAACTGAAATACCATCTGATGAACCAAATGGAGAAAAGAAACTAATGGCGAGTTTCATGGGACCTTAACCCCAACTTAAAGAGTTACATCCTCACCAGCCTTTAATGAAGTTTCCCCTGATGCATTTGGAAGGGAAGCTAAACATTTTACTGAGATTCGTGTGCTAAACGAAGATGCAAGTAATGTCTTGATTATTTGTTCTTAATGGAACTTTTTAACAAGATAGGGTGAATTAAAGTTTTCTTTACCTTGCGTCCTCTCTTCAGGTTTACATTGTTCTTGAGGGTGTTGATAAGTTTAGCAATTTTATTGGTTCCATGTATTACCCTTACCCTGATGGTGAATCTGTTAAGGACCTGACAATGGAGCTTAATGAAAATGTATGTTATTTTATTTCAGGTCAACAATATTTGTATTCTGTTGTATGGAAATCTTCATCATTATGGTTGTTTTAATAGTAGATTGTTGCCAAAATAATTTTCTAGCTTGTCCATCCTGTGATTAGGCTAGAGGGTGTGGTTGGAGCCCACTAGGTGCTTTATCAGGCCACGTAAGCGACACGTAGGAGCCACGTCAGCCAGGGGGCTTTATCACGCCCCCCTTTAATTTGCAGGGTGTGGATGGAGCCCCCGTCATCATTACCTAATTATTTATTTATTTATATATTTATTTTTTTAAATTAAATGGCAATTAAATAACTAGAAAATTAAAAAAACATAATTTCATTAAAAAAATAAAAACACTACAAAGTCATTAAAAAAACACAAGGTACTAGAAAAAAAACATACAACATACTAGAAAAAAAATACATATATTTTACCCGAATTTGTGCCTTACGAGCCTCCAAAATGACTCGGTCCTCCTCTAGTAGATTTGACAAATCTCTTGCGAGAAAATCCATGTCTTTTTGGATTTGTTTCTCCATTCTCATTTGTTGATATTTTTCCCTAATGGGGATTATTTTGTTGAGACTTGCCTCGAAGTCGCTCAACTTTGACGGGCCATCCGATGGCGCTGTAGAAGACTTTCCTCGTGCCGCTGCCTTACTTTTATCCCTACAATTGGTCGAGGCAGCTCTTCTGGTTCTTTAAATTCGTCAACATCGTCGTTTAGATTAATTATTGTACGAGCATCGGACCCTGATGGGTCAGTGGTGGATGTCGATTTGGACTGTTTAGATCTAGGGCGGGTTGCGTCGAACGGTGGTACAAGATGCCACTTGGGAGATTTGCGAAGAAGCTCCCATGTTGTTACCCACGTAAAAACATGCCCATGGTACAATCTATAGTCGGTGTGGGCTTGGGTCATGACGTCGACGTCGCTCGAACCACTTTTCCTTCGACTACTGTTGACGAGATTAGTATATATGTCGTTGAAATTGGTAACCTTCATCCTCATAGCACCCCATTTTCCCGAAAAAGAGTCAGGTGTTCGATATTCGCCACGACCCATTGCAACGAAAAACTTGTCATGTATACGAACCTAAAATACCTTTATGTCTTGGTCGTTTCCTATAAAAAAATTATTTACAAAACAATATGTTTGAATTAAAAATTAAATATACAAAACTATTGTAACACCTCGAATTTTTGTGTCCAATGATGTGTTAACACGTGTCGTTTGATTACACGTGGCATCTATAATAAATAAAGGACTAATTTTGACAAACCTTGAAGGTACGTAAATTCGAGGGTTATAAATGTCAACAAGGGTAAATATACTGTATAGTATCCCTAAATAATGCTTGAACCTTCAAACGAATAAATTATAGATCGTACAAAAACAAAACGCGGAAGAAAGTGAGAGATTACAAACTACAGGGGTTAACTGTGTCAACATGTTTAATTATACCTCTGAGTGACCCTTTAACGTTCCCAAGACTTTGTAACGGTATTATACACTCACTAAAATAATATATATAAATTTCGCGAAGTTTCGATATGAAACGGGAAAGTTACGATCGAATTCGTAGGAGAAGGGTTAAAAGCGTCAATAATGAAAGTTAAGACTTTCAGAATAATTAAATAAATAAACCGGGGACTTAATAATGCGGGTAAATAGCTCGAGGCCCCTATCGGCAAATAACCGAGGGCCAAACCGCAAGGTTACCCCTTCAAACCCGAAAGGTCAGGTAAATCATTACGAAAGATTTGTTATTAATTACAGAGATTTAGTAATCATTTGAAAAAGATTCAACTTTGACCCCTTACGGACCGTAAAGGGTGTGCCTTACGGACCGTAAGGAGGCAGCAGATTTGAATTATTCCGCCTATGGCTTACGGACCGCAAGGCCGAAGCCATACGGTCCGTAAGCAGCGCCCAGCGACAGAAATGTGGCTGTTGGCTTTGTTAAGCGGCCAGACATCAAATGATGGGTTCTCCAGGAGTATGGTTGCCCCCTACTCGACCCATAACTCCCTAGGACACATGCCATTCATCCCATATCAGTTGTAGAGTGTGGTGGAGTGATCTAAGGGCTTGGCCTTGGCTATAAATACCATGTTCATGTTCATAACATTCATCACACCTCAAACACTCTATCTGATTATTCTAAAGGCTCCCAAGTATTCTTCTTTGCTCTACATTCAAGTCCTAACTTCTGTAAGTTATCTTGATCACCCATAGTTCAGTTTATACTTAGTATTTAGCTAAAAACCAAACCGTCGTAACTACGGTTTGACTTTAAAATAACTCATTGATGGTTCAGTCTTATGACGAATCCAAAGTAGTTATAAGTGGGTATCAATGGAGGTAATAAACCCCTAAAAGGGTTCCCTCTGATCACCACTCTAACTATGTCAAATGTCGAGTCAAACGTGCGGTTAAAAAGTCAACAGAAAGCCATTTTAGCGATTTATGCATAATCCGTAAAATATATGTTATGGAACCTGTTTTGATAATCATAAAACATGATAATAAGCATATAAACTTGTTTGCGCTCGTTTGAATCGTCCGTTTGCTATATTAACCCGGTTCGGAGCCGAAAGTCGCAAAAGTTTGACTTTTGCTTTGACTTCAGTTCTGACCCGTTTTAGTGAGGTGTAAATATAACTTAGGACACTCTTAGGACCAGGTCACATGTTGGTATAAACCTCTGTGGTCGGTTCATGAGTTATCCGAGTCTTTTGCGCGATTCCGTCATTCGCCTAAAAGTTGACCGTAACGGCCTTTTAAAATTAAAACGAGTATTTCGGACACGTGAACGGACCATAACCTTGCTTATTAAATTATAAGCATGTCCTTAAAGTTTCACGTCAATCTGAGGTCTAGAATGAGAGTTATGCTAAAAGGCGCACTTTTAAGAAAGTTTTGTAATTAACGGCGCAATTAGCATAACGCCCATCTAACCCAAGTTTTCGTCACCAAAACTTTTACCCACTGTGGTAAAATAATATTTTGGGAATTTTAAAGATTTTTAATAATTTTTACCTTGCTCATAACCTGCGGTTATGGCTGCGGTTCGGTAAATACCGAATATACCCTTTTTGGCCAAAACGGGAGTTCTACAAGGTCTTTTGACCCGATTCCAGTTGCCACTGGTTTTAAATAATAAATAAAGTATTTTAAGCTTTATAAGCTGTTCGGGAAACTCAGATTTCCTGTAGAACTCGAAAAGCCTTTTTAAAGTCTTTAAAATGACCGAAAAGCCCCTACGGGGCATAATATAAACTTAAATTCGTTACGGGCAATACGGAAGGTATCCTACTGATACCAAAATACTTTTAAGGCATATTGACTTAGGAAATAAGCGTAGGACACTTATGGTTAACCGTTTCGCCTATTTGCGCACACGGTACGGCTCATGAAACTAGTTTTCGTGCAATAGCCGATATGGGTCAAATTATATTATTTGAACCCCAAAATCCAGAGTATGAACTATAAACCCATATAAAACAAGTCTCTGAACTTGTTGGGTCCAAATCATACTCCATTCTCGGTTTTCGCCTTTTCGTGCGAATTAACCATATCTATATATCAGAATCAACCGGTTTAAGCTACGGCTAGTATAAGGACCGTTAGGATTCTAAGAGGTCAATTAAAACCTTCGTTCCAGATTAGGAGCCCCAGTAAAAGCTATCGGTGACTTGATCTTAATTAAGGATTTATACTTGCAAAGGTAAATACTTTTGACTTATTTCCCCTATATGGGCTTGGGTTACGGTATATTAATACCGCTTGATTGAGCATTATATAATTCCATCGCTTAGGTGGTTAATTGATTTAAATATGATCGGCTCATTTAAACAGTTTTGTTGCTTATAAGCAAGGTTGGAGAACTCGCTAGTCGCTAGTCGGCCGGTGAAGTGGGGACTAGCGACTACTCGGGATTACTCGGGATTAATCGGGATTAATCGGATCGGGTTTTTTATATGTAATTTTCAGTTTTATGTATAAATATATACATTTTTATAGGTAAATATTTTAAGTGGCTAGGTTTTAAATCTTACTCAACTCATTTATTTAAGTATACATTATTTATTGTTGGAATTCAAATGATTTGGTTGGAAACTGACCGGAATTTAGAGGTTTAGGCCGGAATATACAGGTTTTTTGCTGGAATCGTCGACTTTTGGCTGGCCTAGTCGGACCTAGTCGTGCCTAGTCGGACCTAGTCGGTTAATGGACCGATTTAAGAAAAATTACTCAGTAGCTGGACGACTAGCGATTAATCGCCGACTAATCGTCGCCTAGTCGCGATTTTTACAACACTGCTTATAAGCCTTTGGGGGGTTTAATGACCGTTGTCCCGGATATCCTTGGCATCATTTTACGAAATGGCCACGACCATCGACATCCCGGTGTAGGCGTACACCCGGTATAAAATGTCGACATTAAAAACTAAAAGACGTAGCCGTTGGTTTTTGTACTACGGTTTTACGCAAACGTGGTGTGTCTATAAATCTTTAACCCGGCACGACCCGGGCTACTGAACGCATAAAAGAACATGTAAAACGTTCACAAGATCATTATGAATTTTCCCAAGTTATAAAAGAATTTGTGCCTTGTGCATTCAAATCAATTTTAACAAACATTTTCAAAAGTGTCAGTTGAATGTATTTACCAGTGTAAACTGACGTATTTTCCCCAAAAAGATTAAGTGCAGGTACCTAAACGTAATTGGCTGGTATTAGCTCCCTAGCGTCGGGATAAGCCTCGCAAGCTTGATTGCAGTATCTGACGGAACAATGCTTTACTTTTATTTACGATCCACTGTGGATATTCAACCCCTGTAATACACTTTGATATTACAATCAGAGGTTGAAATTTATATATTTATCTTATGCTTCCGCTGTGCATTATATAATTGTGTGGTTTGACTATATTGTTGCCAACTTCGTCACGGTAATCCCCCACCGGGCCCACCGGTGAGACACGTGGAAATTGGGGTGTGACAGGTTGGTATCAGAGCTCGCATTGAGTGAATTAAACACTATCCTATTGTGTTTAATCTCAGTGACACAATTGCACATACTTGAGTCTAGACAATAACTTAGGACAAAATTCGGATTTTACTCCTTTTTGTCTTTGTTTTCGATTTGATTTTTATAAGTTTTGGAGCAGGAAAATGCCACCTGTTATATTCCGAGGAAGAGGAAGGGGACGAAGAGGCCGAGGAGAAATCGTGACACATCACGATACCGAAGCTGGACCATCTGGTACAAGACATCCTTCGATGACACGAAGCGAAGAGCCACAACGACGAAGAGATCTTTACGAACCCGCGAGGCATTCCACTTCGCACAGCTCAACGCCATCCTACCGGCACTCCTTTGGACCAGATTCAGAAAACAATCCCAACAACCCACAACCTTCCTTCATACCTCTACAACGTTCGGTTTCGCACCGGAATTTTGACGACCCTACTCCATACTACGTAGCTCAGTTTAATCCGGCTGACTACATACAGGAACCTTCAGGTTTTGTTCCACTAGGGCCACAAGACCATTTTTCTGAAGATCCCATGGAGGAAGATGAGGATCCAACTGAACCAGCTCGTGGTACGCCCACGCATCCGATAGAAGTATCTGATGGATCTTCATATCATGGTCCGCAGTATCAAGGCCCAGACAGCTTTATGGCCTTGTTTGACCGACATGAGTGGTACAACACACCATCTCATCAGACATCGCAACCAAGACATCCACAGGATCCCTCTGAGGATTCACGCTTTGAGGCAGTTACGCCACCACCTCCGCCACCGGCACAACCAGTTATACCTGATCCGCCGAGGCGTAGGAGGACCAATGCTCGTATGTCTACACGAGGAGGAGGGGGTATCCCCTTCAGCACTCCTCGACATTCTAGTAGTAGCCACTATCCGCCGCTACAAGAAGAAGGACCTTCAAGTCCTATACAGGAGGCGAACTCCGCACCAACTGCACGAAATTCGCCACCATTTGGGTATGACCAACCCATACCTGCTTATACGGGTCCAACGGCTTACAATCCGTTCGAACCGTCACAAGCACAATACAACTACGGCTATGAGCGCGACCCATATGTGGTGTCGGCTAGATATAATGCGCGCTACCCTGACGGAGCACATGGAAACATGGGACCACCGGATTACTCAGCTCATGGGTATCCAATACCTCCCAGACCTCCAGTTCCGCATCAAGCGCAACAACCACGTTTTTCTCCTCCTGAACAGGAAGAAATACTCCATCGACTAGATCGTGTGGAGAGAGAGTTCGAGGAAGAAAAGAAAAGCCACCGAGGATTTCTCAAAGGCTTGGCGAACCTACTAAAGGGCAAAAAGAAGAAACGTGACCACTAGCCCTTAATAATTGTACTACTGTGATTTCTACTTTAAAATAAGTCCCTGTGTGGACAACTTATAGTATTTCAGTCCCTACGTGGACTTATCTTTAGTCCTTGCATGGACACCTATCCTATGTTAGTCCCTGCGTGGACTTGTCACTTATTTTAAAAAAAAAAAAAAAACCTCTATGGAGGTATGTAATATTTGAAAGACCCGTTTAGGGCAATATGTAATTGTATTTGAGATTGGAGTGTATGTTATGAGTTTTGTTTTAATATATATAAAAATAAATCAAAACCATTCCTTTTATATTGATCTGCCTAAATAAAGAATCTTAAAAGGTGAAACCTAGCTTGGGGTCTTTTAAGATCTAGTCAAGATGGTACGACCTAACTGAGAAGATTCTGATTCCCTGTTAACCTCTGTACGCATGTTAACCTTCGTGGCAGATGTGATTCGTTATAATCACGCACGTCATTCTTATACAATAATCCTTTAAGGATTTTAAAACCAACTAAATGATTTATAAATCGTGGGTTAAATCACCAATGAAGGTGATCAATATTAAAACATCCATTAGTGATGCATTGCCTACGGGCCAACATATTAAAACATCCATTAGTGATGCAGTGCCTACGGGCCAGAATTATTAAAACATCCATTAGAGATGTAGTGCCTACGGGCCAATATTATAAAAGCATCCATTAGCGATGCAGTGCCTACGGGCCAGTATTATAAAAACATCCATTTAGCGATGTAGTGCCTACGGGCCGACTATATTCAAACATCCATTAGAGGTGTAGTGCCTATGGGCCATAATAATTGTCTTATAAGACAAAAAGCAGTGGTAGTCTATGACTCACTGTCAGAAGGAGATAAAAGAACTACGGTTCAATTCTCTATGCCTTCGATTCTCTGAAATCTCGGCTAATATTATAAAACATCATCATGATTAGGCTTTATGCCGCCAATACTATTTGTATAGTTGAAATAGGATATATTCAGATCCTAATATGTAATGAGTTAATAAGTTAACCGAATATGGTCTCCGTACCATGGTTGACAAATTGTCATAAAAGACAATCATATAATAATCTCCTAAATTAAAATTTTGTTATCTTCTGTAACAGATTCAAGTTACAACGGCGGATCCTAATGGAGAGAACAGCCACACAAACGAAGATGACTACGACAATGCGTCAGTACATTTGACAGGCGCACAGCTAAAGGCTCTGATCAACAATGCTGTCCAGGCAGCTATTGATCGTCAAAATACTGAGTCTCAAGGCAGAACTGTGTCAAAACCACCCTCTAAACCAAAGACACACTCCAAACCACCCTCTGAACCCAAGAAAGATGACGACAAGCATTCGTCTACTGAGCACAGCGTTCACCGCGATAGAGAATATACTGATGCGTCTGGTGCTAAGGGTTGCACCTACAAATACTTTGTATCATGTAAGCCCCGTGAATTTACAGGGGAGAAAGGTGCGGTTGACTGTATCACCTGGCTAGACGAGATGGACACCATAGTGGACATCAGCGGATGCGCTGAGAGGGATGTGGTTAAGTTTGTGTCCCAGTCATTCAAGGGCGAGGCCTTGGCGTGGTGGAGAGCTCTGGTGCAGGCTTCAGGTAAGTCTGCCTTGTACAAAATGTCATGGGGGGAGTTTATTACCCTCATAAAAGAAAACTACTGCCCTCAGCACGAGGTTGAGAAGATTGAGGCTGATTTTGTCTCACTAGTGATGACAAACCTGGATTGTCAAGCTTATCTGACAAGCTTTAACACTATGTCACGACTGGTGCCATATCTTGTGACGCCAGAACCTAGAAGGATTGCCCGTTTCATTGGGGGCTTAGAGCCGGCAATCAAGGCTAGCGTAAAGGCTTCTAGGCCGACGACCTTCAGGTCAGTTACTGACCTCTCCTTGTCCCTTACACTTGATGCTGTCCGTCTGAGGGCACAAAGGAGCAAGGAGGCTGAAAAGCGAAAGCGTGAGGATGATACCTCACGAAAGTCTGGGAAAAAGCACCGTGGAAACGGTGAAGGAAAGAGAGGGTCGGAGGCAAAGAAGGAGGGGCAAACTGATGGAAGACCTCACTGCAAGGTCTGCAAGAAACCACACTCCGGGAAGTGTAGGTTTGCGTCTGGTTCACAGTCGCAACAAAGGACTCCACCCTGTGGGCTATGCAAGTCCAAGGATCACAAGACCGTGGAGTGCAAAAAGATAAAGGACGCAACCTGCTATAATTGTAACGAAAAGGGGCACATAAAGAGTAATTGCCCGAAGTATGCCAAGAAGGCGGAAGAGACGAAGAAGTCGAATGCGAGAGTTTTTCGCTTGGATGCAAAAGAAGCGGTCAAGGACGACAATGTGCTTACAGGTACTTTTCTCGTAAATAATATATTTGCAAGAGTACTGTTCGATTCTGGCGCTGACAAGTCCTTTGTAGACCAGAAATTTTGCCAACTACTAAATATGCCAATCAAAACCCTTGACGTGAAATACGAAGTAGAGTTAGCAGACGGCACGATAGAAACCGTCTCTACCATTCTAGAAGGATGTGAAATATCCATTAGGAACCATTCTTTTCCTTTATCTCTACTTCCTTTCAAACTTGCGGGTTTTGACATCGTGCTAGGCATGGACTGGTTATCCCGTAACCAGGCCCAAATCATTTGCGGCAAGAGGCAAATAGTTTTAAAGACTCCGAGTGGTGAATCCCTTACCATTCGAGGGGATACGCATTACGGATTGCCCGAAGATGTATCTATGCTAAAAGCTTCAAGGTGTTTGAACAGAGGCTGTGTAATTTACATGGCTCAGGTGATAATTGAAGAACCAAAGCCGAAGATCGAGGATCTTCCTGTCATTTCTGAATACCCCGAAGTTTTTCCTGAAGAACTACCTGGTTTGCCACCAGATAGACAAGTGGAGTTCAGAATTGACATCATTCCTGGAGCAGCTCCGATAGCAAGAGCACCTTACAGACTAGCGCCAACGGAAATGAAAGAACTGAGGACCCAGTTGGATGAACTGCTGGCGAAAGGTTTTATCAGACCTAGTTCATCTCCCTGGGGAGCTCCTGTCCTATTTGTAAAGAAGAAGGACGGATCGATGCGGTTGTGCATCGACTATAGAGAACTGAATAAAGTTACCATAAAGAATAGATATCCTTTACCAAGGATCGATGATCTATTCGATCAGCTGCAAGGAGCAAGCTACTTTTCCAAGATCGACTTAAGGTCGGGTTATCATCAACTAAGGGTCAGAGATGAAGATGTACACAAGACTGCATTTAGGACTCGCTATGGTCATTACGAGTTCCTAGTGATGCCTTTTGGGCTCACAAATGCACCGGCTGCGTTCATGGATCTCATGAATCGCGTTTGCAAGCCATACTTGGACAAATTCGTCATAGTCTTCATCGACGATATCCTTATATATTCCAAGAATCAAGATGACCACGAGAAGCACCTCCGTTGCATTCTCGAATTACTACAGCGTGAGAAACTCTACGCCAAATTCTCGAAATGTGAATTCTGGCTACGAGAAGTTCAGTTTTTAGGACACGTTGTGAGTGAGCGTGGTATCCAAGTGGATCCCGCTAAGGTAGAGGCGGTCATGAACTGGCAAGAGCCAAAGACGCCTACCGAAATCCGTAGCTTCCTGGGTTTAGCAGGATACTACCGAAGATTTATTGAAAATTTTTCAAGGATTGCTGCGCCTTTGACTTCCTTGACCAAGAAGAAAGAAAAGTACATTTGGGGCCCGAAGCAGCAAGAGTCCTTTGAAATACTGAAGCAGAAGCTAAGCAACGCACCTGTGCTGACATTACCGGAAGGTACAGATGAATTCGTAGTTTACTGCGATGCATCACATACAGGCATGGGGTGTGTGCTTATGCAGAAGGGCAAGGTGATTGCCTATGCTTCAAGGCAATTAAAGGTGCATGAAAAGAATTACACCACCCATGATTTGGAGTTGGGTGCCGTTGTATTTGCACTGAAGTTGTGGAGGCACTACCTTTATGGTATTAAATTTGTGATTTATTCTGATCACAAAAGCCTCCAGCACCTGTTCAACCAGAAAGAATTGAACATGAGGCAACGCCGTTGGATGGAAACCCTGAATGATTATGACTGTGAAATCAGGTACCATCCCGGCAAGGCGAATGTGGTCGCCGATGCCTTGAGCAGGAAGGAAAGGGTAAAACCCATTCGAATCAATGCCAAGAGCATTGAAGTTAAAAATAATTTGATTGAAAGGATTTTGGCTGCACAGCGAGAGGCTGTGTTGGAAGCTAATTATCCTAATGAAAAGCTGGGAGTAACTGAGGAGCAGTTGACTCTTAGCAAGGATAGAATCCTAAGACTGAATGGACGTATATGGGTTCCAGTTTACGGAGGACTACGTGATGTTATTCTCCAGGAAGCCCATAGTTCCAAATACTCGGTCCATCCTGGTGCTGATAAAATGTACCAAGACTTAAAGGCAAATTATTGGTGGATAGGCTTGAAAAAGTCTGTAGCCGCCCATGTAGCAAGGTGCTTGACTTGTGCTCAAGTCAAAGCCGAGCACCAAAAGCCGTCTGGCTTGCTACAACAGCCTGAACTTCCCGAGTGGAAGTGGGAATGCGTAACTATGGACTTCATAACCAAGTTACCCAAAACCAGGAAAGGAAACGATACAATATGGGTCATAGTCGACAGGCTGACTAAATCAGCTCATTTTCTACCCATCAAGGAGACATATAGCTCCGATATATTAGCCCAACTTTATGTTGATAATATTGTAGCCTTACACGGCATACCTGTGTCTATTATCTCCGACAGGGATACTAGATACACATCTCACTTCTGGAAAAGTTTCCAGCAATCTTTGGGCACGCGTTTAAATTTTAGTACGGCTTACCATCCACAGACGGACGGTCAAAGTGAGCGTACTATCCAAACGCTAGAAGACATGCTTCGTGCATGTGCGATCGATTTAGGTGGTGACTGGGATAAAAACCTACCCCTGATCGAATTCTCCTACAATAATAGCTACCACACCAGCATAAAGGCTGCGCCTTTTGAGGCATTATATGGTAGGAAATGCAGATCGCCTGTTTGTTGGGCGGAAGTAGGAGAGGTCCAATTATCGGGACCAGAGATTGTTTTCCAGACAACGGACAAGATTGTCCAGATCCGGGAACGTCTCAAGGCTGCCCGAGATAGGCAGAAAAGCTACGCTGACCCGAAGCGTAAAGATTTTCACTTTGAAGTAGGTGAAAAGGTATTGTTGAAAGTATCACCTTGGAAGGGGGTGATGCGTTTCGGCAAGAAGGGCAAGCTGAGTCCGAGATACATAGGGCCTTTTGAGGTCATTGAACGAGTCGGATCAGTTGCCTATAAATTGAACTTGCCTGAAGAGCTCAATGGAATTCACAATGTGTTCCACATCTGCAATCTCAAAAAGTGCTTCGCCGACGAATCGTTGGTGATTCCACACACAGATGTGCATATAGATGAGAGCTTAAAGTTTATAGAAAAACCCTTGTCGATTGAAGATCGACAAGTGAAGAAGCTTCGCAGAAAGCACGTGCCGATTGTAAAGGTCAAATGGGATGCTCGTAGAGGTCCTGAATATACGTGGGAAGTCGAAGCTACAATGAAAGAAAAATACCCCTATTTATTTGCGTAAATCTCGGGTCGAGATTTATTTTAAGGGGGTGAGGATGTAACACCTCGAATTTTTGTGTCCAATGATGTGTTAACACGTGTCGTTTGATTACACGTGGCATCTATAATAAATAAAGGACTAATTTTGACAAACCTTGAAGGTACGTAAATTCGAGGGTTATAAATGTCAACAAGGGTAAATATACTGTATAGTATCCCTAAATAATGCTTGAACCTTCAAACGAATAAATTATAGATCGTACAAAAACAAAACGCGGAAGAAAGTGAGAGATTACAAACTACAGGGGTTAACTGTGTCAACATGTTTAATTATACCTCTGAGTGACCCTTTAACGTTCCCAAGACTTTGTAACGGTATTATACACTCACTAAAATAATATATATAAATTTCGCGAAGTTTCGATATGAAACGGGAAAGTTACGATCGAATTCGTAGGAGAAGGGTTAAAAGCGTCAATAATGAAAGTTAAGACTTTCAGAATAATTAAATAAATAAACCGGGGACTTAATAATGCGGGTAAATAGCTCGAGGCCCCTATCGGCAAATAACCGAGGGCCAAACCGCAAGGTTACCCCTTCAAACCCGAAAGGTCAGGTAAATCATTACGAAAGATTTGTTATTAATTACAGAGATTTAGTAATCATTTGAAAAAGATTCAACTTTGACCCCTTACGGACCGTAAAGGGTGTGCCTTACGGACCGTAAGGAGGCAGCAGATTTGAATTATTCCGCCTATGGCTTACGGACCGCAAGGCCGAAGCCATACGGTCCGTAAGCAGCGCCCAGCGACAGAAATGTGGCTGTTGGCTTTGTTAAGCGGCCAGACATCAAATGATGGGTTCTCCAGGAGTATGGTTGCCCCCTACTCGACCCATAACTCCCTAGGACACATGCCATTCATCCCATATCAGTTGTAGAGTGTGGTGGAGTGATCTAAGGGCTTGGCCTTGGCTATAAATACCATGTTCATGTTCATAACATTCATCACACCTCAAACACTCTATCTGATTATTCTAAAGGCTCCCAAGTATTCTTCTTTGCTCTACATTCAAGTCCTAACTTCTGTAAGTTATCTTGATCACCCATAGTTCAGTTTATACTTAGTATTTAGCTAAAAACCAAACCGTCGTAACTACGGTTTGACTTTAAAATAACTCATTGATGGTTCAGTCTTATGACGAATCCAAAGTAGTTATAAGTGGGTATCAATGGAGGTAATAAACCCCTAAAAGGGTTCCCTCTGATCACCACTCTAACTATGTCAAATGTCGAGTCAAACGTGCGGTTAAAAAGTCAACAGAAAGCCATTTTAGCGATTTATGCATAATCCGTAAAATATATGTTATGGAACCTGTTTTGATAATCATAAAACATGATAATAAGCATATAAACTTGTTTGCGCTCGTTTGAATCGTCCGTTTGCTATATTAACCCGGTTCGGAGCCGAAAGTCGCAAAAGTTTGACTTTTGCTTTGACTTCAGTTCTGACCCGTTTTAGTGAGGTGTAAATATAACTTAGGACACTCTTAGGACCAGGTCACATGTTGGTATAAACCTCTGTGGTCGGTTCATGAGTTATCCGAGTCTTTTGCGCGATTCCGTCATTCGCCTAAAAGTTGACCGTAACGGCCTTTTAAAATTAAAACGAGTATTTCGGACACGTGAACGGACCATAACCTTGCTTATTAAATTATAAGCATGTCCTTAAAGTTTCACGTCAATCCGAGGTCTAGAATGAGAGTTATGCTAAAAGGCGCACTTTTAAGAAAGTTTTGTAATTAACGGCGCAATTAGCATAACGCCCATCTAACCCAAGTTTTCGTCACCAAAACTTTTACCCACTGTGGTAAAATAATATTTTGGGAATTTTAAAGATTTTTAATAATTTTTACCTTGCTCATAACCTGCGGTTATGGCTGCGGTTCGGTAAATACCGAATATACCCTTTTTGGCCAAAACGGGAGTTCTACAAGGTCTTTTGACCCGATTCCAGTTGCCACTGGTTTTAAATAATAAATAAAGTATTTTAAGCTTTATAAGCTGTTCGGGAAACTCAGATTTCCTGTAGAACTCGAAAAGCCTTTTTAAAGTCTTTAAAATGACCGAAAAGCCCCTACGGGGCATAATATAAACTTAAATTCGTTACGGGCAATACGGAAGGTATCCTACTGATACCAAAATACTTTTAAGGCATATTGACTTAGGAAATAAGCGTAGGACACTTATGGTTAACCGTTTCGCCTATTTGCGCACACGGTACGGCTCATGAAACTAGTTTTCGTGCAATAGCCGATATGGGTCAAATTATATTATTTGAACCCCAAAATCCAGAGTATGAACTATAAACCCATATAAAACAAGTCTCTGAACTTGTTGGGTCCAAATCATACTCCATTCTCGGTTTTCGCCTTTTCGTGCGAATTAACCATATCTATATATCAGAATCAACCGGTTTAAGCTACGGCTAGTATAAGGACCGTTAGGATTCTAAGAGGTCAATTAAAACCTTCGTTCCAGATTAGGAGCCCCAGTAAAAGCTATCGGTGACTTGATCTTAATTAAGGATTTATACTTGCAAAGGTAAATACTTTTGACTTATTTCCCCTATATGGGCTTGGGTTACGGTATATTAATACCGCTTGATTGAGCATTATATAATTCCATCGCTTAGGTGGTTAATTGATTTAAATATGATCGGCTCATTTAAACAGTTTTGTTGCTTATAAGCCTTTGGGGGGTTTAATGACCGTTGTCCCGGATATCCTTGGCATCATTTTACGAAATGGCCACGACCATCGACATCCCGGTGTAGGCGTACACCCGGTATAAAATGTCGACATTAAAAACTAAAAGACGTAGCCGTTGGTTTTTGTACTACGGTTTTACGCAAACGTGGTGTGTCTATAAATCTTTAACCCGGCACGACCCGGGCTACTGAACGCATAAAAGAACATGTAAAACGTTCACAAGATCATTATGAATTTTCCCAAGTTATAAAAGAATTTGTGCCTTGTGCATTCAAATCAATTTTAACAAACATTTTCAAAAGTGTCAGTTGAATGTATTTACCAGTGTAAACTGACGTATTTTCCCCAAAAAGATTAAGTGCAGGTACCTAAACGTAATTGGCTGGTATTAGCTCCCTAGCGTCGGGATAAGCCTCGCAAGCTTGATTGCAGTATCTGACGGAACAATGCTTTACTTTTATTTACGATCCACTGTGGATATTCAACCCCTGTAATACACTTTGATATTACAATCAGAGGTTGAAATTTATATATTTATCTTATGCTTCCGCTGTGCATTATATAATTGTGTGGTTTGACTATATTGTTGCCAACTTCGTCACGGTAATCCCCCACCGGGCCCACCGGTGAGACACGTGGAAATCGGGGTGTGACAACTATATGTTTATAAAAGTATGTAAAATTTACCAACAATCTCGTCCTCCGATACATCGAGCCATGCTTTTGCCAACTCGAACTCTTCCTTAGGCGACCAAAATTCGACCTTCTTAGTAGCACGTTTTTCGTACTCATCCAGTCATCCTTCTTTTTATGACTTCTTTTTTTTTTAGAAGAGGGTTCGACTTGGGTTTCGGAAACGGATTTGGTTTGGGTTGTGTTTTGGGTTTCGGGTATGTTTTGGGTTTGGGATATTTTTTGAGTCTAGAAGAGGGTTCGACTTGGGTTTCAGGAACAGATTCGGTTTGGGTTGTGTTTTGGGTTTCGAGTATGTTTTGGGTTTGGGGTATGTTTTGAGGTATGTTTTGAGGTATGTTTTGGGGTATGTGTGAGGGAAAAAATGGGGGTTGAGAATAATACCCGAAAAAACGGGCATCGGTGGAGTGGTGGGATGAGGAGAAGTTGGGGTGCTTGGTGGCATTGGATAATATCCAAGCTCACCCGTACGCAGTGTAACACCCGTCTCTTTTTTATAAGAATTTAATAATAAAATACGAGATTTTAAAAGCAAGTACTTCACTTCCTTGAAATTAAACAAAAGGTAAGTTCACATAACAACCGTATTCAAGTTAACTACCAACTAATTTTAACATCCCAAAACATCAAGTTAAGTGATTATACCATAAAACATTGTTTTCAACAAGATTAGACAAGCGCGGAAGCTTCAAAAGATAGTGTTTGGTTCTTGTGTTGCTGCTTGATCGTCATCCGGAGCATGATCAACATCACCTAAGGTCAAAACCACAACATTTGTCAGTTTTGACAACATAAAACTATATAAATATAAGTTCTATTATCAAACAACGAAAACGAAACAAAAATGCAGCAATTAGGGTCTGTCGCACCCGCGACAGATCAGGCCTCATCTTTCGCGGCCCGCGACGGACGTCACGTTGCACGACTGTGAGCCATGTTTGGTGTCACGTGACGTGACACCCCGTTTTTCACAGATGTTGCTCTTTTTGAGCTACAGATTCCCAGCTCTTAATTTTGGCACAATTCTAACTTCAAACATTCATAGCTTTTGATCCGAAAGTCCGTTTTAGGTGATTCTTTTTCCTGTGCATCTGTAATTAAATTACCGACGCGTCTATTATGATCATTGTGTCAAAAATGAATGTACGGGCTGAAAGTCTATAAATGCCATATGTATTTATTTGACCCGTTTAATTTTAGCACTAATTTAACCACTAACAAATTTTATGACCGCAAGACCTATTTACCCAACATCCGGGGCTTATGATCACCGGCGTTTCACTA
Organism: Helianthus annuus; assembly: GCF_002127325.2. NCBI lineage: Eukaryota > Viridiplantae > Streptophyta > Magnoliopsida > Asterales > Asteraceae > Helianthus > Helianthus annuus. The sequence goes on from NC_035440.2 coordinate 14,753,722, forward strand.
CCAAATCTATGGTTTCACGCTCTTGTAATCCGTCATCGTCAAATGCTATTCTAAACACATTTTTACTACTTACTAAACAATTGTTTGACCCGTTTGGCTCATTTATGGAATCCTCCACTTCTAATGACTACCAAACATTTGTTATTCAAGTTCATGACTCGACTAACTAATGGTGATCTACGTCACTTTTACTAACGCTACTTTTTCCAATAAACACAATTTCAAATATCTATAGTTAATCATATAACATAATTTAACGGAATCACGGTTACATACATGCATAATCCATCATCATTGGTTTGTAACCATAATTACCATTTTCCGGGCTTGTCAACTTTAGTGTATCACTTCCATTTCATGGTTTACGCTTTTATAACTCAAATTTAACGAGTGACGTTTAAGTCACTACGATCACTACCATTTCGACCATTATTTTAACCCATTTCTTTATCTAGTGAGTTACATCACTTTATTTATATTCCAAACATGACTAATTGAAAAATATTGTCAACAAACATATCTAAATAACTATTTTGACCCATTTGGTTGTCGAGTGAGTTACATCACTTCATTGACATTCCAAACATGCTTTAACCGTTTATATCAATATTACACAAATTTTAACTATCTATGACCACATAAATGTAACGGGACGACAAGTCGCGTACCTTTCAAAGCATATCCTTCAAGCGCGCGTCCGCTCCGACTTGACCGCTTGAAGATTCAACCACCGTGCCTATAGAGTTCAACCAACACCGTATTTAGAACTCATATCATTTCATATTATACGCAATTCGCCATATTATTCAATTACACGTTTCATTCGAAATTTTCGATATATTAGCGTTCATTTAGGCATTTTAACAAACACCTTGTGGGCATGATTTTTATTCTTCTTCTATCTAGTTCATATTTAACTTTTAACCAAGTTTCAATCATCAAACTTCAAGTCCTTATGGCTAGCATTCATAAACAATACTAAGATTTGTATCATAACATCAATTCTACACTATTTCGACATTGAAATTCAGTGTTCATCACATAATTACAACACCCACTTAACGCATGTATGGGTAATTATCAATTTCATAATTTTCATCACTAATTCAACAAGTTATTGACTAGGGTTTACTCCTAGACATGGATTCAACATAATATCACTCATACATTCAACATTCAATCAAGAATTTCAATTATGAGTCTTTACCAAAAATTCAAGATATCACCAAATCACGAAATTTGACTTACCTTGTGATCTCCTAGTTTTGATGATCACGAATTTAGTAAAAGCCCCAAATTTCTAGCTTGTTTTCCCTTTGATTCGTTGGATTTTTATGAGTTTAGGGTTCTTGTGGAGAACCTTCTTGTTTCTCCTGGATATCACGACCAAACACACACATATGTGTGTGTGTTTTGGTTTTTAATTGTTTTAATTAAAAACATTTTCCATTATTGCCCCTTTTAGTCCCTTATGTTTGAAAGTTATTCTAAAAGGTGTATTTATTCACATTTCCCTTGTTATTTACCAATATTTAGTTAACTAGGTTATTTGCTCCTAGTTACATTTCCGTTTGTTTTGACCAACTCACATTTTTTTTATTTATATTTAAATTTAATGTTTTTGGGGTGTTACACGCGGGTCTCGCCGATACCGGTCCTCTTGCTCGTTGTTTTGCAAACTTTGCCACAACGGATTGCTCGGGTCCCATAGGTTTTGGTTGTTGGGAAACATTGTAAAGAATGGTTTAAAAAATGTAGAGAATGGTATAAAAAGTTTAGAGAAAGTGAAAGGAATGGAATAAAAAATGTAAGGAATGTTGGGTATTTATAAGGTTAATTTATAAAAAAGGAAATTAAGAAAAAAATTTTAAAATTTACCGTTCAACGGTAAAATGTCATAACTCCTCCTCGTTCCACGCGATTCCTGCTCGTTATCACCATGGAGCCTCTTCTATAGCCCCCCCCCCCTGAATTGCTCGGTGTGGTTGTATAGCGCCTAGAGACGCTATAGAGGCTGAGTTGGCCTGGGTGGCGCCCCCACATCCTCCGGCCTTAGGAAGCTGACCATTTTGTTAACCCTGACAGTTTATAAATTGGTGTTAACTGAAACATGCACAGTTAACCAGCAACTTGCGTTATGTGAATACACTAATGCCTATCACGTAACGCGCTTAACTGAAACACCTAGTTCTTTTTAACTAGGTTTGTTTGTTGCTATTGTTATTCTTTTTGATGTTTTAATTTAACTTCAAACACTAAAATAATCATGCATTTAACCAAATAGTTTTATTTGCTTTGTATAACTTTCATTCGTTAGTTTTGTTTACAAAAACCAAATATGAGATATACACTTATTTGAAAACGGACTGACTCGGCATCTATGAAAAAATGTATTAATTTTTTTTACAAAAACTTGAAAGATATGGCTCAAACCCTTGACCTCTTCTCATTGAGCTCAAATACATAATACAAAATACAAAGCCCAATAATATAGGAAAGAGATAATTACAAATCAATTCCTAAATTATATATCTGGGTCTATTCTATTACACCCCCGCAGTCGAAGCGAGAGGTGGTCGAATGTTGAGACTAGACCTGAAATCATCAAATAAAACCTTCGGTAGACCCTTGGTGAAAATATCAGCAATCTGAAATCGCGTTGGTGCGTGTAATATACGGACCCTGCCACGTTGCACCTGTTCACGAACAAAATGGATATCGAGCTCAATGTTCTTTGTACGTTGATGTTGAACCGGAATGCCAGAGAGATAAATGGCACTGATGTTGTCAAAATAGACTAGAGTGGCGGTCCGAAGTGGGTGAGGAAGTTCGAGAAGGAGATTCCGTAGCCAACAAATTTCGGCAACCACATTAGCAACAGCCCTGTATTCGGCTTCGGCACTAGAGCGAGAAACGGTGGACTTTCGTTTAGAATACCAGGAAAGAAGATTAGGACCCATGTAGACGCAATAACCAGAAGTGGAACGTTGCGTGTCTGGGCAGCCTGCCTAATCAGCATCAGTATAAGTCTGAAGAGAAACAAGATTACACAGTGACAGTGTGAGTCCGTATGAGGAAGTTCCTTGAAGATAACGAATCACACATTTGAGGGCGTTCCAATCGTCGACAGTCTGGGCACGCAGGTGTACACATATCTGCTGAACCGCATATGTGATATCAGGTCAGGTAAAAGTGAGGTACTGAAGAGCCCCAGCTAAGCTACGATATAATGTCGGATTGTCAAATGTAGGACTGGACGTTGTGCTCAACTTCGGTTTAGTATCAGCTGGGGTGGCGACTGAGTTACATGATTGCATACCGGCTCTAGCAATAACGTCTCTGGCGTACGAATGTTGCGATAAGAACATGTTGTTGGCAGTTCGAGTAACATGAATTCCCAAAAAATAACTGAGTGGTCGAAGATCTTTCATAGCAAACTCGGATGCAAGAGAGGTCATGAGCGTTCGACGTAAAACATCTGAAGAGGTCGTCAAAATGATGTCGTCGACATAAATTAATAAGTATGCTGTATCACCCCCGTGATGGTATGTGAATAGTGAATTGTCACATTTACTCTATATAAAACCAATAGAAAGCACAAAATCCGTGAACTGTTGATACCATGCTCTGGGTGCCTGTTTGAGACCATAGAGAGACTTTCTAAGAAGACATACGTGATCCGGGAAATCTTTGTGACGGAACCCCATCGGTTGATACATATAAACCGTCTCATTTAGATTCCCATGAAGAAACGCATTGGTTACATCCAACTAATTAATCGACCAAGACTGAGATAAAGCAAGTGCTAAAACCGTGCGAATAGTTGCGAGTTTGACTACTGGGCTAAAAGTCTCACCGCAATCCACACCAACCTCCTGTGTGCGACCGTCACAGACAAGACGTGCCTTGTACCTTTCCAATGTGCCATCCGACCTGTGTTTGTGCCTAAACAACCACATACTGCGTATAACATGCATGTTTGCCTGCCTCGGAACCAGTTCCCATGTGTTATTTTTAATTAAAGCATTAAATTCGTGTGTCATGGCATTAAACTAGTCCGGGTTGGAGAGGGCGTCTTTTGGGTTGTTGGGTATGGGAGAGATTGATGTACTGTGAAGGTTGAATATTTGTTTTGGTTTACTTATGCCTGACATGGCACGTGTGCGCATAGTCCGGGTAGGTGGCGGTGGAGGAACAGGAATGGTAGTAGTAGGTGTGGGTGGTGGGCTGTTAGGTGAGTAGAGATTGGGCTCGGTTTGGGCGGGGTTGGTTGTAGATTGGGCTGGGTTTAGAGTGGGTGGTGGGATGGAGTGGGGTACTGGGTAGGATTGCGGAGAGTGGGCTTGGCCGAGAGGAGTGTGGCCGAGGTTTGGGTTGTTTGGGCAGGTGACGAAGGGGTGGTTTGGGCTGTGGAGGTAGGCGAGATATGGGCTGGTGGGTGCCGAAGGAGTGGATGAAAGGAAGGGTGGATGGGGTCGTCCAAAAAAATCGTAGTTTTGGAAAGGGGTTGCGTTTAGTTGCGAAGGGGAAAATAGTTTCATCAAATAGCACATGACGATTAATGGTGATTTTGTGGATGGAGAGATCGAGGCATTTGTATCCGCGATGGTTTGAAGGGTAACCAAGGAAGACACAAGGGTGAAGCGGTATTCAAGTTTGTGTATGGTGGTGTGGGGTATGAGAGGGTAACAAATGCACCCAAAAACACGTAGGTGGTCATAAGTGGGGTGGATGTGATATAGACGGTGGGTAGGTGTTTGAAAGTTGTGGACTTTGGAAGGTATGATGTTTAAGAGATATGTGGAAACTTCAAGGGCATGAGACCAATATGTGTTGGGCATAGAGGATTGGGCCAAAAGAGTTCTCATAATGTTGTTTATGGATCGTATTTTTCGCTCGGCTTTTCCATTTTGGGAGGAAGTATGGGGACAAGAAAAACGAAAATGCATTCCATTATTTTTGCAAAAGGTTTGAAACTGATTATTGACATACTCACGACCATTATCAAATTGAAGTTGTTTGATTTTACGGTTGAATTGTGTTTGGATGAAGTTGGTAAAAATGGTGAACATGGTAAAGACATCAGATTTATTGGCTATGGGGTAAGTCCACAGAAAATTGGTGTAATCGTCTAAAAATAAAACATAATAACGATGTCCCCCATTGCTAATGATGGGAGATGTCCAAACATCACTGTGAATAAGATCAAATGGCATTAAAGTACGTGTAAAAGAAGTAGCAAAAGGGAGACGAATGTGTTTCCCATAAATACAAGCATGACAAAGTTGATTATTATGAGAACTACATTTTATTGAAGATGAAGTTTTTAAAGTTTGTAAAACCGCGGGGCCTGGATGACCGAGCCGTTGATGCCAGATGTCTTGGGAAATAGCAGCAGAAAGGTGTGTGATGTTGGACGGGCTGAGAGTGTAGAGATCCCCCGAGCTATTGCACCGTAGGATAGGTTCCTTGGTCCGAAGGTCCTTCACAGTAAAACCATATGGGTCAAATTCAACAGATAATTGGTTATCAGTGGTAAAGCGACGGACAGAAATTAAGTTTTTGACAAGGTTGGGTGCATAAAGGACGTTTTTAAGTTTAAAGGGGGGGAAGGGTGGTGGTAAGGTTATGTCGCCCTGCCCCAAGACCGGAATGGTTTTGCCATCACCAACAATAATGTTATGAATAAAGCTATGAAAAATAGATGAGAACATAGTATGTTGAGGAGACATGGTACCTGACGCCCCGGTGTCCATTGTCCAGGAGGAATCGTTGTGTTGAAGTGCCAAGTTGTAAAGGGCATGTGCAATATCCGTAGGAGAATACCTGATGTTGTACGAGTGAGCCGGGTTGTTGTTGCCGCTGTGTTAGGATCGGAGGCTGTCTGTGAGTGTGTTTGTTTGCATAAAATGAATAAGTGCAGCGGAAATGAGTAGCAAACTTTGTAAGCACAAACAAAGGAAAGAGTAGATTGATAAACAATTGCTTTTCATTGAGTCAAAAGATTTACATAAAAGCAAAAGATTACAGTCAAACCTTACAATCTAAACTCCCCCTCAGCTTGATATACTAGAGTTGGTTGCACAAGATGAAAGGATGAATTGAGGAGAAAAACTCACTCAAAACGATCAAGTGTAACAGTACAGAGTACTGTCATACTTATAGGCAAACCAAACTGCTGATATGCTTCAGCTGACGTCACCATGATAGTGACATCTAACGACCTAACAAACTATAAATACTGTTCTATACAAACTCCTGTTATGTAACATCTGATAATCACTAAAATACAAAACATAAGGAAACTACTGCTTCACGTTCCACTGTTGTAGCCTTAGCACAGATGTTGAGTCTTCAGTGCTTTCTTCAAAGGTGATCAGTCTTTGAGAGGGCAGTGCTTGAGTCTTCAGCAGTACTTAGGACACAGCAGTGGATAGAGAAACAGAGTTTGTCTTCAGCAGTTGTTAGATAATCATCAGAGTTTGGTTTATCAGTTGTTGTAATTGAGCAGCACTTGACATCCATCAGCTGTTAGATAACCACTGTCAAGGGGAGAGATTAGAGTAAACTGCTGCTTATTAAGTGTCCACTGATGGGATCCGGTTTTGGCTTTACATTATCTGTTCCTCTGTTAGGGTTCAATCCCAACAATCTCCCCCTGGAACAGATAATGCCAAAACCCTTCCTTATTCAGGACCTTTATTACTCATCAAGAGTGCCTTAGCTTTTTCTTTGAATTCAGCTTCAAATTCTTTGGCACTCTGGTCATCTACATCCCTGCATAGTGAAAGCTCAAGGAGATCCTGCAAATCTTGAACACTAAGGCCTAGTGCTTCTTTCCTTGATATATGCTTCACCTCACCATTGGCTCTGACCAAAGTCAATACGTGGGTCTTTTGATCAGACATCCACTTTAGTATTTTAAAGCCTAATGGGTTTCTTGGGAGAGATTTATTTCCTGATGAGTTGAGAGATGATGGCCTTGAAAACACATGCAAACTATCAGACATTCTTTTGAGGGCCTCTTCAATGACATTGTTTGCTGCAGCTATGTCATCTGCAGTTTCTTGTTCAATGAGTTCTTGCCTATCGATCTCTGAAGTATTTGTTGCAGTGTTTGGTGATGCAGATTTGTTTAATGCCTTTTCAAACAGGCTCTGAAGCTTTGTTGAGTTGCCTTCTTTCAGACCCATTTTCATGATGATGTCTTTGAAGTACTCTGCTTCTTTTTCCTTAACCTCTGCCTCAGTCAGCTGTTGCAGTGTAAGGTTGTCTGCTGTTTTCAACACTGTTTTGAGGTTGTCTATCTGCTGTTCAAGTTTCAACATTTGTTCTCGTTTCTGTGCAGCCCTTGATTCAGCAGTTTTTCTATTCTTCAGCCTTTCATAGGCTTCATCTATTTGCTGCCTAGACCATTTTGATATGGCTTCAGCAGTGTCTATCTTGGCATCCACCAACTTCCTTTTCTTTCTTTTATACTCAGCAGTGAGATCAGCAATGAGCCTTTTGTACTTACTCCAGTTTGGAGCAGTTTTCTTCTTTGAAGGATCATTTTTTACTTTTTGGATCCTTTCAGCCTCATGCTTCAAAGCTATTAAAGGCCATTCTTTAAACTGAGATTCTTCAGCAGAATAGAACTTTTCTTTCATGATGAAGGCTAGAAGTTGTTCTCTCAATCTCTTCTTTTGATCAGCCTTTTCCTTTTCTAGCTCTTGAGCAAATTCTTCCATCTGCTTAACCTTTGCAAGGTAGAACTCCAGTCTGTTAGCAATGCCTACCTCGCTTAGCCTTTCTTTTTCACTGTCAACTTTAGCTTTAACTTTAGCTTGCCTAGCCTTTAACTTGAGATAATCAGTTATATCTTCTGGAGCTATGTAGCCAATGAGTGAGGAGAATTTTCTTTTTGAAGGATCTGTTTCTGTATAAAACTGCCTCATCTCATTTTTGATGGCATCAAGCTCTAGTGGATATTTTTCAGCATTTGGATCATGTATCCCTTCATCGGCAGTAATAGGCTTTCTTTTTCTACTAAAGAGCCTTGGTTGGGATATAGGAAAGGATAGAGCAGTGGTGGATGGTTGACTAACAACTATTGAAACAACTGGTGTCTAAACTTCTGCTGTCATTACAACTGCTGATGTGTCAGCAGATGTCTTCTGCTTTTAAGCAGGGAATGAAGGATGTGATGGTGGTGATGGTGGTGGTGACTCATCATCAGGAATGAAAACCCTTCTCCTTTTTAATGGAGGAGAGGCTGATGATGTTTTGGGTGGATCAGTGGTTTGTGATTGTGACTGACTGACAGTAGTTGAAACAACTGGTGTTTCAACCAATGTTGTCATTACAACAGATGTTATAACATCTGCTGTCTTCTGCTTTATGGCAGGAGGCAGTGGTGGTGATGTGATTTTAGATGATGATAGTGGTGGTTTTTGTGTTATAGACACAGATGGTGATGGAGATGGAACAGTAGTTGTGGTGGTGTGTGTTGAAATAGTAGTTGTGTGTGTTGGAGGTGTGTGTGTTGATGGGATGGCAGCTGTTTGGCTACTGACAGCAGTTTTTGTAACTACTGTTGTATCAGCTGTTGAAGTTTTTGTGGTTTTGGGTTTTTCTGGTTCAAAGTATATCCCATCTTCTATACCTTTCTTTTTCAACTTGGTTTTCTCCCCCTTTTTGGCATTATCTGCCAGGGGTGTATCCATGAAGAAAATGGTAGATGGGCCTTTCTCCCTTTGAGCATTCTGTTGTATGCTGGCCTTTATAGCCTTGATGTCTGCTTGAGTATCTTTGAACCGAGACTCCACCATGTTGGTCAGCATTTTTACTTGATTTGCGTGCTGTTTAGCAGCCAATTGTTGCTGATGTTCAAGCAGTAATATTCCATAGCTCATTTGCAGCAAATGCTTGTGGAGCAGGTGCTTGAGCAGGAGGAGCAGAAGATTGGGCTATTTGAGCTTCTAACAGCTGCTGCACCATATCTTTTATTTCGGCAACTGAAGATTCTAGATTTTCAACTCTGGCCGTCAATTCGTTGTATCTTGAATCATCACCTGATTTAACAGGATCATCTGAATCCCCACCAGTGGTGGTTGTATCAATGTGTGACTTAGGAGTTGTTTCCCAAAAGTCATCCATTGATGCCCCTTTTTCTTGGTACTAGGGACTTCTTTCTTCAGCACTCGATAATCCTTTGATGTTACCAGCAGTTAAAGATAACTCACTGGTGGTTACCGATGTTGCCATGGAAGAAATTGCCTTCAAGGGAGTCTTAGTTATGTAACAACTGTCCAGCTGAAGATCTGTTGATCCATCAGTTGTAGTTGCTGCTCCACTTGAACTACCACCGAGAGTTACTTGTAACTCAAGGGGTGTAACCTCCTCAACTGTTGCTTGGATAACAGAAGTATTAACATCAGACCAAGTCACTTGTGGAGGTATGCTCTCAGTAATGGGTGATTGAGAGGAACTGGTTTTTGTCTGTGCAATATCAACTGCATGCAACAGGGGTATTATTGATTGTGGCATTATTATTGGTGAGGGTATGGGTGTTGAAAGAGACATGTCCTTGGGAACAGGACTGTGGAAGATAGATCCGAGTAGACCTAGAGCTTCATATTGTGGTGTCCCTGTGCTTACAACTTGATCCTTTTGTGAGGATGCAAGAGGAGTTTGAGGCTGGGGTTGAGATCTTTCTACCAACTGCTGTGAGGAAGTAGCAGCAGTGGTTTTTGGTGACTTTTGTGTTGTCACTGGCAGTTGCTCTGGGATCTCATCTTCCAGAGTTGCCTTTGTTTTGGGTTTGGTGGGTTTTCTGGATGGTTTTCTTTTGGTCTTTTTGGTGGTGGCAGGTGTGGGTTTCAGAGCAGTGGGTGTGCTACTCTGATCACCTGGAGCAGTGGGCTCAGCAGTGGTTTCTTGAGGGTCAGTGGCAGTTTCTACAGTCTGCACTGCCTCTTTTGTTTTTAATTTTATTGGTGCCATCATTCTTGAAAAAGTTTCTATTGTTAAACAGTTTATTTTGAATGAGACACCTTGTTTGGGCACTTCTGCATCTTTCTCAACAAATTTTTGTTCAAAATAGTAACTGAGAAATCTAGGAAAGAGCAGAAATGCCTTATTATCAACGTTCTTTACCAAATCATCAAATATTTCCTGGGAGTAGTTATAGTTTTCATTGTTCAAAATTGCATACCCCAGGCATTGGATTTTTGTTGGTATCTCATTGAAGGACGTTGTTTTATTTCAAACACACATGAGCAGTGTGTGGAATAAAAATCTGGGTGCAGAAGGGAAGTAACCCTTTTGTAGGGTGTCCCTGTTTGGTTGTTCTGCATAGCCCCTTTTCCTGAAATCCTTTACCAACTCGTCTTTTGTAAAAGAGGTTTTTCCATTTAAATCATCGAGTTTAAAGGTTTCAGAGATGGATTTTGGTGAGATGTTTACCTTCTTACCCTGTATCGAGGAGTTGATGGCGGCGATGATATCTCCTTGTTTTTCAAGGTGGCGTTTTTCCAGAACTCTCTCTGGGTATCAAGGTAAATAGGAGCGTCTGCTGTTATCAAAGTTTTGTACTTTGATGCAGAAAGGATGTCAAGAATGGAGTCGAAAGTGTGGTTATCGGTAGGTTTTGTGAGTATACCTACATAGTTGTGTGGAGATTTGTAGCGAATCTCCGGTATTTCAGCAGCCATTTGAGTGGCATCTGCTGTTGTGGAAGAAGATGTTGGTTTTGATTTTGACTTCGATTTTGGTTTTGTCATTTTGGATGAAGAAGATCGAAGAAGTTTTTGGAGTTATGAGAGGGAAACTGTTATGAGAAGAGAACTTTTGGAATTCAATTTGACAGTAAAACCCTGTTTGGATTTAATCAGGGTTTTATTTAGGGAAAAAGTGATTGCTGATGTGGCAGCGGTTATTTTTGATCTGAAAGCTAAAAACTGACCACGTGTCAAACATCTGATGGAATGGTAAATAATGGAGGAAAGTTGTTTTGACAACTACTGATGGAACAAGTATTAGTAGTTATAACGGTAATAAAATGAAACAGTGAATGTATCAGTGGATGAAACAATGATTTTAAACATCAGTGTTTTTGAAGAGCAGAGGTTGACACTTTAGCAGTGGACAGACTTTAGAGAGCAGATGTTAAAGCACAACAGCATTTTAGATACAACAGTGGTAGAATAATGAAGATTTTTGTCTCAACAACTGATAGTGCAGCAGTGTTTCACCTCTTGACAAAAATGTTAGCATCTGCTTGTTCAGATGTAGAACTTGATTTTGCTTTGTGAAAGCATAGTATCTTATCTAACATCTGTTTAAGCATTTGAAATGCTATTCTTAACAAAGTACATTTTAGATGTAAATTATCAAGATTAAATTGCCAGCAGTTGTTTACAGGAATTTTTGTTCTAGGTTTTGCCAAGTGTCTATTATTTAGACAATGGTTTAGCATCCTAGATGATGAAGACATTTCTACATGAGCTGCTCATTTTGTGTCTAATTACCTGAACTAGAGCATGAGTATCTCAGTAGTCCAAGTCAATTTACAATCAATTTATGATCAGTGGAAACCTAACTTGAGCTCAACCTGACCTTGGTATGTATGTCATTTCCTTTTGACCAGATTTAAGGATAGTAATTTCACACAAAAATAAGGAAATTACATCCTGACCAGAGATGAGCTTTTACTATTAAAAAAGAGTAAAAGAACAAAATATATTTCATAAATGAGTGAAATATATCTGGTTTTTATTTTAGAGAAAAAAAACACCTTAACAAAAATCAAAGGAAGTTTTGAAAATAATCAAAAGGATCTGACAATTTTCCAGTAAATCCATGATCATATCATTCTCAAGTTATTTTGACCATTGTTTGGGTCAATTTCTTGTCAATTGATTGTAAATTCCTTTTAAGCACCATCACAGAAGGTGCTATTGTTACCAGAACAATTCCTGTATTGATGAATGCACACAGTTGCACAATGACCACTGATGATCTAATTTGAACCTCAAGAGTGTTTTATGCTTATACTCTTTTGCTTTTGATATCAAAAGTTTGAGATAGCCACACTTTAAGATTTGTTCATTTTCCTTTTCCCTTTATACCCTGTTTATTCATATGTTCAGAAATACTCACTAGGAGATTATATTTTGAACATACTTTGTCCATAATCATTTTGAAGCAATGTTTTGAGAGATCTGACCATGTTTGATCATGTTTTAAATCTCACATTACTTATGATTAGGACTGATTTGACACCTTATTTTCTCAATGTGTTTTGGACAAAATTGATTTGGTCCTTTTGAAGGTTCTCAACCTGCCTTTGAACACATGAGAAATTTTGACTAAACATCACAAAAATCAACACAACAATTGAAATCAATTTTGGAAACATCGAACGATCCCATAATTTATCAGATATTTTACAGATCTGAAAACTATGAGTGACATATGCATGAAAGCACTTGTTGTGTGAGATTTGTGTGTCATATGACATCTTGGTTGATAGACAGAGTTTTTGAATAACCATTTTGACCATGATTCACTCGTTACTCTGTTTTTCAACTGAGTACAACCAACCCTTTAGTATCAAATAACTTTTGAGCTGAACTGTTATGTCAAATTGATTGTAAGATCGAATTTGACTGTCCAAGCTCTGATACCAATTGTTAGGATCGGAGGCTGTCTGTGAGTGTGTTTGTTTGCATAAAACGAATAAGTGCAGCGGAAATGAGTAGCAAACTTTGTAAGCACAAACAAAGGAAAGAGTAGATTGATAAACAATTGCTTTTCATTGAGTCAAAAGATTTACATAAAAGCAAAAGATTACAGTGAAACCTTACAATCTAAACTCCCCCTCAGCCTGATATACCAGAGTTGGTTGCACAAGATGAAAGGATGAATTGAGGAGAAAAACTCACTCAAAACGATCAAGTGTAACAGTACAGAGTACTGTCATACTTATAGGCAAACCAAACTGCTGATATGCTTCAGCTGACGTCACCATGATAGTGACATCTAACGACCTAACAAACTATAAATACTGTTCTATACAAACTCCTGTTATGTAACATCTGATAATCACTAAAATACAAAACATAAGGAAACTACTGCTTCACGTTCCACTATTGTAGCCTTAGCACAGATGTTGAGTCTTTAGTGCTTTCTTCAAAGGTGATCAGTCTTTGAGAGGGTAGTGCTTGAGTCTTCAGCAGTACTTAGGACACAGCAGTGGATAGAGCAACAGAGTTTGTCTTCAGCAGTTGTTAGATAATCATCAGAGTTTGGTTTATCAGTTGTTGTAATTGAGCAGCACTTGACATCCATCAGCTGTTAGATAACCATTGTCAAGGGGAGAGATTAGAGTAAACTGTTGCTTATTAAGTGTCCACTGATGGGATCCGGTTTTGGCTTTACATTATCTGTTCCTCTGTTAGGGTTCAATCCCAACACGCTGCCAGAAGTGGAGGGTCTTTGGTCGAGAATACCCTGGGTCGGGTTTGGTGTGTTAGGCTGTCGGGTTTGGGCCGAGGGATAGGGATATGGTGGCACTGGAGTCCATTGATTCCAAGGGGTATGTGGGCCGGCCCAAGGAGGAGAATGCCATGGATTTCCACTGTAGTAATTTCCACTGTTGTTGAACCGACCTCGGCCGAAGGAGCCACGTCCACGGCGACCCCGGCCACGACCGCGTCCCCGGTTGCGGTCGTAGGTGTCACTACGGGATCGATCACGTGTGTCATTGGCGGTGCGGTTGGAGGTGTCCGGTGTGGTAGTTAGTGCGGTACCCGCAACTTGTGCCGATATCTTGGCTTGAGCCGTTTTACGTTCCTCAACTTGGCAAAGACGAGAACGGGTGTTGTAAAAATCAGGTAAGAGGACGGTTTGTTATAGGATGAGAGCGATTTTTCGTATTGATCGTTTAGGCCGGTAAGGATTTGCATGACAAGTTGTTTTTCGGTGGTGGTAGAGCCAAGACTGGTGAGTTGGTCGAACATAAGTTTCATGGCTTGGCAATAGGCGGACATGTTGGGAAATTGGTCAAGTCGGGTATTTGCAAATTTGTTTTGGAGGTCAATGGTGCGGGATTCTTGGTTGTCAAGGAAGATGTTTTGTAGGGTGGTCCATGCGCTGTAAGCGGTGGTGTCGTTCTTCATAATGGTGTGTAAGAGATCCTGAGTTATGGTGCTGTATATCCATTGTAAAACAATGGCATCGATACGTTCCCATGACTCGGAATATGTGGGTTTCGGTGATGTGGGACGGCTTGTTTGTCGGTGGAGGTTGAGGTGTCGGTTTTCTTTGGTTGAAGATGATCATAGCATTCATAGGCTTTGCAGTGGTTTTTGAAACGTTCAGCCCAGGTGTTATAGTGGTTTGTTTGTTGATCGAGAACCAAAGGGATGGAGTTCTTGATGTTGTTGACGGTGACAGCAGGATGGATGGATTGAGAAGACATGTTGAGGGAGAAGGAGGGACGGCTGGACGTGAGGAACAGGGGAAAGAAAAACGGCAAAGAGAAGGGGGGGCAAAAAAAATTGCTAGGGTTTCCTAGGCTCTTGATACCATGAAAGATATGGCTCTAACCCTTGACCTCTTCTCATTGATCTCAAATACATATATACAAAATACAAGGCCCAATAATATAGGAAAGAAATAATTACAAATCAATTCCTAAATGACATACCTGGGTCTATTCTATTAAAACTAAATACGTTTCCATTTAAAATTAATTAAAAAATTGGGTTTGCCCCCGTCACTGTAATAGTTAATATTAAAACATAACTTCATGTTCAGTAAACTCTAGCGGTCACAACCGCGAGTTGTGGCGGCAGTGGTTGTTGCGAGTTGGTAATCTCCAGTACGCGGGGTCGCAACATCACACATAGGGTACCACGTCACCATTTTTCTTTTATGTGTTACCTTCTATTTCGTTTTTTTTGGTTGTTATACACATTTATATTTTATAGTTTTGTATTGGTCTTTACCGTTTGGTTTGTATGCGAATTCTCCGTCGCAACGCGCGTGGGGTGGGCTAGTATACACAAAATTCCATGAAAAATCAAAATTCAGAAACCACCTAAAGAAACCAATTGATTATGGAATAAAAAGAAGTTAGAAAGAGTAGAAGCTGACGTGCTGTTGTAGTCTCACGCAAATTTAAACCAATTACAACTAATTAGCTAGCGGTAAGTGGGTATCGAACACAGGGAGTTTGTGGAATATGTGTTATCTCGATGTATGTCTATATTAACTAAAGTAAACTAAATTGCAAGAAATGTAAATTCAAAATTTTGGAGATTGGTTTTAATTACTAGATTAAACTAAATTAAATTACAAATCAAGATTAAGTTTTGTAACAAGATAAGAGGATAGTGATCATCCCGAGTTTCAGGTTTTAAGTGACAACTAACGTTAACGTTCAACTGGAAAGAACCACATAGACATGGCTCATGTAAGATCAATTGTTTGTGATGAAAGAGAACTAAGTACTCGGGTTCCTAGAACGCGAGGTTGTTACCCGATGACCAATCAACATATATCCAACCCTAATCCCTCCCATGATATCTCAATTGCCAACGGCACCAAGAACGTATGATTTAGAACTATGATCAAACATACATCAACAGTTTACAAACAACCAATCAAACACCATAATAAATTAACAACACATGCACAGTCTAATATTCCAGAAATTGAAGAACAAACATAATTGTCACAAATAAAACCTTACATCCAAGACGATCACCAAGCAAACCTAGCCGCTCATAGTGTTATGAACCATCATCACAATCAAATCTTTGTCCATTGGAATCAAAAACAAAGTCTTCATGTTTCAATCACTCAAGAACACCTTAGAACACCCCTAACTCGCCTCTCATGAGTTACAAAACGAAAAACAATGATTGTCTAATCAAAAGTCTCATCAAATGCTCATTAAAAGTGAGGAGTTACATTTTTTGTCAGGGTCTACCGTAAGCTACGGTAGCTACCGTAGCTTACAGTAGCTTTCAAGTGGCTACGGTGGGTCTTTACTGCCTTACGGTGGATGAAAAATGTTGGGGGCTACCGTAATTTACGGTAGCTACCGTAAGCTACGGTAGGCTTCAGCATGCAATTTTGTTTTCAGAATAACTTTTTCGTTTCAACTCCGTTTTCTTCACCGTTTTCGCCTACGTTCTCGTAATTTCATCCTCTATAATGCTATCCTCTTAATTCTTCAATTCCAAAATTTGATTTTTTTCATTTATTCTCCGTGTTCCTTCCATTTTAAGCTCCCGTTTGTACCTGAAACACAAACAACCGTAGTTATCTAATTCTAGACAACTACCCGATTAAATGTAGGATTTTATTATCATTTATACCACTTAAGGGTTGTCCTACAGACTACCCGTCACATCCCCACACTTAACCGTTGTTTGCCCCAAGCAACCCGTTCAACAAAACATAATTTATTCAAGCGATCAAGCACAAACCAAGCAAACAAATGTCCTCATTTACTAACTCTTTCTTAAAATCGCACATGACACACCCCTCACAAAACACTCCTCTCGGCGACAAGCAATAACTAGCAAAGATAAGCTAGATCACACTTAAAGCAAACGGGTGGTTGCACGACAATATGCTTGTAATTAAATCAGTCCTTCGCCTAAATGATTTGCTAAACATGCACGTGAATCAAAGGAATTTAGAGGTTGTAACGTGGCAAGGCAAATGAGTAGGAAATGGAAATACATATGCGAAGTAGCTAACGATTCAACCCGGTCTTTTATTTCTAACTAAAACAAAACATAAACAACTATATACAAACTATCTCTTTCATTTTTTTTTTTCATTGCTTTTTCTCTTTTTTTCTTTTCTTTTCATATCTCTTTTTTTTTTCGATTTAACAAACATAACAAACAAGCATACTGGAACAGGGTGATTATACTAATAGACCGAGTCAAATACGGGTTAATTTTTTAAGAGAAAGTAGGCACGGGTAAACAAAAGATCGGCTCAAAGCTCAAATGGGCTACTAAAGTCCAAACCCCCGCCCCTCTTGCTACCATGCTCATATATATAATTTATGAGGTCCAACCCCCCAAATCCCACACTCACACTCACCATGACGAGGCTACCTAATTGCCCTTATCCTCTTCACATGCATATCAATCTAAGGCCTTAAACCGAATTCAAGCACAAGTTCTAATGCACCCCCACCCGTTGCCACTCTCATCAAGAAAAATGCATTCTAATAAATTCAAGTAGTGGCTCAACTCTCACCAAGAAAGAACAAGGGGATATGGATTGCAGGTGTGTCATGCAATTTAATACTCAACTGTTCAATTTGGACCATTTTTCGCTTGATTTTTTAAAATTTCACAAGTTTTTTCAAAATTTCCCCTCATCCCCACACTTGGGATACTTTGTCCCCAATGTATGGCTTTGAAAGGAAGATCGCTTAAACCACTACAACATCAATTGTAGCTTTTCCACTCAAACCCAAATTTCTTTTCTTTTTTTTTTTTTTTGTCTTTTTAACTACTAAAAACACCACCATTCTTTCACAACCCGTTAAACTCAACACATCATAACACCACCCAACTATGAACATAAACATGAATATATACAAAAATGTACAAAATGGAGCAAAACACGACCTGATCAATAAATCAACAGTGTCGGTAGTGATGCAGCTGCGGTGATCGGACAGGGACGTAAACATCTCTTGGATTCGCTGGTATCTCATCGGGGATGTTGCCAAACCTCCCCACACTTGAATCATTGCATCCGCGAGGATTAAAACGTAGTAACCTGCCAAAACACAAACACAACACCAAAACAAAACAAAACAAAACAAAACACGAATACAATACTCTACATCCTCGGGCTGCCTCCCGAGAGCGCTAAGTTTAAAGGTCTTCAGCCAGACCATACCTGCTATGCGTTACGGTGGTCTCAATGCACACTTACCCAAAACATTTCCAACGAATGCCCGGAAATTTACATGCCATCTCCATAGGTTTGTCAGTATAATTGGCATGTTCAGACTGCACCTGCGGGTTTCTCTAATCTACTTCATGATGTATACCCTGATGTCTTGTTGTTTCACCCTTCTCATCTTCTTCCTCGAACCCTCTTCCCCACACTTATTAATTTGAATGATTGATATGGGAAGAGGTTCGGTGCACATATTCATCTCCTCAGACTATTCTGCCCCATCATCTGCACACACCATCTGATCCACCAGTGACTCTTCATCAGATAAAGGACTCATTGGTGTGGTATTATCCTCCACAACCTCCTCCTTCATGTGAGAATAATCACTAATATCATCAGGTAATGGTGAAAGGCATTGTTCTATTTCTATCTTCATTTTTAAATTCTGACACTTAGAAACTAAACAGCAGATTCGATCTTCATCGGAAAGGTTAGGTGCTGATAAATACTGCTCGAGTTTTGACAAAGTCACTTCCAATATAGCAAGCTCTTTCACCTCCTCGGTCTGATAAGTATAAACACCCTCGGGCTTAGAATATCTTCAGGATGTTATTGTCGATATCCCTGATACGGTCTTAAGATGTGCGCATCCATCATTTTTTTATTCCAATACTTTGGGTTTTCTGAATACACCGTGCACACATCATAATCAAAAGTGTGATCGCGACCGCAACAAAAACATAGACCATCCATCCTTGTCTCATAATAAACATCCTCGTCCCGATCATATCCATCCGAGTAATAATCATCCTCCATTTCTGATTCATAATCATCAACGTATGATGGAAGTGGAAGCTGTGAAACATAAGACACCGGTTTTCCATGTGCCCTCCTGTAGTGGGCCTCGTGGCAACCGATACACGGATGACGTGGACCCCCGCACAATATACACGTAGAAAAGCTGAAATCGGTGTAATGCTCTGTCATCCTGCACAACACAACTCAACTACCAAGTGTAAATCAAGAACATAAAAGGAAATCTTTTTGGTTTTTTTAATTATTTTTTTTTTTACTTTTTTTTTAATTTTCAAAACTAATACACAAGATAACACACGTTGCGCACTACTCCCCGGCAACGGCGCCAAAATTTGACGTGTTGTCGTAGTCTCACGCAAATTTAAACCAATTACAACTAATTAGCTAGTGGTAAGTAGGTATCAAACACAGGAAGTTTGTGGAATATGTGCTATCTCGATGTATGTCTATATTAACTAAAGTAAACTAAATTGCAAAAAATGTAAATTCAGAATTTTGGCGATTGATTTTAATTACTAGATTAAACTAAATTAAATTACAAATCAAGGTTAAGTTTTGTAACAAGATAAGAGGATAGTGATCATCCCGAGTTTCAGGTTTTAAGTGACAACTAACGTTAACGTTCAACTGGAAAGAACCACATAGACATGGCTCATGTAAGATCAATTGTTTGTAATGAAAGGGAACTAAGTACTCGGGTTCCTAGAACGCGAGGTTGTTACCCGATGACCAATCAACATATATCCAACCCTAATCCCTCCCATGATATTTCAATTGCCAACGACACCAAGAACGTATGATTTAGAACTATGATCAAACATACATCAACAGTTTACAAACAACCAATCAAACACCATAATAAACTAACAACACATGCACAGTCTAATATTCCAGAAATTAAAGAACAAACATAATTGTCACAAATAAAACCTTACATCTGAGACGATCACCAAGCAAACCTAGCTGCTCATAGTGTTATGAACCATCATCACAATCAAATCTTTGTCCATTGGAATCAAAAACAAAGTCTTCATGTTTCAATCACTCAAGAACACCTTAGAACACCCCTAATTCGCCTCTCATGAGTTACAAAAGTACAAAAAACAATGATTGTATAATCAAAAGTCTCATCAAATGGTCATTAAAAGTGAGGAGTTACATTTTTCGTCAGGGTCTACCGTAAGCTACGGTAGCTACCGTAGCTTACGGTAGCTTTCAAGTGGCTACGGTGGGTCTTTACTGCCTTACGGTGAATGAAAAATGTTGGGGGCTACCGTAATTTACGGTAGCTACCGTAAGCTACGGCAGGCTTCAGCATGCAATTTTGTTTTCAGAGTAACATTTTCGTTTCAACTATGTTTTCTTCACCGTTTTTGCCTACGTTCTCATAATTTCATCCTCTATAATGGTATCCTCTTAGTTCTTCAATTCCAAAATTTGATTTTTTCATTTATTCTCCGTGTTCCTTCCATTTTAAGCTCATGTTTGTACCTGAAACACAAACAACCGTAGTTATCTAATTCTAGACAACTACCCGATTAAATGTAGGATTTTATTGTCATTTATACCACTTAAGGGTTGTCCTACGGACTATCCGTCAGAATCATATTTCAATAATTACAAGGATAAGCATATCATGGATAGTCGTATGGGCCAAAAGTACCTAAATAGTTGGGAAACAATCATTTTGCAAAATCTCGTGATGTTGTTCTATAGTTATCATCCTCAAATTCCAAAAAGAAAGAAAAAAAAGCAAGTAAAAAAGAATGGGTAGTTTGCAACTTTGCATCTCTCTAGGTCTTATTGAAGCCTATTGATTTGAATGATCTCAATTCTTCCATGATTGCAATAACTATGTGCCCCCGCCTTTCATATGTACTTTTTTTAAGTAAGGTTTTCTTCTTTTAAAAAAGGTTACTGGACTTTATTACCTCTAGCTATTGGCTACTGCCACCCTCAACTATCACTTTGACGTATGTCGCCCCCAACTTAACTTTTAATGTGTTCTGTCACCAATTCGTTAACTAATCCCTAACTTTTGATCTTCTTACTATACTTTTGGGGTGTCCTACGATCCCTAAAACCTTCCTAAGATCACTATGACACCCCCCAAAAGTATAGTAACATGATCAAAAATTAGTGATCAGTTAACGATGTTGTGACAGAATACACTAAGTGTTAAGTTGGGGTGACGGGGGTCAAAGTGATAATTGAGGGTGGCAGCGGCCAATAGCCAATAGTTGGGGGTGATAAAATCCAAAAACCTTTTAAAAAAATAGGAAAGAAACTTTTGATGATATCCAAAATACGTATAGATTTGGTCATGCACTTTTCTTAAGAATTTTTAGGAGCATAGAATATTATGCTTTCTGTTTTCCTAGAAGCTATCGGGATTTTAGTGTATAAATAACACAATTTCTTTTCATGAGGGGGAATTGCCGACTTCTACATAGGTCCGCCACTACCTGGTTAGTTTGATATAAACTGAAAGTCATGTTAGTTGTTTTACCAAATTGTCTAAGATCGACATCTTTAATAGAATGATGTCATTTTTCTTAAAATATGAAAAAACTGAAACTATATTATTTTATTATAATTATTAATTTTTATGATGAACAGAAATATAGCATTTAGCTTATAGTAAAGGTCAAGTCGTACAAAATTAGCTCAATAAAGCTACTTTTAGATAAATATTTTTAGTTAAATGTGGGCTATAGTATAAACCTCTATTGGATGATGATTTGTGTGGCTTTATTAGGGCCTAAGCATGTAAACAAACATGAAGAGCAATAGCCTCGTGACTCATGAGTGTCATTCTAGCATCTTTTGAGGGAGTGCTATAAGACTCATGAGAGTAATTCTCGCATCTTTTGAGGGAGTGCTATAAGAGTGGGTTTATAACAACTCGTCTCACATCAATAAAAAAAATTCTAATCAAAAAGGAAAAGGCTAGTTATCGACTAACAACAATTCTATCGTTCGATGTTTAGCTTGTATATGATCGTATGTTCTCTAAAGTCGAAAAAAACCATATAAAAACTTGATTTAATCTATCGATTAGTTCTTCGAAATATCTTTCATTTACATTTTTTAAGTTTTTAACAAATGACAATATATAACACCTTATGAAATAAAATATAAGTTGTTTTAAATGATATCAATGAATACTTCATGTGGTAAAAAAACGGCTTTATAAACAATAGAAACCTTCGATTCTACAAACGTGCTCCCTCTAATTGATTAAAGATCAAATATAATTATTTACTTTACTTTATTAATTCATAACTATAACTATGGGCTATGGCATACAAAATAAAAATATACTATTTATTCAAAATAAATATAACTAGTATAAAGACCCGCGCGGGTTGCAGTGCGGGTACATCGTAAACATCAAATGGATTAGTCTAAACGTTATGTGATATGTTACGAAACACACATTTTGACGTATCTTATTAAACTCAATGCAACCTATATAAACATTGCGATTGGGTCAAAACATAAAGAAATCAAATTTATACCCTACAATTATAACGTATTATATACGACCCGAGTCATACACAGAAATGTAACGGTTATAATGGAATGCTGACACGTATAATCAAACTATATTAATCAGAGCTTAAAAAAGGAAAAAAGAAACCGCAATTTGACTTCACTCGGATCGAAACAAAATTTACAGAACATTCATAAAAATCACGAAAACATATTATATTTGACCTGACTCGTTTCCCAAAAAGTTTACGTCGAAACATACACCAACTCGAATTTATACCGAAATGTACATAAAAATATGTACGTAAAATTTGTTTTTTTAAACGAAAACATATTATATTTAACCAGACTCGTTTCCATAGAAAGTTTAACTCGAAACATAGAGCAAATCGAATTTATATCGACACGTACACAAAAATATGCACATAAAAATTATTTTTTTCTTAAGTAAAGGAGATATAGTTGTAAACTCGAAACAAATTCTTAGTAAAAAACTTAATAGGTTAAATACGTTCGTAAAATTGTGCCAAATAGCATTAATGCCACACCACTGCCAGCGACCACGAACATCAGAAGAGCTCGTAAAAATAAAATAAATAAAAAAGTAAAAAGTAACACCGAACTAAAAACAGACGAAAAATCATTGAACCACGCACGCCCGTTGCAGCGTGTTAATACAGAATATTAGACATAAATGTAAAACGTAGAAAAGAATAACTAAGTCGATCCAGGACCAGCGTGTTGCGACGAACTTGTCAAACGAAGAAAAATAAATGTGTTGCAACTTGCGACTGCCTATCAACCGAGAAAAACAGACGAAAAATGTTGAACCCTACACGCACGTTATGGCATGTTGACTCAAAAAATTTATAACGAAACTTAAAATGAAAAACTTGCGAAAAATAAAAAGTTTGGGGGACGAAAGTTGAAAATAAAAAAGCGTTGGGGTTAAATTGTAAAAAATGAAAAGCTTTTTTTTAAAAGTAAAAAGGTCAAAGGGGTTAAAATGTAAAAGATTAAAATTTTTGGGTTAAAAGTGAAAAATGCAATTTTTTTTTTTTTTTTTGAAAAACTCCCAATGCTCATGTTACAACAACATAAAGCATAAATTTTTTGGAAATTTATAGTTTGGAAATATCAAGTAAAGTACACGGATACTCTATACTAGCTTTTCAAAAGTATACGGGTTTATGTGGTTTGCATTTTGTAATGCAATTTAGTCCCCAACAAGGGCGGACCTAAGCCCAGCCCAAGGTGGGCGGGCGCACCCCCGAGAAAAAAAAAATTTAGTGCTAAGTTCTATCAAAAATCCCGTCCGCACCCCTTGGAATTTTTCGTCCGCACCCCATGGAATTTTCTGTCCGCACCTCTTGGAATTTTTCGTCCGCACCCCTTAGGTAAAAAGTGTTATCAATTTATATTTTAAAAATATTCTTTAGTAAACTCCTATTTTATAAAAAAATACTACCTAAATTATATTACTTTTAATACCTAAATAACTAAACCCAAATACCCAATACATTTAACTAGCCCACTACTAAGTCTTAGCCCAATAAACAAACCCAACAAATCAACAATATTTCAAACTAAAATAAAATAAACAAGCCCAAAACCCTTACATATTCTATCCTGCTCTCTTTATCGTTCTTGCACGCCAGCGATCAGAACATAAACAGCGACAACAGCGAACATTCAGCAGCCGCATACCACCGTAATCAGCCACGGGTAAGTTTCTTTGTTATTTTTGATGATTTTTGGTTGGTTTTTGGTTGATATTATACACCTCCAGCAGCCTATTATAGCCGCATACTAAACATAGTGGACATTTGCTTCGTTTTGTTTTCATTATGTTATGGTGGGTTATATTTTATTAGTGATGATATTTTGCCTTTTTTATAGCCGCATACCACAGTATGTTTGGCTTTTTTTAGTGAAGAACGTTTGGCTTTTTTTATGATGTATATGTTGTTTAGATGATTTTTAGGGTGATTTACATTATGATATTTAGGGCTTGAGTAATTGATACGTTATATAATATGTTATGGAGCCATGAACTTATAAATCAATTTGTTGGTGATAGCCGATATGAACAATGAGCAAGGATGTGATGGCGCGATTTCTCAAGAGGAAAGTTGATACGTCTTTCGGATTCGTTGATGTGGATACTTGCGTAATCGGATTGGCGATGAGAATTTAAGTGAAGGTTGCATATGCTGTATAGAGAAAGAGTTGCCTAAGAAAGTAGGCTTAGAGGATGTTTTGGATAGATTTCAAAAGATGAAAACTCGTAGGATGACGTTATAATTATGTTTGTAACAAGGTTTGACGTGTTTTTGATGATTATATAAATTAAGTTCTTTTGTTTTACATGACCCGACTCGACCCGAACCGACCCGATACGAACCGATTTTTTATTTATATACCTTGGGGCCTAAAATTTTTAAAAATGTTCCCCCCCCCATGAAAAATTCCTGAGTCCGCCACTGACCCCCAACCAACAAATATAAAGGTTTTAGGAGGTCAAGATAGAGACTAAATGTGTTACAAAGTACAACCCATATGGGTCATACATGTACCTTTGGCAAAAAATTGTGATTAAATACATTACAAAGTATAAACCATCAGGATTATCCATATACCTTTGGAAAGTAAAAGACCAAATATAAAATTTTAACTATTCGTATTCTTTACTCTATAATATTGTTTTAATGTTTTAATTTTAATTTAATAGTTTACATTCAAATTCAAATTCAAGTCTATGGTAGAACCAAAAATTTGTTTGTTTTGTATATGAGGAACTATAATATATCATCATCGTCATCTTATCATCATTATACTCAGTAAATCCCATCAATAGCAAAACTAAGGTAGGATCTAAAGAGGGTAAGGTGTAGACAGCCTAA
Organism: Helianthus annuus; assembly: GCF_002127325.2. Taxonomy (NCBI): domain Eukaryota; kingdom Viridiplantae; phylum Streptophyta; class Magnoliopsida; order Asterales; family Asteraceae; genus Helianthus; species Helianthus annuus. Next base: position 14,778,864 of record NC_035440.2, read on the forward strand.
CTCATACCCTGTATGTATAGAAGAACTATATATAATTGGTGTAATAATCAAATTGTGATTCAATATATCCATTAAATTATAAAAGTTATATTTAGCTAATATTATTATTAGACGTAAAATGAGAAAATTGTGTTAGTGTGTTCTATAAAACCAACATAATTGTTTAGAATAATGAGCTATAACGCTAGAGGGTGCAGATACAAGGCAGGTTATGTGATTGTGCGATGCCACTAAGAAACGCAACTCCATGGTGAATAATGAGCCATAACGCTAGAGGCTGTAGATACAAGGCAGGTTGTGTGACTGTGCGATGTTGTTAAAAAAACGCAACCCCATGGTGATGCGGTGCGGCTATGAATGAGAGGTTGTGGTGTCTTGAGTCTCGAGCGGTAACAAACAATTTATATGATTTGTTTATCATTTTTTCCGTTATTTATTTTAACAGCCAATTTTGTTTTTTCTTAATAACTTGTAATATTAAACTTTTTTTTAATAAATCTAAGTACACCGTTTTGTTTTCAAAGAAATATGTCAACATTTTGATATAAAAATGTATTGAAAATCGAGTCGTTTTTAAACTAAAGTAATTTTTGGTATCGCAAGCGTATTTAGCACATGCTTGGATCTGGTCATATTTATGTAACTCGACTACCCAATGATGTTTTGTGCGTCTACGTATTTTGGCCGGGTTGTTCTAATGAAATGTTATTTTAATTATTTTTTATTTATTTAAATGTTTTTTTCACATTTACGAAGTTTTAGTATTGTTTTTTTATTAATGAAATCTCTTTTTAATATTAATCCAGTTTTAATTATTTTCTAATAGGTTTTGTTCATGACTAGGGTTGTCTACACTAGCTTAGGGATGATAAGAGACTAAATGTAAACTAGTAGATTTTCCGTTCGCGTGTTGCGGCGGGGACCTGATGTCTGCGAAACGCGTGTCGGCAAAGGCAAGCAGATACCGAATATCAAAACATAAATAAAAAAGCGATTTTAAATAATCTAATATATAATAATAGGACCCACACGTCCTACACGTTGAAAATTCGGTTGTTTTCAGTTTAGTTATTACAGTACTAACACGTTAAAATATGGATGAGCTCGGTACAGATAACGGCACCAAAAATACCAATCCGGAAAATCATCGAAATTAGGTACCGGCACCGAAAATGCTCGGTACCATACGGTATGATATTTAAGGGTAGAAACCGGTGAATCCCGGTGCTGAACCGGTACCGAAAATGTCAAAAGTCGGTACCATTCGGTACTGAAAATATACCCGGTTTGGTAAATTTGATACCAGTACGGTACCCGATACCATTTGCTCATCCCCTTGATTATGTTACTATTCATTGGGTTGTGTATGAAAAGTAATCTAAACGGTGCAATTACTTGCGTTGCTACGTTGTTACAGGATTTGATGAGTTCGGTACCAACCGGTACAGAAAATACCGTTACCAAAAGTCCCTAAAAGTGGGTACCGGTACCGAATATACCTGGCATGGTACGGTTCGGTACCGGTCGGTACCGGTACGGTACCGGTATTTGAGGGTAAAAACCGGTGAATATCGGTGCCAAACCGATGCCGAAAATGTCAAAAGTCGGTACCGAAAATATACCTGGTTTGGTAAATTTAGTACTGGTACCAGTACCCGATACCATTTGTTAATCCCCTTGATGATGTACTGTTGAGCGTTGCTACGTTGTTACAGGATTTGATGAGCTCGGTACCAACCGGCATGGTTGCAAAAGTCGTCAGGCGCTCCCTAGTCGGTCGACCAGGTAGTTGAGAGTACTCGGCCTAGGCGGAGAGTACTCGGGGAGTACTCGGACATGTTAAATTATAAAGAAATTAGTTTTTGGAAATTAAATATATGTCAAATAACATAAATTTACTAATATCTATAACAAAATATGTGAAAATGATATTCATTCTTTAATACGATAGGCATAGAAATTATGTTTTATTATTTTTTAAGTCAAACTCGGCCCGAGTTGACCTACTAGATACGATTCTGGCCAAGGTTGACTGATTCCGAGTAATTAGGCGGAGTCAAAGAAAGTTGGCTCGGCAGCCTACCTTGTAGCGACTACTCGGGGAGTACTCGGCCTTGGAAACCTTGTTTTACAACCATGCCAACCGGTACAAAAAATACCGTTACCAAAAATCCCTAAAAGTGGGTACTGGTACCGAATATACCTGGCATGGTACGGTTCGGTACTAGTACGGTACTAGTACGGTACTGGTATTTGAGGGTAAAAACCGGTGAATACCGGTGCCAAACCGATACCTAAAATGTCAAAAGTCGGTACCGATTCGGTACCGAAAATATACCCGGTTTGGTAAAATCTAGTACGAGTATCAGTACCCGATACCATTTGTTAATCCCTTGATGATGCACTGTTCATTGCCTTCAAATTTTAATATATAGGTAATATATAGGTAATGTGTATAGTAAAGAGTTTAAATAAGAAAAATAATAATGCAAGAATAGAAATAATAATTTAAACTAATGAAAGTGTCATATTTTATTGTTGTATTTAGTGTTACTTTAAGGGTATTTGAGTAATTTTAATAAACCAATTAACTCATTGATATCCTATAATTTAACTAAATAAAGTAAACAATTAATTGTGGGTTACATTTTTTAAATTTTTAAGAGAAATGACAAAGGATTAATGATTATTTCGATGTGTGTAGAAAAATGCAACATGTGTAGGATAAGTTTGATACATGTATGATAATTTATTATATGTGTACGATAAATTTATATACGTGTAAGATGGATTCCAACAAATTTTATAGACAAGTGAGAGATGATTAATGTTTGTTTCTATATGTAGGATAAATTTTGATATTTATAGGATAAACTGTTTTTTACTAACTAACTAGAGATATAATATTAATGGTTACACTATTTACAAAATAACTAATGGATACATCAAAGTGGCAAAATCTTTAAAATGCCTTTTTGATATTATATATTAAACAAAAGTGGTCATCAATAGTAACCTAACATTTATATATTATTGTTAGAGTAAAATGCACGGATAGTTCCTGTGGTTTGGTGAAATTTCACCTTTAGTTATCAACTTTTAAAAATTACATTCTTAGTCCATGTGGTTTGACAAGTTGTTACTCGGATAGTCCCTAAAGCGGATGGATGTTAGTTTTCTCAGTTAAGTGGGTGTGAAATGACAAAATTACCCTTAGTAATAAAAAAATATAATCTATACTATATAATAAAAGAAACTAATGGAGGGACACATGTCATAATTAGAGCCATCTATTTTTTAGTTTTATCATCTCTATCTCCTACTTAATTATAATTAAATATTAATTAAAAGATAATTATAAAATAAAATTTAATATAAATTTAAACAATTCGTATAGGAGATAATATAGTCTTTTGAAATATTTATTAGATTTTAAAATTATTTATCTTGAAATTAACAAAAGATGTACACTAAATATAAATTAATATAATGTAAAGAGTTAAATGTTATTTTAGTCCCTGTGGTTTGGGCCATTTTGTCAGTATAGTCCAAATGTTTTATAATACACAGGGTTTATAAAGATATAACAAGATATAACTTTTTTATTGATTGGTATATAAAATTACATGTGCTCAACCCGTACAATACATGAGATTCTTAAAAATGTAATTTTCTTCATTATTTAATATATAAAATTAAATTTACTTAACCCATACAATACACAGGGTCCTTAAATATATAATTTTTTTATTATTTAATATATAAAATCACATTTATTCAACGCATGTAATAAACGAGATTTTTAAAGATATATTGTTTTATTATTTGGTATATAAAATTACATTTATTCAACCCGTGTAATAAACAAGATTTTTAAAGATATGTTTTTTTATTATTTGGTATATAAAATTACATTTATTCAACTCGTGTATTACACGGGGTTATAACCTAGTTAAATCAATAAAAGAAATGAAAAAAGGTGGGACCCACATTCCACTTCTTCTTCATCTTAAAACCACCACCGCCCACCACCTATTGAAACCGCCACTTGCCACCACCTCTTAAAACCACCACTTGCCACCACCACAGAAAACCACCACCCTTCATCATCACCCTTTCTCCACCAACACAACCCTAAAATCAACTACCACCTCCTAAAAAAAACCCAAATCTGCAGTAGAGCCGTGGATATCATCAAGTCACCCACAAAGATTTAATATTTTCACAACAAAACCAAAACCCACATGCTCAATTTGAACGCCACCCCCAAATTAACAATAAATCATTAACACCTAAATCACGTAAACGAATGAAGTGTTGTTTATGAAAATTTACATCTGAAGTGTTGTTTATCGAAATTTGAAGAAGATGATTTAGAACCAAAATCAGTGACCTTACACACCTCTAATGAGGATTTGATTCAAGAGCAACGTTGACACCGGAGAAATCAGTCATACATTGTTGATTCCGGCTTCGACGTCCCAACCGTTGGGTTACCGTTCCCAACCACCTTCCTCCGACCGTTGGGTAACTGTTCTCCGGCGATTACAACTTTTTTCTATACAAAGAAAACATCGTATTAAACGATTTTGGATGGAACTGTAATCCTCAGCCGCACATTGCCGGAACCTCCATATGGGTTTCATCGGTGTCAAATACATTGGTTTCATCGATGTGCTTATTGCATCTGAAGTGTTGTTTGTGGAAATTTACATCTGATGTGCTTATTGCATCTGAATTGTTGTTTGTGGAAATTTACAGGTGGAGGTGGTGGGTGGATCTGTTTTGAAGTGGTGGTGGGTGATCTTTGAAGAAGATGATGTGAGGATTAGGTTTAGTGTAACTGAAGAAGATGAATAGGGTGGTGGACCCATTTTAATTAGTTTTATATATGTTTATATTAAGGGCATTTTTGTCATTTTATATGAACTTAACTGATAAAACTAACTTTCATCCACTCTAGGGACTATCCGAGTAACAAACGAACAAACCACAGGGAGCATGAGTGTAATTTTTAAAAGTTGGGGACTAAAGGTGTTACTTTGTCAAACCACAGGGACTATCCGTGTATTTTACTCTTATTATTATTATTATTATTATTATTATTATTATTATTATTATTTATTCTTAATATTTTATTATTATACATTATTTTAAACATATATTGTTTATATTCTATAATTTTCAAGATACGATATTTTATAAATTAGCGGCGTTTACAATTTTTCGTTTATTCTAATAGTATAGTTTAATGATATATTAAACTCGGAATATAGTGGAATATAGTGTTACGGCATGCTTATAATTTTTATCTGCGTTTCGATAAAAGCTTTGTTCAAAATTGAACGAGTCAATTATAATTGTTTGTTTCTTTACCGTGACAAACCGAATCGATACTATCCGAACAACTTTGGTAGCAGTATAGAATAGCTCTTTTATATCATAAGCTATAGCAAGTGTCAGTGACGAACAAAACTGATATTGTTGGAACAACATCAACATTGGTACCACATCGATTTCAACCGAACATCGGTACTAATATTTGTACTTTTGATATTCATTTTTTTTAGTTTTTGATCCATATAAACTATATATCAATATTCTTTTAGGCATATGATTGACAATATTTTTTGAGGTTTATCTTACAGTTGCTATACAAAGTGTGCCGATTACGGCATCGATGCCTTATTCAATCAAACCGATACTTTGTGGCTTCCCGCCGCAACACGCGGGGGAAGTCCACTAGTTATACCTATTATACCTATTATTAGAAAGAGATGATGAACAGTGTCTTTGACTTTTTTTTAATATTATTTTTTTCTAGGTTTTTATTATTGTATTGTTTTATTAGTTTAATTGATTTAAACATAAATTTTTATATAACTTTTAAGATACGATTAAAGTACCAGTTATCAAACAAGAAATCATAAAAATGAATATATACTGGTACCGCTTTCAGTACGGTACGGTATGGTAGCGATACGATATTAGTTCATCGAAAGCAAAAACACTAAAAATAAATATTGATACGGATACAGATGTTATTCAATCGGTTTTGATTGAATTTGGTACGATAGCGACACAATATCCGTTTAAAAAATATATATCGTAATGTTGAAATAAAAAGAGGGGAACAATTGTTTTTGATTTTTTTCAATATTGGTTTTTATAAGGTTTATTATTTTATTGGTTTATTACTTTAATTGATTTAAGTATATTTTCTTCTCTCATATAACTTTTAAGATACGATCAAAGTACCCATTATCATACAGGAAACAATAAAACGAAATGTATACCGGTACAGATGATGTTCGATACAATATGGTAGCGATACAATATCGGTTTATTGAAAGCAAAAAACTAAAAATAAAAAAATATTGGTACCGATACAAATGTTGTTCAATTAGTTTCGATTGGGCTTGATACGATACCGGCAGAATATCCGTTATCAAAAAAAAAAATCGTAATGTTGAAATAAAGTAAACATAAAAAGCAAGCGAACCGAACCGATATCAATTGAACAACATATATAGGTACCATATTAATATGTATTTTTTTTGTTTTCGATCGATGTAATGCTTTCTCTTTCAATTACTATGTCGAGTGCAGGTACTGTAATGAATCAAATTGATACCGACTTAATCCCCACCACGAAGCGCAAGGGAATATCACTAGTTAAAAATAAAGTTAGAATGGTCATATTATTTACTTTAGGGTGTACATATTCAGACACCTTATTCCCTAAATCCACACCCTTCTAGACGCCTCGTATAGCCCTATACGAGGCGTATAGGTTTGCTTTTCCCGACCGGCTTCTGCACCTCGTACAACGTCACATCAGTCAACTTATACGGGGAGTCTAGCCCTGTACGAGGGGTCAATACGAAGGTACTTAGACGCCTCGTATAGGTCTATACGAGGCGTCTTGGACTGACCGATTTGACTATGATGAGACTATGCCCGACATGACTTAAAGGCATACGGGGAGTAAAGAACTATACGAGGCGTCTTTAGCTCACATAAAATGCAACCTACAGTGCGTTCTTGGTCCACATCCGAGCATTCAACAAACAAACACTCACATTCTGTTTCTTCTTTTATTTGTCTTTGCGTTATTATCATCCCGGAGTGTTGAAATGTCATCATATTGGGACGGCAACTATATCTTCGGGCAGTATTCTAGCGAAAAGTGGGGGCACGAAAGCGTTCCGGTAACAGTTATTAGCGTAAATGTTTTAATTACTTGTTGTTTTAGTTTATTATGTACTAATGATGATACGGTTGTCTATTTTGGAGGAGTCTGGCGTTCCCGATTCTAATGAGCAAGAGGAGGTTGTGTCTAGTATACAAGGAAAACAAAACAGCCCGTTTCTAGATTTGAACAAGCATCCTCCTGTTGATGAAACAGCCCTTGTATACGGAGGAGACGGTGGATACGGAGGAGACGGTGGATACGGAGGAGACGGTGGATACGGAGGACACGGTGGATACGGAGGACACGGTGGATACGGAGGAGACGGTGGATACGGAGGAGACGGTGGATACGGAGGAGACCGTGGATACGGAGGAGACGGTGGATACGGAGGAGACAGTGGATATGGTGGATACGGTGGAGACGGTGGATACGGGGGATACGGTGGATACGGAGGAGACGGTGATCATCAGCAATTCATTTCCCCGGGCACTCCTTACGTTCATCAAAACAATTCGGACGTTGGAGGATATGGTGGTTATGGTGGATATGGTAGATATGGTGGTGAAGCACCTCCCATTCTGGACAGTCTGTACTTAAAAAAGACGGTATAAATTACTATTTTATTATTAATATTTTTATTTTTATTATTATTATTATTATTATTATATTATTATTATTATTAATATTGTCGATGTTACAGGTTTTCAACTCCTTAGATGAACTAAAGAAACGGATACAAGAAATAGCAAATGCGGATGGTTTCGTTATTGTCACCCGTCGATCAAAGAAAATCGGGGGAAGAACCGGGAGGGTATGGCTTGAATGTGATCGTGGTGGTGAGCACCAGAGTACAGCAACACTTAGAAAAGCTGGAAGCAAAAAAACCGGTTGCCCGTTTTACCTGCTGGCTGTCCGAAACCACCCGTATGAAACCTGGGAGATAAAAGACGGAACAATTGAACATAACCACGAACTTTGTGAGGACCTGTCGGCCCACGCGTTTGTGCGAAGGTTTACTCCAAGCGAAATGAAACTGATCGAGCAGCTGACAGCTCAAAACATGGAGCCGCGCAAAATATTTCAAACGATAAGGAAGCAGGACCCCGACAGGTTTCATGTTCAGAAAGACGTTCAAAACGTTGTAGCGAAGATTAGAGCCGAACAAAGAGAAGGATTGACTCCCATGCAGTCACTAGAAAATGTGATGATAAACAACGACTTTATTTACGAGACACGGGAAGAACCCGGAACAGAGATCGTAACAGAGATCTTCTTTCTTCATCAGGACTCGAGAGTCATGTGGCGTGCATTCCCCCACGTCATGATGATCGATGCAACGTACAAGACAAACATATACAATATGCCCTTTATCCAGATTGTTGGTATGACGCCTACCAACAAATCGTTTATTATCGCGCATGCCGTTGTTAGTAAAGAACGGGGTGATAACTTTGTGTGGGTGCTTGAGAGGGTTAAGTCAATGTTGGATGAATGTATGGAGCCACGTGTGATTTTAACGGATAGAGACCTAGCCCTTATGGGCGCGTGTGCTAAAGTATTTCCAGACGCCTCCAGGCTTCTTTGCAGGTGGCACATACAACAGAATGTTATGAAGCACTGCAAGGGTGCCTTCACAGACGACGACTGGAAGAAATTTATGTCATTCTGGGGACATTGATTGAGTCTCCATCCATACCCATCTACGACTACCACTTGCGCAACATGCGAAAGCGACTTGTGGAGTGCAAACGTGCTAGTAAGTTTTTCTAATAACATACGACTCACCTATGCAAATTTTATTAAATTATTTTTACTTTTTAGGAGTCTTCAAATACGTGTACGATAACTGGCTAAAAGACTATAAGGAGATGTTTGTCTTTGCGTGGACTGATAAGAGGCGCAACTTTGGTAATCGTACTACAAACAGAGTTGAGAGCCAACATGCCAACTTAAAGAGATACGTCGAAGATAGGAGCTCGCTGGACCGTATAGTTGGTTGTGTCCGGGATATAGTTGAGACACAGTTCGGTGAAATAAGGAAGACTTTTCGAGAAAGCATCGAAAAAACAATGAAACACCACAAACACCCGATGTTTCAACACCTACTTGGAAAAGTATCCCACAAAGCCCTTGACTTGTTGCATGGAGAGGCAATTAGGAAGCTAGATGTCTTGGAGCGCTTTAATTCATCATGTGGTTGCCAAATGTGGCACAGCTGTGGGTTGCCCTGTGCTTGTAGGATAGAAAAGTACATGCGTGAAGGTAATAATTGTTGAACGTACAACACTTGTGTGATATATTTCCTTTTTTCATTTTACTTAAACAATATTGTTTTTAACCGTGCAGAGCGTCCGATTCAACTCGAAGACATAGACGTCTTCTGGCGGAAACTTAACTTCCAAAGTTGTAAATTGATAGACGACTCCCTTGACGTGGTCGAAGAGCTAGATGTTGTTAGACAACAATTACAGTCGCACCCCCCAGCTCAGCAAAAAAGCCTGCTTTCAAAGATTAAAGCGGTGTTGACTCCAACGAAATCTACCAAGAAACCACCGGTTGTCCAACAAAATACTCGTGGCCGACCAACAACAAAGCAGGTACAAGAAAGGTTGGACGAGGCCTCTCGTATAGATGAAGAATTGAGGAGAAGCTCCTTCGGTGATGCAAACACGTGCTTTGAAGGTTCACGACAAAGTAAGTACAATAAACCTCGCCACAGCTCGTACGTTCCGTCTCAGGCCTCACAACAGTCGGTTATAAGGTCCCAAAAACCCAAAGCGACCCTAAGCCGTTCAAAGAGTTCTAAGAAGAAAGAGACACGAGATGATCACGGTTTTCCTTTAATCATTGGGGACGAGTACGTGGGAATTATCGAACGGTTTAAGTCTGATATTCCGCCAGTGTTCCATCCGTACGTCTCGTGCATACGAGATGTGATGCCGGACGGTCATTGTGGGTTTCGGTCTGTGGCTGTGGGCTTAGGGATGGATCAGAGTTCATGGAGTCTTATTAGGAGGGACCTTGTCCAAGAAATGGATCAGAACGAATCGATCTGGTTCCCAATATTTGAAGCATGGGCTGATGGTTATTTTTACACGCATCGTCAGGGCCTAATTTGGGATTCAGTGGCTGGTTGTGGGGAGAATCACTGGATGGACTTCCCCTTTGCAGGACTTCTTATTGCACAAACGTACGGTATCGGGGTGCACCTGTTAACGACAACCATGGGTGCGAGTTCCACTTACTTCCCAATACTAAGTCCTCCGGCTAATCAACAACCATTATTCATAACGCTTACACATGTTAACGAGAACCACTTCATACATGTTAAGCTGGAAGGGGATTATCCTATGCCACCAGCACACGGGCTATGGTTGACCCACCGAAGACCCCATACAGAACAATGGGAAGATATGTACTTGCCACGTCTAGAATGGTATACATCGATAATGAATCCTCGGCCAAGATCAAACCCCAGTCTTAATTACATAGATAGTTACACGGAAGAATGATTTTTGTAATTAATAGTATTTTATTGTAATTAATAGAATTTTATTTTAATTAATAGTATTTTATTGTAATTAATAGTATTTTTTTTTGTAATTAATAGTATTTTTTTGTAATTAATAGTATTTTTTTGTAATTAATACTATTTTTTTGTAATTAATAGTATTTTTTTGTTATTAATACTATTTTTTTGTAATTAATAGTATTTTTTTGTAATTAATAGTGTTTTTCTATAATTTTCTACAAAAAATACAACTGTACGACTCGTACAGAACTAGACCCCTCGTATATTGTTGCACAAAAGACCATTTAGCCCCTGATATGCCCCCAATCTAGGCTTATTTCAGGATGTAAACAGTTATCTTATATATGTCATATTTATGTTTGTTTTCAGTTATTCGGTTACTTAATGATTGTTGTCTTAAATTTAGATAATACGGAAACAATATAACCCCCTGAATATAATACGAAAACAATATTTGAAAGAAATAAATTTTTAATCGAAAGAATAATATTTAAAAAAGTAAAATGTTAAAAACAATATAATATTTAATCAATATAATATATTTAAAGAGCCGATTTTTAAAATAGTTGATTTAATCGATATAAAACAAAAACTTTTTTAAACTTTTTATAGTGTAAAAAACAAAAAAAAAAACAAAACTTTTTTAAAAACCAAAAAAGAACGATTTTTAAAGGCAAATAGTTAATTTTTAAAAAACAAAAACTTTTTATAGTGTAAAAAAGAAAAAAAACTTTTTTTAAAACCAAAAAAAATTTCAACAAAAAAACACATCTTCAAAAACTATCCAAAAAACCATACCAAAACCCACCAAAACACCCCTCATTTCAGCCAAAAAAAAAACCAAACATGGACGCCTCGTATAGCCCTATACCCTGCGTATAGGGTTCCTTAAACAACGTGCCTAACACCCTCTGAGACCCCATCGAATTCAGTGCATGTACGCCTCGTATAGAGCTATACGAGGCGTCTAGGTTTCAAAAAGTGTGAAAATAGGCGCAGAAGGTGTCCAAATAGATCCAGCCTTTACTTTATTGTCATCATTATTTATAGCTAGTGATCTTATTAAGGTATATGATAAAAACTTTTTTTTTCTCTTCTAGTATTATTGAAAAGTTTATTTAAAAAAATCCCCCCATTATATATGTTACACCATCCATTTTTTTCTTCTTAGATTCGTATGCATGTATAGGAGTATGATAAAATACAACCACATTTTGTATACAAACTATAAAAATCATTTAAAAAGTGTCATTTAACATCCAACAAATTATAAAGAAATGGTAAAACAATAACCTAAATAATATCAATTATATTGAATTCTCTATAATTATGCTAACAAGTAATTAATTCTTTATTTTAATCTTCCTTTGGTTTTCAATGTGCTGATATAACTTTTCATAAAAAAAGTGCTGATATTATTCACATATGTGTTAAAATCAATTATCTTGATTAATTTTCATATGCTAATATAATTCAAAAGTGTTACTTTTATGTATGTATTGTTAGTATGTGCTAATTTAACATTTTTAAGTGATAGGATTTGTTTTTACGATTTATAGGATAAATATGATTTGTACCGGAACAACCCTATATATGTGCATACATATGTATATGTCTAGACTCCAGATGGAGAGTCAAATGCATAGAAGATTTGAAGTGGTTAGTTTAAGTTTTCCCATAAAAGGGAGGCCAAATTGCCAAAATGACAACCCATCATCAAAGTATTCGTACACTTGATTTAAGTTGTTTAATTCTTCCCTTTCGTGGTCTTGCTTATTTTAATCCTTAAAAGATAAGCACTTATTTTATTTGTTTTCATATTATGTTAAACATATTTTGTATTTGTGATCAATAGGTAATACAACAAAAATAGTAAACCATATAGTTGGTTATTTTAATTTTACTTTAAAGGATCTTGATATATAGTTTTTTTTTAATCCAGCAAAATTTAATAACGTTCTCATATTCATTATAGAATTTAAATGTGTGAAATATTGAACAATAAGGTTGTCAATTATGTCATAAAACTAAAAATGCAATAAATTTGGATTTATGAAAACAATGTTTGACTAAGATAGAGAACCAACAAATATATAATTATCACACTGAATTAAGATCTGTATCACAAATGTTTTGGGTGCCGCGTATGGCCTTGAAAGAATATTCATAAACAGGACAGCACCAAGTAAAGGCATATCACATACGAAGGGCATATTTGGTAATTCAAGTTTTAAACATCATCATTGAAGGCAATGGAATAACATAACAATCTTACGTCTTATACTTGAGATATGTATATATACATGAAAGTAAAGATGTGTATTTTTATATACTTGAAAGTAAAGATGTCATGATATTTTATTGTTATACACACCATCATATTATACATAATAAAAAGATTCATTATGTAAAGCGTTTGCTATTCAAAAATAGGGTTGTAGCACAGCTTATTACATGTTTAATTACCTATCATTCTTATGTAATTTTTTATATTAATGGTTTGGAATTACCGTTCATTTTAAAAACCCTCTTTAAACATGTACACAAACTTCATAAAGTATAATCAATGCAAAATTATGTCATGTTGTCGCTATAAGTTAACGTAACATAACTTTTCATCTTAAGCGGTTTATTTTGAAAAATAAAAATTTACCATCTACGATTATTAATGATGATCCAAGGCTTATACATAAGAGTGCATAGCGGTGGTTAGGACTTATGGTCGTAGAAGATGATTCAAAGAGTATTACGATGGCAAAGTTGAACCATCATGTAATTATGTCTATGTACGTTCACCTATACTTTTACGTTGGCAAAGTTCTTACCTTATTTGTTTTTTTTTTTTTTGTTATATGTCCCATTAATTTTTATATGTTGATGTTTTCTATGAAAGTTTGGTTTTTAATTTTTGTGATTTTTTGGGGTTTTTGAACAATTTTGTGAACTACTAGAGTTTTTTTAAAAGATATTTATTATACCTCCATGTTCGTTTAAATTAGTGTTGTTCATGAACGTTTGTTTTAAACATATGTGACGATGTAGTGTTTTTGAACTATTTCACGGCTTTGAAACATTCTTTTACTTGTACCTCCAATAAATTAAGTATTTTTAGCTTGATTTTATTATTATTATTATTATTATTATTATTATTATTATTATTATTATTATTATTATTATTATTATTTGTCGATTCATAAATCTCAATGTGGTATTGCATGTTATTGCCTTAACTTAAAATACTAGTGGAAGTTGATAGTTTAGTATAATAACCACTTGTAGTATCTAGAAAGAACGCCTTGTGATGACAATATTTTTGTTTTCTTTACAATATATACTAGGTTATTGCCCCGTGTAATACACGGGGTGAATCATAATTATAATGTGAATAAAAAAAATATGTTCATAATATGATCTAAGTATATATAATATAGAGTAATATGCAGACCAAATACGAAATAAATACTGAAGTTTGTATAGCCATTCATAATAATATGATCTGTTATTTGTTTTAGTATTTGTCATAGGAACTTAAAATTTTGTACCACTACTAATATTTATTGTGACATTTTCTTGACATTTTCTTGTTCAAAGGTAACATGTCTGATTTTATTTGATAATAGTTTATTCTGACGGGTTAATGTTGGCATAATATAATATTTTCTACCATCCAAATATAGTTTTCTCACTTTCGCTATCATTAACATTAATATAAGGTATGCTCGTATTCAAAGCTATAAACCAATATGAATTGTACGAAATAATTACTTTTATCACAATTAGTAAGGAAACCAATAAAAACTATTGATAATGTAATATGTCCCATACCATTTGAAAGGTTTGAAAAGGGACTTCTAGACAGATAAAGGTAATGTAAATGAATAGACAAAAATTGAATCAGTAAAACCAATTAACTATAGTTGAGAAAATACTATATATAGTGTAATACTTTACAAGTACAATTGAACCAATGAAACATATATATAAGTGAAAAAATAAAAATAAAGACGTGAAACACCATACGACAACTAAGTAAATCTAAATTTAAAAAAAATTATGACATTCTGAATGTAAAGATACCTTTTACAGACCTCTACATCTTAGTTACAATAGGAAAAAATATGTATGTTAAGAGTTTACCTTGTTTTAAAACACATATATCTAACTTATCTAAAAATACATGATGTTTTCTATGTGACATAGATAATATGCATATTACTTATTTGACATGGTAAACTTATCTAAAAAAAAACATGATGTTTTCAATGTGACATAGATAATATGCATAGCATTTGAAGAGTAAAAAAACATACCTAGTAATTAGAATGAAGTGGAGTTTAATTCTAAATATTTGATGTAATATATTGAATATTGAATAATGATTTTTTATATTCTTGACAAAACTTTAATTATCACAAAAATCTAATTTGATTCTAGAAGGGAAAGTAAAACTTAGGAAATTGATTAAATGGTTACTAATTTTATGGGTTTTTGTTTAATAATTTCAAATCAAAATTAAATCCATAAATTATAGATTAGATTTAAAACACATTTTAGATTTTAGATTTACAATCAAAATAAAATTCTAATATAATATTTAAATCTTTTTAATTTAAAATTTAAAATTTATCAATAAATTATTGATACCCGTGTCCCAAATCAGGTTTCTTTTATTATATAGTATAGATATAAAGTTTTTAAAAAATTTTAAACTTTTGATATTAGTCAACTATATTACGTAATATCCTATAAACACTAAATAAACACCTTATATTTTTTAATATAAAGTTTTTTAAAAATTCATTTTTGACTTTAATCAATTATTACGAAATATTTGTTTAACTTAATAATTGATTTTCGATATGACGTATGATATTATTTTCAATATGTATTTAAAAATACAATAGTTTTTTTAATTTAAAATTTAAAATTTAAAATTTATCAATAAATTGTTGATGCCCTCATTGAATGACATGTGTCCCAAATCAGATTTCTTTTATTATATAGTATAGATTATGATGGTACATTGACAATTATATGTTGGTAGCTATGACCAAAGTCATTTAAAATTTCAAGTCAAGTTGATAGCTAACCAAGATTACCTATTTATTTGTATATGTTACACATTTGCACAATGGTCACATCATACCTCCAAGGGGGCTCAGAAACTCTTCTAATATTCCATATATCATACTTGAACATTTAAGGGTGAGTTTCAAATAATAATCTAACTCAACAAGTGAAGATAGTCTTTAGCACATTGCTTGAATATTAGAGGGAATTTCATATATAAGCTTGCAAAATTATGAATTTCCTTAAAACGCTATTTTTAAGGCATAATGTTCGAAAACAATGCTCTTCAAGAATAATTTGTAAGTTTTGAGGTGGATATATTGTACCTTGATATTATGGCGCAAAGTAGATAAACATAAAAGATTTGACTATACTTAGTGCATTATTTATTTTTTTTTTTTTAAATAAAACCTCATTAAATAGTACATTATTTAGAGGGTGTTTGGGGTTGAGTTTTGAAGGAGATTCTTAGATTATTGAGTTTTGAAATCGTAAATAATCAGTTTTGAGTGTTTGGGTAAAAAAATTTTAAAAAATAATTATTTGCGTTTAGAAAGTTACAAAACACAGTTTTCCAAAAGCAGCTCCCCCTACTGCAACAAAACGCAGTTTTCTAAAAATTGATTATTTGCGTTTAGAAAAAGATTTTCACTTGTTTATTTTTTTAAATATATATATTTGCCGAACACTCAAATAGTTGATTATCTAATTATTGTGATATCAAGCAACATAATTAAATCCAAACACTATCTTTCAACATCACGATTCTAATTATTCAAAACACATAATCTATTTTCAAAACTCAACCCCAAATACCCTGTTAAATGATATCCATACAGTGTTGAGAATTTGAGATATTAGCACCCGTTAGCTCAACTCACCATTATTCTTGCTCAAACTTCCATATAGAACTTATATCTCCATATTCAATTCTGGGTGATTCTAGACATCAAAATGATAGGTTTAAATACAAAGATAAAACAACTTCCGTATAGCTATTTTTTTTAAACATCAAACTAACATTCTCCTAAATATTCTTATTAACCACTTATATATGCACATCCTAAATATTCTTATTAACCACTTATATATATATATATATATATATATATATATATATATATATATATATATATATATATGCATTTTACAGGATTTGAAGTTTTCACCTCCTCATGAGTAAAGAATAGACACTATACCATTAGACTACTAGGTAGGGCTGTAAACAAACCGAATGAACACGAACAAGATCATGTTCGTGTTCGTTCGTTAAGGAAATTAACATATTCACGAATGCATATCGAACATAAGTTTATGTTCGTGTTCGTTCGTTAAGGAAATTAAGTTGTTCATGAACAGTACGTGAACACTGGTCTCGAACACAAACGAATGCAAGCAAACAAAAACGAACATTTAGCTTGAAAATAAAAAATAAAAACGTTGTTATCTTTAAACATTGGACATAAGTAGTTAAATATAACATCAAATGATAAATTAAAACACAAGAAGTCTACTACAACCACCAAACGATGAATCAATTTTAATTAACTTAGACATAATTATCCAAAGCTTAACTAACTTAGACATACTTATCCCAAAAAAAATGTCTTGGAATGTCCAAATTTTAGTAAACTTAGAAAAAAATAGTGTTTCAAATTTTCAATATGTTTAGATAAAATGTTTCTTATTTATTATTTTTTTAATATAATCAAACAAACACGAACGAACGTAACCGAACATATTACCGAACGTTCACGAACGCAATCGAACGGACGAGACCTGTGTTCGTGTTCGTTCGCAAAGCTAACCGAACGAAAGTTTTTGTTCGTGTTCGTTCGTTAAGCTAATCGAACGAACATAAACAAACTTCCCGCCAAACAGTTCACGAACAGTTCACTTGTAACGCCCCAAAATTTGAAAACATATATTTACCCTATGTTTTCACATGATGTAACACGAAATAAAATAACTAGGCCATTTAACCTAGTTAAAATACTTGGTAAAATAAGTATTGAATGAAATGGATGGCATTTGTGATGGTGTCACAAACTAGAGGGGCTAAACTTGAATAAGTGGGAAGTGTTTAAATCAAACACTTAACAAGTTTGAAGGGGGTGATGTGAAAGATTGTAATGAATTAAGGGTTAGTAGTGCCTAAACCCCAAACACACACTCTGTGCGTGTCCTGGGATCGATCAAGGGCAGGAGAAACAAGGGTTTACCCTTGTTCTTGGTAAAACTCATCAATTAGCAAGAGAATTCGATGTTAATCGGCTGCATGTCTTCAATTTTCGATCATCTAAGCATACCAAGCGAAGTGGTAAGTCGAATTTCTTGATTTGGTGAATTGTAGAAAAAGGGTTTCAACCCAATCATGAATCTGTGATATGATATGTCTAATTTGGATGTTAGGGTTACTCCCTAGAGTAGAAATCATGCTTGATTTTAGTTTAATTGAAAAAAAAAATTTATAAACCCACTTGTAGTATAGAGATGATGATATGGAAGACTATACATGTTCAATGCTTGTGTGAGGTTGATGCGTGATGTTGTTGTAAGGAGTAATGGTTTGATAATGGTATGAAAAGTTATATGATTCTAGTTGAAATTGATAATCTATGTTGTGAACTAGGAAGAGTATGCATAAAACACTTGTACTATATGCTTAAATTGCTTGTACAATGTGCTTACAATGTTATATGCACGCCAAGTGTTCGATTAAATGCTTGAATGGGTAATATTATAAATTTAAATGAATTATGAAGTCTTGTGTTTCATGTAGAAAATTATGAAATTGGCCTTTTATATAAAAAGTGTTATGGAGTGCATACTATACGAGAATGCAAGAGTTATGTAAGTGTATGATTAAATGTATACAATGTCGTCCGTATAGTCGATTATGATGTTACGGGCATATGTTGATAAGTCGATAGTTACCTATGGTTAATAGTTGACTTTTGGAAGCCAATAAGCACAAGAAACATGATTTGACTCGTTATTGTAAAAGCAGGATTATAGGAAGTCGTTTGATACATGTTATGTTAATATGTGTTAATTTTGATTACCCGATGAATTACGTGTGTTGGAAAGGATATGAAGTTGATTAGATGTTTTGATACTTGTTAGAAATGACTAGGAAAGTTAAGTATGAATTATGCGAATGATATGATTGTTACATGTACAAATGAGTATGCTAATAAGAGCGTGGTTTCGATGAAATGAAAGTATAGGGATCACGTCGTGACGGACTCAAGCATGAAAGGATAACGGGTCAAGAAAAGGCAAGAAAACGGATACGAGCACGAATGCATAAGGTAAGTGATTCCGTAATCACTTCTTAGTTGTTTATGTAATGTTATATGCAATTTAATTATATGTGATAATTGAGGTCGAATAGGAATGAATTGTATGATGTCAATGAAGTATTAAACGGATTTTAGTTTTGATCCGAGCAAGGTAGGTGTGATTAAGAAATTGTAGCTAAGTAGTGGAATTGGTTACTTATGTAAGGAATTCCTTTGTTATTAAGGATAGAGCATAGTTGACTAAAATGCCCTTGATAGGTATATCGGGCAAACGACCTTAGAAGTCGTTTGGAAACGAGCTATTCGATTAGAGTAATGTCTTGGACAAGTATGAAAGCGAAGTATAGGGTTTGGTATGTCATAGTCCACTTAATGCGCAAATACCCATAACGGGTCAAAAATAAGCTTTTGAGCGAAAATGGGTTAAGAGGATGCAAGACGTCCGAGAATTTAATCTTTTATGATAGGTGCCAATGAAATTATTAAAGTTCTTATGAGATTGAGGTCAAATAAACTGATTATGTTGATAAATGCACGAACGGGTCAAATAGTTAGAAAATGATAATATGTCGAACGCACGTAAGTTAAGAATTTCCTTAAACCGAACGTGGGATTTCAAGTCCATATGATAGAGGATTAAATTACGATCACGTAGGAAAAAGAATCGGGTAAAACGGACAAGAAATGAGAAAGTTATGACCAAAACTGTAAAAATTCGTCATGCTGAAAGTTGCAGGTCTGAACCAGGCGCAAGGTTGCGCCCCCCTGGCACAAGGTTGCGCCCCTGACTGATGTCATCTGTATTGCGCCAGAACTGGCACAAGGTTGCGCCAGATTGGTTCCTTCTTGCGCCAATTGCTGGTTCTTTCATATTTTTCGCATTCTTCAACTCAAAACTTGTGTGAAGGCTATCTAAATACGTTATATGCATTATATAACTATATGTAAGTATGTAAGAATGTACGTGTAGATGTGTTTATGTTTGCATGTATGTTTTCGGGTGTATTTAAATAGATGTATGACTATACATATATGAAAGTATGTACATATGTAGTAAATGGGATTGGATGTACACAAAGGAATAAAGCTTGTATGTATGTATGTATGTATGTATGTAAGTAAGTATGTATGTACATAAGTATGTATGCATGTATGTATGTAGGTATGAAATGAGTATGAACATACGTGTGTAGGTACTTATCCATGAAGTAGGATTTGTTGTGCATGAAAGAAAGGATCTTGTATATATGCTTATATATATGGCTCTAACATATTTTAATGGTCATGTTACTAATGGCGTGCCATGGTGAATGAAGTGTAACGCAGGAATAGCAAAGAAGTCTCACCGCGGGTCGTATGATCAGATGGAAAGCCGGAATGTAAAGAGTTAACGGAACGAAAAAATAAACGTAAATGAATTTTACATGTTTACGATGCGTACTGATGTTTATGAATTTTATGTGGTGAGCGCAGGTAGTACGAGATACGAAGGATCTTCAAGGGATAGAGATCAAGGACCGAGTCACAAGACAGATTGTACGGGAACGTTGGTGTTGAAATTTAGAAAACCCATGTCATGTATTTAATTGTAAATGAGTCGGTTGATGACTTCATGTGAAAAAGTTGTGTTAAAATGAAATTTTAAATAAGTTAAGGTATTTATAATGAAAGAAATTTTATGGCTTAAACTTCCGCTGCGACTCTTTGTCAAATACGAATTAGCGCGTAACAAGTTGGTATCAGAGCCCGGTTTGAGAGAATTAAGTACGAGAGTATAAGTACTTGAACTCAAACCTGTGTGCTCTTGTGATAAGGAACCCGTACAATCCATGACTCGATCAAGATCTAAAGGTAGAAATGGAATGAAAATGTGTAAGTAAGTATTAGATTATGTATTTGAAGGAAACTAATAGTGTGTTATGTGCAAGGTAAGCTTAAGAGCTTGAAGAGGATGATCCGTGAATACAGAATAGGATGAACGCTAAGGCGGGCAAAGGTGCAAATAGGCAAATTAACCCCAGGTACACACTACTAATATGTATGAGTATCGATGTCAAAAGAAAAAGGAAGGGGTCTCCTTGGGAGGGAAATTATTAAACGAAAGACAATGATGTGGTCTTGGGGAAGTTTTAGAAATGTGCACGAAACTGAAACCCATTTCTCGGGCACAAGGCGATGATTACACGAAGGCACGAAACTAGTGTGTGAATTGCGCACCTGGCCAGTACGCAAGAAGCATATGACGTTCGTGAGACCGTGGCAATTATTGCAGGTATGTCCGGTAGAACTGGGTAGCAGGTGGGCGCTATGTTGTAGCGAATGCGAAATAGCAAATCCATTGCGGATTTGGTTATGCTAACGAAGGTTATGAAAAGTTATGCGAGTCGACCGGTTCTAGCGAACAAGTCGAATAAGAATAAGCTACCATCCGTTTTGAACGGGTGATTTTGAATGCTCTAATGAATGCTAGAAGCTTAATCCGTTATACGGATTGAAAGAAGAAGTTATGATTAAATGCGAAAAACCCAATTATTTGGGTAGTGGAATATGTATGCTTAACTCTCGTTGAGAGTGTTTATGCCAAACCCAATTATTTGGGTAGTGGAATATGTATGCTTAACTCTCGTTGAGAGTGTTTATGCCCAAACCCAATTATTTGGGTAGTGGAATATGTATGCTTAACTCTCGTTGAGAGTGTTTATGCCAAACCCAATTATTTGGGTAGTGGAATGTGTATGCTAAACTCTCCTTGAGAGTGTTTATGCCGAAACCCAATTATTTGGGTAGTCGAATGTGTATGCTTAACTCTCTTTGAGAGTGTTTATGCCAAACCCAATTACTTGGGTAGTCGAATGTGTAAGAAAGAAGAAAGCTCATATGTGGATGGAACTAAAATGAAGTGATTATGATTCGACAACTGAGATGACTAACTTTAAAATCTTGTTGCCGAAGGTAGGTAAAACTTTAAGTTTTTGTTAGAGCACATGTAAGGAAGAAAAGGTACGAATGATATGTTTGAAGCCGATAGTGTGTAAGTTAAGATTTTTCCTTAAGACGGATGTGGGATTTTAAGTTATATGATAGAATGTGAATTTACAAGCGTGTAGGAAGAAACGGGAGGTTAAACGGGTAAACGGTTCAAAAGATACGCGCGTTTTAGTGCGTTCGGACGACGAAACGGATCTGCAGATAAGGGGCTTTTCTAGAGGCCGTCGCCGACGGGTTCCCACCCCGTCTCCGACTGGCTCCCAAAAGTGTGAAAGAGGCCGACGGCCTAACCGACTGGTTACGGGTTAAATTGGACGACGGGCATTTTAAGAGGCCGTCTCCGACGGGTACCCACCCCGTCGCCGACGGGCTGTCTAGCCCACTTCTCCGTTTTGCTTAATTTTGCATTTCCAAATGATCCGTAACGCATTCCGATGATTCGTAAAGTTTCTATTGAGCATATAGGGATGTACATAAGTAGATAAGCATGTAAGTATGTTTATATGTAACCGTATATGTACGTAGAACTTATGCAAGTAGGTATGCGTGAAAGTATGTAAGTTTATAGTGTGGGAACAAGTACTAGTTATGTATGTATAAATGTATATGTATAGATATCGGTTTATGTAGGTACGCAAGTATTTATATAAGAGCACAACCATCATGTGAATGAATATGAAGATGTGTACGTATGTATGCATGATGATATGTATGAGCGTATGCATGTATGTGAAAAATATAGGAAATGTGTGTACGTATGTAGATGTATAAGTATATGGGTATGTAAGTACATATATGATGTATGAGTAGAATGAAATAAATCGATTTATTTCGATTAGTAAATGTATGAATGTAATATGCTTAAATAGGAAATTAGAAACAAGCCGTAGACTTAGGTTTGTATGAATAATAATTGTATACAATTGGAATAGATTCAATGAATGAAACGCTAGTGATGATATGTGTTAGGAGCTAGCATTATAAAGTAAAAGACACTAATAAGAGCTCTGGATCAGACCCTGACCCTTGTGTGATTATGAGAGTAAATTACTAATTTAAGAAGATAAGGGCAATGCGTACGATTATATTTATTCATGAATAAGACTTATGTAAAGATCTCGAATGCAATCATGATATACTAAGCATCGTGAATGGGTAATCGAGAAAGTGAGTGTAGTTCTGGTCTACTGAGAATAAGAAAGGTTTCGGGGACGAAACCTTCTTTAAGGAGGGTAGACTTGTAACGCCCCAAAATTTGAAAACATATATTTACCCTATGTTTTCACATGATGTAACACGAAATAAAATAACTAGGCCATTTAACCTAGTTAAAATACTTGGTAAAATAAGTATTGAATGAAATGGATGGCATTTGTGATGGTGTCACAAACTAGAGGGGCTAAACTTGAATAAGTGGGAAGTGTTTAAATCAAACACTTAACAAGTTTGAAGGGGGTGATGTGAAAGATTGTAATGAATTAAGGGTTAGTAGTGCCTAAACCCCAAACACACACTCTGTGCGTGTCCTGGGATCGATCAAGGGCAGGAGAAACAAGGGTTTACCCTTGTTCTTGGTAAAACTCATCAATTAGCAAGAGAATTCGATGTTAATCGGCTGCATGTCTTCAATTTTCGATCATCTAAGCATACCAAGCGAAGTGGTAAGTCGAATTTCTTGATTTGGTGAATTGTAGAAAAAGGGTTTCAACCCAATCATGAATCTGTGATATGATATGTCTAATTTGGATGTTAGGGTTACTCCCTAGAGTAGAAATCATGCTTGATTTTAGTTTAATTGAAAAAAAAAATTTATAAACCCACTTGTAGTATAGAGATGATGATATGGAAGACTATACATGTTCAATGCTTGTGTGAGGTTGATGCGTGATGTTGTTGTAAGGAGTAATGGTTTGATAATGGTATGAAAAGTTATATGATTCTAGTTGAAATTGATAATCTATGTTGTGAACTAGGAAGAGTATGCATAAAACACTTGTACTATATGCTTAAATTGCTTGTACAATGTGCTTACAATGTTATATGCACGCCAAGTGTTCGATTAAATGCTTGAATGGGTAATATTATAAATTTAAATGAATTATGAAGTCTTGTGTTTCATGTAGAAAATTATGAAATTGGCCTTTTATATAAAAAGTGTTATGGAGTGCATACTATACGAGAATGCAAGAGTTATGTAAGTGTATGATTAAATGTATACAATGTCGTCCGTATAGTCGATTATGATGTTACGGGCATATGTTGATAAGTCGATAGTTACCTATGGTTAATAGTTGACTTTTGGAAGCCAATAAGCACAAGAAACATGATTTGACTCGTTATTGTAAAAGCAGGATTATAGGAAGTCGTTTGATACATGTTATGTTAATATGTGTTAATTTTGATTACCCGATGAATTACGTGTGTTGGAAAGGATATGAAGTTGATTAGATGTTTTGATACTTGTTAGAAATGACTAGGAAAGTTAAGTATGAATTATGCGAATGATATGATTGTTACATGTACAAATGAGTATGCTAATAAGAGCGTGGTTTCGATGAAATGAAAGTATAGGGATCACGTCGTGACGGACTCAAGCATGAAAGGATAACGGGTCAAGAAAAGGCAAGAAAACGGATACGAGCACGAATGCATAAGGTAAGTGATTCCGTAATCACTTCTTAGTTGTTTATGTAATGTTATATGCAATTTAATTATATGTGATAATTGAGGTCGAATAGGAATGAATTGTATGATGTCAATGAAGTATTAAACGGATTTTAGTTTTGATCCGAGCAAGGTAGGTGTGATTAAGAAATTGTAGCTAAGTAGTGGAATTGGTTACTTATGTAAGGAATTCCTTTGTTATTAAGGATAGAGCATAGTTGACTAAAATGCCCTTGATAGGTATATCGGGCAAACGACCTTAGAAGTCGTTTGGAAACGAGCTATTCGATTAGAGTAATGTCTTGGACAAGTATGAAAGCGAAGTATAGGGTTTGGTATGTCATAGTCCACTTAATGCGCAAATACCCATAACGGGTCAAAAATAAGCTTTTGAGCGAAAATGGGTTAAGAGGATGCAAGACGTCCGAGAATTTAATCTTTTATGATAGGTGCCAATGAAATTATTAAAGTTCTTATGAGATTGAGGTCAAATAAACTGATTATGTTGATAAATGCACGAACGGGTCAAATAGTTAGAAAATGATAATATGTCGAACGCACGTAAGTTAAGAATTTCCTTAAACCGAACGTGGGATTTCAAGTCCATATGATAGAGGATTAAATTACGATCACGTAGGAAAAAGAATCGGGTAAAACGGACAAGAAATGAGAAAGTTATGACCAAAACTGTAAAAATTCGTCATGCTGAAAGTTGCAGGTCTGAACCAGGCGCAAGGTTGCGCCCCCCTGGCACAAGGTTGCGCCCCTGACTGATGTCATCTGTATTGCGCCAGAACTGGCACAAGGTTGCGCCAGATTGGTTCCTTCTTGCGCCAATTGCTGGTTCTTTCATATTTTTCGCATTCTTCAACTCAAAACTTGTGTGAAGGCTATCTAAATACGTTATATGCATTATATAACTATATGTAAGTATGTAAGAATGTACGTGTAGATGTGTTTATGTTTGCATGTATGTTTTCGGGTGTATTTAAATAGATGTATGACTATACATATATGAAAGTATGTACATATGTAGTAAATGGGATTGGATGTACACAAAGGAATAAAGCTTGTATGTATGTATGTATGTATGTAAGTAAGTATGTATGTACATAAGTATGTATGCATGTATGTATGTAGGTATGAAATGAGTATGAACATACGTGTGTAGGTACTTATCCATGAAGTAGGATTTGTTGTGCATGAAAGAAAGGATCTTGTATATATGCTTATATATATGGCTCTAACATATTTTAATGGTCATGTTACTAATGGCGTGCCATGGTGAATGAAGTGTAACGCAGGAATAGCAAAGAAGTCTCACCGTGGGTCGTATGATCAGATGGAAAGCCGGAATGTAAAGAGTTAACGGAACGAAAAAATAAACGTAAATGAATTTTACATGTTTACGATGCGTACTGATGTTTATGAATTTTATGTGGTGAGCGCAGGTAGTACGAGATACGAAGGATCTTCAAGGGATAGAGATCAAGGACCGAGTCACAAGACAGATTGTACGGGAACGTTGGTGTTGAAATTTAGAAAACCCATGTCATGTATTTAATTGTAAATGAGTCGGTTGATGACTTCATGTGAAAAAGTTGTGTTAAAATGAAATTTTAAATAAGTTAAGGTATTTATAATGAAAGAAATTTTATGGCTTAAACTGAACGTTCGGTTCGTTTACAGCCCTACTACTAGGTCATAGAAATTTGTTAAACCTGCCTATTCATCTTTAATCAAAGTTTTAGTCAATATTTGACCCAAAAAGTTGAATATGATAATCTGACCTTTAAATCCACTTTTGATGCTAGTATTACTTTTGAATGCATCCCATTAAGCTTTAATTCATTTATTCACAAAATTTTCTAGATATTTAATTAATATAGTAACATGGATAAATTGTTAAAATTATTATAATGATTAATGAATCTGATTACAAGTGATTCTATTGGCCAATGCTGTTGCAAGTGTGAATTGGAGTTTAAAAATCATGACACACTTGCTAAGAGCTCTTACTTCAAGATTTAAAATTAAAAAATAATATGTTTTAACAGTTGGCAATGTAAATTCATCTAAACTTCAAAGCTGGCATTTCCATATATTAAACCTTGATTATATTATTTTAATCCACTAAAATATTAGTGTCTACACAGTCATTAAACAAATCCCATATTTATATCTTTTTCCATTTATTTACTATCCATTCTTATTCATAAATCAAATAAAAAAACTTAAAATCAAATGATGAATTTGGTCAAAGATAAGATGTGAACTTCAAAGAATCACACATAAAGCCACACAATATTCTTACATCACAGAAAGTGCTGTTACACATAAAGCCATATACATTAATTATACAACTGTAATTCTGGGTTGAAAAATCTGGTTTGTGACAAATTGTAATGAGTATAAACTAGGGTTTTACCATAGTAAACTTTCGGGCCATAAATTTCATTTGAAATTGATGACAGGCCGGGTCACCAGCACTTTCTGCAATCATGAATATAAGTAATCTTTTACCAAATGAATATATCCGAGTGACCGAGCTTTTTGCAATGTAAAAAAAAATAAATAGTAATAATAATAATAATAATAATAATAATAATAATAATAATAATAATAATAATAATAATAATAATAATAATGGGTTGGTATTAAACAAAGTAAGATTCAGTGGCAAAGTACAACTTGTAATGCACAAAGTACAACTAACTGTAATCACCTATCTGAATTAAATAAGGTTCTGGGGAAAAGATTTACCATATTATTTTAACAGCAGCAGTGGCGGTGGTTAATCATCAAGAGCTCTGTTTTTCATGCAGGCGTGGGCATAAATGCAGGACTTTTGCCATTAACAAGCTTCTCTTTCAGTTTCCCTTCAACCACCCATTAAAAAAAACACACATTTACACCTCAAAACACACACTGATCTTCAAAAAATTTGTGGGTTTCTTTTAATTTCTTGTGGGTATTGATTATTCTCATAAAAAACAGTAATTTAAACCCCAAGATTTGTGCTTTTTTCAAATTCTTGAAGTGGGTATTGCTAAAAGTTGGTCAGATTCTCTGAAATGAGTATCTTTTTCTCCGTCTAGGGTTTGGTTTGGTCAGAAGCTCAGAATGAATGATGAATGATGAAAGATGAAATGGATGATGGGTTATTTAATATTTTTATTATGATACTGAATGAATTAACTGCTCAAAGAAGACACTTTTCAGAGGTCTTTAATGAGTTTTCTTGTCATTGGTGATGCATCTCTTTCAGTGAATTAGGTATTTATTTTGATTTGATTTACTGATATTATCTGGAATCATCCTTTTTGGAACAGTCTTGTCAATCTTTAACATTAAATTTCCAACCTTTTTGTTTGTTTGGATCATCTTTATTGCTTCCAGTAGCTTAAATTTCTCATATTTAAGTTGTTTGTTCAGTTTGGGGCTTTAATTTTTCTGGGTTTTTGTTGCTGCTTGAGGGTTTGTAAATTAGGGTTTTTTAGGGTTTTGATATGGCTGGTGAGGATGAAATTGAAAGGGGAAATAGAGATGAGGAACAAATACATTACAATTCAACCAATTTAGCCTCAGATTGGCCTTTTAACAACAACCCTAATGATCTTGCAAACACATCAAGTAACCCCATTTGGGATCATCATCCCACAAATCCACAAAATTTAGCTGCTTTTTGTGATATGAATATGCAAAACAATGCAACCACTTCATCATCCTCACTAGGGTTTAGAAAAGGGAATCTTGACATGTGGGCACATACAAATTCTGCCATTAAAAGGGGTGGTGGTGGTATGTTCTTGCCACCGGGCGGTTCCGCTATGCTTCCGCACACGTTATCGCAGTTTCCGGCGGATTCGGGTTTTATCGAGAGGGCAGCTAGGTTATCATCATTTAGTGCTGGTAATTTTGAAGATATTATAAACCCTTTTGGCAATGCACCTGAAACATCTTTGAGCCCTTATTCTAGTAGACAACAAGTGCATCCACAAGAGGGTTTTGTTGGAAATGGGTTTAAATCGGGTTCCGGTGAAGCGTCTAAAGATTTGCCATTGCCGGTTGATGGTGGGACCAATGACGGAAGTCAGCCTAAACCGGGCGGGTCGGGTTTTTCGGGCAATAATTTGCCCGGTGAAACCGAATTTAGTGGTGGTGGTCAGGATGAGAATTCGAACTCGGGTCATGGCCCGAAGAAACGAAGAAGAAGTGATCAGGTATCTTTTAATTACTACTACATAATCTTGATCATTGATTTCATGTTCTTATGTTGACTTTTGTTGACTGTTGTTGATAAATGACAGGATAGTGAGCACAATCAAGTCAAACGGTCCCCGCAAACGCCTGGTGAAGCCACAAAGAACAATAGTGAAGTCCAACAAAAGGGTGATAATACTAACAACCCGAATTCGGTTGCTAATAAATCAAGTGGGAAACATGGTAAGCAGGTATCGCAATCATCCGATGCACCAAAGGAAGAATACATCCACGTACGCGCGCGAAGAGGTCAAGCTACTAATAGCCACAGTCTTGCAGAAAGAGTAAGACTTTTTTTAACGTATTTTGCGATTATTATATTGGAGTCTTTATATCTATTTATGTTACTCCATCCCAAAATAAATGCAAGTTGTGGATGGGACAAAATGGATTAAATGGATGTGTTTTACTTTGGTCAAACGATCAAATGTATCCCATACTTGTCATAAATATAGAAATCTTATTGACCAGATTCATCATTTTGTAATGGTTGCATATACTTTTGGGGGTGTTTGGATGTTGTACCATTTAATAGTTAGCATATCCACCCCCCCCCCCCCACAATGCAAAAGCGATTTGTTTGAATTGAAAGACACAAATGACAAGTAATAGATAATTCCTAATTATTATTGGTTATTGGTGTCGTTAATCAACTTAACGAGTTTTACATTCGTAATAGGTGAGGAGGGAAAAGATTAGTGAAAGAATGAAATTCCTTCAAGACCTTGTCCCCGGATGTAGCAAGGTTAGTTATTGAATTTGAATCGATTTGTGAGTTTGAATCCAAAATCTTGAATTTGTACGCGTAATACATGCGCGTGTCTCATATCTTTTGATTGTTTTTTAAGGTCACAGGCAAAGCGGTTATGTTGGATGAAATCATTAACTATGTACAGTCGTTACAACGACAAGTTGAGGTACGATGACCAAAAATAATATCTTTAATTAGCTATTTTTTTTAAAAAAAATATATATGAAATAAAAGTTTGATTTGTGCAGTTTTTGTCGATGAAACTCGCTACTGTTAATCCGAGGATGGATTTTAACCTTGAAGGACTCCTAGCAAAAGATGTAAGGCATATTTTTTATATAATACTAAAAAAATATTTTGTGGTGTTTCGAGTTTAAACACTCATCGATGATTTATTTTTATTCTAATGGGCATGTATTTGAATTAGATACTTGAATCAAGATTGGGATCTTCCGGTTCACTTGGTTTTAGTGCTGACATGGCTATGCCGTATACTACTAACCAATCACAAATGGTGATAATGCAAGGCGGGATTCCTGGTGTCGGAAGCTCTTCCGATGCAGTCAGAAGAACCATCGGTTCCCATTTGATGGCCATCGGTGGAGGGTTTAAAGATCCTGCTTCCCAGGTAAATTGCCGTTTATTATTAATAAATAATAATATCAAGACTTATTTACTTAAGTTTTTTTTTATATTTAAAAAAGAATTTAACGTATTTCCAAAGACAGGTACCTAGTTCGTGGGACGACGAGCTTAACAACATCGTCCAAATGGGATTAAATCCTAATACTCCCGTCAGCAGCCAAAATTTAGGTACTTCAATGATATATATATATATATATATATAGGGTTGGGCTATATAGAAAACCCTAAATATTTAAGAAACCCGGGAAACTCAAAGCTCCCGACTTTTTTTTTTTTTGAAAAAAATAACACATGTAAATATACATGTTTTTAAGAGTTTTGGGCCAAAAAAATCAAAAAAGCGCCGAAGGGTTTTTTAAAAAAAAAAACAAATTTCAGCGACTTTCAGCATTTTTTGTCTAACACATGTTAGTCAACGAAGTTTTTGGAACTTGTTTATTTTTTTTAAAAAAAAGTACTCGGCGCTTTTTTGTTTTTTTTGGCCCAAAACTCTTAAAAACATGTATATTACATGTGTTATTTTTTTCAAAAAAAAAAAAAGTCGGGAGCTTTGAGTTTCCAGAGTTTCCTAAAATTTTTAGGGTTTTTTGTCTAGCATTACCCTATATATATATAGGAATGTTTAAAATGAGAACTAGCTTGAGTTGTGAGGACTTGAGAACTTTTTGATTTAAAGGTTTTTTTGAAAAAAATTGACATTTTTTTATGAAACCTTTTTTCAAAAAAAAAAAAATAAAAAAAAAAATCGTATAAGACTTCTTACGTCGATGTAAAACAAATTTACACTGCCATAACGTTCTCACGGTTCTCATAACTCGGAGGAGTTCTCGTCTGAACTTATTCCATATATATGTGCATTTTTACTATTTTATTTATAGTATAACTATTGGCTTTAAACTTTACACAGGATCCACACCTCCAGGCCATCTGAAAGCCGAACCTTAAAAACTTAGGCTTCACAAAAAGATAATTAGAAGAATCCCGGGTCGAATCTTGTGGGGTCCAGACACCGGGAGATGTAATTAGTCTGTGGGTATTCTTTTTATATATAAACTGCAAGAGAAGGTGATAATACATAATTCACGGATGGGAATCGAGTTGCTCGGTAAGAACATCAAATGATTTTGTTGACTCAAATTGTAACGCAACCGACGAATCTGCATCCGGTTTATCTTTGTTAAGAATATTTGGAATTATGGGTTGTTTTATTTTGTTAAAAAAAAAAAAAAAATCTTTGTTTGTAATTTCTGATTGTTTTAGAACAGTTTGTTGGTTTCTTCATACTTAACATGGTTTTAGTAAAATTGATTTGTGGACTCCATTGATTCATGTTTTTGTTGACTTTAGTCAAATTTTGTGGCCTTAAAAAAGTGGAAAGGAAAATGGATTAGTTAGGGAGTAGGAAGTTCAATAAGTGCCTATGTGTTTGGATTCTTGCATATGAATTTTCTGCTTGCAGTATATATGTTTGGATGTTTGTATACAGAATCTTTTTAACATCAAACTTTTTATACCAACTAATTAAAATTAGAGGTGCTACAATAGTTGTGTTCGCGGGTTGGTCCCGGCTTGAACCTGAAAATTTGACACAAAACTCGAACAAAGTTATGGTCAAGGAGACAGGGACGGAGCTTAGTGGAAACCCGGGGGTGCACCCGCCCCCCGAATGTTTCAGTTAGAAGTGTAAATTTCCGATTTTTCGTCCGAAAATTTTAAAATGATAAAGGATCCCCCCCCCCCCCCGACCTTTTAGTCAAGCTCCGCCATTGCGAACAATCGTGTCACAAACATGAAGCCAAATGCAAAACAAATATTTGTGTGTTGACATGAAAACTGTTTAACCAAATATTTGCAATCTTTTTTTTTATATTTTTGTTTTTTAATACTCAAGTTGTAAATTTGTAACTAAAATACCAAGATTTACAACTTAAGTTATAAAACTTTATCATAATTTATCTCTTAGTTTTACATTTTGGCATAAAATACTTAAGTATTAACTATATAACACAATTTAAAAGGAAACAGATCAACTCATGAACACGTCCTGTCGACGTAAACACAACGCATTTAGCTAACTATGTTCCCAAGTTTGACCTGGGCCCGTTTGGACTATATCTAAACCCGTCAATTTTGTTTTATGACGTGTAGATAAAGAACAAACAATGTAACTAAATTTAACAATCAAAATCAACTCAATCTCACAATAACACGATTATTTGCGACTCAATCACAAGATCACGACTCTATATTATTAATATTAAAGACCACACGCAATACATAGACCTTAACGCTCTATTTATACTAAAACAATAACTTGTTCCGCAAGCTAATTCTTCTCCTACTAATAAGGAAACATATAAATAAACAAACAAACAAATCTCTTACATTATCTCTTTTTTTCTTTCTTTGTATCTCCAATCTTTATCCCTTTCATTCAATCAATATTAACACCTTTAAACTCATTCATAATCGCGTGAAGCTATCGAATCCTCCTCGATAGCAGCTTGTTGATTCTGCAAAAAAAGTATTATAAAATTTTTAAAACAATAATGTAACATACTAGAAAACATGAAATATCGTTAAATCTTGGTGAATTATACCTTTAATCTTGTACAGATATCAATGATTTCCGAAAGTGGTGCCCAGTCACCAAAATTTCGTTCGATAAACTGGTATGCAACTCCAGTTCTTCCTCTGCCAAGTATAAAAAGTCCACCTTTGATCTCACCTTCCCCCTTGAAGTTTTGCTCGATACCCATGGCTTTCGCGCGCTTATAGTTGGCTCGCGCTCGCGGATTGAATAAAAAACCGGATATGAATTTGTCCTTGAGTAATGTCCCTCCACCTAGAGCTTTGAAGAAGTCCATGTTCTTGTCAAGAAGTACAACACCACCCCAATATCTTGGCCAGAAATCTCTTACCTAGTATCATACATTAACTACATTAACCGAAAAGTTAAATGAAACAAAAAATGTTTAAAGTTGGTTACTTTTTATGTTTTTTGGTAACCGTGAGAACCTGGTTGGACCCCACCAGGCCACCATTACCCTGTTAACCAATGAGATCAGATAAAATGAAGTTTAGGCTAGGCATCTGGTTTTCTAGTGGTTAAACACAGAAAACCAGCAGAAGCTGGATTCGGATATTAGATCTCTTATCAGAGCATCCATAATAGATGTTTTTAGGGGATATTTTTAGGTGTTTTTGCCACATCATCATGTTTTTACTATTGTTGGACTTGTTTTTAGGTGATGTTTTTCGTGTTAGTTTTTTAAAAAAAACGCAAAACCAAGCTTGTGGTGGCCCCGTGTACTTTTAATATATATATAATATTTAGAGAGAATGTGTCGTGGAAATGAGTGGTTAAAAATTAAAGATGTAATGATGACTGATGACGTGACATGTATTTTGGTATTCTTATCATGGTTGTAAAAATCCCGACTTGTCTCCGATTAGTCGCCGATTAATCACTAATCGGAGGTTCACAGATTAATGGCCGATTAATCGCTAGGCGGTCAATGGCGGTCCTATTCTGGCCAAATTTTGGCCTGACGCCGGCCAAATTTCGACCAAACCTTATAAATTTCTTCCAATTACTTAAAAAATGGGTCAATGAGGGGTTAAAACATGTATATTTTAAAAAACTACATATAAATATGTGTGTGTATATAGTAAAACTAAAAATTATATATAAGAATCTCAATCCGATTAATTCCGATTAGTCCCTATTAATCCCGGTTAATCGCTAGTCGGTACCCCACAGCCCGACTAGCGCCTAGCGATTCTTACAACACTGATTCTTATCTGGTAGGTTGTTGATGTTTTTGAAGAATTAGTGTTTTTACGATGTGAAAGTGACTTTTTGGGTGTTTTTACGTCTCCTTATTGTGGATGGTCTTGTACTGATTCAAGAAAAGTTAGATTGTTACCTCTGATTCTATATGTTCATGAAGAACAGCTAACAAATTGATCCCTAATGCATCAAATATGGGCTTCTTTGAATAAAGTTTGTGTGCCTCGGCTCTACACATGATGCACCCCGGTCGACGGATACAAAGAAGTAGCGACGGTTTGTCACGCCACAGATCCGAAGCGCGCATAGGTGGCGCCTTTGACTTGACCAACCGCTCCATTCCTATCTTATACTCAGGAGTTAGTTTCTGAACGGAAATATTCTCGATGCTAGAGTATGGCGCCGCATCATCAACTATAGGAGGAGGTTGTATGCACCCACATGCCCGTGGCTCATCGGGCAAAGCTGCCACGATTCCTTTGAATACATACCCGTCTTTTATCTTGAAGTCCGCTATAGATTGCTCGATTGTGGCATCATAAGCTATAGCGCTTCGTGTTGACATGGTTTGTAGTTTTGGTCTTGTAATGGATTGGGTGGTCTTGGACATGGTTCGGGATGGTGGGACCGTTGGTTTTCTTGCGGGGAGTGAAAATGATTGTGGGATAGGATCAGCTTCACATTGAGAGGTGCGGTCCATGAACCGTGCAATGTGTCCTCTTTTCATGGCGAACTGAGCCGAAAGATCTGATGTTGCAAGGTTTAGAAGCTCGGCCAGACAGTTTCCGGAAGCTTCTAGCTTGTCGGCATATTGCATAAGTGCGCGATCATGGAGGTACGATCTGATCTCTAACGCATCCTTCATGGGTCATTCAAACATAGATTAGATTTTGAATATTATGATCAAGAATTAAACATATATATCTACCTGTTGTGCTTGAGTCATGTTAAGTGCAATCATATCTTCCGAATTCATTATCTTCAAAGTTGGAACATCGTCCCAACCGTCATCTAACAGTTTCGGAAGAAGTTTTTGCAGACATCCGGTTCCCACAAAATCCTCCATTGAGAAAGAAGCCATCCTGATCTTTTCGAGCAAAAAAACCGTCGAAAAACTTGATTGATATAATGAACTTATAAGAATACCGACAGACACCAAACTTTATCATATAAAGCACTTTGAAACATTAAAAAAACTTGTGTTTTTTTTGTTGAAAATATCAATGATGATTTGGTTTATTATATATTAGATATAATAATAGACTTGGTGTCTTAATAAACTACTTGTTTTCATCGATGAATTGGCTCAACGTCGCGTTATAAACATCCATATGGACTTGATCTCTTAACGCTGCCGGCTAAATGTAATATATATCAGTTTTATAATTGGCCTGCACAAGACAGTATATTTGGTTGCTTTAACAAATTGATTTATGTTGTGCAGGCCAACCACCAGTCTATTTTTAAATTATAGTATACTCATGTTATTAAAATTTAGAGTTAGTTACTGTTTCCGTCCCTGTGGTTTGTCAAAAATCACTATTTCAGTCCATTAGTTTAAAATTTGCGATTTCAGTCCCTGTGGTTTCACTTTCGT
Organism: Helianthus annuus; assembly: GCF_002127325.2. Lineage (NCBI taxonomy): Eukaryota > Viridiplantae > Streptophyta > Magnoliopsida > Asterales > Asteraceae > Helianthus > Helianthus annuus. Next base: position 14,814,667 of record NC_035440.2, read on the forward strand.
AACCATTTCAGTCCACCTCCGTTAACCCCATCCATTTATTCTGTTAAGTACATGTGAATTGACGATAATGCCCTTATTAATAAAAAACAAAAAAATATCTAAATGAGTTAATTACTGTTTTCGTCCCTGTGGTTTGTCAAAAATCACGATTTCAGTCCATTAGTTTAAAATTTGCGATTTCAGTCCATGTGGTTTCACTTTCGTAACCATTTCAGTACATTCTCCTAACACCGTCTCTTTTAAATTTCTATGGTTTTTTATTTAATTAACACATGAGTAATTTAGGTATTTCATTAAAAACTTAACGGTAAAATAGACGGTGTTAGGAGACTGGACTGAAATGGTTACGAAAGTGAAACCACAGGGAATGAAATAGTGATTTTTTACAAACCACGGTGACGAAAACAATAATTAACTCATTTAGATATCTTTTTGTTTTTTATTAATAAGGGCATTATGGTCAATTCACATGTACTTAACAGAATAAATGGATCGGGTTAACGGAGGTGGACTGAAATGGTTACGAAAGTGAAACCACAGGGACTGAAATCGCAATTTTTAAACTATTGGACTGAAATAGTGATTTTTGACAAATCACAGGGACGAAAATAGTAATTAACTCTAAAATTTATAAAATAAAAATTAGTAAGAATATTATACTTAAAAATAACTTGGGGTTAAAAGCATAAATTAAAATAAACAAAGCGAATAAATATGTTTAATTATATGGATAATAATAATAATATGATCATTTATATGAATCTCAAACATAATACTTTGTACAAAATATGAAGAAATACATGGTAAAACTAGCATTAAAACTGATAATTTTAACTCAAGTGCCTCAAGATTTTCTCAGCCATCAATCTAATATCCCCATTGCCATAATGCAAAACATTAATTAACGTCGCGCGCAAGAATTTGTCTTGTGATATTTCTGAAGTTGAGTTAACATCTCCTTCCTTTAACAGTTTCTCCAATATCCAGAATGCTTTTCGCCTCAAAGACTCGTTTTTATGCGCTTTTATCACATTTAATACATGTTGTATGGCTTTATTTCGGATCAAAATACTCACACTGGCGTCCAAATCAACCCGTTCGTCTAACAGCGTGCAGATAGCCGATAATGCAGCCTCCACAACTTGAATATTGGTATGGTCAAAGCAAGTCAACAGCTTTTCTACTGCGTGTGCTTCAACCAAACAAAAGGTTTCCTGTGAAGAACAAACTCCCTTGTGAACGGGGCATAGTGACGGTGGTATGATTTCGAGATATCTTGAATCAAATGAGAAACACTTTTGTAAATAGAACTCTTTGAGCCTGTTGAACCTTTTGAACTTTTTGAGTTTCGGTTTCTTGATTTTTGGTGGCGGTTTTGATAACGTAACAGTTTTTGAAGACAGATTTTCTAACCCGTTTGCCGACAGCTTCTGGATTTCGTCGCTAAACGTGTTCATAAGCAGTTCGGTGAACACAGTCGTGAAGCTGAAAGTTGTCGCTAGAACCAAAAACTGATGCTCATAAAGAGTTGATGTAAATCTTACAAGAATTCCCACAAGTCCTTCTAGATAAACGCTTCCGTATTTGCTCATTCGCGTGCCGGATCGTTGAACTTGATCTAACTTTCTTAAAATCAAAGGGACTGCGTTAAACAAAGCGAGGTTCAGCGAAAGATTTTCATGGGGAAGTTTGGCTAGGAACTTGACCGAAACCGCTTGTTTTTCGGTGGGTGCAGTGGTTTCCGGCAAGTCTTTTAGCAAGGCTTGTGGTTGACCTCTAGTTTTGCATAATTTGTCGGCTAATATGTTGCCGAAAAAGGGCGAAAGAGCTATCGAAAACACAATTGAAACCACTTGTAGTTCCTCATTCGGGTTGTTCAAAAGCTCAACTAGATTTGTACAAGCATCACCCTCTCTTACCACCGACACGATAATCTCTTGGGTTTTTGGGAATTTCATGAGGCATAATAGGATTCTAACAAAGTTGATGTTCACGTCGTCAGAGGTTGAGTTCCGGACCCTTTTGATCATGGTGTATACGACATAATTCAACGACATTTTGTGATCGGTTTGTAGATCACTTAGCTGTACAGATCCTGATTCAAGTATATTTGCAAGTATGGCTGCAGCTTCTGCTTTTGAATTCATTGGCTCGTTGTAAATCGTTCTTTTAAGCATTTCATCGAACATGTTACTTGCAATACCTGATTTCACAAGAATTGTTGCGTTTTCGGGGTGCGATGAGATCTGCTTCAGCGCTTTAAACGCAACATTTCGTGCTAAAGAGTTTCCATGAAACACCATTTGGATTAAAACCGGCGAAACCGTCTCCACGACATAACCTTTAATCTCGTCGTCCTGTCCGAGAAAAATTTCGCCAAGATAACTCCCCATCTCCATCTTCATCTCTTCATTACCTGTTTAGTTTCATATCTTTAAATAATTTACATATTTTACTAAAGATTAAAATGTCATTTTCGTCCCTGAATTGCGACTTTCGTCCAAAGGTTTGTTTTTCGCATCTGGATCCAAAAGGTTTGAAATCTTGCCATTTTCACCCAGCTCGTCAACTCCATCCATTTTTCCGTTAAGTCAGGGGTATTTCCGTCGTTTTTGTTAACTTAAAGGGCAAGTTGGTCTTTTTCACTTTATAGAAAAAGACCGAATACCCCTCAAAAAGGCTGAATTGCCCTTTAAGTTAACAAAAGAGATGGAAATACGCCTGACTTAACGGAGAAAATGGATGGAGTTAACGAGCCGGATGAAAATGGCAAGATTTCAAACCTTTTGATTCCAGATGCACGGAAAAACAAACATTTGGACAAAATTCGCAAAACTGGCCAAACCTCAGGGACGAAATGGCATTTTACTTTTTACTAAAAAAAATTTAAAATTTTGATCCTTTTTAAGTTAAGTTGTACCTTCAAGAAAATGATGCAAAAGAGGCTGCCAATGTCCATTTTCCGCCATGATCTTGATGTTATTTGGCGATCTCTCCAAGTTCTTCAAGATTTCGTCGACTTTCTCTGATGCGAATGCGTCAACGGGTTGTCTGTACTTTAGAGTAATCAGCATCAAAATCCCGCCACTAACCGAACCGATTTGATCACAAAAGTAACTACTTTTCGAAAGCTCAACTAGCAGCAGCAAAGCCGAATGCTTGAGATGTTCAACTTCACTCGCTAAATTTTGTATTATCAGCGATAAATCCACCGCTGTAGCAATCATTTTCTACAAAAAAAATTAAAAAAATGTCAGATTTTATACAATTTATACAATTATACAATATAAAGTCTGTTGCAATAGTGTACTTTTCCTTCATCTTCATCATCATTTTGGGTCAACTGTGTAAGTAACTCGAGTGTTCCAACGGTCAAATCTCTATCTTCACGGTTCAAGATTGTTGCAAGAAGCGGTATGACGCCAACGCTGCGTATCTCCACCACGTTGTACGGTTTTGTTCTGCATAAAGTCTGCAAATTGTGTATCACTTCAAGAATCTTGGGCTTAGAACTGGCTAACGATAGAACCGCTTTTGCTGCCTTTATGTTCGCTTGCTCATTTCTTACCTCCCATTGCTTAATCGTTTCCAGCAACGCGATATTTCGGTTCAAAATCGTACTGTTTATCTTCACGCCTGTTTTCGGGCAGATAATATCAGCAGGATTGCCAAACTTTTCAAACCATTCGGTTATCGCGATCCTCTCGTATGTCACACCTGTTTCTATAGTGACCGGATCATTCATTATCTTATTTGTCAATGGACAAAAGAAAGTTTCGTACAACGGTTCTATATTATATATCACATGTGTCGTTTCAGGTTCAGGTTCAGGTTCAGGTTCAGGTTCATCGTCTGTGGAGCTTTCAATATCGTTAATGGCGTATAGATCATATTCCATCTGAACATTGGTTTCAAAAGAATCAAAACTAAAACTGTCGACGTCTTTTACTAACGACTGAACCGCGTAGTGGAAATGTTCTTCGGATGATGGTTTTATCGAGTTTAGTACTTCGCCCATGTGCTTGATCACACTCTCAAGCTGTTTCATGATGGTTTTGACTTGTGAATCTGGAATGGTTATGCTTGAGAAAAGATCTTTTGCTATGTGTATGCAGTCTGATAGCGATAGTAAGATCTCTGAGGATTCTAACTCCATAATGACCAAAGAAACGCGGTAAAAATAGCATCCTATTGTGATGAAATCGTCGTTTTGTGTCACGGTTGATAGTTCGATGATTTCGGAAATAACAACCAGCAAAGACTTGACATCACTTGCAGTTGAGATGTTGTTCACCTTCAGAAAATAATTACATTTGAGATATCAAAACGTGATCGAGTTTTGAGCTTTTTTGGGATTGTAAGTAGTGCTGTAAACGAACCAAACGTTCAGTGGACAGTACGTGAACCGTTTGGCGGGAAGTTCATTTACGTTCGTTTGTTTAATAAATGAACGAACATTAACAAGAAAATTCATTCGATTAGTTAAATGAACGAACTCGAACAGAGGTCTCGTTTGTTCAATTTTGTTCGTGAACTTTCGGTAATGTGTTTGTGAACGTTTGTTCATGTTCGTTTATTTATGTTCTTCATTAACGATTTTTTTACATCTATTTATTTTATCTAAATTTTTCATATTCTTTAACTCTTATTTATTTTATTATCCTAACAAATAGAAACGGAAACCCTATTCCCACCTTGTTTATGCATCGTTCCCTTTTCTTTCTCATTATTCACATCAATGAATACTATCAACCTCCGATCCACGATTAGGGCTTCAAGTTCTAGCACTTCTTTCTCCGCCATCCACCTCTAGCCTCTGCCAATTTAATTTGTGTTTGTTTGTGTTCGTGAACCATTTGTGAACACGTTCATTTCCTTAATGAATGAACACATGTCTCGTTCAATAAGTGTTCATGAACCATTCACGAACACATTATTTCCTTAGCGAACGAACACGGACAGGCATTGTTCTTGTTCATTTGGTTCGTTTACATCCCTAATTGTAACTGAAACAAGATTATAGAGAGAAACTTGTCTGTGTTCGTTCGGTTCGTTTACAGCCCTAACTTAATTGTAAGTGAAACAAGATTACAGAGAGGAACTTGTCCGTGTTCGTTCGGTTCGTTTACAGTCCTAACTGTAAGTAAAACAAGATTATAGAGAGAAACAATATTACCGTACCGAAGAAAACCAATCATAGCTGATGCTACTGCTTGACATACTGTTTCCTTGTTTCATATGCAAGAACTCCTGATCAGACCACCTTTGGAGATTGGTAACTTCTATGAAACATCGCTCTTGTGTCTATACGGAGTAGATATGATTACGCTTACCATAGATTGCATTTAGTCACAGGTTTTATGTTTATTAAGTCTTAACCATAACTCTATGGTTGGAATGGATCTTCACTTGAATAAAATATTGAAGTTTCTGATGTCATGTGAGTGTGATCCTTCACTAGTTTTGGATATAATGAACAAGTAAAACTTCCTGCAAGTTGACCAGGTCAACTTGTGATTCTTAATTTAGTTATTTCCATAATTGTTTCATGCAAGAGGTTGACTTTTTTATGTTGACTCTGGGAGCACAGGTGATATCTACAAATTTGGTAAGAGTTTGGTGTTGAATGGTTCCAAAGTGAAAACCATGTAAAAAAATTTGGTATTTTTACTTTTTAGTAAAGCATATCTCAATTTACTTTTATACCATTCATAACAAGTTACTATTTTCTTTATCATTAATATGATTATAACCGGTTGTATCGTTAATACGATTATAAGTTCATAACAATCTCAAACACGTACAGGGAACCAAGAGCGGCAAGGTCTTTTAGCGCAGTAGCGCATGCGTTCTACCACGTGTATACTTGGTGGTGATTTTATACCAAGTCCTCAAAATTTGTAATATTACATTGTACTAACAAATTACGTTGACCGGAAGCAGCCTCTCTATTCCTATAGGATAGGGGTAAGATTGTCTACATTTTATCCTCCTCAAACCCTACTTTTGCTTTGCTATTTGTGGGATTTATCTAGTATGATGATGAGGACGACGACTATTATGTCTTGTCATTTAATTTGTTAGTGTTTAGAGAGCAAAATAAAGTATTGTGTTATTAAATCAGTCTCTTACAGTACAACCAATCATATGCTTCAAGCATCAGTTTTTCTATATCTTCCTATCTCCTTATTAGATCATGCCACTTTAACAATGTGACCATGACCAAAAAAGACCTAAAACTAGAGTCCCGAATAACTAAAATGCGCTTATAAATTAGTTAACATCAACAAACACCAAAATAACCTTTCGATCTACTCGTCAGTCGCACTTTATCTTCAGCGAGTACGGGGCAGCAGTTGGGGAGCATAACCTTCATTTGTTCCGCTTAAAACGCACATCATGTCAGCAAATTTACAAAGGTGTGCATGGATATGCTTCAGACCGATGGCTCCAAAAGGTCATGCAATTGTGAGCTTTCCTGTGCACCCCACAAGCCGCCACAAAGCCCATCGTAAAACCAAGTGGCAGCCACGAAGAACGTGGTTAGTCTTAGTTGAAGAAATATGGGGACTTCAAAACCTCTTTTAGGTCAAAATCACCCCTCTCCGGCAACGGAGGAAATTCTAAATTCGGGAATGACTTCTGAAAACTCTCCAACAACTGCCGTAAAACACATCGTCAAAACATGCGACTAGAACATAAAGGGCAAGAAGGTAAATTTAACCGTAAGTACTTACATTTTCTAGGATTGGTGCTTCGTAAAGTTCAACGAACTTTTCTCTAAGGATATGGTTCATCTGGTCAACATCACACGCGTGTGTCCAAAATGAATCATGCACCCCTGCACGCAATATTTTGACATAAGCTACAAAGATACAACTTTTTAATAAATATGTGGCATGTAGGGCTGCAAACGAACCGAACGTTCAGCAATGAACAAACAGTTCGTGAACCATTTGACGAGAAGTTCGTTTGTGTTTGTTTATAAAGAACACAAACAAGAAATTTGGTTCGTTTAGTTAAATGAACGAACATGAACAGAGCCGCGTTTGTTCATTTATGTTCGTGAACGTTCGGTAACGTGTTCGTTTGTGTTCGCTAGTTCGTTGGTGTTTTAATTTTTATATTTTATTTAAATACTTCAAATTTTTGACAAATAAAATATTTAATAGGTATCAGTGTATTATATATTATGTTCATGAACGCTTGTTTGTGTTAGTTTGTTTTCATGAACATAGGCTTGTGTTCATGAACTTTCGTTACATAAAATTAACAAACGAACATGAACAAGTTCATTTCCTTAACGAACGAACACGAACAGAAAATCTAGTTCAGTAAGCGTTCATGAACAGTTCGTGAACACATATATTTCCTTAACAAACGAACACTAACAAGGTGTTGTTCATGGTCGTTTGCAGCTCTAGTGGCATGTGCAGAAAAGATCAAAAACACTAGTCAACCTGCAAAACTTAAACCGGCTTCTTTACAAGCGATGGCTGTCATCATCATGTGGGACCCATCAAGAGAGTGGACAAAATTAGGCGGAAAAGCCGTTCTTTGCCGCTTAACCATCACCTTATCGGTTTCTCTTTGCAGTGTTAAAACTTGAAGAGACGTCTTTATCTAAATGACATATATTTTGGTTTATATTAGCAAAATGTGTGTATATAAATCTCGAAAGTCAAGATATGGAGGTTTGACTTTTAGGGACTCACAAGGTGCCTTCCTAATTTGCGGTACGGCTGTACAACAGGAAGTCCAAGAGGCGTCACCCATTGTACGGAATGGTTTTTCATCGCTATAACCTATATAAATAAAATTCAGATTTGGTGAATAACCAAACTATAATAAAAAAAAGAGTAAAATGTCATTTTCGTCTCTGAGGTTTGGCAAGTTTTGCGACGTTCGTCCAAAGGTTTTTTTTTTTGGCATCTGGATCCAAAAGCTTTGAAATCTTGCCATTTTCATCAGGCTCGTTAACTCCATCCATTTTTCTCCGTTAAGTCAGGGGTATTTCCGTCTTTTTTGTTAACTTAAAGTTCAATTTGGTCCTTTTCACATTATGCTAAATGCATGTACGTAAAGTGTTAAAAGTAAAAAAGACTGAGTTGCCCTTTAAGTTAACAACAAAGATGAAAATACCCCTGACTTAATGGAGAAAAATGAATGGAGTTAACGAGCCCGATGAAAATGGCAAGATTTCAAACCTTTTGGATCCAGATGCGAAAAAACCAACCTTTGGACGAAAGTCGCAAAACTGGCCAAACCTCAGGGATGAAAATGGCATTTTACTCTAAAAAGAACAACGAAGTCATGAATATGAAAACATATACCCTTGCACAATCACCGAGCCAACTCATAATACTTCTTGCAGCTTCAAACATCTCACCCAAAGCAGTCAACGTGATCTGTAAAACGTAAAATGACGTTTAACCAAGAGTCAACATTTCCATTGACTTTCTACAAAGTCAAACAACACGATTAAATTAGAAAACTTCCATATGTACTAACTTTTGCAGCATAACAAGCGGCAGCGAACAATTCAGCATCATCTTCAATGGCACAACGTTCCTTTAACCTCCTTTTGATTTGGTCGCGTGCACCGATATATGTGACACCGTACACTGATGTCATCACGGTTTGCTTAACCAACTTCCTGTCCACCTAAGCATCCCATTCATCAAGGTATCATGTCAAAAAAAAATATATTACCAACTAAGAGACATTCTTTTTTATAAATTTGTGACATAGAATTGACCATGGAGAAACAAACTACCTGGTCAACTAACAATCGTGCGTGCTTAGCGTTTTGATCGGTTGTTGGGTCTCCCTCTGCGTCTCTCCTCATGATCTCAATCACTCTGATTAGAACAAAATTTTCAGATTTATGTAAATATATATCTAAATTTTTATATGAATCTGTAACCACCTAAAAACATATAAAAGAAAAATATATTTCCGAATTTGGGTTGAACGCGCCAACCTGGCAGCAATCCCGGAGTACACATCAGCCGGCTTTTCTCCTTGAACGAGATTAACAGCTGCTGCTCCTAGCTGAATATGTGTCAAATATTCAATGGGTAAGCATGGAATAACAAATATATCTTAGAAATAAAGTTTAGTGTAAAGTACACGGATAGTCCCTTTGATTTTCCAAAGTTTCGGATTTGGTCTCTAGCTTTCAAAAAGTACACAGATGGTCCCTGTGTGTTTGCAGTTTGTAACGCATTTAGTCCCCAGCCAACAATCTAAGGGTTTCAGGAGGTCCATGGTATGGACTAAATGCGTTACAAAGTGCAAACCACAAGGACCATCCATGTACTTTTGGCAAAAGTTGGGGACAAAGTGCGTTACAAATTGCAAACCACAGAGACCATCCGTGTATTTTTTAAAAGCTAGGGACAAAATCCAAAATTTTGAAAACCATGGACTATCTGAGTACTTCACTCTAAGTTTAATAAACTTAGTTTATATTTCAAAGAGTTAAATGTCATTTTAGTCCCTGTGGTTTGGGCCATTTTGCCAGTTTAGTCCAAAGGTTTCATTTTTAGGTCCAAAAAGGTTTCACAATTGCCATTTTAGTCCACTGGGTTAACTTCATCCATTTTTTCTGTTAACGAGAAGGCCAATTCGGTCATTTTATATGGCTGAATTGCCCTTTTAGTTAACAGAATTACGTACAAAATGACTGAATTGGCCTTCTCGTTAACAGAAAAAATGGATGAAGTTAACCAAGTGGACTAAAATGGCAACTGTGAAACCTTTTTGGACCCACAGGTTAAAAATGAAACCTTTGGACTAAACTGGCAAAATGACCCAAACTACAGGGACTAAAATGGCACTTAACTCTATTTCAAAATTATAGTTGATGAATTCTTTTGAATAATAAATCACTGAATTACCTTGTCCCTTCCAAGTGCAGCGTAATGCTGTAAGCCGTTACACGAACCATCCTTCAAAAATTGCAAATGAAAAAAATTTAATAATGAAATAATAATAAAAAGGAAATAACTATCAAAAAGGTCAACTTTTTAACTAACTTTTTGAGAATAAAAAATGTTACAATAATTTGCTTCAACTAATACCTGGTGAACAGGCATGTGTGATATGGTAGTCTCGGGAGACGAGCTTCTTAACGCTTCAGAGAGATTAATGCATGTAGCCAAACATTGAAACGGGTCCTCTGCTCGTAGCCACCATCTTTTTCCTTCAAGGGGCCGGTCTGAAGAATCAAATATATCATCCAAATGTTTTTCCGTAAATGACATTCGGCCCTCGTGTGATAATTTATCCACACCACCACCGTAAACATTTGCCAAATGTATTTTAAGCCATTTTAATCCCGACTCGCCAAGTGGTCGCCCCTCGGCAAACTCAAGAACACCCCGACATAAATCGGACCCTAAATGATTTAAATACGGGTGCATTGGGTATGCACGCCCACGGAAATCGAGATTGTGCGGGTAGTAAAAACCTTCCTCATTTTTCATTTTCCTAGCAACCTGTAATAAGAACAATGTAATTTGTTTCATATAAATATATGAGTAAAGTACACGGATGGTCCCTGTGGTTTACCAGAAATTTGGATTTGGTCCCTAGCTTTCTAAAAGTACACAGATGGTCCCTGTGATTTGCACTTTGTAACGTATTTAGTCCCCAACTTTTGTTAAAAGTACATGGATGGTCCCTCTGGTTTGCACTTTGTAACGAATTTAGTCCCTAACATGGACATGCTAAAACCTTAAGATTTGTTGGTTGGGACTAAATGCGTTACAAAGTGCAAACTACAGGGACCATTCGTGTACTTTTGGAAAGCTAGGGACCAAATCCAAAATTTTGGTAAACCACAAAGACCATCCGTGTGCTTTACTCTAAATATATATATACACACACAGTCACACACACACACCCTGACTTTGATAAATCTAAACAAGGAAGCCACTTACAGCGAGTTTTAGTTCAATATCACATCGTTGTGAATGTCTTTCTCGGTTTTCCTTCTTTATGGATTTAACTTTCCATTTCCATTTTTTCAATTCGGTTTCATCATCCGTATCCGGTTCTTCAGGTGTTGGAACCTGTGTAAGCAGTTGGATAAAGTGCACGTAAATCACCCAAAAACATGATCTTTATTCCCTAAACCAAATTTTAAATAGAACTTAAATGTATAATTTACATCATCACGGTCAACTAAATCAGCTATACGGCCTCCACTAGCCCAAATTCGGTCAACAACATCCAGGACTTTTCTATTCACCCTCCATTTTGTAGCACCAAGTGTATTAAGTGCCTGCAAAAAAATGAGAAAAAAAGTATATAAGTGTGATATAAAAATATATAGAGTAAAATGCCATTTTCATCCCTGAGGTTTGGCCAGTTTTGCGACTTTCGTCCAAAGGTTAGTTTTTTCGCATCTGGATCCAAAAGGTTTAAAATCTTGCCATTTTCATCCGCCTCATTAACTCCATCCATTTTTCTCTATTAAGTCAGGGATATTTATGTCTTAACTTATGGCAATTCGGTCTTTTTCCACTTTATGTAAAAAGACCGAATTGCCCTTTAAGTTAACAAAAAAGACAGAAATACCCCTGAATTAACAGAGAAAAATGGATCGAGTTAACGAGCCAGATGAAAATGCCAAGATTTTAAACCTTTTGGATCTAGATATGAAAAAACAAACCTTTGGCCGAAAGTCGCAAAACTGGCCAAACCTTATGAAGAAAAATGGCATTTTACTCAAAAACATAAATCAAAAGGTACCCCACCTTAAAAACAGATTCTAGTTGCTTCTTCGGAGTGCGTTTAACAACATCACGTTGTTGTTTTGCTCCATGTGTGCGCATAATATACGATGGTAGAAATAAGTAAGCTCCTCTATTGTAACTGCCAATCGGAACAATACTAAATCAAGTATGTTACAAAAAGTTTAAATAAAATATAATTAGAAAAATAACCCAAATGGCCTACCCGGTCCAGTTTACTGGAGGGAGCAGCATCGGCATGTACGGAATCACCATGTGCATAGCCTGATTTTAACACAAATTAGAAAAAAAGATAATAACTAATGTTAGTGTTCAACAAATTCTGATTCTTCACTAAATAATTAGACTTACGCTTTTCTCGAGTCCTCGTCGAACGAGAGGATCACACTCGATAACTCCGTATCGTCTGCTACCTCTCCTATACATATATAATAAGATTTACGATGATCAACAAGATACGAAAACTAAGTGAATAGATGTTAATGAAGCATAAACGAGGCCATACTTACGGTGTTTCCACGGTTTTTAAAGTGTGTAAAAATGCAGGCCGAACATCAGGAGGACAATCTTCAAATTGGTCAACAGGAGGTTGTATATAAGCTGTCTCAATTAACAACTGGATCAAACGAGAACCAACCTGAAAATTAACAGACAGTAATCGTATTTAAATCACGAAAATGAGAAGCGATTCTTAAAAATGATCCGCTTTTGCAACTTGTCAATCGGGTGCATACCTTAACTTGCGCATCCTGTCCCCATGGCTTCAAATCGTCTTGTTGTTTCACAATATGTCTTACTTGCTGCAGCTTATTCTTTTTCACTAAAACATTAACCTTTTTCCTTAATTTCTGCATCTGTTGCTCGTTATTCACCGTTTCTGAATCGTCATCAGGGCTTTCGTTTAATGTAGTCTTTCTCTTAGATTTCTCCATAAATCTATGTATCCTTGCCTAATTATCAAAAAGTATTAACGAAAACGTTCTAATTAATCATCTTAACATTAGTTTGTGTTCATTTGTGTTCATGAACGTTCATTTGCGTTTGTTGCCTAAAATTAACAAACGAACACGTTCATTTCCTTAAAAAGCGAACACAACGTTTGCAGCCATAGATGTATCTAAAAACTCCAAACAAACTATTATAAACAAAAAGATAAAAGTACGAAAACACTAACCTCGTGCTCGATGGCTTCACCAATATGGACAGCGGCCTGCACGACTCGGGCCCCACCTTGACCACCACCAGTCATCAACAGACCCATCAACTTATGCATAGTAATAATACTCATCATATCCGCAGGCAACTGATCAAACTGCGGCGCATACGCCCCTCTGTTCCTCCCTTCCCTACACAAATCCTGCTCGGCCGAAATCGCATTCTTCAACGGTTCAAACCAACCTAAAAACAATGACTTCACATAAGGCAAATTAGGTGCAAGCTTCTGCTCACACATATCCACTAAAAGCTCCTGATACTCTTTCGCTGCAGCCTCCCACGCCTCCGTTTCGACCTTAGTCTGTCGTCTTCGCAGCGCAATGTACTTCCCCTGCCCCATTCCGTTAACCAGTTTCGGCTGTTTTCGGTGATCAATCGCCTTGATCTCCTTATCTAATTGACCAACCATTTCACGGATTTCATCACTGTCTTCTTCTTCTGTTGACACAATCTCCTCTGCGGCAGCTGAACTAGCAAAACCCTTAATAAACCCATGTGATGATAAATATGAGAAATTATAACAAACCCCTAAATTTTTCAAATTGGGATTATCAAGAACTCTGATTTGACGAATACCCTTTTCGAAATTTGAATAATTTCGGTTGTGGGTCAGCTCAAATTGTGTGGATTTTGCAAGATTTGGACGAAATTGGGTGTGTTTAAAACAAGATTTGTCAGCAAACCCTTTTAGGTTTTTGATTGAAGCTCGGTTAAAGACGCTTCTCCACATGATAAAGTGGAGATATTTATGCAAGATTTGTGGATATATGAATGGGTTTGTGAGTATGTACAGAAAGATGAAGAGGATCTGAAAGAAAGTGGTGGTGTGAAGGAGGTGAGTGATGGAAGATTGAAGAGAGGGGCCGCCTTAAACCCTTGCTAAACCTATTTGGTTTTTGTCAATTTGTATACTTCAAGAAATAATTAATAAGATATTTTATTCATTTTATTTTATTATTTTTAATAATAATAATAATTAATAAGATATTTTATTCATTTTATTTTAATTTATTATTTTTAATAATAAAATAATACTTTATCTTTTAATTAATATGTAAGGAGCTCCCTGGTTTCAAATATCGGCATGACTGGGTGAGAGATGTTTTGGGGGACATCTTGAGGAGAGCGGGGATTTCTGCGAAGAAGGAGGCCCCTGTGAATTTCCTTACAGACCCCATGGAAGGGAGATCTACACTGAGACCAGCGGATCTGCTCGTCTTTGGCTGGGCAGGAGGGAAACATGCTTGTGTGGATCTCACAGGAGTCTCCCCCTTAGCTGGTTTAAGGGAAAGCGGGTTTGTAGCAGGACAAGCTATAAGGAAAGCAGAATCAAAAAAGGTGGATAAACACGCTAAAGCATGTGCTGATAACCAACATGTATTTGTCCCCTTCACCTTCGACACCTTTGGCTCCCTAGCTCCAGAAGCTATCCGTTTGTTGACTAGGGTCCACAAGGTTGTCCATAACAGTTGCTCATCAACAGGGGGCCAGGGGTTTGTCTTTAATAGGCTAAGGTTTGCTATTCAGAAAGGGGTAGCGGCGCAGCTTGTTGCTCGCTTACCTGCGCTATTGATGTAAAGTAATCAAATTTGATTTTTAGCTTAAAATAATACAAGGTAAATTTAAATCATTAATATGTTTACACAATTTAATTGTCTGAAGGAGTTAAAAGTTAGGAGTTTAAATCATGTGGTACATATAGACATTAAATATGTTTATTATCAGTTTCTAGAAAATTTAGAAATTGTTGTTAAAAATATAACTTATAGATTTTTATTTCACAAAAACAAAAGTAACTTTTAATAATTTTTACATGTTTAGTTTCGTTATTATTCTTATGGTATTTACATTATCAGTTTCTATAAATATTTGTTAAACGACTAACTTACAGATTTTATTTCACAAAAAAAAAAAAAAAAATACATGTTTAGTTTCTTTATTATTCATATGGTGTTTACATTTTAATTTGTAAGCAATGCTTATTATCTTTTTTGTTTATGTTACTAACATTAGTCTACATTAGTTTGACTTATTTCCATGTTGTTTGATTCAAATCGTGTAAGGCTATAGGGTATGGTCATGACCCTCATGACCACCATGATCCTCCACATAGGCACCATGTCATCCATTTTTAATTTACCATTTAAACCACTACCCTAAGGGTGTGGTCATGACCCAAACCACTATCCCCTTTATTTTTTTTTAATTTATTTTTGTCTTAAAATTTTCAAATAGGAGGGTCATGGCAATCGTGGTTTAATCCATGGGAACCACCATTAATCAAGGAGGGGGGTGGTATACCATTTAATTAATGGTCCTATGTGGCAATAATGTTCCAATCCATGACCCCCACACCCCATAGCCTAAGTTATCTCTCCTGCACCTCAATCTCATTAGCTGACATTAGCTAAACTTTGTCTGATGTGCCGGTCTTTCGCTTGCATAGACATTAAATATGAGAAGTATTTATTCATATGGCGTATTATATTTATTATGCGGCTTCGCACACAATATGTAACAACTTCAATCTAGAAATTGTGTTACTCTAACCCATAACAGTTTTCCGGTAATTCAAATATATTTAGTTGCTTATAGGTGTTTGTTACACACGTCAATGTGATCTCTAGTTACATTAAACTCGAAACTTAGATGCATGTTCCAGCTTGAATTTCTTATCTCATTAAAATTATTACAAATGACATTTAACCATGAGATTCTTTTGTAATTGCATAATCCTTGAAACTTAGGGTGAGGGGAGTGGTTACCTATTTGGAATAGGTAAACTCCTCATTCAACCAATCAAAGAGTGTCATGTCAATTCATCTAATTAGTTTACCTATTGCTCAAAAACGTTGGCGATGGTTTACCTATCTTGGATTAGGTAAACTATTTTTTTATTTTTTTAAACTAGTATATTTAATATTTACCCATGTATTTTAACATAACAAATGTAGAATGAATTAAAAATAACATTACATTAAATTTAAAACAACTAAAATTACAGTAAATTAAAAAAATTAAAATTACATTAAATTGAAATAAATTAAACTAGTCTTCGTCGGAATCGACCAACAGGTGGGGTAAATCTTGACTTGCGAGATGATTCACGAGATCGTGTTTTAGTCTCCAATGAGTGTCTTCATCCATAAGCTCATCCAACACCCTATCGTCTAGAGCGGGCTCGACCGGAGGATCCCGAATGTGTACCGGTGCTATCGCGTTTCCGTCGTCTTTTAAAATCATGTTGTGTAAAATAATACACGTGTACACAACATTCCTAATTTTTTTAACGCTCCTTGCTCGCATCGGTCGACTCAATACACCCCGTTTCGACTTCATAACACCAAAAGCCCGTTCGACGTCTTTTCTTGCCGCCTCGTGTTGCCTCTTGAACTTCTTTTCGTCTACTTCGTGAGGGTATGGGATCGATCACAAACACGGACCATGTAGGGTAGATTCCATCCACGAGCAAATAACCACGTTTGTATAAATGGTTGTTTACGTAAAATGGACATTTAGGCGCGGTTCCATTTCGTTCCGTTAAAAATAACGGAGATTGTTGTAGCACATTGATATCGTTTTGTGAATCTGGTGGACCGCAAAAAGCATGCCAACCCCATAAATCTTGAGATGCAACCGCTTTGAGCATAACAGTCGGGTATAAGGGTTCTCCTCTCATATACTGGCCTCGATACTCTGTGTGACACATTTGCCAAACGAAATGGATGCAATCAAGGCTACCGAACATACCTGGAAGGTGATGTTTTCCTCATGAGCTTCGTATAAAAGTGTCATGTCGTGGCTTGTCGGTCTATGTAAGAACTCCGGAGCGTATATTTTGCAAACCGTGTCACAAAAACATTCTAGGCACTCGCGGGAAGTCCTTTCGGCCATATGCAAGTACTCGTCGTTCTCGTCTGGAGTGCTACCAGTTGTGAACTGTTTAATAGCCGATGTAACCTTTTGCAACGGCGTAAAGCCCTTCCTACCTCGCGCATCGTAGCCCTCTTGAAACCACGAGTCGTTCGCTTCCACGTCGCTCACAATTTTTAGAAACAAACTTTTCGATATACGGAACCTATGCCGAAAAATATCTTCATTGTATTTCGGGTCTTCGACAAAATAATCCGCCATGAGTGTCTCATGCCCAAGCTCACGTTGATGTTTAATATATCTCCTTCGGTTAGATGTGCCCGTGTCTTGAAGTTCGGCTTCTTCGATGAGATTTTGGAAAAAAAGAATGCTACTACCGGATGATTCTTCGCTACTATCGGGTGGAAAAAACAACGGGATTTCATTCGCCATTTTGTTTTGGAATGATTGGGTAAATGTTTAGTATTTTTTGGTTTGGTTTAGGTATGAATTTGAATGTGTTTGGGTATGAATTTAAATGTTTGGTATTTATAGTTAAATTTAAAAAAAAATTGTTTTAAACGGCATTATAGTCGTTGAAGTCTCTAACGGTCAAAACCAACCCACCTTTCTCGATCGGTAAAGCTTCACCGCTCACCATGTTTCATCGATCGGTAAACACCATCGGCGGCGGTGTTGCCGATCGGTAAACTGCTTACCGATGGTGTTTACCGCACCACTCCGCTAACCCTTAAATGCATGTGCTAGGTTAAATTTCTTGAAATGATTAGTTTCTTATTGCAAATGGCATTTAATCAAAAGGTTCTATAAGACCATGTGTAGTGGTGAACAAAAATAATGCCCCCACCATAGGGCATTATTCGACACGTGGCATCCTAGTCAGCGTTGGGCATTATAGCAAAAGTGGCGTAGTGGGGCATTATTCCAATAACCCCATACAATCAATAAATAATTATTATTTTTTATAGAAAAAAGAATTTAAAAAAAAAAGCAAATGGATAATGCAAGACCCCACCATGTGGCCTGACCTTCTTCTCCCATTGGCCAATGCAAGAATAACGCCAAAAGCAAATGGATATTGCAGCGTTTTCCTCATCACGCCAAAAGCAAATTTCTGAAAATTTTTTTAAAAATAACGCCTAGTGTAATGGTGCTTTGGACGTTTTCGGACGTTTTTTTTGAATTTTTTAAAAAAAAAACGCCCCACTATGGATGCTCTAACTACATAGTCTTTGGATCTTAAATGCACGTGCGAGCTCAAATTTCTTAACTAGTTGATCTTATAAAATTGGCATTTAATAGCGAGATTATTATACAAATGTAATCTAGTCCTTATACATGTAAAGTTAGGGAGTGAGACATTGATATTTATCTTTTGTTGAAATAGGACATACAATTGATACGATCTAATTAACAATATTGATGCAAAAGGGTATTTGGTCATCAGTAGCGTTCATACTTCATATCTTGAATCAGAGAAACACAATTAGAACAAAATCTTCTCTTGTGGCGTTCATAGATATCAATTATAGCGTCATTAGTGCTACAAAATCTTCTATTGTTGAATCAGAGAAACACATCTTCTCTTGCAGGTATTTAGGAGTATAGTTGGATATATATAACATACTAGGTTATAACCGCGAACTTCGCGGGTCGGACCATTTAAATGATGTAAACAATGGTTGAACAATATACATAGGCTGTACCATTTAAATGTTGGCAATTTTCTCTGCTTAGAACATACTATATTCATCAGGAGAAGCATGATAATCATAGCTTGTAGCAATAAACGGGCCACTTGTAGTACGCCCGAAGTTGGTTCCTTCATGACGTTCTTACAAAAATTAAATAAACAAATAAAGTTAAATGCAATATTATCCAGTGACGGGGAATTAAAAAGAATTCATAAAAAAAGGTACGAAAGAAGATATTTGTGGTAGTCTTACTCTTGGCTGTCTCATTTATTTGAAGTGCCCAGATCTCTCGTTAGCTTGCACTAAGAAAGTAAAAGAGCTATAAGACTACAAAACTCAAAGTCCACATCATGTTCTTGCCTAAAAAAGTTAGTAGCATCTCTAATCTCTATTATTCGGGTTGGATTTAGTGCTCTAATCCAAACATCTATACTTGGGATCCATACCTTCAATCCTGAATCAACATTATTTAACAACAATATTAGTAATAAAATTCTGGAGATCATATATAAATAGAGAGAGTTGACTTTGCGAGTCAACCAAAGTAACAATTTTGACTTTTAAAACTTACAAAGTCTAGGCAAGTCAATAATAACACGTTCTTAACCCCCTTCATCAACAGCTAATTCATTATGTCTCCTTTCTTGTCCAATATTTCTTTTCTTTTTTTACCTTTATAAACAAACACAAATCTTATCAACCATCTCTTCATAGAAAACAATTGAAATAAAATATACGAATAATTGATTAGAAGTTGATTGTAAAGCTAACAACTTTAAAGTGCCCTCTCACGAATTCTGCCACTAATAATAGCTGTTGAAATGTATTTTGCCACATTTGTCACTGCCGTACACATCTAAATTGTATGTGATTAGGGGATAATAGAGCTAAGTAGAAAACCGAAATAACGGAACCCAAACAAAAACCAATGGTTCGGTTTTCGGACTTTCAATAACCGAAAATTTCGGTTCAGTTCATGTGTGATAAAAGGTCCATAAGTTAATATACTCTTTAAGAGTTTGGCTGACGCACTGAGACCTGAACCTTTTTTTTAGCTACGCCGACCTGGCCCTTCTTTTGTAATGCTTAATCTAAATAGAGATTATATATATAATATCATGAAAACCAAAAAAAAAAACTTGCCAGGTTTGCCTCCAGTTAGTATATCGCCTTCTTCGGGATCGAGCCCATAAATCTAATAAAAATACAAATTTTGATGAATCTTAAGAACAACCAGCAAGCATCTAAATCAAGATTGTGAGCTATGTTCAATATTGTAGAAAAACTTTACGTTAACATTAGGATTTTTTAACTTAAGATACTGTCCAACGCCAGATACAGTGCCTCTGCTAGTTGTACCGTCCTATCAGCTCAAAATGCACCTATATTCATTATCACATAATATCAGATTTACAATAATCATCTTACTTTTTCATTAAATAATAAATTGCACAAAACGATGTTGGCGGGTCAACCCAACCCACACTAAAAGAAACCCATTTCTAACTTGAAACTATCAAGTTAAAGATGATGAAAGTTACCTTAGTGTTTGCGGTGTTTGAAAACAGTTGAATCATGAAAGTGTCGGTGTTTTTTTTCCAAAGGAGCGTATGTCACCATATTGTACCCTTTTAAAGCAGCCATGGATGCCATAAGTACTCTGGAACTTCTCAAGTTCGATTTAAAGCCCTTTGAAGGTAATAACAAATCAAGTTTGATTAATTAACAAAAAGATAAATCCAAAACAGACTAAAAAATATATTTTTAAATGCAGAAAAACAAAAGATAAATCCAAAAAACGAAAAAAGATAAATCCAAAACCCACCAAAACATCATCTTGAACTACAAAATTTTCGATCTATCTACACAGAAGATAAGAACAATGAAATACCATAAAAATTTATCAAAAAACATCATTTTGAAATCTGTTTTTATACTCAAATATCACAATCTTCAAATACTTAAATAAAAACTTAGTTGATCTTGAACTATATAATATCACAAAATAAAGAAAGAACATATGCAAAATACATTAAAAGATACCTGAATCAATGAGGAAGTTTTTTGATGATGAACAGGATGCGATTAACATACATCCAGAGAAGAGATGATTACTGGAAAACAAAAAAAAACACACACACACAATTAACACAATGTTAACAATAAAACATGAAATTATTGAAAGATCAACATACCTTTGATTAAAATTGTTGAATCATTGTGAACATCCACAACAAGGAACTTGCATCAACATTTAGGGTTTACAGAGCAAAAACAAAACCAACGGAAACATCAGTAAGTTCGTATAAGCAAGAATCATTGATCGATATTACATAAATTAAAGCGATATCGAATAGATTATGTTCGTAAAAACTTGGAGAACAAAGCGATAAATGATCGGAGATTAGCGGCATCTTCAATTGCTAATAGGATTAGGGTTTTCCAATACATCAAATCAAACCTTGAGAGATGTCTTCAATGTTGTTCCATCAATGATTATCGGAGCGTGGTCTTCCATGGGAAAGATTGGGTTTAGGGTTTTGCAGAAGATCAAGGGAAATAATGAATTTGAATTTTGAATGAGATGTTTTTGAAAAACTGGAGAGAGAAAGTGGGCAGAGAGAAAGTGACGGGTAAGAGATTATGCCTGGATCCCCTTCAACTCTCTCCTCTCTTCTCTCATACTCTTCTCTCATACTCTTTTCTTTGAATTTGAATTTTGAATGAGATTAGTGGTTTGAGGAAAGCTGGCATAGCCCTTCTAACATTTGTCTTGCAACCACTCCCCCAAATTTGACTTTAGGTTTTTTAAAAAGAAAAAGAAAAAACTCAGAAAATGACACATAGGATCAAATGAAAGAGACGGCTTTATATGTTGACGCGTTAGATAGGAGGCTTAGATTTGTGACACCTCAGCTTTTTTTTACTTTGCTTTATTATATTAGAAGATTTTGGGAAACTTATTTCGTATTTGATAAAATTTGACTTTAGCTTGTAAGAGCATTGGCATCTAAGGAATCAAATTCTGTGTGTGATGTTTTTAAAATATAAAGAGTATAAAAAGTGGTTGTGAGTAAAGGAGAGAGAAAATGTTACTGTTCATCTGTATATTTGGGGGGACACTGTTCACCCCCTATAATTTTTTAATATATTTTGAAAGTGGTTGTGAGTAGAGGAGAGAGAAAAAAATAATAATAAAGGTATAAAAATATTATTTAATTGAAACGGAGAGAGAAAATGTAGGGTTTTTTTAGTGTAATTTAGGGTGAAAATATGGTGGAATGGATGTGAATGCTCTAATATAATAGTTTGAACTTATTTTGGATATGTCATTTTAAATTATCGAATGATATTGTAGACTGTTGAATTTTGAAAGCTATGTATTGATATTTACTTTTTTTTTAAATTCGAGCCAAACCGAACCAAGCCAAGCTTGAACTAAGATTTTCAGCTCGGTTTTAAATTCGAGCTGAGCTGGCTTGGTTTATATATATATATATATATATATATATAGAGGAAGGTTCAAATGAAAACCACTAATTATTGTGAAAACTCGAAAACTAATTAAAAAAAGCCAAAAAAAACATACAAAATTTTTTTTTTAATTTTTTTTTTTTGCAATCAAAATTTCGCAGGTTTTTTAATATAAAAAAAAAATTTGTGTAGTGCACATGTGTAATACTGCACATATGTATGTGTACTACACATGTGTATTATTACACATGTGCACTACACAAAATTTTTTTTTTTTTTGAAAAAAAGTTTTTTTATATATATAAAAACTAGCGATTTTTATAAAAAAAATTGAAAAAAAAATTTTTGTGTGTCTTTTAGGATTTTTTTAGTTAGTTTTCGAGTTTTCACAATAAAAGTGGTTTTCATTTGAACCATCCCCTATATATATATATATATATATATATATATATATATGGAGAAGATCATGCGAGAACCACCTCTTATTGCGAGAACCGCGAGAACCAATATGAACACAACCAAAAATGCCTAAAAATAGCTAAAAATCACACAAAATTTTTTTAATTTTTTTAATATTTTTTATATAAAAATCGCTACTTTTCGAAGCAAAAAAAAATTAAAATTTAAAAAAACAAATTTGACCACTAAAAGTAGCGATTTGAGCATAAAAAATATTAAAAAAATTTAGATTTTTTTTATTTTTTTAGATTTTTTTAGGTTTTTTGGGGGTTTAGTTTTTAGCATTTTAGCTTGGGGGGGGTTAGGTTTTTGGGGGGTGGGGGAGGGGGGTTTAGGTTTTTTTTTTTTTTTTTTTTTTTTGGGGGGGGTTAGGTTTTTTTTAGGTTTTTTGGGGGTTTTAGTTTTTAGCATTTAGCTTTGGGGGGGGGTTAGGTTTTTTTAGCTATTTTAGGTTGTGTTCACATTGGTTCTCGCGGTTCTCGCAATAAATGGAGTTCTCGCATGAGCCCCTCCATATATATATAGGTAGAGGATCCTGTAAAAAGTGCTCAAAGTGTGAGAAATGTGAGAAGTGTATTATAACACTATATATAATACTATATAACACCATATAAACACCGTATAACAATATGTAACACCATATAATACCATATAACACTATGTAACATTATATATCATTATATAACAAATATAACACTATAGTTTGTCTGATAGCATGTCTATGATAGATGTATAGTGTTATATTTATTATATATCATTATATAACAAATATAACACACTTTAGGCCTTTTTTACACTATCCTTACCCTATATATATATATATATATATATATAGTGGAGAGTTCAAATGAGAAGAAATTCTTTGTAAGAAGAAAAAAGAAGAAATTTCAACCAATAGAAATGCTTCATTAAACTTCATTTAATATTTGTACTTAATGTAACTATAAGGATATATTAGTAAACTTACATACATCATTAATTGGTAGTTTCATCTTTAATAATTAACTATATTAAATTTATAACTTATTTTTAAGGTATATATTTTTCACAAAAAATAAAAATAAAATTTCATTTATAGTGTAGGATAAATACGAGGCGTGTAGGATAAATTACGAGTTGTGTAGGATAAATTTCAATACGTGTAGGATAAATTTCGAAATGTGTAGGATAACTTTTGATGTGTGTAGGCAAAAATATTTAGTGTGGAGGATTATAGTCTTAATGACTAATTAATTATTCAAACATAATAATAAATGAGATGAGAAAAAAACTATTTAATGTTTTACAATTATACCCTTTTATTCTTTTTCTTCTCAATAAAATTTTCTTCTCAAATGAACCTTCCCCTATATATATATATATATATATATATATATATATAGGGGAAGGTTCATTTGAGAAGAAAATTTAATTGAGAAGAAAAAGAACAAAGAGTAATTTTGTAAAACATTAAATAGTTTTTTCACTTATCTCATTTATTATCATTTTGACTAATTAATTAGTCTTAAAGACTATTATCCTCCACATTAACTTTTTTTGCCTACACAAATCAAAAGTTATTCTACATATTTCAAAATTCATCATACACATTGAAATTTATCCTACACAATTCGTAATTTGTCCTACACAACTCGTAATTTATCTTACACTTTAAATTGTTTTATTTTATTTTTTTGAACAAAATATATATTTTGAAGATAAGTTACAAAAAATTTAATGTATTAGCTATTAAAGAGGAAGACTACAAATTATCTATGTAGATTTACCAATGTACCCTTGTAGTAACATTAAATACTTATATTAAATGAAGTAAAATAAAGTATTCTTATTGGTTGAACTTTGTTCTTTTTTCTTCTTTTTTTTATTTTTTTTTATTTTTTTTAAATAATTCAATTTCATTCATACTTGTAAAGTTACATCAGAACAGAAGGTAGACGGGCAACAAGCTGCGCCGCTACCCCTTTCTGAATTGCAAACCCTAATCTACCAAAGACAAAACCCCGTCCCCCTGAGGCTGAGCAATTGTTGTGGATGACCCGTTGGACCCTGGTCAGGAATTGGATAGCTTCTGGCGCTAGGGAGCCAAATGTGTCAAAGGCAAAAGGGACAAAAACATGTTGGTTCTCTGCACAAGCTTTAGCGTGCTTATCAACTTTCTTCGATTCTGCCTTTGTTGCTGCTTGTCCAGCTACAAACCCGTTTTCCCTTAAACCAACCAGAGGGGAAACCCCCGTGAGGTCCACACAAGCATGTTTCCCTCTAGCCCAACCAAAGACAAGAATATCCGCTGGTCGCAGAGTAGATCTCCCTTCCATAGGGTCTGTAAGGAAATTCACAGGAGCCTCTTTCTTAGCCGAAATCCCAGCTCTTCTCAGGATGTCCCATAAAACATCTCGCACCCAGTCATGTCGATATTTGAACCCAGGGAGCTCTTTACAATGCACTGCGTGCTCTCCGTGTTTATCCATACAAGCTTTACGACATATCGGGCAGGTTTCATCTTCTGGGTACATAGGGATCATCAGCCGGTATTTAAGGATTGCTCTGTATTCTACTGCTGACATACATTGTCCTAGCCCTTCAATTGGGACAACAGTCAAAAAATCTTGAGCATGGGGACCCTTCAGGCACTCCCACACTGCCTTCTGGCGAGATGACAAATCAAAATTTTCTCCCAGGCTTTGAGCGATTTTGCTAAACAGAGCATTCGCCAAAGTTTTTTGTGGCTTCGAGGGGGCGGTGTCCTTGTTAGAGAAACCGCCGATATCAAAGTCTGGGAGAGAGACATTTAAGCGATCGAGCGCCTGCAGATAGTCCCCGTCGAGCCCGACAACCCCACTGTTTCGAAGAATATGATCCTGTAGTTCCCAAGACTGAGCTCTGGACGCCACAAAAGCATAAACCCCAACATCTCGAGCTGAGAGGAGACCCAAACCACCTAGACGCATCGGCAGAGATGCCAAACGCCATTGGAGGTCCCCAAAGAAGGGGCCACCACCCACGACTATGTCTTCTATAGCCTCCTGGAGGCCATCATCGAACCGGGATGCCGCCTCCACCATCAAATGAGGTTGACAAGTCCGCAGCCCGAAAAGTAACTTAGCAACCCCCATGCAAGACCTTAGCAGAAGGAGTTCACATTGAGGGTCCCTAAGGCAGGGCAAGAGTTTCATGAGGTTAACCGCCCCTGCCGCCCGCCGCCCTGCCAACTCCCCAATAAAGCTAGGGTCACGGCTAACAGCTCCACCAAGTAGCTTAACCCCCCTCTCTGGTCTGCCAATCTCTCTCGGGAAAAGCCCGTCCTGAACTTTCCTCCCATCACATGTCGGCCAAAAAACCTCTGTTTTCTTAATGTTGAGGTAAAGCCCTAGAGATGGCCCTTCCTCGTTAATAATGTCTAAGGCCCTAGCAACCTCAGTCGCGTTGCCGATAATCGTCCCATCATCCAAGTACCAAGCATGAAACGGGAGGTTACAGCGGTCCTGCATCCGGAGAATGAGGGGGTGTAAGGCAAGGGAAAAGAGAAGGGGCCCCAAGGGATCCCCTTGTTGCACTCCGGTAGTGGCCCCAATACACTCATTACCAACATACAACCGAGCAGGCTGGGCGTAAAGAAATTGGACCCATCGATAGATTGACGGACAATGTTGATGAACCTCTTTAAGGAAGGTTGTGCGGTCAACCGTGTTGAACGCATTGGAGAAGTCCACAGTAAGATACAAAAAGTGTAGATACAAAAAGTATTTACCTATTTGGGTACTTTGAAAAGTATTTACCTATTTGGGTACTTTTCTATATCCCTTTAATTTTTTACCTAATTTTACATTTCGTTTTATTTTTCTACCCAAAGTTAAATTAGATTACTCACAGAATTAGAATCAGCAAAAATATGAGTAATTTTTTGTAAAAAAATAAAAAATTCTGCAAATATTCAAAAAAAATCTGAAAAATTCTACAAAAAAATCTGCAAAAAATCAGCAAAAATATATTAAAACATTCTACAATAATTCTGCAAAGTTAAAAAAAACTGCAAAAATTATTATAAAAAACCCATATAATCTATACTAGTTTGGGAGAAAACTCCATTTCTTTTTCCGTTTTATTTTCTTTTTATAACCTGAAATTGTCTAGGCCTCGTTTAAACTAAGCTCATAAAAAAATAAAACAATAAATTCACAAATTTACTCCCCTAAGTTATATCGATTAAGTGATAGAAATCTGGTGGAAAGTTTGATATTTCAAACAAGTTTATTTAAACTCAAGCAATTTATAAAATAAAGTTACAAATTTCGAATTTCTTGAAATTTGAGTTTTGAGAAAAGTTCCTAAGTATTTTAATTATTCCAATTTTATTAATAGTGATTATTTCTCCAATATTCTGTATGTATAAGTAGTTTGTTTTTTTTTTTATAGATATTAACCCCAAACGAACTACACAATGTGGACCATCAAATCCACCAACTATTACCCTATAGATTATATGGTTATTTTTATAATATTTTTTGCAGATTTTTTTTAAGTTTGTAGAAGTATTGTAGAATTTTTTAATATATTTTTGCAGATTTTTTGTGGATTTTTCGCAGTTTTTTTTTTAGAATTTTTACAGATTTTTTTTGAATATTTGCAGAATTTTTTATTTTTTTACAAAAAATAATTACTCATATTTGTGTTGATTCTAATTTTGTGAGTAATCTAATTTTACTTTGGGTAGAAAAATAAAAAGAAATGTATAAATTAGGTAAAAAATTAAAGAGATATGGAAAAGTACCCAAATAGGTAAATATTTTTCAAAGTACCCAAATAGATAAATACTTTTTGTATCTACACTAGTTTGGGAAAAAACTCCAAAAAATATCTTCTCATTTGAACTCTCCACTATATATATATATATATATATATATATATATATATATATATATATATATATATATATATATTTTAAATGATTAACTCGCACACCCTCTAAACCTATGTCCACCATAGTACTAGAAGTCTAGAACCCTCAATCTACACACCTTGAACCTCATGCTAGGCTACAAAGCCCTTTGGTATATTAGAAATCCATAGTTCTATATTAAGAAAGGAACTAAAAGTGTAATTTTTCAACCATCCCTCTTGCAGACATTTGTGTATAATCAACAACATAAAGATCAGTGGCGGATCCAGGAATTTTTTTCACTGGGTTCACTTTTCTAGATGCTCTAATTTCATATGACCCGAAATGTCGACAGTTCGGATCGGGTAAGCAGGGGCGCAACTATTAAGGGGTAGGGACGCCCGACCCCCCGAACTTTTCGCTCAGTAGTGTAATATATGTGGTTTTCGTATAGAAACTTTTGGGTATATACGTTTTCGACCCCCTGGTTTTATAGAAATTTTTGGGTATATACGTTTTCGTCCCCTTCATCAGAAATCTCAAGCTTCGCCACTGCGGGTAAGGCTCATCACATGATAAAATTACATGATAAAATTACGATACAATAATATTTGTTACTTTATTTACACAAATTCAACATAAGCTATGCAATAAAATACTCCCGTAAACTCAAATCTAACTGCAAACTGAAATAGCTAATCAATTATTTACATAAGTTCAAGTCCTTCAATGCACTATCATACCTAATTAGGCAACATTAAAACTAATAACAGCAAAAACAAACTAGGTCAACAGATAGCTACTGTTCG
This sequence comes from Helianthus annuus, assembly GCF_002127325.2. Classification (NCBI taxonomy): domain Eukaryota; kingdom Viridiplantae; phylum Streptophyta; class Magnoliopsida; order Asterales; family Asteraceae; genus Helianthus; species Helianthus annuus. The sequence goes on from NC_035440.2 coordinate 14,842,829, forward strand.
TTCGAAGATGACGAATAGAAATCTCGTAATCGTGAACTGATGAGGCGAAAGGCTTATCTGAATAGGTGTGAACATTGAATTGATTAAGATCTTCAATAGAATAGAGGATGATCTTGGATTTGAAAACATGAATTGATGGGTGATAGATGTTGATGAAAATTAAACTGGAATGATATAGTGGAGTCTGGAGTTGCAGAGCTATAAAAAGGAAAAAATGGAGAAAAAAAAGATAAAATATGGCTGATGCAGGATTCGAACCCGCGTGTCAAGGCAAAGAGGTGTGCAATTAACCAGCCGAACACTAGAACATTTGTGTTATGGATTCCCCCAATATTTTACTTATGGGTTCCTTTTCAGTTTGTCTTATACATTTACGCTAAAAATTAAAAACCGAATGGGTTCATGGGAACCCGATATTCATACATAAGTCCGCCCCTGATAAAGATGTCCTGGTAAATCTATGGATGTAAAGAGAGAATTAACGTATGGAATTCTTTTAAGTCTTTCCCAAATCATTCTTCAATTAATAAAAAAATCTTCAACACTGAGTTTGGAGAGAGGAAAAAAAAAGGAATAATATATTTTAATAATCCTAACTATTCGTCACTGGCCGGCAAGGTCTCAACTTCAGAAATTCCCAGTGACGGTCCCACTTTTCACATATTGGCCTTCAATGGACCCTGACTAACAGAACCCTAACATTGTTAGTCTCTAGACAACATAGTGGACAACTTCAACTAGAATAATATTGCGACACAAAAAACTAATCTGTTCACTTTGAGAGTCACATCTGGTAAGATCATAACAGCAACAACATTAGCAGCAAAGGGTGTGAATTTGCAATGAACAATATGCAAATTAAGCGACACTGGAAGTGAGACGGCGGAACACACCCTTCTTCACTGCAGGATGACAAACCAGCGAGTCTATAATTGGCTAAAAATCCCAACTAGTAGTGGGTATGACTCGGTTGGTGAAAGGCTCCAAAGTGTCAGCGGGATAGGTATGAATACCACTAATACACGCAGTCTTTTTACAAACAATCTAGAGAAAGTGGGCAACCCAGAATGCAAAAGTCTTTTAGGGCAAAACAACACCAGCAAACAAAATGATTGAAGATATCCTACACAGGTCAAAACTCATGGGTATAGCTTGGAACTACTGGCAAAGTTTTAATTTAGCATACTGATATTGTTTTTTTTTTTTTTTTTTTTTTTTTTTTTTAATGTAGCTTTTATTATTCGTTGTAACTTTTAGCATTTAATGTTAATTAATGTAAAGTTACTAATTAGAAGGAGAATATGAATATCAAAATTGTTTTAACAAGTTGGGCCGGCCCATGTAACATGGGTATCTGACCTATTAAATTAAATATTAAATATTATATATATACACACAAACATATACATGGAGAGCTTTTCACTCTGCGTCAGTAAATCGTCCGGAACCACGACAACTGCACCTTTTCCGGTAACGTTTCTTTCCTCTTCTTCCGGCTAACCTCACACAACAATCTGTTCTTCCGGTTAGGGGTGTGCAAAAAACCGAATTAACCGAACCATAACCAAATTAACTCACAAAACCGAACCAAATAAAAAACCGGTGGGTCGGTTAATGGTTTTTTTTGAAAACCGAAAGTAGCGGGTCGGTTATGGTTATCATTTTTTCCATACCCACCATAACCAAACCGAACCGACATGTAATAAATCTTTGTAGGATTTAGGATTTTCACCGTATTTTTAATATTTGATGTTTTTGACTGAAGATTTTTAGTACTTATGGGTTTTTCTTCATATCATATTGTGGTTTTGGTTGAATGTTTATTTGAATTTATGGAATGTATCATATCACTTTATTTGAATATTCGATAATAATTGGCATTAACATTATAGATTATATGTATTTTTAATACTATGTAATATACTAATATATACAAATATGCAATAACACTTTATTCCATGTTAAAAAAAATTAAGCTCTTTTTAGCTAAGCTAAATATACGGTTAACCACCCATAACCGACCCGCTATAACCATCAAAACCGAATAACCATAACCGATCGGTTATGGTTATGGTTATCCAATAACCGACATCGCGGTTATGGTTATGATTTTTGATCAAAACCGACCCATGCACACCCCTACTTCCGGTAACAAGCCAGTCTCATGTTTTAAACTTTCTCTTCATATATATATATAAGGATCATTCGAATGGCGAAGCAGCTTGTGCCTGATGATGTGGTTGAGCAAATACTGGTACGTTTGGATGTGAAAGATCTAATTCGATTTAAGAGCGTGTGTCACTCATGGCTATATGTTATATCCAGTCCTTTTTTTGTTAAAGCTCACTTGAAGCATGCTTACATGACTGATCATAACAATCCTCAACTTGGACACAGAAGGGTCTGTCTTCGCACAGTTGTCAGCGAAGACATGTATTTGCGGAACCTCGTTCGTATTGTTGGTTCTTGTAATGGCCTGTTATTGTTATGCGTTTCTCCTAGAGGATTTAATTTAGTAGTAACCAATCCTTCGACCAGGGAACATAAGGAACTACCAACGCCCCCCTATCGGTTTTGTGATATTCACTATAAATGTTCTCTCAGGGAAGTAGTATCTTGGGGTTTTGGTTATGATTCATCTGCAGATGATTACAAGGTTATAGCCGGGTTCATGAAAAGAAAGCGGACGGGTAGTAAAGTGACAGTTTTTCATGTGTTAACATTGAAATCAAATACTTGGAAGTTTATTGGACAAGTAAAGTATTGGAGATTTTGTGGCGGTGTTTCTGGTATCTTATGTGGCGGGGCACTTCACTGGATCATGACCTGTAAAAAGAAGAACGAGGAGAAGAAGACGATGGATGTAATAATTTCTTTGGATTTATCCACAGAGGAGTTTAAAGAAATACCCCTACCAGATGCTAGTCTGTTATATGAATATGGTTACAATCATATACTACTAGGGGTTATAGAAGAATGTCTATGCATATATACAAGTGGTTCCCCTCCATCTACTAAGAAATGGGTCATGAGAAACAACAAGTGGGAAGTGTTTATTGATGATCATCGTCAGAGCAAGTATGATATTGTACACTACTTACCATTTACATCGGATGCGCAAATGAATAGTAGTGATTGTGTTGATGATGGTAACCTTTTGCCCGCCAATGGGGCCCATGTTCGTGCTAGTATATTTGTCAAGAGCCTCGTATCTCCCCATCCCCATGATGTTAGTTTTATATAACGGTAGTTTAGTTTTATATGAGTTCCCACAAAGTCAGTGGCGGATGCAGGATTTTATTCTAATGGGTTCGTTTCGGTAAATTATCTTTAATTCTCACTAATTTTTTCTAAATTCTACAAAGTTCTCACTAATTTTTTCCTTTTTTTCCAAACACACTGGGTTCCTGGGAACCCACAAATGTGGGCTAGATCCGCCCCTGCACAAAGTTCTGACGAAAAATATGAGCTTTCATTTTATCCTTCCCCAGATGTCCTAATTTTCTGTTTGTTTACACATGCTATCTATCCATCAGGGGCAAGAAGATACCAAGTGTGCTGAAAGAGGTACCAAGGAGCAAGTGGTCTTGTAAGCTTTTTAAGCCTCTTGTATGAACTAGGAAGCCATATGGATGCAATGGGGACTTGTTAGTTTTAATCTATTTTATTTAGTAGGGTACTTACTAGCTGCTGGTGGTTACTCTATATTTTGTTATCCAATTCTAATAAACTGCACCAAGATGTTTTAATTTTATTAAGAAATAACTTTCATATTCATGCCCATATTATAAATTTGCTGGTCTGATACTTATTAAGCTACCAATTGTGTAAGCATACGCTCTCGAGCTGAACTCAACAGAATTATGCGGGATTTCAACTAGTGAGGTGAGAAATTGCCAGTGGAGGATCCAAGATTTTTTCCCGGGGGATCCTTGTGGTATATTCTCGCTATTTTTTTCAAAATTATTCAAGGTTTCCACTAACTTTTTTCCATTTTTTTCCAAACCGAGGGGGTTCCTGGGTGGATCCGCCACTGGGAAATATCCGAAAATTTAATTTTTATTTTTTTGTATAACCGAATATCCGAAAATATATCCAAAGTATCTAAAAATATCCGAAATATCTGAAAAATATCCAAAAACTTATATTCGGATATTCGAAACTATCCGAAATATCCGGTTCCGAATATGAAAAAATAAAAAAAATATAAATTAAATAAAAAGTTGGATTTCCGGATATTCGTTTCACTATCCGATCGGATATCCAAATTTCGGATACGGATTCGGATAGTGAAATGTCATGTACATCTAAATACGCTTCTTCATGTTTACCGATAAAGTAGTAGGAAATTTAAGAAATATTTTTCATGTATATTTTATCATTACATGTACATCTAAATACGCTTCTTTTTTACAATTGCGAAACAAAAAAAAAATCCTAATGGACATCATTATTTATATTTATAAAAAAAGAATAAAAAAAATTACAGAAAAGGTCGCGATTTATCGCTATTAACCCTACAGCGCCATATGGGTGCATTGCTACGTACAGGCATGTGAAGACTAACTTGTTTAATTCTGAATTTGGCTCATTAAATATACAAGTTCCGGTAAATTTACATACAGGTGAACTTAAAGAAGCTATGTATTTACGTCAAGTAAAAACGTAAAATCTCAATAAAAAAAAAATCGATACCTAGGTTGTAACCCATCGGTGAGATGATATCTTGCTAATTACCTTGACCAAAATCAAGAATCATCAAACCCGCATTTGACCATATTAGCGAGTAATTCACGTACTGAACGATGGTCACCCCCTAGACGTAAAGCATCCATCAACACTGTATAAACGTAAACATCAGGTAGAACACCATTACGAAACATCATACTTAAAAAAACCTTCGCCTCATTCGTTAAACGTCTTTTGCACAACCTATTAACAACACAACTGTAATCTCTAACCGTTACGTCAAATCCCATCTTCACCATCTCCGAAAAAACCGTCATCACTCGATTCACGTCACCCTTTACACAATGCGCCTTAACAAGCGTCATATACGCAGCTTTCTTTAACACAAAATTACGTTCCCGTAAATACAAAAACAACTTATCAGCATCATGTACATCACCATATACACATAAACCGTTAATAAGAATATTATACGTAACCCCGTCAGGCTTCAAATCACGCGATACCATTTCATCGTGTAACTCAAACGCTTGTTTAATTTTGCGCGCTTTGCAAAACCGTTGAATCAGAATGTTGTATGAAACTGCATCGGGATATACACCGAGTGAGATCATATTATCGAGAACTAACATAGACTCTTCAAGCTTCCACTGTTTACAAAAACCTTTTATAACTACGGTATACGTGACGTGAGTCGGTTCTACGTCACTAGCTTCCATTTCCCGCATTAAATCAAACATTTCTTTTATGTTTCCGTTTTCACATAAAAAATTCATAAGTGTAGTGTACGTTATAGCGGTAGGTGCTAATCCATGATCCCTGACGTTATCAAACAACCGCATTGCCTTCGTTAATTGTCCCGCTATGCAGAAACCGTATATTAACGAATTAAACGTGACAATCGTTGAATCAATACCTTTCTCCACAATCCGATTGTACAGCCGCAGAGTCTCGTCGATCATACCGAGTTTTGCGTATTTGTCGATCATGATATTGTAAAGAATAATGTCCCGATTACCGTCGTTATCCGTTAGCATATCGAAGTACATCCTTGCCTCGGTTAACGAGCCTCTCCCGCATAAGCCCAACAAAATGGCCCGTTGAGCGAAAACGTTAGGAAAAACGGTTTTTGTGCGCATTTCGATGTACACTTGAATCGCCCTCTGTAAGTCGCCTTGTTTGCAGAGCCCATGAATAATAATCGAATACATAACGTCATCGGGTTTTAATCCAACTATTTCCATCTCATAAAGCAAAAACAACGCTTCATCAACCCGCCCGATTTTACATAAACTGCTTACCAAAACACTATACGATACGTAATTTAACTGATAGCCCCGAGAAAGCATCTCGTCCCGCAAAATAAGACTTTCGTCCACTTTGCCAGCCTGGCAATTCCCGCATATCAGTAACGTGTACGTGATACTGTTAGGGTTTAACGTTAACCCTTTTGTAAGCATTTGTTGAATCGACTTTAACGCCCCGTTTATCTTACCGAGTACACGAAAGCCTTTAGAAATCGTGTTGTATGTCGTTTCATCGGGCTCAACTCCGTGTTTGTCCATGTCATACGTGAACTTTAACGCATCTTCAATAGAACCCGCTAAACATAAACCGTTGATAAGAATATTATAACTGTACGCATCCGGATGCACTCCAAATTTCAACATCAAACCGAAAATGGATTGTGCAACATCTACGAACCCCATTTTAGAGAAACTCGACATGATGGTGTTAAACGAAGCAACATGATCGGTTTCGTGAAGAAGGGTTACTGCTTCTTGCATTAAAGATTGCTTACATAAACCGTCTACGAGAATGGATTTTGTTTGTTTGCTTTCGCGGATGCCACTTTCTTTGATGTCGTTGTAGACGTCCCACATGATATCCGAGTGCCTTAAGTTGTATAACAAGCTGTTGTATGTCATTATTGAAGGCTGGATATTCAAATCTTTCATCTTGGCTATAACAAAAAGGGCATCGTGCACCATTTCGGATCTAGAGTATGCGAATGCCAGCATGTCCCAAACGATAGCGTTGTCGTTCCAACACTTAAAGTTGACCGAAAGCAGCTCACAAAGAGAAGGCCCTGAGCCCGAACCTATTCGAAAAATATATACATTTACATGTAAATTACCACTAATAAGGATACAAGCATATAAAAACCGTTCTTTCTATCTAAAAAACATAGTTATTAAAGGCACTAGGCGCACTCAAGGCGCACAGGCCTCGCCTGGGGCCTAGGCGCAAAGCGCAAAAAAAGCGAGGGCCTGAGAAAAATAGAGAAAAATAAAGCGCATTAAAAAAAATTAAAAGTATATTATGTATTAGAAAAAAATACTATTTTTCAAATAAAATAAACAAAGTCTATTATGTAACACTTTATATTATCTAATTAGTACCAAAATATTAGTGTTATAAAGTAGTTTTTGTTGAATAAAAGTAGAAATCTGGCTAGAATCTTGTTGGAATTTAGAGAATTTGGCAGGAAGCTCTCCGGAATCTAGGAATCTCGCCGGAACGTGCGCCTGAACCATCACCTGGAGAATTAAAGCGCAATTTCCTCGACTGAAAGCGCAACTGCCTCGCCTCGCCTGAAAAATGGGCCTAGGCGCAAGAGGCGATGGCTTTTAACAACTATGCTAAAAAAACATTTTTTTGGACAATAGTTGTACAATATATTAGACTAGTTATATAATCATCATATCAAGAAGGTATTCAAGTGTAATATCATTCTCTATATATAACACACACAAGCAATATACAATGCAATTCCTAATGAAACTAATCAATTTCAAAACTTTAAAATTCAGCTACCTTCTTCTTGCACCATTTGCGTAAAATTCGACCGCAGCATCTTAATCCGTCGTCGATTAGCCAAAACATGAGCAATTACAAACTGAGACCTCCTTGAATGCTTAAACCCATACTCATTCTTCAACAACTCAAACAACTCCACAGCAGAATCCGAATCATTCATCCGCAAATAATCGATAACTTCATCTACTTCACTACATTTCAAACCCGAAACCATACTTCCAAACCCATCATCAGATTTCAAACGTGAACCACACAATTGTTTAAAGATTGAGAGAACCCCGTAAGGGGAAGAGGCGTTTGGAGATAATGAAGTGGTTTGGGGTTCTAATTGAAGGGTTTGGGAAGATATTAGTGATGAGGATATGGGTGAAATTAGGGTTGAAGGGTTTAAGGGTCGACGAATTAGTGATCGGCATTGGTGCCGGATGCAATGGAGCATGAATTGAGTTTGAGTGGATTGAATTGATGTGATTTTGGTGATGATTGCATCACAGGTGGTGATGAGAAAAGGGTTAGGGTTTTAGAAGGGTTTAGATGAACAGAATCTAATTGAAAACCCCCAATTTGGAGAATAATAAGAGGTTTGATAAGCAAGTAGTGTTTTGGGTTTAAAATTGATACTAACAACAATTTATTTGAAAGTGGAATAAAAAAATATAGTTATAAAACTTACCCGCCAGGGGCTGCCGCCCCCAGACCCCCCGCAAAGATCGTAAAACGCAATGACTAAATCAAAAACCCAGATCGTGAAAATGAAATTAAAGAATTTCTTACATGGATCGAAGCCGATTTCTTCATCAATTGACGAAATTTGAATGATAGAAACACTTATCAACGCTCGAATCGAACGAATCGAGTGATTATCTCCAAAATCACTGGAAAAAAGAGATTTTTTTATGAAATTAAACTGGGTTTTCTTCAAAAAAAAGCAGAAGAACACGTTGATCGGGTTTTGAATCATTGATTGGTGATGAAAATCGCACTATAATGTAGTGATTATTGAGATAGAAAGTGAAGAAATAGTTAAAGATGGTGGGTTTTGAAAATGGTGGGTTTTGAAAATGGTGGGTTTTGAAGTTACTGGGTTTTGAAAAAGGAAGAAGAAGGAGTTGGATTGACTAAAATACCCTTTCTCTTTATTTTAAAATTTGCCACATATTATAATCCTATGGCTTCCTATCCTTCCTAGCGAAAATTAACTTCTTATTTGATCTTTTCCCTTAAAATTGATACTAACATCAATTTATTTGAAAGTGGAATAAAAAAATAGTTATAAGAAAAGCTCGTGGCTCAGTTCAGATTTTTTTTTTTTGAACGACAAATAAATCAATCCTGAGCACTCGGGCCCCACTAGACAAACAGAGTACTCTGAGAGAAACCCGAGTCATCCACCACCAATTCTGAGGAAACCCCAGTAACCCACCCGCCCGTAGGCACGACAGTATATTACCAGTAAAACCCATTTGGCTCAAGGATCGAACTCAGGTTTCTCTGGGTCTCCTATCATTGCCCACCAATACCTCGCTCTTTTTTACACTAAATGGGAATTGAACTTGAGTCTTAAAAGAAGAACTCAAGTCCTCCTACCACTTGAGCTAGAGATCATTGGCAGTTCAGATTTAGTTTGGGAAAAGTTCGTTTGATAGGGTTCGATTTAAAACGAAGCCAAGACGGTTCACCTCGATTAGAAAGCGAGCCTAGCTTGACTTGACTTGGCTCGGTTTGTAACGAGCCCAATTGGCTCGCTCGTTAGCTCAAGCTAACCTTTTAAAACATCCATGGCTTAGTGGACCACCTTGGGCTTTCTGTGCCTCTTATGCTAAGTAACAACTACTTAACTAGATGGGCTTTAATTGGGCTATTCATTTGGGTATATACATTCAAATGATGTTTCATTTCTTTTTTGCATTGTTTTGAAATTCTAATTGAATGGCGCAAACTTATCATCTTGCAAATTTGACTGTTATGTTGTGGACCGGAAAGGATTGAATCATTGTGTTTTTTTTTTTCGGTTGAATCGACCAGTCAACTTGTGATAACCGAGTTTTCAGGTTAATTCCATTATCTTTAACATTTTCATAAACATTCATTATTACATTTCACTTGATATTAGTTGGTTAAGTGTGTCAGTTAGTACACGAACACTCACGTAACAGTAATTTAGTGAATTAACCGAATTACCAAACTGCACACGAGTCTGACCCTGAACGTTGGTGAAACAGGGATATGATATTTCGAACATAAAAGTATTAATATAATTGTGTGAAATTATATGTTACTTGACTATGTGAATCAATGGTTAGGTGTTTCTTGTAATTGCGAGAAAATGTGTGTTTTTGTGTGATCTAACGTTTATAAAAATAATTTTTATAAACAAATAAGTGGGTCTTTATTTTTATAGACTTGGGCTAGTGATTTTACTAGGAAAGTGTTATGGTGGACTTGTATTAATTAAAAAAGTCCATTAAAAGTTGCAAAACTCACCCTTGGTTTCTATTAGTTGGGTTTAAAAAATAAAAATAACACTCAACCCTAAACTCCCCTTTGCGTACAACAACCCCACCCCTACCATAATTTTGAAATTTTGCCTTTAAAACACCATTACATCTTGATTTGTTGCTTTGATCTTGCAATTGGTGGTTCCTTTGATGGATTCCAATACCCTATAATGTTTACAAGTAAGTATCTTGATCGATTTTGATATTTTTTACGATTTTCAAGATTTGATCAAAAACTCTAGTTTATCCAAACTTAATTTTACTGAAACTTGTTGATGTCTCTAGTGTTTGTTTATGATCATAGGAGTGTATTGAATAATTTTTGTATGGATTGAAAATCCTAGATTCGTGATTGTTCATACCTTTCCGTAATAGAAAACTTTGATGATTTAGATTCTTATATATACATGTATAGGATGATTTGATTGTGTTTGATGTTAAGATTATGTTAGTAGATGCATATAATGATGTAGGAGCCAAGTGTGGTGATGAAAACTCTAAGATGCATACTAGTTCATAGCTTACTAAAAAGAGAGACCTTGTTAAAATTGAAGTTTTGACATTGTATGACCCGTAAAAACGTTATTGCAGAATTTCACGAAATTATTTTGATCATAACCTACTCTTACTGAATCATTGTGTGTTTTTTTTCGGTTGAATCGACCAGTCAACCTCTTTCAAAAACTTACTTCATGTTTGAATGAATGGATTTGAACTTTTTTACGTAAATAATGGACGACTAATATTTCATTGATTATTGTTATAGACTTTTTTGTATTTCCCAATCGATAATTTTAAAAAGCTACCCGATTTTTAAACATATAAATATGAAGTGATTATGTAAAGTTTGATTTCATAACACATATAATGTCCTAAATGCTCTTAACAAAAGTGTGCCTACTGAATTACTGATCGCTATTTCCATAAAAAGAATAAAGAAATAGAGATAAAAGCATTAATGACAAACATAAATGTATTATTTAAAACATGAAAGGTGTATCTGTATCGGTCCCATACATACGGTGGGTGTGGTGTATTCAAGTCATTCTCTTAAAACATATAGCAACCAGTCGTGGGAAAATCTATACCTATTTAATACCTATTTAATTACCGAATAACCTCCTTATGATCTTCAGTAATTAAATAGGTATAGAATTTTCCCGTGACTGGTTGCTAAGCAGTTAATGCGGTAAAATATCGGATATCGGTCAAGGACCGATATTTGAGATATCGGTTATCACGGTGGGATATCGACGGGATATCGGTAATTTTAATATCATGCTAAATTTATATATATAGCAATTTAACGCTAACAATTGTAACAAGTACGAACTGACTAAGACTTAAAACACTAACATTTAATAGTAACAACTAACAATTAGGACTTAAAACACTAATATCAGCAGTAAGAAGAAAAATGAACGGTAGAAATAAGAAGAATGGTACTGATATCAGGAAAATCGGTGATTTATCGATCAAATATCGGTCCTATATCGGTCAAATATCGGACAATATCGCTGATATTATCGATATCGATATTCTGACCAATATTTTGTACCGCTATCTCGGCAGAGGACCGATAACCGATATATCACTGATATATCGGTTGATATATCGGGATATTAACTACATAGACTGGTTGCTATATGTTTTAAGAGAATGACTGTTGCTATATCTTCAGTAATCAAATCGTTAGAGTGGAATGATTGGTGTAAATATTCCTTGTATATGATGGGCTTGTAATAGGTTTTTGTTCGGCTGCTGCAGTTTTTCCTGCTTTTTGGTAGGGGTTGCTTTTGTGAATGAAGTTAAAGTTTCAAAAAAAAAAATTTAATTACTGAAGGGGTATAGTCCCAAAAAGCCGCGCAGACCAATCAGGTCGCGCGCTGAATAATACTCCTTATTCATTAATCTGATTATTCTGCAGATCACGTGCGAGCTACTTAGACAATACCTAAGCCTCGCGCGAGGTCCAAGCAAGACATAACATCAGGTTTCACACTTAGCATCCTGAATAACAGCCCTCAACCCCAGAACCTTGCGGCGACTACTTGGACACACACCAAAGGTCGCGCGAGGATAGCGGCGCAGGGCCACTTCAGAAAACGTCAAAGGTACGAGTGGCAGAAAAATGAGCCAATCAGCGTCCAGCAGGCTGTACCCTATCGTGCTCCACGATTAACGATCGTGCAGGAGACAAAAGGTACACAAGGACGCCTACGTGGCACCGGTCAGGGGGCGGCGACAACTGCCCCACGATCTCCACTCACCTGCTGATGTCAGAAGGACAACTGGGTCGACAACCCGGACACGTGGCTCCAATCAAGGTGCGCCTGCACCGAGGATTTTCTAGAAGTCACTAACGGTCGACACCAGAGAGACAAAGAGGATATTCTTTGTTGTCACCTTCCGGCCCAAGGCCCATTAGGCCATCTTCTCCTACATCACCCCGGCTATAAATAGGGACCTTCATACACAGGTTAAACATTCTGCTCTCAATAATCCCACTCTTAACACACACTTATTTTCCTCAAAGCAGTTACTTATTCTCACGCCGGAGAGTGGTTAAGAGGGAAACCCCCATATTCACCTCTTAACGAGCTTAACAGGGTGTTACTGTTTTGCAGAAAGGATCACACTTGAGCTCAGGAATAATTAAGAAGATTAACCCTCATGTTTGAAACATAAACCCAACTAATAAACCTAAAATTAGTTCCGTGTTTCTTCAATTACATATATGGTGCTCTTTTGTAACCAAAAGATCAAGTCCAAAAAATAAAGTAGTGATATTTCGAAAAGGGTATCGACGCGTATTTTACATTGATCTAAAACCATAAAACAAATAATGATACTGGTTTGATAATACTGATACTGGTACCAAAAAATAGAAACATATAAAAAACAAGAATTTAATAATACTGATACTGGGAACATATAAGAAACAAGATTTATAACAAAAAAATATATAAAAAATATGTTTCAACTATAAAACTTTATACTATTTTTTATGTTATCTTTTAGATTTTGACATAAAATGCCAACCTACCATATCGATCCAAGCACAACATGATGACCTAATAATGTATGGGGGTTTGAGTTAAAACTTACCCGGACCATCTAAACTAAGCTCATCATCCGCGAATTTTAATTTCTAAAAAATATAGGCATAATTCAAAGAGAAACCATGATCAAATCTTTGGTTTATCTATTAAAAAGTAAAGAAAATAGTTATTATTATCAGGGGCGGATTTAGAAGGGTTTATCGGGTTCCCAGGAACCCAGTCGATTTGGAAAAAAAACGTTTTTTTTTAGTGTAAACCTTGTATGATTTGGAAAAGAACATTTTTTTGTAGTGTAAACCTTGTATGATTTGGAAAAAGGAACCCAGTGAAAAAACTGGCTGGATCCGCCACTGATTATTATATTATAATATTAAAATAATAAAATTGTAAAAATAACTATATTATTATAATATTAAAACTACTATTTATTATATAGTTCGGAAAAGTTTTGGTTTGTTTTATCAATTTGAGCTTGGTTAAAATTTCTAATATTAAGGGCACACGATTAAGTTTACATGAACTTAACGTAAACTCTTAACGTCCATACACTGTAGGGACCAAAAATGTTATGGTTGAGCAAACACTTAGGAGCTCTTTGTTTCAGTTCTTAAAGAGCTCTTAATAGTTTAGACTACTTACCGGTTCAGCATTTATTGGTTCAGACTGTGTGTTTCGCAAGCAGATGTCTGCATGGTTCAAACATTTGCCTATTATTGGTTAAGCATTATACTGCGTCTGAATGGTTAAGACCACTTGCTCAGACATTTGTCTATGAATGTTTAAGCATTATATTGGCTCTTAGTGGTTCAGACCTCTTACTAGTTTAGCACTTAATGGTTCAGACCTCTTAGTGGTTCAACATTTACCCATTCAGAAGTTGCCAAACAGCCCCCTTAGAATAGATAAGATGGCCTTTGAAAAGTTTGAACGAACATGAAAATTTGACCTACCGTAGAGACAATCTATGTAATATACTCCTACCAATGAGGTAGTGGTCCATTGGCAAAAATAAAAGTAATAATTTTTTTTACATATTTGTAAATCGATGCCTGATTGTCGGTTCAAAAGGAAATAAAACATGGCCCCTACCCCTTTGTAGGGGTTTTTATGACTTAGAATATATATTCATATGAAAAGGATGAGTTTGCATGTGAGTACTATATATGTGTTAATATCTGTTATCGTTGTTGTGGTTATTACTATCGAAAAAATAATTATAATTCCGTTTAAACCACCCCTTAAATTTGGCTGGTCGTTCATGCTAAAATTGATTTGCATCCTTTTCCATTTTTGCTCATCATAGTTAGGATTCGATGAAAATACGATACGCTTAGAGAAGGGTTAGTGTTCGACTGCGCTTAGGTTCAAGGCCGATGAACATGATAACGCATTAGTTGTTGTAGGTTGCGGTTGTGTTTAGATAATTTTATGTTTTGGTTGTTGTATGTGTTGATTTGAATCCAACAAGAAGGAAATGAATGTGAAGGGATGAGTTCAACTAAATGATTAATTGTAATAACGTAATTCCATACTAAAATCTAAACTAAACCTAATCAACTCGGTTATCTTATTTTTAAACGCGTGTAACACCCCCACCCCTACCGCATCCCAAACGTGGCTTTTGCTAACATGAAGGGTTGGATATGAACATGTCATGATCACAAGGGGACCATATTTACAGAAGAATGAAGAATTGAAGATAGTGTCCCACACTATTTGTTTATGTCATTTTCAGTCCCTCATGTCATTTTCACTTCATTTCTAAGCCAAACCCTACCCAACTCCTTTTAAACAACTTGCACTAAGATACAAAAGCATGTCAATTGAGGTTAAAGATTAGACTGCCACCCAATAAACCATGACCATTTTGGTCAAATTATGAACACCATACATGATCATGATGATGAAGATGATGATGATGTGATGTGATGTTTGGATTAAAATGAGTGATGAGGGGTCACTCTAATTGTTAAATAACATATGCTTGTTAGTTTATCCACTTTCCAACGTTGGATTGACTGTATATAATCACTAGATCCACCAACCACTTTCTTGTTTACTTGTTTTCTCTTCAAATATGAGATATGTCACAATTTTTTTATATATTTTTTTCTAGCAATTAAAAGAGTAATTTTTTTTTTGTGTCACAATTAAAAATGTGCAAGGTTGGCTATGAAGTTTTAACTAGGTTTATCACTGTCGTCGTGCTGTGAAGAATTTCTTTTGTTGTTTTGTCTGTGTTTACATGTGTTTTGAAGTTACTACGAGTGCATTGCGCACAGAAATATACCGGTAATGATGTTCGTATGAAACCTGTGGTCAGAGATGAGCAAATGGTACTGGGGACTGGTACCGCATTTCCCAAACCGAAAGATTTTAAGTACCAATTCGATACCGACTTTTGGCGTTCCTGGTACTGGTTCGCTACCGTTTTTTACCTTCATATACCGGTACCGTAACCGGTATTTTCGGTACCAGTATCGATTCGGTATCCGTTGGCACCGGGCTCATCCGTACCCCTAAAACTAAAAAAAGAAATCTTTAAAAGTTGAAGAAAATCAACAAAAAAAGTTGTATGATACCGTTATTCGTACGGTACCCGTGATCAGGGATGAATAAACGGTAGCAGGACCAAATTTCCTGAACTAAAAGAATTTCAATATCGATTCGGTACCGACTTTTGGTCTATTCTGTACCAGACTGGTGTCGGTTTTTACTTTCATGTACCAATATCCAACAGAACCGTACCGGAAAATAAAAACAATAAAAAAAGTTGGCACGTGACAACCAATGAAAATTGCGGCAATAAACCAACCACTATAGATAATGGTTTATTAATATATAGATAATAGATAATTTTATTTTAATCAGAATAACTAATGTAACCGGTCCCTCCCGAAATAAAAATATAAGATAACAAATTATTTTTGTAAAAAAAACGCTAACGTCTCAATCATTATTAACTACTTATGTTAAATTAATCAACTAAAAAGCTAATGAATATGATATAACTAATATGATTACAAGAGATATGTATATGCTATAGAAATATATCAAGAGGAATAATTTTGTTTATTCACTGACGGAGTTTAAGGTACAAAGGGGATTGGTTCAAGAGGATTTCGTTGGTTCCAGCTTAAGGCTAAGGATATCTGGTGAATAAGGTGTGTTTCACATAAAATCAACATGCTTTTGATGTTAAACGTTTGATATGATGTCATGGGGTGATATTGATGTGTTAGCGTTAAATTTAGGATCCTGACATTAAACAAGCTTGGATATGAAGAACAACCGCCACTTCATGCTATTAGGGTTTTTATCAGGTGCATTGTGCGCCACTTTACGCCCTTGTTAATGACACACAATGAGACACTTTTCGCTCAGGTTGCTTGCACACAAAGTGAGACTTTGCACGCACAATGATGAGCACGAAATATGTCAAGCATAATGTTTTGTTAGCGTAATGCAGGTAGCACAATATATACCTTGGGGGCGAAGTGTTACCCAAGCGAAAAGCCATCCACATGTTCAAAGTCTTACTTTGCCCTAGTATTAAGGGTGAAAAACTAATAAGTTTTATATGAATCTTTGACGAGTTCACCAAGCGTTCAGAGGTTAGACTGTATGTCGCATTCAATAAATGAAGCTAACTCCCCAGCGGGTTCTAGATGCCCCTTTTAACATTTTGGACTGATATGCATGTTATCGAATGTTTATACCCTCTAAGATGACTATTAGCTATTATGTGTTTTTAATTGATGTTATACATTTAATTTTATTGAACGTAAATGTTA
The DNA here is from genome assembly GCF_002127325.2 of Helianthus annuus. Lineage (NCBI taxonomy): Eukaryota > Viridiplantae > Streptophyta > Magnoliopsida > Asterales > Asteraceae > Helianthus > Helianthus annuus. The sequence continues at coordinate 14,859,692 of NC_035440.2, forward strand.
AGTGATTGATATCAGGCGTTAACCGATTGATGGTTAGCATTTGTTGCCAATGTTATTGATGAAACATGTGAGCGCGACGACGAAAAAGGTATCATGAAGTCTTATGTCGGTGTATACCTGCTTGGTTATGTAACAAGCAGTTGATCGATGGTGAAACTCGTTTCACAACTATCTATTTAACTTTGATGATTGTTATTGACATGCATAATTGACATCTAGTATGATTTAATACAACTTTATTAATTTGTTTAATATAAAATGATATTTTGATGTCTTTAACCTAAACTAGAACTCACTCAGTCTAGCTGGCTTTTAGCATGCATGTCATGTTAAACATATATGGATGTTTGATAGGAAGTCATCATGATATTGAATGAAGGCCACCTTATCATAAGGATCGACATCCTAATATCCTATCGACCTTGGATGATTTGTTAAGATATTTCACTGTTATGTCTTTAACTTATGTGACTTGATGCATTTGAAATTTTGACATTTTCCGTTGATTAATTTAAAAACTACTTTTGATGTTTGGGGCCTTACAAAAACTCTTATAACATATAGAATAATGATAACATCACATCACATTATGTCTTGTGGATTATCTGTTTATAGGAATATAATAAGAATAATTACAAATTTAATAAAAGTAATAAAATCATATCTCTAACTTTGGTAAATATAAATACATTAAACTCTTAACTTTCTTTTCAAAAAAAAAAATTAAACTCTTAACTGCTATCATAAATATCTCCTAATTATAATAATAATTAGATAAATACAACTCCCATATGCTGTCAAAATATCTCCTATCATGGTTCTTATTTCGTAGTTCGAAATTTGTGTATATTATTTAAAAAGTCGTAATCAACACTTAAAATGTGGTTTTAATTCATGTTTTGGGTGAGGTTTGGGAAAAAGAAACTATATGGCATGAAATATTATTTAAACAAAAATATATTTCCATCAGAGCATGCATTATATGAATTAGGCAACCTAATTTCTATTGGAATAGTCAGATTATAGGTAGACCATAACACTTCGATCACACTTGGTATAACTAAAATATGTGAGCATGGAGGCTCGACTGTAAATAAAAAATGAACTGAATCTTGAAGCTCATATTTAACGACACTTGATTTTTAGAATAGAGTAAATGTAATAATAAATTTAGAAGGGTTTCTTTTCATTAAAACTAGTTTAATACCCGTCCGGTGGACGGGTCACGCTAAGAGCGTAACAAACAAAGATAATCTATACTCAGGGTGTTTGGGATTGCTTCTCCTTTTCTTCTTTTTGATCCCCTTTCTTTTTTTGGGTAACCAACACAAGCAAAACAAATGAGGAATACAACCAAACCTCAGTTCCCTCGTTTGACACGCCAAACTCAGATCAACCAGCGGACAAACACCACATTTGATCCCCTTTCTCCTTTTTGAAAAAGTCACAATCATCTAACTTTTCTTTTTCTTCTTTTCAAACCACAAAAAGTCCTCTCAACACATTATCCAAACACTACAAAAATGACTTATTAACTTTTAGGAAGTCAAAAAGTTAAAAGGAGCTCAAAATAAGCAATCCCAAACACCCACATTAAGTGGACACAAATCTAAAACAACATTACAAACAAAAGCACGATTCTTTAATTTATAAAAGCAAAACGAACATAAACAATTATAACCACAAAAGCACAAAACAATATAAAATAAAACTGATAGATTGGTAAAACATGAAATGGTTCATGTTAATGCAAAAGCAAACAATAGGAAGCATTGGGGGAACTGTAATAACATTCAAACATGGTTTGCTGCCTCAATTTTTCGACTTTTGGATCGTCCTCTTTAACCTCAAAGGTGACCTCTTTTCGACATGTTGACTTGATGCATGGTGCCCATTTGTCAAACATGTTATATTTCTTTAACCCTAAAAAGAAACAATGCTAAGTTTTAGAAAAAAAGAATATGTTATAGCACTATATATGAAAATACTTTAACCCTAAAAAGAAACAATGCTAAGTTTTAGAAAAAAGAATATGTTATAGCACTATATATGAAAATAAATATCATCTTACGCGTTCATATGAAAGAATGATGTCGTTAGAAAGAACATGGTTTGTTTTGGGGTTGTATGTTGTCCATATGCATGAGACCATAACAACTATATTCCGGTTGTTAGTACGATTGCAACGTAAGTCTCTAATGACAAGTTTTTTATTCGCAGACATATATAATATGCCTAAAAATAAAAAAAAGCAAGGTTGGAGACAATTTCAATAACTCAAATTACATTGAGTCTTTAAGTGGAAGAGAACGTTAACGCCATAATATTAACACTACATCAATCCTTTTCTTTTTGAACATCAAAGCCAATCTTTCATTAAAAGACACACCAGCAAGGAGCTAGGAGCTGGATAATTACATGGTACAAAGTTAAACCAACACATTACATTATCAACAGCATCCAGACTCGTCTGCTCCCCCATACCCCCCCCCCAGTCCATTCCATCACGCTTGCACCTGGCTCACATCCAGAGGAAAGATAATTCTCACACTTCCCACCATACTTGACACATGTACCAGCTTCTTCTGGTGGATGGGTTACGTTAATGTAATATATATTAACAACATGAATAAACCTATGAACACAAAGAAATAAAATAGAGTCGGATGACACAAATCTATATGAATGTGAGAAATGAAGCTAATCTATATTAAGCTTGCACAAAATTAATCAACATGACAAACAAAAGCTCTATTCTTTAATTTATAAAAGGAAAACGAACGTCGACAGTTTACAACCACAAAACGATAGAAAGTAAAACTGATAGAGTACGGAAACATGAATAGTGTCATTTTGATGCAAAAAGTAAACAATAGGCAAAACGCATGCATGGTAAAGTACAACAACATGTGCGGAATGTCTAATAACGTACGACCCGTATAGCAAAAAGCCAACCCACATGATAATTGATACAAACCAAACCAAACACAGTACGCGGCAACACACATTCACATAGAAGCTGGTACATGTTGCTAAACCTTCAACCAAATGTATCGCTATATTTCTCAGCAAAACATATAGACTACAAAGTATTGATCTGAATAGAAGAGAAGGTGTGGAACTACTATGAACCGCCACTTTTACAGTTTTGGTAACTGCTTCTAAACAGGGAGATCATGGGCAGAATAATGTGGAGCATAACCACCAACTGAGAAACTGCCCTCAACCACCACAGGAGCGGGTTTTTTTGTGAGTTTGAAGGTCTAAGATTTAATCTCAGCATGATCCGACGGTGGAGATGGATTCGGAAGGTGGTTATAACATATGCCTAAAACGAAAAAAGCAAGATTGGAGACAATTTCAGTAACTCATATTGCATTGAAAACAAACATATGAAAGAAGGTTAAACGAAATGCCCGTCTTTGGGAAATGAGGATTGATGTTTTTTTTAAAGGAAAAAGATTATATGCATCACCAAAATATTACAATAGTTCTCCTAGCAAGCAGCTAGGAGGAAGGAACTACACCATTTTACATCCTCATTAAAACCATTGGAAATGGAAATTATACATTTTGAAAGTTAAAATAACACTGGGAAACCCGATCTAGATCATGTCGTTCAGCTCGATTCTTGACCCACATAATGAAGCGGCCTGCATTTCTCCCATTATTCTGTCAATGCACAACCTCTTCCCAAAAGATAATTCATTGCGGCTCTTCGAAATGATCCAGCAAGTCACCAACACAACCACTTGAACTACCCGTTATGTAAAACTGCCCACATTTTTATGAATATTAAAAAGGTCCCTTGTTGAGAAAGCAAAAATGGGGGAATTTTACACCACTTGCTAACTTTATTCCAAATTACTACAGCAAAGTAACGCGAAGTGAAAAGATGATCCGAGTTCTCATTCTATCTGCATAACCGACAAGTCATTGGCCCTCAGAATATGTTATGTTTGTGAATCCCTTCTAAAATGGGTAGGCGATCTTGCTCCGCTCTCTCTAGGTGGAAATAATAATTTTCCTTGGGACCCAATTTACCCATGGAATAGGATAAAACAGGACTACAAATCTGGTTAATAATTTTCTGCACGAATTCATTGAAAAGGAGCTAGAAGGGCTCAACTCCCAAACCTAATTGTCTCGATTTGTTGTGAGTGATATAGCACTTAATAACTCATTACAATTGTTCAATTCGTCTGATTCAGGATCAAGAATAGGTTCCCTTCTCCAATTCCGCTCCCAACCCTCCAATTCCCTAGTTCAGAAATCGCTTCATCGACTTCGTTCACAGAATCTTGGTTGCCATCTATGCTCTTGAACACCTAAAATGATACATAATCGGGTGCTTAATGTTAAAGTGTAATTAGTAGAGATATGACCTCATTAATCATTTTTCTCAATGCAACTCCTTACCTGTTTCCAGCTTTGATTATTTTTAATCTGAAAATTCATAAAACCTTATTCTAAATACATTGCGCTAAACACTCAATAGGGTAGAAGGTGTCATAGTATAGTTGTTTTGCAAAGATTAGACCATCGTAACAGACATCCTGGCATATACATACGTACAGTAATTCAAAGGTGCTAGCATATTAAGGAACAAATGCATGATGTGATTAAACTGTATATATAGTATAGACACACCAAGTAAGTTTGTACCTTTTTTTTTTGCTGGTGGTGCAACTTCATCACACTCAAAGTAGGTCTTGCCATCAGTTTTAAATACAACATTCACTACACTCACAAAATGATAAGAAATTCCCAAATCAAATTCTAATACATAAAATAACTTAATTCACTACCCTTCCAATTAAATCTACTTTAGTTTCGGATAAAATTAGTTAGTACCGGCAACTACAAGTTAAGATTTACTCCTTGCCAAAATAATAAAAGTAAAACAGTACGTTTTTAATAAAACAAATTATACCTTTCTGCCCCCATCATCAACCTGTGGATTATGGTTTGCCGAACAGATAATCGGTAACGGAACTTGATGTCGAACATTTACAATTATCCATATCAACGTGATTGCAAACATCTTGTGAATCCTCTATAGAAACGTCAAGATTTCACTGCCAAAACCAAAATTAGTTGAGAAAAACACTGGACTATTAAGTTTATTCAAGAGCTTCAGATATATATATTAAAATTGGAGCACTGGAAAACAAACCTCGAAGCCCGGTGGTTTGGTTAGGTTCTCTCTCTGCGTTGAATTAATGCCTTGGGCCGATTATCGGGATTATGGGCGAGGCGCATATGTTTCTTCTATTTTATGGCGATGGTGGCAAGTCAATTATAATCTAGCGAGTTTCATCTATAAACACAATCATACTCACAAACTATATATGATATTACTTACAAATTACAATCAAGCTCTGATGACAATGAAATCAAACTGATTAGCCGTTAACCCAAAGAAAGATCCTGCAAAATCAATCAAACAACTGTTAAAGTTGTGAATGACTAAATTTGATTTCATATCCTTTGAAACATAATCAATTAAGTACAATATGAAGAAACTGATAGATCTTAATATCAAAAAATTAACACGTGAAACGACAGAATTGCAATTACAGATCTGTAAGCAAATGACAATCAAATAAAAAAGGAAAGACAATTTTACGTACCAGAATGTGATATTGGAGAAGATAAAGGGATTTTTTGGTGTTAATTGAGGTGGAAGACGAGAGCGATGTCAAAACAATATAAGACAATACACCAGATCAGGAACATTAGAATATGTAATAACCAAAACGGTTAAAAGTAATATTCTAGGCGATTAAATCGTGGAGGTAGTGGGCAGCAAAAGGTGGAGGTAACCACCAGCTACAAAAACCGACCATAACCTCCGGGAACCGCCATTAGAGCGGTTATTTTTGGGAGTTTAAACGGCAGAGATTTCATCTCAGCACGATCCGACGGTGAATATCGATTTAGAAAGCAGTTAGACTTAATGGGAACCATATATATATAATTCACTCTAATGACTAATCGTGTGTCATTAAGACAATCACACGTGTTAAGATTTTAAAGAAAATAACATTTATATGTTCCTTTCTTCAACGTGGACCGTCACCATGATTCAAGTATGATTGTCACCTTCCGTGATCCTCACCCCCTTTAGCGCCATAAAATCATATCCTTTCATCAGTCAACCTATGATATACTCTTCCGTGATCCTCACCCCCTTTTCTATATATTTTTTTAATTAGAGAGAGAGATAGAGAGGAAGAATGAAACGAAGAGGTCGGAACTCGGAACCCTGCCCAGATTTTCTCGGAAATTCACAGGCAAGGGAGAGGCGGCCCGTAGGGCTGTAAACGAACCGAACGTTCAGCAAACAGTTCGTGAATCGTTCGGTGGGAAGTTCGTTTATGTCTGTTCGATTAGCTTAACGAACGACCACGAACAAAAAAATTTGTTCGGTTAGCTTAGCGAACGAACACGAACACAGGTCTCGTTCGTCCAACTACGTTCGTGAGCATTCGGTAATATGTTCATTTACGTTTGTTCGTGTCCGTTTGATTATATAAAAAAATAATAAATAACAAACCTTTTATTTAAACATATTGAAAACTTGAAACCCTATTTTTTCTAAGTTAGCTAAAATTTGGACATTCTAAGACATTGTTGGGGATAATTATGTCAAATTAGTTAAACATGATTCATCGTTTGGTGGTCTAGTAGACTTCTTGTGTTTTGATTTATCATTTGATGATTGTATTTAACTATGCATATCCAATGCTTAAGGATAATAATGTTTTTATTTTTTTATTTTCAAGTTAAATGTTCGTTTGTGTTTGTTTTTATTTACTTGCGTTCGTTTGTGTTCGAGACCAATGTTCACGAACTGTTCGTGAACCACTGAATTTCCTTAACGAACGAACACGAACATAAACTTATGTTCGATATGCGTTCGTGAACAGTTCATGAACATGTTAATTTTGTTCCTGTTCGTTCGGTTCGTTTACAGCCATACGGCCCAGTGCTTCCTACTCCACCGACCCTTCAACTAAGCTCCCCGGGCACCCTTCGTGGAACCGTAACACCTAGCTTGACTTGGATCTTGTCTTTGTTTTTGCTTAATTAATTGCATGAAGTAGGCTTAATTGGAAGCAATTTATCTTTCATCTGGGATGAATATATGATTTACCTATATGAGTAGGGATTCTAAGAGAAGTCCATCTATCTTATTTGAGAACCTTGAGAAACATTCTGTACCACACATTTCTCTAAACTTTTCGTAATATACACATATGTATAGTTTAAAATTGACAATGTACATATACGTAATGTCAAATGTTGAATTATACACATATGTATATAGTTAATTTTAAACTATACATATGTGTATATTACGAAAAGCTTAAGGAAAATGTGTAATACAGAACGCTTCTCAACTTTCTTAATTAGCCTAGTGTTTCTCACACGATCCTAACCCTTACTTATATCACACTCTTCTTGTACTTTATCAATAACTTTGCTATGAATAAAATTTTACATAATATATAGTTGTTATTTGCATATGTCTCTAACTAGTTTTTGCCCCGCCCGCGTTGCGGGACAATAAGCCGAATATTTCTCTCTCATAACATGTATGTCTGTACAGAGGCCAACATCGTAATTATATTTTGAGCTGGGGGCGAAATCATAATTTTAAACTGAGGCAAAAGCGTAACTTTGAGCTGAGGGCAGAATCGTAATTTGAGCTAGGTGCAAAAACAACAATTTATTTTGAACTGGGGCAGAAACGTAATTTTAAACGGAGGGCGAAACCGTAATTTTAAACTGAGAACAAAATTAAGAATGGGTTTTTGAACCGAGGGCAAAAGCGTAATTTTGAGCTACGGGCAAAATTATAATTTTATTTTGAAGTGGTGGCAAAAACGTAATTTTAAACGAAGAACGAAAGCGTAATTTTAAACTGGGAATAAAATTAAGTTAAAAATAGATTGGTCGAATAGGGAAGTGACAGGCAAGCTGCCTGGCACTATTCCCTAAACTTGAAATTGTATATGCTTGCCTGGCACTATTCCCTGAACTTGAAATTGTATATGTAGTTAATGGATGTAAATGTGTGCTGTTTTTTAAAATAAAAGATGAAATGATTTTAAATACGTGCTAAGTGGCACCTTCATTTACAAATAATAAATAAAAGTTTATATAAACCCAATATTTTATTATTTACATTGTTGTATACTCTGTAGTTTAATTTTCAACTAGTGGTTTCCCCCGCGCTATGCGGTGGGAACTCATTTGGTATCTGTTCGGTTCGTTCTAGTACCGAGATTCACTACAACAGCTCAAAGAGAAATCTAAAAAAATAAAGTCGTGATATGCTGAAAATGATACATGTTTTATATCAATTGAAAACCATAAAAAGAATATTGGCTCCTATACTACCGATGTTGTTCGATTGAAATCGATTCGATTAGTGATGTATCAAATACTCGTACAGTTTATGATGCAAAAAATATGTGTTTTTTTAATATTCTTATGGGAACTTTACGATAAAAATAAATAAATTACTATAATTAAAGAAACAAATTAAATTAAAATAAATCCAAATAAATATAATATAATATTGTTATAACTTTCATTTAAGTTAGTGTTCATCAACACTTGGTATTAATATGTATAATATAATATTTATTTTCAATTAAAAAAACAAATTAAATTAGAATAAATCCAAATAAATATAATATAATATTTTTATAACTTTCATTTAAGTTACTGTTCATCAAGACTTGGTATTAATATATATAATATAATAATAATACATACATACAAACTAAACTAAACTTACAAAAGTTGGCGGAAATAGTGAAAGAAAATTATTGGCCAAAAGTGGCGGCTGACTTTAATATTTTTTTTTTTTTGCATAAAATAGTTATTTATAAGTCCTGTTAAATTACGATTTTATCCCTGTTAAAAATTACGATATTGCCTCCAGTTTGAAATTGAATTTATGCTTTGCCCCCAGCTTAGATCTATGATTTTGCCCTCTGTTAAAAAATACGATTTTGCCCTGGTTAAAAAAATATATATACTTTTGCCTATAATTCGGTTCCCATTTTAAAACTACAATTTCGCCCTCAGTTCAAAATAAAAATTTTGTTTACCTCTTTGCCCACATTAAAAAAAGTTATGATTTTGCCCACAATTCAAAATAAAAACATGATTTTGCCCTCACTTCAAAATATTATTTTACCTCTAGTTTAAAATTACGATTTTACCCCATCTAAAAATTACAATCTTCTCAGCGTTTTTTTGGCAAAACTATTATAGTCTTTTATTTGACTTGGTTGACTTAATTTAGTTTTTATTTGTGCCAAACAACTGCCTAAGATTCGCTAATTGGTCCTGACAAATTATTGTTTTGCCCCCAACTCTAAATTACACGCTTGTCTTTGTTTTAGTTATTTTGTTTATCATAACTACGATAGTTTTTTCTTTACTTGGTTAACTTGATCTATCTTTTTTGATATCGTGTTATAAGTAGCATGTATAACTAATCGAAATAAATGCGTACATGTTATTAAAGTGATAAATATTCGGTTTAACGCCCCGCAACGCGGGCGGGGCATACTCTAGTTATCGTTACATTCACGAGTTCTCACCATCTCTTTTGAAATTATCCTATATATACATTTACCAAATGGGGGAATAGTGTCAGGCAGTTGCCTGTCACTCCCCCATTGGACCAACACGTTTATTATTTTATATCCATTTTAAAATTACGTTTTTGCCCCCAGCTCAAAATAAAATTACGCTTTTTGTCCCAATCTCAAAATTACGATCTTGCCCTCAATTGAAAATTACGACTTTGCCTGACACTCCCCCATTGGACCAACCAGTTTATTATTTTATATCCATTCTAAAATTACGTTTTTGCCCCTTTTTAAAATTACGGTTTTGCCCCCAGCTCAAAATAAAATTACGCTTTTGTCCCCAACTCAAAATTACGATTTTTCCCTCCATTCAAAATAAAATTGTGGTTTTGCCCTCAGCTCAGAATTACCTTTTCGCCCCCAGTTCAAAATAAAATCATGTTTTTGCCCCCAGCTAAAAATTACAATTTTGCCCTCTCTTCAAAAATGTGATTTTTCCCCGTTTAAAAAAATTGTGATTTCGCACTCAATTCAAAAATACGTTTTTCCCCAGTACAAAATAAAATTATGTTTTTGCCCCCAACTCAAAATTACGATTTTGCCATCGGTTCAAAATAAAATTACGTTTTTGCCTCCAGCTTAAAATTACGATTGTGCCCTTAGTTCAAATTTATAGTACGTTGTTACTCCAATTTCAAAATTACGAATTTGACCCTGTGAAAATTTACAACTTTGCCCCCGGTTCAAATTTACAGTACTGCCATTACTTTAGATTTTGGCAAATTACGATTTTGCCCCAGTCAAAAAATATAACTTTCCCTCAGTTAAAAATTACAATATTGCCATTGTTTTAGTTTTTTTTCAAATCTATCAAAGTGTTTTGTTTTAATTGGTTGACTCGATTTAATTGTTTTTCGTGTCAATGAGTTGCCTAACACTCGCTCATTATTCGGCCATCGCCCCGAAACGCGGGCGGGGCATCAACTAGTTGAAAATAAAACAGAAAGAAAAGGTACTATGCTTTCTAATACAGTACATTTTTAAGGGCTGACAAAATTAATTCTGAGCATTCTATGGGGGCACTCACTAGATCAAATGGAGTATTCTGAGAGTAGCTCATGTCCACCACCAATTCCAAGGAAAACCCGGCAACCCACCCGTTTGTAGACACGACGGTGAAACTACCGGTAAAACTCGTTTGGCTCAATGATCGAACCCAAGTTTCCCTGAGTCTCCTATCAGTGCCCACCAATGCCTCATTCTGCACCAAGTGGGAGAAGAATCTCCCTAGAGAAATGCAAGTCTTCCTCCACTAAATCTAGAGATCATTAGCATTCTAATATAGTACACTAAAAATTCTATACAACCTTATAACACATTTTTATGTGTTCGATTAGTTACATGATTAAAAAATTAAAATATCTGATATACCCTAAATGAATTACAAGTTATACAGGTAACTAAAATACAACATAAGTTTGTATTAAATAGAATTTGCAACAATTGGGTCATTATAGTGTTAGCGAATGGTTAAAAGATGATGTTGACATTAGTGATTACCAAATTGACCATATTATTTTTTTGAAAGGCGGCACTTTATTATAGCAAACAACTGACAAGACGCTAGATAGAAGGAAGCAAGTGTCTTAATAGTGTTTGGTTACAAAGAAAACATATACTCATTTTGTTGTACAACAAGATTTTAATAACTATTTTTCATGTTTTGTATCAACTTACGTAATAGTGTTCGGTAATTTATATATATAACACTTGAATGGTATTGTTTCCAACATAGTAATATCACTTGTGATGACGGATGTCCCATTAATGATAAAAACGTGTATGTGTCTCCTAATCAACGAAGGATCAAACGGACGTCACACCCAAATCAACATGAGGTTCATGCTTATGCTTCGGCTGTATGCTCTGGAACCAAGGGGTCGAGGCGTATGGATTAAATAGCCATTTTTACCCTGGCTATAAACATAAATTCAGTACTCGCTATCCAATAATTTATGACCGATAGATGTTAGCAATTATAAAGCGCCTTTCGACTTACCCTAGATAACCAGGGCACTAAATGCCCCAATTACCATCACAACTTAACAATAGATAGTTAGATACGATCCCAAGCAACCATGTTTAACATTAGCTCATCTATTAAATACACATGTCAGGAAATTATTAGATGCGCCTTTACCCTAAATAGCCATGGCATTAAAGGCCTGAACTACCATAACCACTTAACTATAAATACGATCCCAAACAACCATGTTTGACATTTACTCCTCTATTAAATACACTCATGTAGAACTATCTTCTTGTGACGGGGCTAATGGTGTCTCTTTTTGGGCAGGTTCGAAGCCCCAATCTGTGGTCAATGTTGGTCGACAAGTCTAGTATAACAACTTACAAGCTGCAACCGAGTCTTGTGATTTTCTAAATTGTGCCATTAGCTGGATGGATGACTTAATATTAAATCAGTATCATATATCTCCATCTCCAATCCATTATCGATCTAGAATTTAGCCAAGTGTTGCAATGTATAAAGAACGTCTTGTCATATAAGTAACATGGAAGCATTATTTTTTGTTTGGTTGTTTCTTTTTAGGTGTCAAAGAATACCCAAGGCCCCACAATAATCCTGTTAGGTTTCTCTTTACTCTTTACAGCTGACCATTATATCACAGACAGAATGTTAGGTCAAAAGAATATATATATATATATATATAAAGTGACATGAGGATTTTTATATAAGAATCAAAGGTAGACGGACAACAAGCTGCGCCGCAACCCCACTTTGAATAGCAAATCCAATTCTACTAAAAACAAAACTCTGGCTCATCGGTGTTGAGAAATTGCCGTGCACGACCTTCTACACTCTGTCCAAGAATCGAATAGCTTCGGGTGCAATGGAACCAAAAGTATCAAAGAAAAGGGAACGAAAACATGTTGATTCTCAGCACAAGCTTTTTTATTTTTATATATAATCAAAGTTTTCTCTCCTCTTCTTTTAAACTTATAAATTATTTCCAAAAAAACACCTTAATAATAATAATTGATTTATGGTTTCAGGCAAACCAACAAACCATGTGCTCACATACAACACCCTTCCTAATCATGAAGCTAAGCTGTTTCCTTTTTGTGTTGTTTCAATAGAATTTAGAGTTTTTAGAGTGTAGACACTTGTACCTCCTACTCCCATGCTTTTCTTCAAGCAACAAAGCAACCCATTTTCTTTTCAAATAGTTAAAAAGAGTAAACAAGTGTATTATACTTTTTATAAAAAAAATTGAAAATAAATCACACTTATGCTAATGAAATACATGATTTAATCGTCGCATATCTACTTTTCTCGCGTATTTAGGCTATCTATTTTTCATGTACACAAAAATGGCGGCATAATATTTTGGGTAATCAAAACATATTTGTATGAACATAAGTCGCGCATCACTAAAACCGACCTTTGCTATTAAAGGGCATAAACGTTGACGATAAGTATCACGGAAACATACTAGTTTAAGCACACAAGGAGATTTTGTAATATATATAGGGAGGTTTGTCAGTGAGGAGAGAGATCAAAACATGGAAACCAACAAATGTTGTTGGAATCACATGATTAATCGTTGCTCGTGGAGTCGTGGTTGCTTTAATGTATTGATCAACTATCCACGCAAGTGGTTATAATATTGGCATGATCAACTGTCACCCCCTTAAGAGATGAGTTACATTTATTGATGGTCATCAGAGAGTGGTGGTTGTTGTGGGATTAGTAGAAGTCTATTGTTCTACATGTTACATTATATTTTTAATTATTATTATTGTAATTGTATTGTAGCCTTTGACCCTTCACTCCTTTCCATTACCACATTCACCATGGGTGTCCTCTTTTAGAGAATGTACAACACATCCAAGCAGGGGCGGACCTAAGTTATAAGCTGGGTGGGCGGGCGCACCCCTTGAAAAAAAAAATTAGTGTATTTTATAGGCAAAATTTTCCGACCACACTCCTTGAAATGTTGGTTAAGACCCACGTTCACACCCCCAGTAAATAATTTCTGGGTCCGCCACTGCTGATTCAAGTCATAAGATGTTGTCAATGTTATATTATGTTATGTTTCACCAAACTATTAAGTTCATAACATTGTGCAAAGATTATCAACTTGACATAAGATGAGAATATTTTTAACTTTAGAGTGAGTGTGTAACTTATGTTGCTTGAAGGATTAAAATTGGTGCCATTGATGGGTTTAGTAAGTACATTAATTTATCAAAGGAATAAAAGGTTTTGTCATTTCATGTCATCCGGACAACTATGATAAAACATAATATCCTCCATCAATAGGTATAAAATTCACCAAATAGTAGTTATAGGAAAATTAGTGATAGAGAAACATTACCGAAAGATACTTTATGGGACAGCGACAGTGACTGACCCAAGATTTATTTTATTGGAGAGCAATTGAGGGGCTTATCGAGCGATCAAGATTTTTGCCTAAAAACTACACCATTATTTTTTTTTCTGTGGGGTAGACCGTACCAACCCTTAGAGTAGATCCGTCCCTGATCATCATCGGCTAAAAGTTAAACAACACAAGAAATTGATCTTTTCATAATTTTCTCCTAGTTAAACTTTTGTTGCAAGACTAAAATCACAAATGCACATATTCCAAATATATACTTTTTACACTACTATTTTAACTCTTTTCTCTCTTTTTTTCATATACTACAAGTTATTTATAAAACAGGTCCACAAGGACTGCAATAAATAAAAAAAAAACAAACTAAAACCTAAACTTAGTCGAACACTACAACTGCAAGTCAACCTATGACAACCCAAACTCGCACAATCCTTAAAACACAAATTAACCTACGACCTTAAAACTGGCAAGAAGTACCCAGCCTCTGTCTCTGCCTCTGCCCCACAGCACCCGACTTACGCTCCACAAACGTGCGGTGCAACAGCCCCTGTAACGTCTCTAAAAACAGACCCCATTCGTCATCGGTCATATCCGCAACCTTCACAAAGCTAGCACTCGCTGGAAGCTGCTCGGTCGCACTCCTGTGCCCCGCTGACGAGTCACCGAGACTTAAATTTTTCTTCAACGACATTGACACATTCGATACAGACGGAACCTTTCCTGATATAGCAGGAAGCACGAGTTCCTCGGGTTCTTCGTGTTCGTCTTCTTCTTCGAGTTTCGATAGCGGGTTTCTCCCGGGTCCGAAGTGGAACGAAAAAATCGGGTTTACGGGTATTTCAGAATCATCACAATCGATTTCAAACTGAAAACTGTCTTCATGGGGCTCGGTTTTAGGGGATAACATGAACATTTCTCTTTCGGCTACCACCCGTCTAGCTTCCATGCACAAAACCTCGAGCTCACTGGGTTCCTCTTCACCACGCCTGAACTCGCGGGTCATCATCTCACCGATCTCAGCTAAACACAAACCGTAACCAGCCGCTTCTTTGAGGAAAATGGTGCAGAGGGTTAGAACCCGAAGACATGCTTCACGAATCATCGGAAGCTCGTTTCTAAGCATATCCGAGTCACGATACGGGTCGAGTGCTTTAATGTAGTCAATTTCGTCTTCTGAGAAAGGGATCGAAGCTTGTGGCCAATGGATCCACTCGAAATACGGATCCTCTAAGCTTTCGGGCAAACACAGACCGTGGTCAATGGGTATGAGTTCAACTTGTTGACCAAACGTCGCGCTACCGTTAAGCTTTCTAACAAGCAGGTTCCCCGCGTGACGGTCGGTGTTAAGAATCCTTATATCTAATATACCGATACGATGAACAGCAGAGACCGGGTAACTCGAGGTCCCGTGATCACTAGCATCAAAATCATGAGGGATAAACTGTTGCAAAGAAGCAATCTTGCAAACATGTTTCTTCTTTCTACCTTGTTTAATGTTGTTGTTGCTTCCACTAACACCATCATTAACATTGAAAATAGAGTGAGTGATTTTGACAAGTGCAGTTGGAGGTACATTAGCAAAGTGGTCATAATCAAGAAGGTAAGCAGCCACTTCACGAAAACCCGTTTCACCAACCCGAACCGACCGTTTCAACCCAGGCTGACCAAGCGCCTTACCCACGAACCCTTTCGGGTTGTTGGGCGCAAAAGGCTCTTCATCAGTCGGTTTCACAATCGCTACGCTCTCACCTTCACTGTTCCTAAAATAATAAGCACCTCCAAGCCCACCATTGACCTGGATCGGGTCAACACCGGCCTTTAACGCCATCACGATCTCGTTAACAAGCTCTTTCGTTCGCGAAAAGCCACCCGATTGACACAATATCTCAATAGGCCCGCTTCGATCACGCTGTTGTACATCTCTGCCCGAAGGAGACAAACACGGAGTTGAACTGCTTCTATGCATTAAATTCCTCGTTAACAGAAGCGGAGAATCATTACGAATCGCACTAAGATCGTTCTTCAAAACCATATCTCCAAAAGTCAAAGAACTTTCTTCAACCGGGACATTAAGCGCGATCTGTAACCTCCGTTTAACCATATGCGCATTATCATTTCTATCTAACTCCATTCCTAAAACACATCCGTTTTCGGTTTGAACAAAAACCCGCCTGCTCCCGGTCGGTTTCCTATCGTTCCCATGGTATTCCCGACCGATCGGGCTCTTAAAAACTGCTACAGCCATTTGAGTTTGAACCGGGCTGTCTAACTTACTAGACATGAACCAGTTAACCAGCCAAATTCAGAAGCTGATTGCAGACTATTTGTATAGTACAGTGCAAAAACAATCATCAAACACCAAAATTGATTGTTTTCACACACCACCCATGTGATTGAACCTAATCAGTGCAATTTCCCCTAATCTGTACACAAAAAAAAAAAAAAAACAAACAAGATACACAAAACAATCAGATTCATATACATATACAAATATACAATACTATCAAGATTATATTAAATTTTAGAGATTAAATACCACAAAACCATACTGATACTAGAGATGAGATCGGTACAGTACCAAATCTGAAGGTAACTATTAGGGATGAGATCGGTACAATACCAAACCGGTACGACACTTTGCATAGTACCGATACCGAAATCTAGCTAAAACTAGAATAAAATATGGCATATGTTTGGTTGGTACCGGTATGGTATGGTTCGGTACAGTTAAAAGTCCCGAACAGATTTTGTACTGTACCGATATCAAAATTAAGCTAGATTTAAAAACAAATATCGTACCGTATGATATGGTATCATACGGTACGATAGTAGTACTAACAGTACTAGAAATTATGAAACTATTAGCTCATAAATTGATGTAGACACAAAAATGACCTAAAAATCCAAAAAATCATGAAGATTAACAGCTGAAACATGTCATGAAACTCACCAGATAACCAGATCTGACGGAGATTAACGGAAAAAGAACGGAAGTCAAACGGTTCAAGATCCGGATAAGATGATTAACCGGAGAGAAAACCTGATGAAAAAAAGGGTTTTTTATATAAGAAAAATCGTATAAAAACGAATTAAAAAAACCCTTTTTTCTTCATCTTGTTGTTGTTGTTGCTCCTGTGAGTTCAATCACTCTCGAGTGTTCTCTCTCTAAATCTTGCTCTGAATAATCGTATCTATATAGAGGTTTGGACAGTGATATTCTTTTCACTCCGGTTTTTAAGGAGTAAAAGCCAGGGTTGAAATTCAACATATAAACTTAATTACGTTATTTAATAAAATTAATTCATGACAAAGATTTGTGTAACACGTAATTCTAGTTTTGAGTTTTAGTAGTGTAAACGTGTTTGGTTAGTTTTGGATCCAATTTATTAACACGTTTAATTGAGCGGATGGTGTTTAAGTTAACGTGACGGGTTAATTGGTTGTCTCGTTTACCTTTTGTTGTTTTCAAAAATTATGTTTTACGTAAAATTTAATCTGGTTGTGTATTTTATGTTAGATTTTAATTTTAGTATATAGAAAAGAACTTGATATCAAGTTGTATAGTATAAACGTACTAACTCTCTATATATTTGAAAATCTTATTTGTGAATATGTATTTGTTAAGTATTAATATACGAGAGATTTAAACAAGTCATGTTCATATCAAACTAATGGTGGTTTTATAATTTTTTTTTCAGGGGAGACAATTTAGATGGTTTAACCAAATTTTTAAAGGGTGATCAAGATTCTTACCTAAAATTAACACTAATTTTTATTTAGAGAGAGTGATTGCCCGTTCCTTCGGTAGTAGGTACGCCACTATGTCAAACTGTAAATACTCGTATTCAATTCAAAGTTCATATGCTTAACACAAATTCCAGATTCGGCATGTCACCTTGAAAACACGACTTATTTAACACTCAGGTAGTGTTTGGTATGCAGTAATTAGAGGTGGAATGGAATGAGTGATTACGAGGGAATGAAGAAAAGAGTGTTTGGTTGGTCAATGGAATGGAATCACTCATTCCGAAAGGCATTCCATTCCCTCAAAATCATTCCTTCCACCCCCCATGTTTTTTTTCCACTCCATCCCCTCTTGCACTATTCATCAACAACACCACAACCCACGACCTTCGCCACAACCCACCACCACCACCACCGACCACTGACGCCACCGCCGCCACCCGCCACCACCTCACCCCGACAGCCACCGCCGCCGTCGCCGCCACCCACTCGCCACCGTTATCACCCATTGTTACGACCAACCACTAACGCCACTCGTCGCCGCCCACCACCATCGTCGACGCCACCACCACCGCCACCGCCACCACCAACCGCCACCGCCGCCACCAACCGCCATCTTTGCTGCCACCCACCACCAACGGCCACCTTGTCGCCACCACCACTCGTCGTCGTCGCCGCACCGCCACTCGCCGCCACCACCACCACCCATCACCGCCGCCGACACCCACCACCGCCACCTATAACCACCCACAATCACTATCACCGACCACCACCACCACTCACCGCTAATTTTATTACTCCGTTTTTCTTGCCTAACGAACAATACACAATAATAATTCATTCCATTCACATGGTAACCAAACAAGACATGGAATGGTAATGATCCATTGCATTCCCTCATCCATTGCATTCACTCGTCCATTTCATTCCTTCGTCCATTCCTTCAACCTAACCAATTACCTTTCTTTATAAAAAACATCAATTTTTTTAATTTAGGTAGTTTAAAATGTAAAGAATCCAAGTAGGTAAAACAAAAATAGAACGAACTTATTTATATTTTCATCACGCAAAAGAATGTTACATTCGATAAATACAAAAGACTTTATAATATTTCTTTAGAATGGAGTGTGCGGTTGGAGCCCCCTAGGGGCTTTATCAAGCCACGTAAGCGACACATAGGATCCACGTCAGCCAGGGGGCTTTATCACACCTCTCTTTAATTTGCACGGTGTGTGATAGAGCCCCTATCAAACAAAATTAAAAAAAATATTCATTAGATTAAATCAAGTGAGCCCCACTTGAACATCTCATTCTTGGCGTTAACATGATGGAGCCCCCTAGACGCTAACATGGTGGGTGTGGGTGTTTGGCGACCATAGACGCTATAGGTGATGAGGTGGCACAATGGAGCCCCCATACCCTCCGGCCTTAGTAAAGCTTTTATACCGAAATTATAATATACTTATGTTTTTCGAAATTATAAAATACTTATGTTTTGGATATTTTAGTGAATATTTAATTATTAATTAATTTATCTCGGTTAATGGATATTTTAGTGAATATTTAATTAATTTATTAATTTATCTCGGTTAATCTTCTTAGATTTTTGGTTTAGAAGGATCTCGAAGAAGGTGAACTGTCCGTTGGATTATAAATGGGAGGATGTGATCTGAGCCGTCGGAAGAAATAAAGAACAACGGTGACGTGGAAATAACTGATTGGATAGGGATATGACAAGTCAACGTCCAAACAACAGTTTGGTGTGTGTTGTATAGATTTGACCTTAGTGTCTTCACTCGTAGGTAGCTTTTTACTACAATTATTAAGTGCGAATGTAGGGCTATAAACGAACCGAACGTTCAGCGAACAGTTTGTGAACTGTTCGGTGGGAAGTTCGTTTATGTTCGTTCGTTTAATAAACGAACGAACATAAACAAGAAATTTCGTTCGATTAGTTAAATGAACGAACATGAACATAGGTCTCGTTCGTTCGATTGTGTTCGTGAACGTTCGGCAAGGTGTTCGTTAACATTCGTTGATTTGCGTTCGTTTATGTACGTATGTTTGTGTTTTTATTGAAGATCTTTGTACTTTCTTATATTTTATTTGTACTTTTTATATTATTAAACTTTTATTTATTTTATTTCCCTAACAATTAAACTAGGAAACCCACTTTCACCTTGTTTATGCAGTATTTCCCTTTCAATTCTCATTATTTACGTCCACGAATAACCTCCGTTCCACAATAAGGGATTCAAGTTCGAGTGCTACTCTCTAGGCCATCTATCTTTATCCTTCGTCGCGTTCGCCAAATTTATTTGTGTTCGTGAACCGTTCGCGAACACGCTCATTTCCTTAATGAACGAACACGAACATAAAATCTCATTCGGTAAATGTTCATGAACCGTTCGTGAACACATTTATTTCCTTAACGAACGAACATGAACAAGGCCTTGTTCGTGTTCGTTCGGTTCGTTTACAGCCCTATGCGAATGATATCTAGATCAAGTGGTGGAACACTTGTATTTCTTTTAAGAGATACAAGTTTAATTTTCATTTAGTGTAGAGTGAGACATTGATGAGCAATGATAAAAGACCCAGGGAAACATGTGTTTGATCCTTGAGCAAACGGGTTTTACCGGTAATTTCATTGTCGTGCCTACGGGCGGGTGGATTACCGGGTTTTCCCCATAATTGGTGGTGGGCTCGGGTTACTCTCGGAGTACTCCGTTTGGTCTAGTGGGTGACCCAAGAATGTTCGAGATTGATTTTGTTGGCCGTTAAAAAAAAAACTACAATTATTCAGTAAAATTATAAGTTTAGCATTTTACTATAATTATTAAGTAAAAGACTTAATTGCCAAAATCGTCCCTGAGTTTTATGCATGTTTGCTAGTTTCATCCAAAACATTTTTTTTTGTACCATATGACCCTTCACATTTGAGACTTTTTACCATTTTCATTCAAATTTCTAATTTGCTTTATTTTTTTGTCAGACATTTAGATGAAAATGACAAAAAAATCCCAAATCTTAGGGACCATTTTGGCAAAAAAAAAAAAGTTAGATGTTTTGATGAAAACGACAAAAAATCCCAAAAGCAAAGTACAATATGGTACAAAAAGATTGTTTTGGATGAAACTGACAAACATGTCCAAACCTTAAACCTTAGGGACACTTTTGGCAAGTTAGTTATAAGTTTATTATTTGATTGTGAGTTATACTAACATTAAAAAGTGATTACGTTTGTTTTTGTCTTTGATTTCTTCGTTATATCAAGGCAAATTGGATTTAAATAATCCCAATTTTCTCAATTTGGTCGATAATAATCTCAACTCAGTTATTGGCCGATAATAATCCAAAAAGATCCATTTTGGACGATAATAGTCTGCTGTTATGTAACACCCCGAAAACGGGTTTGGTAATCAAACCCCGTTAATACAAAAAGATGGGTAAAGTACCGTTAGTGGTAAAAGTAACCCGGTAAATATTAGGATTTAAATAAATAATCCTAATATTAATTAAAATGCGGATAAGAATTTTCAAAAAGAAAATAATAAAATGGACAAAAGGCCCGAGTTAACGGAACTTAAAATAAAAGGGTTAGAACTCCCGGAACTCGCTAAGTTAACTAGGGGTAATTAACTAAAGAAGCATGGACTAGTAAGCCTTTTATAAACCATGGATATTTGAGGGACCAAAGTTGGACAATTGCAAAGTGGTATTATTAAAACAAAAATTAAACACCAAACACACACTTGTGTGTGTGTCTGGTTCGATAAAAAACACAGGGGCGACCAAGTTCTTCCACCAAACCCTAGTTCATGCTAAATTGTCCAAATTGAAGGCCTAAATCAGTTCCAAAACGAAATCTGAGCATAGATTGGTGATCTCCTCTGAAAAGGGATCATAAGGTATGTAAATTTTGTAGAAAATTTCCATCTAAATTTCTGGATGAACTTAGAGAAATCGAAAATTGATGTTGCATGAATGATATGTAGATGCAATAGGAACATTTAAATGCCTAAGAGTAAACCCTAGACAAGTATATATTGAAATCATGCTTAGCTCAAGTAAATTCAAAATTTTGTTCATGCTAAATTCATGTATGAGATGTTTTTAGGATTTTGATTGCTAAAAATTAGTGTTATGATGTCAAGAACATGCTTAAATTGAAAGCTGAATTCAAACAGCTCCTGATCAGAATTTACAGCCGATTTGTATTGGCTGTAACTTGAACAAAACGGGACAAAAACATGTGTTTCTTGAGTCTTAAATGTAATTCCAGGAAATATCTTTAAAACCCCACTGGAATCGCATTTTTTCGACAAAAATTGAGCGTTTTATGAATTTTTCCGTATCAAAGGTTTAAGCTGCGTTTTCTGGCAGAATTTGCAGCCCATTACGAATGTCATAACTCAATTTAGGAATTGAGTTATGATCTGAAATTCTTACTGTAGAAAGTTTTAAGTGATTAAAAGAATCGCCAGTTGGAATTTCGTCAAACGGATAAACGAGGAATTTTTAATGAATTTTTCCGTAAGCTGCAGTCAGAAGTGACGAATCTGATTGCAGCTTAGTAAATGAATTTTTACGAATTTCTGGTAAAGAGTTAGATCTTGAAATTTTAACAAAAGGCCGAACCCTCCGAGAGGTACGCCACATAAAAAAATCATAATTTTTGAAGACTTGTAAACAGGCTAAACAAGTCACCAAACACAGCCCATTTTCAGTGATATGAAATGCCTGAATGAAATCGCGGTCTATTTGGTTGTGTGTAAAACATGATTATATTAAGTGTTCGGATGAATGCATAGAAATGTGTAAGGTGGAAGATCATATTAAATTATGGTTAATCTAACCACCTTGTGAACATTGGATAATAGTTTGGCGCTTAACAAGCTAGGTAGAAGCTTGTGGATGAAACGGGTCAAACGGAGCGAGCATGGAAAGAAAAGCGTGGCATGGATGCAAGGTAAGTAAATCTTACATGGTTTCTTGTAGAATGTGTATCTAATCTATAAGTTATAAATGCGATAAATATAAGGTTTGAAATATGGTTCCGACGCAAAACGATACGGGTCGGAATAAAAGTAAATGATAAAAACCTTGGTTAATGGTAAAATGGGGCGAAATGGTAAAGTAGTTATGAAAGGACTTAGATATAATGAGTTTTTGGAACGACTGCTTTATAAGTAAGCCTAAAAGAATAAAAAGGGTAAGACGATGATTTAGTCAAGTTTAAATGGTTCAAAGTTGAAGTTTAAAACGACACCAAGTGGCATAAGCCATATTGGGTAAATGTGTAAGAAACGGATTTAAGAGACCTAACTAATTGGTGAAGAATCCGAAACGAATTACTTAACGGAATGGTAAATAAATGGCATTCATATATAAGCACAAAATGTTTGGTTGTTAGACCAAACGAGTCAAATGGTAAGTTGATACCATTTGACAATTTACGACTAATAATGTTTGTCGAGTCTTAAGCCACAGGATAAAACGATTTGAGAATTAGCGATGCGAGGAATTAACCATTTATTTGATACAAGGTATTAGAACGGGTCAATATGTTGATCCGAACCAGGTACGCATATTTTGAGTTATAGATAAGTATACAGTAGATTGTGCATAATAAATGGGAAAGATTTAAACTTAAAAGGTTTAAATCTTCGAAACAGGTCGAAAGAATTATGCGCATAGATTGGGTACTACCCGCGTAATTCATAAAAGTTACAAACCCGAATTAAAGATTTTGAGATAAACATGTTGATGTATGCTTAATGGTTAATTAGAAACAAGTTTGTGGTTTAAAAACTTGAACGGGTCAAAAGTCTAAAAAATAAAATAAATTTTAAAGCCAAGGGCTCGAAGCCTATTAATTTGTGAATTCAGATGTTAAGTTTGAAAGCTACCGTAAGTTACGGTAGCTACCGTAACTTACGGTAGCGAATAAATTGTTACGGCAGTTTTCTACTGCCTTACTGCCTTACGGCAGACCAGTTGTAACACCTCGAATTTTTGTGTCCAATGATGTGTTAACACGTGGCATTTGTTTACACGTGGCATCTATAATAAATAAAGGACTAATTTTGACAAACCTTGAAAGTATATATAAATTCGAGGGTTATAAATGTCAACAAGGGTAAATATACTGTATAGTATCCCTAAATAATGCTTAAACCTTCAAACGAATAAATTATAGATCGTACAAATATAAAACGCGGAAGAAAGTGGGAGATTACAAACTACAGGGGTTAACTGTGTCAACATGTTTAATAATACCTCTGAGTGACCCTTTAACGTCCCAAAGACTTTGTAACGGTATTATACCCCCACTAAAATAAATATATGAATTACGCGAAGTTTCGATATGAAACGAGAAAGTTACGATCAAATACGTAGAAGAAGGGTTAAAAGCGTCAACAGTGAAAGTTAAGGCTTTCCAATATAATTAATAAATAAACCGGGGACTTATTAATGCGGGTAATTAACACGAGGCCCCTATCGGTAAATAACCGAGGGCCAAACCGCAAAGTTACCCCTTCAGAACCGAAAGGCCAGGTGAATCATTACGAAAGATTTCGTTATTAATGGCCCGATTCTGTAATGATTATAAAAGATATGAAAAATTCTGAAAATATAACCTCACGCGACCCGCGTAAGGTTTAAACCTAAGTCGAGGCGGGCCGCGAGCTCCCTCTATTACGCGTCTGATCTTCTGATCCTAGGCGACCCGCGTAAAGGTTGCATGGAATGTCCATGCGGGTCGCGTACGACGCCCAGATGCAGAATAGTTGTGGTTTCTTGACTTTTGAGCTCTTGAACGATCATTTGATCAATTATGGCAGCATGGGTGACCCCTACACGACCCATACACCTCAGGGGACATCTACCCATCATCATGGTCAGTATAGATTGTTGTGTAGTGAACTAGAGGGCATGGTTGCACTATAAATAGCACCATTGTGCTCATAACCTTCATCACACTCAAAACACACTATCTGATCATTCTAAGGAGCTCTCTAGCTTTTCTTCTGCTCTATAGTCAAGAACACAACCTCTGTAAGTGATCTCACCCTTTGTGGTGTCACATTTCCATAGTTATAGCCTATAAACGCAACCGTCGTAACTAACGGTTGTCATTGCAATATCTTGCAAACGATTCAGTCTTATGACGAATCAAAAATGGTTATGAGTTGGTATTTATGTGGGTATTAAACCTCTAAAATGGTTCCCCCTGATCACCACTCTAACTATGTCAATTATCGAGTCAAACGTGCGGTTAAAAAGTCAACAGAAAGCTATTTTAGCGATTTATGCATAATCTGTAATGTATATGTTATGGAACCTGTTTTGACAATCATAAAACATGATAATAAGTATATAAACCTGTTTGCGCTCGTTTGAATCGATCATTTACTATGTAGAACCTGTTCGGAGCCGAAAGTCGCAAAAGTTTGACTTTTGCTTTGACTTCAGTTCTGACCCGTTTTAGTGAGGTATAAATATACCCTAGGACTCTCTTAAGACCAGGTCACATGTTGGTATAAGCCTCTGTGGTCGGTTCATGAGTTACCCGAGTCTTTTACGTATTTCCGTCATTCGCCTAAAAGTTGACCGTAACGGCCTTTTAAAATTAAAACGAGTATTTCGGACACGTGAACGGACCAAAACCTTGCTTGTTAAATTATAAGCATGTCCCTAAAGTTTCACGTCAATCCGAGGTCTAGAATGGGAGTTATGCTAAAAGGCGCACTTTTAAGAAAGTTTTGTAATTAACGGCGCAATTAGCATAACGCCCATCTAACCCAAGTTTTCGTCACCAAAACTTTTACCCACTGTGGTAAAATAATATTTTGGGAATTTTAAAGATTTTTAATAATTTTTACCTTGCTCATAACCTGCGGTTATGGCTACGGTTCGGTAAATACCGAATATGCCCTTTTTGGCCAAAACGGGAGTTCTACAAGGTCTTTTGACCCGATTCAAGTTGCTACTGATTTTAAATAATAAATAAAGTATTTTAAGCTTTATAAACTGTCCGGGAAACTCAGATTTCCTGTAGAACTCGAAAATCCCTTTTAAAGTCTTTGAAATGACCAAAAAGCCCCTACGGGGCATAATATTAACTTAAACTCGTTACGGGCATTACGGAAGGTATCCTACTGATACCAGAATACTTTTAAGGCATATTGACTTAGGAAATAAGCGTACGACTCTTATAGTTAACCGTTTCGCCTATTTGCGCACACGGTACGGCTCACGGAACTAGTTTTCGTGCAATAGCCGATACGGGTCAAATTATACTATTTGAACCCCAAAATCCAGAGTATGAACCATTGACCCATATAAAAACAAGTCTCTGAACTTGTTGGGTCCAAATCATACTCCATTCTCGGTTTTCGCCTTTTCGTGCGAATTAACCAAATCTATATATCGGAATCAACCGGTTTAAGCTACGGCTAATACAAGGACCGTTAGGATTCTAAGAGGTTAACTAAAACCTTCGTTCCAGATTAGGAGCCCCAGTAAAAGCTATCGGTGACTTGATCTTAATTAAGGATTTATACTTGCAAAGGTAAATACTTTTGACTTATTTCCCCTATATGGGCTTGGGTTACGGTATATTAATACCGCTTGATTGAGCACTATATTCGTCCACCGCTTAGGTGGATAACTAAATAATATGATTGGCTCATTTAAACAGTTTTGTTGCTTATAAGCCTTTGGGGGGTTTAATGACCGTTGTCCCGGATATCCTCGGCATCATTTTACGAAATGGCCACGACCATCGACATCCCGGTGTAGGCGTACACCCGGTATAAAGTGTCGACATTAAAACTAAAAGACGTAGCCGTTGGTTTCTGTACTACGGTTTTACGCAAACGTGGTGTGTCTATAAATCTTTAACCCGGCACGACCCGGGCTACTGAACGCATAAAAGAACATGTAAAACGTTCACAAGATCATTATGAATTTTCCCAAGTTATAAAAGAGTTTGTGCCTTGTGCATCCAAATCAATTTTTATAAACATTTTCAAATGTGTCAGTTGAATGTATTTACCAGTGTAAACTGACGTATTTTCCCCAAAAAGATTAAGTGCAGGTACCTAAACGTAATTGGCTGGTATTAGCTCCCTAGCGTCGGGATAAGCCTCGCAAGCTTGATTGCAGTATCTGATGGAACAATACTTTATAATTAATTACGATCCGCTGTGGATATATTCAACCCTTGTAATACATTTTGATATTACGATCAAAGGTTGAAGTTTATATATTTATTTTATGCTTCCGCTGTGCATTATTTAATTGTGTGGTTTGACTATAATGTTGCCAACATCGTCACGGTAATCCCCCACCGGGCCCACCGGTGAGACAGTTGGAAATCGGGGTGTGACAGGTTGGTATCAGAGCCAACATTGAGTGAATTAAACACTATCCTATTGTGTTTAATCTCAGTGACACAATTGCACATACTTGAGTCTAGACAATAACTTAGGACAAATTCGGATTATTATTCCTTTTTGTCTTTATTTTCGAATTGATTTTTAATAAGTTTTGGAACAGGAAAATGCCACCTGTTATATTCCGAGGAAGAGGAAGGGGACGTAGAGGCCGAGGAGAAATCGTGACACATCACGATCAAGAAGCTGGACCATCTGGTACAAGACATCCTTCGATGACAAGGAGCGAAGAGCCACAACGACGAAGAGATCTTTACGAACCAGCGAGGCATTCCACTTCGCACAGCTCAACGCCATCCTACCGGCACTCCTTTGGGCCAGATTCAGAAAATAATCCCAACAACCCACAACCTTCCTTCATACCTCTACAACGTTCGGTATCCCACCGAAACTACGACGACCCTAGTCCATACTATGTAGCTCAGTTTAATCCGGCTGACTACATACAGGAACCTTCAGGTTTTGTTCCACTAGGACCACAAGACCACTTTTCTGAAGATCCCATGGAGGAAGATGAGGATCCAACTGAACCAGCTCGTGGTACGCCCACGCATCCGATAGAAGTATCTGATGGATCTTCATATCATGGTCCGCAATATCAAGGCCCAGACAGCTTTATGGCCTTGTTTGACCGACATGAGTGGTACAACACACCATCTCATCAGACATCGCAACCGAGACATCCACAGGATCCATCTGAGGATTCACGCTTTGAGGCAGTTACGCCACCACCTCCGCCACCGGCACAACCAGTAATACCTGATCCGCCGAGGCGTAGGAGGACCAATGCTCGTATGTCTACACGAGGAGGAGGGGGTAACCACTTCAGCACTCCTCGACATTCTAGTAGTAGCCACTATCCGCCACTACATGAAGAAGGACCTTCAAGTCCTATACAGGAGGCGAACTCCGCACCTACTGCACGAAATTCGCCACCATTTGGGTATGACCAACCCATACCAGCTTACACAGGTCCAACGGCTTACAATCCGTTTGAACCGTCACAAGCACAATACAACTACGGCTATGAGCGCGACCCATATGTGGTGTCGGCTAGATATAATGCGCGCTACCCTGACGGAGCACATGGAAACATGGGACCACCGGACTACTCAGCTCATGGGTATCCAATACCTCCCAGACCTCCAGTTCCACATCAAGCGCCACAACCACGATTTTCTCCTCCTGAACAGGAAGAAATACTCCATCGACTAGATCGAGTGGAGAGAGAGTTCGAGGAAGAGAAGAAAAGCCACCGAGGATTTCTCAAGGGCTTGGCGAACCTACTAAAGGGCAAAAAGAAGAAACGTGACCACTAGCCCTTAATAGTTGTACTAATGTAATTTCTACTTTGAAATAAGTCCCTACGTGGACAACTTATCGTATTTCAGTCCCTACGTGGACTTATCTTTAGTCCTTGCATGGACACCTATCTTATATTAGTCCCTGCGTGGACTTGTCACTTATTTTAAAACCTCTATGGAGGTATGTATTATTTGAAAGACCCGTTTAGGGCAATATGTAATTGTATTTGAGATTTTGGAATGTATGTTATGAGTTTTGTTTTAATAGATATAAAAATAAATCAAAAACCATTCCTTTTATATTGATCTGCCTAATAAAGAATCTTAAAGGGGTGAAACCTAGCTTGGGGTCTTTTAAGATCAGCCAAGATGGTACGACCTAGCTGAAAAGATTCTGATTCCCTGTTAACCTCTGTACGCATGTTAACATTCATGGCAGATGTGATTCGTTATAATCACGCACGTCATTCCTATACAATAATCCTTTAAGGATTTCAAAACCCAACTAAATGATATATAAATCGTGGGTTAAATCACCAGCAAAGGTGATCAATATTATAAGGACATCCATTTAGCGATGCAATGCCTACGGGCCAATATTATAAAGACATCCATTTAGCGATGCAATGCCTACGGGCCAATATTACAAAGACATCCATTTAACGATGCAATGCCTACGGGCCGATATTACGAAGACATCCATTAGTGATGTAGTGCCTACGGGCCAGTATTATTAAAACATCCATTAGCGATGTAGTGCCTACGGGCCAGTATTATTAAAACATCCATTAGTGATGTAGTGCCTACGGGCCAATATTATCAAAACATCCATTAGTGATGTAGTGCCTACGGGCCAATATTATTAAGACATCCATTAGTGATGTAGTGCCTACGGGC
Source organism: Helianthus annuus (assembly GCF_002127325.2). Taxonomy (NCBI): domain Eukaryota; kingdom Viridiplantae; phylum Streptophyta; class Magnoliopsida; order Asterales; family Asteraceae; genus Helianthus; species Helianthus annuus. The sequence goes on from NC_035440.2 coordinate 14,889,139, forward strand.
CAACCATATTAAAACGTCCATTAGAGGTGTAGTGCCTATGGGCCATAATAATTGTCTTATAACAACAAAGAACAGTGGTGGTCTATGACTCCCTGTCAGAAAGAGATAAAGAACTACGGTTCAATTCTCTATGCCTTTGATTCTCTGGAATCTCGGCCAGTATTATAAAACATCATCATGATTAGGCTTTATGCCGCCAATACTATTTATATAGTTAATATAGGATATATTCAAATCCTAATATTTAATGAGTTAATAAGTTAACCGAATATGGTCTCTGTACCATGGTTGACAAATTGTCATAAAAGACAATCATATAAATCTCCTAAATTAAAATTTTGTTATCTTCTGTAACAGATTCAAGTTACAAATGGCGGATCCCGATGGAGAGAACAGCCACACGAATGAAGATGACTATGACAATGCGTCAGTACATTTGACAGGCGCACAACTAAAGGCTCTGATCAACAATGCTGTCCAGGCAGCGATTGATCGTCAAAATACTGAGTCTCAAGGCAGATCCGTGTCAAAACCACACTCTAAACCAAAGACACACTCCAAACCACCCTCTGAACCCAAGAAAGATGACGACAAGCATTCGTCTACTGAGCACAGCGTTCATCGCGACAGAGAATATACCGATGCGTCCAGTGCTAAGGGTTGCACCTACAAATACTTTGTATCATGTAAGCCCCGTGAATTTACAGGGGAGAAAGGTGCGGTTGACTGTATCACCTGGCTGGACGAGATGGACACGATTGTGGACATCAGCGGGTGCGCTGAGAGGGACGTGGTTAAGTTTGTGTCCCAGTCATTCAAGGGCGAGGCCCTGGCGTGGTGGAGAGCTCTGGTGCAGGCTTCAGGTAAGTCTGCCTTGTACAAAATGTCATGGGGGGAGTTTATTACCCTCATAAAAGAAAACTACTGCCCTCAGCACGAGGTTGAGAAGATTGAGGCGGATTTCGTCTCACTGGTGATGACAAACCTGGATTGTCAAGCTTATCTGACAAGCTTTAACACTATGTCACGCCTGGTGCCATATCTTGTGACACCAGAGTCAAGAAGGATTGCCCGATTCATTGGGGGCTTAGAGCCGGCGATCAAGGCCAGCGTAAAGGCCTCTAGGCCAACGACCTTCAGGTCAGTTACTGACCTCTCCTTGTCTCTTACACTTGATGCTGTCCGTCTGAGGGCACAAAGGAGCAAGGAGGCTGAGAAGCGAAAGCGTGAGGATGATACCTCACGAAAGTCCGGTAAAAAGCACCGTGGAAACGGTGAGGGCAAGAAAGGGTCGGAGGCAAGGAAGGAGGGGCAATCTGATGGGAGACCTTACTGCAAGGTCTGCAAGAAACCTCACTCTGGGAAGTGTAGGTTTGCGTCTGGTTCACAGTCGCAACAAAAGACTCCATCCTGTGGGCTATGCAAGTCCAAGGAGCATAAGACAGTGGAGTGCAAAAAGATAAAGGACGCAACCTGCTTTAATTGCAATGAAAAGGGGCACATAAAGAGTAATTGCCCGAAGTATGCCAAGAAGGCGGAAGAAACGAAGAAATCAAATGCGAGAATTTTTCGTTTGGATGCAAAGGAAGCGGTCAAGGACGACACTGTGCTTACAGGTACTTTTCTCGTAAATAATATATTTGCAAGAGTACTGTTCGATTCTGGCGCTGACAAGTCCTTTGTAGACCAGAAATTTTGCCAACTACTAAATATGCCAATCAAAACCCTTGACGTGAAATACGAAGTAGAGTTAGCAGACGGCACGATAGAAACCGTCTCTACTATTCTAGAAGGATGTGAAATATCCATTAGGAACCATTCTTTTCCTTTATCTCTGCTTCCTTTCAAACTTGCGGGTTTTGATATCGTGCTAGGCATGGACTGGTTATCCCATAACCAGGCCCAAATCATTTGTGGCAAGAGGCAAATAGTTTTAAAGACTCCGAGTGGTGAATCTCTTACCATTCGAGGGGATACGCATTACGGATTGCCCGAAGACGTATCTATGCTGAAAGCTTCTAGGTGTTTAAACAGAGGCTGTGTAATTTACATGGCTCAGGTGATAATTGAAGAACCAAAGCCGAAGATCGAGGATCTTCCTGTCATTTCTGAATACCCCGAGGTTTTTCCTGAAGAACTACCTGGTTTGCCACCAGATAGACAAGTGGAGTTCAGAATTGACATCATTCCTGGAGCAGCTCCGATAGCAAGAGCACCTTACAGATTAGCGCCAACGGAAATGAAAGAACTAAGGACCCAGTTGGATGAACTGCTGGCGAAAGGTTTTATCAGACCTAGTTCATCTCCCTGGGGAGCTCCTGTCCTATTTGTAAAGAAGAAGGACGGATCGATGCGATTATGCATCGACTATCGAGAACTAAATAAAGTTACCATAAAGAATAGATATCCTTTACCAAGGATCGATGATCTGTTCGACCAGCTGCAAGGAGCAAGCTACTTCTCCAAGATCGACTTAAGGTCGGGTTATCATCAACTAAGGGTCAAAGATGAAGATATACACAAGACTGCATTTAGGACTCGCTATGGTCATTACGAGTTCCTAGTGATGCCTTTTGGGCTCACAAATGCACCGGCTGCGTTCATGGATCTCATGAATCGCGTTTGCAAGCCGTACTTGGACAAATTCGTCATAGTCTTCATTGACGATATTCTTATCTATTCCAAGAACCAAGCTGACCACGAGAAGCATCTCCGTTGCATTCTCGAATTACTACAGCGTGAGAAACTCTACGCCAAATTCTCGAAATGTGAATTCTGGCTACGAGAGGTCCAGTTTTTAGGACACGTTGTGAGTGAGCGTGGTATCCAAGTGGATCCCGCTAAGGTAGAGGCGGTCATGAACTGGCAAGAGCCAAAGACGCCTACCGAAATTCGTAGTTTCCTGGGGTTAGCAGGATACTACCGGAGGTTTATTGAAAATTTTTCAAGGATTGCTGCGCCCTTGACTTCCTTGACCAAGAAGAAAGAAAAGTACATTTGGGGCCCGAAGCAGCAAGAGTCCTTTGAAATACTGAAGCAGAAGCTAAGCAACGCACCTGTGTTGACCTTACCCGAGGGTACAGATGAATTCGTAGTTTACTGCGATGCATCACATACAGGCATGGGGTGTGTGCTTATGCAGAAGGGCAAGGTGATTGCCTATGCTTCAAGGCAATTAAAGGTGCATGAAAAGAATTACACCACCCATGACTTGGAGTTGGGTGCCGTTGTATTTGCACTTAAGCTGTGGAGGCACTACCTTTATGGTATTAAATTTGTGATTTATTCAGATCACAAAAGCCTTCAGCACCTGTTCAACCAGAAGGAGTTGAACATGAGACAACGCCGTTGGATGGAAACCCTGAATGATTATGACTGCGAAATCAGGTACCATCCCGGCAAGGCGAATGTAGTCGCCGATGCATTGAGCAGGAAAGAAAGGGTAAAACCCATTCGAATCAATGCCAAGAGCATTGAGGTTAAAAATAATTTGATGGAAAGGATATTAGCTGCGCAGCGTGAGGCTGTGTTGGAAGCTAATTATCCAAATGAAAAGCTGGGAGTAACTGAGGAGCAGTTGACTCTTAGCAAGGATGGAATTCTTAGGCTAAATGGACGTATATGGGTTCCGATTTATGGGGGACTACGAGATGTTGTTCTCCAGGAAGCCCATAGTTCTAAATACTCAGTCCATCCTGGTGCTGATAAAATGTACCAAGACTTAAAGGCAAATTATTGGTGGATAGGCTTGAAAAAGTCTGTAGCCGCCCATGTAGCAAAGTGCTTGACTTGTGCTCAAGTCAAAGCCGAGCACCAAAAGCCGTCCGGTTTGCTACAACAGCCTGAACTTCCCGAGTGGAAGTGGGAATGCGTAACTATGGACTTCATAACCAAGTTACCCAAAACCAGGAAAGGAAACGATACAATATGGGTCATAGTCGATAGGCTGACTAAATCAGCTCATTTTCTACCCATCAAGGAGACGTATAGCTCCGATATGTTAGCCCAACTTTATGTTGATAAGATTGTAGCCTTACACGGCATACCTGTGTCTATTATCTCCGACAGGGATACTAGATACACGTCACACTTCTGGAAGAGTTTCCAGCAATCTTTGGGCACGCGTTTGAACTTTAGTACGGCTTACCATCCACAGACGGACGGTCAGAGTGAGCGTACTATCCAAACGCTAGAAGACATGCTTCGTGCATGTGCGATCGATCTAGGTGGTAACTGGGATAAAAACCTACCCCTGATCGAATTCTCCTACAATAATAGCTACCACACCAGCATAAAGGCTGCGCCTTTTGAGGCATTATATGGTAGGAAATGCAGATCGCCTGTATGTTGGGCGGAAGTAGGAGAGGTCCAATTATCGGGACCAGAGATTGTTTTCCAGACGACGGACAAGATTGTCCAGATCCGGGAACGTCTCAAGGCTGCCCGCGATAGGCAGAAGAGCTACGCTGATCCAAAGCGTAAGGATTTTCACTTCGAAGTAGGTGAAAAGGTATTACTTAAGGTGTCACCCTGGAAGGGGGTGATGCGTTTCGGCAAGAAGGGCAAGCTGAGTCCGAGATACATAGGACCTTTTGAGGTCATTGAACGAGTCGGATCAGTTGCCTATAAACTAAACTTGCCTGAAGAGCTCAATGGAATTCACAATGTGTTCCACATCTGCAATCTCAAGAAGTGCTTCGCCGACGAATCGTTGGTGATTCCACACACAGATGTGCATATAGATGAGAGCTTAAAGTTTATAGAAAAACCCTTGTCGATTGAAGATCGACAGGTGAAGAAGCTTCGCAGAAAGCACGTACCGATTGTAAAAGTCAAATGGGATGCTCGAAGAGGTCCTGAATATACGTGGGAAGTCGAAGCTACAATGAAAGAAAAATACCCCTATTTATTTGAGTAAATCTCGGGTCGAGATTTATTTTAAGGGGGTGAGGATGTAACACCTCGAATTTTTGTGTCCAATGATGTGTTAACACGTGGCATTTGTTTACACGTGGCATCTATAATAAATAAAGGACTAATTTTGACAAACCTTGAAAGTATATATAAATTCGAGGGTTATAAATGTCAACAAGGGTAAATATACTGTATAGTATCCCTAAATAATGCTTAAACCTTCAAACGAATAAATTATAGATCGTACAAATATAAAACGCGGAAGAAAGTGGGAGATTACAAACTACAGGGGTTAACTGTGTCAACATGTTTAATAATACCTCTGAGTGACCCTTTAACGTCCCAAAGACTTTGTAACGGTATTATACCCCCACTAAAATAAATATATGAATTACGCGAAGTTTCGATATGAAACGAGAAAGTTACGATCAAATACGTAGAAGAAGGGTTAAAAGCGTCAACAGTGAAAGTTAAGGCTTTCCAATATAATTAATAAATAAACCGGGGACTTATTAATGCGGGTAATTAACACGAGGCCCCTATCGGTAAATAACCGAGGGCCAAACCGCAAAGTTACCCCTTCAGAACCGAAAGGCCAGGTGAATCATTACGAAAGATTTCGTTATTAATGGCCCGATTCTGTAATGATTATAAAAGATATGAAAAATTCTGAAAATATAACCTCACGCGACCCGCGTAAGGTTTAAACCTAAGTCGAGGCGGGCCGCGAGCTCCCTCTATTACGCGTCTGATCTTCTGATCCCAGGCGACCCGCGTAAAGGTTGCATGGAATGTCCATGCGGGTCGCGTACGACGCCCAGATGCAGAATAGTTGTGGTTTCTTGACTTTTGAGCTCTTGAACGATCATTTGATCAATTATGGCAGCATGGGTGACCCCTACACGACCCATACACCTCAGGGGACATCTACCCATCATCATGGTCAGTATAGATTGTTGTGTAGTGAACTAGAGGGCATGGTTGCACTATAAATAGCACCATTGTGCTCATAACCTTCATCACACTCAAAACACACTATCTGATCATTCTAAGGAGCTCTCTAGCTTTTCTTCTGCTCTATAGTCAAGAACACAACCTCTGTAAGTGATCTCACCCTTTGTGGTGTCACATTTCCATAGTTATAGCCTATAAACGCAACCGTCGTAACTAACGGTTGTCATTGCAATATCTTGCAAACGATTCAGTCTTATGACGAATCAAAAATGGTTATGAGTTGGTATTTATGTGGGTATTAAACCTCTAAAATGGTTCCCCCTGATCACCACTCTAACTATGTCAATTATCGAGTCAAACGTGCGGTTAAAAAGTCAACAGAAAGCTATTTTAGCGATTTATGCATAATCTGTAATGTATATGTTATGGAACCTGTTTTGACAATCATAAAACATGATAATAAGTATATAAACCTGTTTGCGCTCGTTTGAATCGATCATTTACTATGTAGAACCTGTTCGGAGCCGAAAGTCGCAAAAGTTTGACTTTTGCTTTGACTTCAGTTCTGACCCGTTTTAGTGAGGTATAAATATACCCTAGGACTCTCTTAAGACCAGGTCACATGTTGGTATAAGCCTCTGTGGTCGGTTCATGAGTTACCCGAGTCTTTTACGTATTTCCGTCATTCGCCTAAAAGTTGACCGTAACGGCCTTTTAAAATTAAAACGAGTATTTCGGACACGTGAACGGACCAAAACCTTGCTTGTTAAATTATAAGCATGTCCCTAAAGTTTCACGTCAATCCGAGGTCTAGAATGGGAGTTATGCTAAAAGGCGCACTTTTAAGAAAGTTTTGTAATTAACGGCGCAATTAGCATAACGCCCATCTAACCCAAGTTTTCGTCACCAAAACTTTTACCCACTGTGGTAAAATAATATTTTGGGAATTTTAAAGATTTTTAATAATTTTTACCTTGCTCATAACCTGCGGTTATGGCTACGGTTCGGTAAATACCGAATATGCCCTTTTTGGCCAAAACGGGAGTTCTACAAGGTCTTTTGACCCGATTCAAGTTGCTACTGATTTTAAATAATAAATAAAGTATTTTAAGCTTTATAAACTGTCCGGGAAACTCAGATTTCCTGTAGAACTCGAAAATCCCTTTTAAAGTCTTTGAAATGACCAAAAAGCCCCTACGGGGCATAATATTAACTTAAACTCGTTACGGGCATTACGGAAGGTATCCTACTGATACCAGAATACTTTTAAGGCATATTGACTTAGGAAATAAGCGTACGACTCTTATAGTTAACCGTTTCGCCTATTTGCGCACACGGTACGGCTCACGGAACTAGTTTTCGTGCAATAGCCGATACGGGTCAAATTATACTATTTGAACCCCAAAATCCAGAGTATGAACCATTGACCCATATAAAAACAAGTCTCTGAACTTGTTGGGTCCAAATCATACTCCATTCTCGGTTTTCGCCTTTTCGTGCGAATTAACCAAATCTATATATCGGAATCAACCGGTTTAAGCTACGGCTAATACAAGGACCGTTAGGATTCTAAGAGGTTAACTAAAACCTTCGTTCCAGATTAGGAGCCCCAGTAAAAGCTATCGGTGACTTGATCTTAATTAAGGATTTATACTTGCAAAGGTAAATACTTTTGACTTATTTCCCCTATATGGGCTTGGGTTACGGTATATTAATACCGCTTGATTGAGCACTATATTCGTCCACCGCTTAGGTGGATAACTAAATAATATGATTGGCTCATTTAAACAGTTTTGTTGCTTATAAGCCTTTGGGGGGTTTAATGACCGTTGTCCCGGATATCCTCGGCATCATTTTACGAAATGGCCACGACCATCGACATCCCGGTGTAGGCGTACACCCGGTATAAAGTGTCGACATTAAAACTAAAAGACGTAGCCGTTGGTTTCTGTACTACGGTTTTACGCAAACGTGGTGTGTCTATAAATCTTTAACCCGGCACGACCCGGGCTACTGAACGCATAAAAGAACATGTAAAACGTTCACAAGATCATTATGAATTTTCCCAAGTTATAAAAGAGTTTGTGCCTTGTGCATCCAAATCAATTTTTATAAACATTTTCAAATGTGTCAGTTGAATGTATTTACCAGTGTAAACTGACGTATTTTCCCCAAAAAGATTAAGTGCAGGTACCTAAACGTAATTGGCTGGTATTAGCTCCCTAGCGTCGGGATAAGCCTCGCAAGCTTGATTGCAGTATCTGATGGAACAATACTTTATAATTAATTACGATCCGCTGTGGATATATTCAACCCTTGTAATACATTTTGATATTACGATCAAAGGTTGAAGTTTATATATTTATTTTATGCTTCCGCTGTGCATTATTTAATTGTGTGGTTTGACTATAATGTTGCCAACATCGTCACGGTAATCCCCCACCGGGCCCACCGGTGAGACAGTTGGAAATCGGGGTGTGACACCAGTTTTACCCAGTGGCTACCGTAACTTATGGTGGCTACCGTAAGTTACGGTAGAGCCCAGTCACTTTTGCTGAATTTTGCATATCTTAGTTAATCGAATCCGATTTTGAGCATCGTTTCGATTACGGCACGCGACGGGTGTAAAATCTGCAAATCCTTGTTATTTTAATTGTATGGCTCATGGGACTTGTATGAACTTGTAAATAAACTATCAAAACTAACTTTTATGTTGGTTTTGATTCTAGGTGAATGTTATATGCTTCCGGAAGAAGATCAAGCCACGAGCAAGAACCGAACACACCTCTCAATGAAGCTTCCACATTCGATCTTGTTTTGCTTTAATACAAGTGGATTATGTAAACACTTTTAACGATGTTTTGGATGTTGTAAACATGTTTAAATACTTATGATGTAAAAGTTTTTGTTAAGTGGCATTTTTCATATAAAATGCTTACTTTAATGTTATGTAAATGTTAATTGTTATTATGGGTGTTACATGTTAAAAATAGCTTAACAGAGTTAAGTTTTTTTTTTCCGAATTACAAACCGATGTTTTATGGATTTTGATCAGAACGAGGATACGAGTCGATTTATGTAAAACTTACATGGAAACAGTGCTTCAAACGACTTGATTTTTGTTATTTGGAAGTTTAAACACCCGAATTGAAGCACTGTTTTCGTCGTTTGGGGCAGTATTTCGAGGTAAAATTTACATCAATCAACTGGTATCCTCGTTCTAATCAAAAGCCCTAAAACATGGGTTTGTAATTCAGAAAAAACTTAACTTCGTTAAACTATATTTAACACAGACTATTATCGGCCAAAAGTGGACCAGTTCTGATTATTATCGGTCAATAACTGAGTTGGGATTATTATCGGTCAAATTAAAAAAGTTGGAATTATTTAAATCCAATTTGCTTTATATCAATTAGAGTGATTATACATAGACCACAAGCTACAAATAAAGATGATAAACAATTTAAAATTTCTAGAAAAAATAAGTAATCAAATACTAGGTTGTAAATACTTACTTTTAATAATGTTGATGTTTAAAGTACGGAGATGAGATTTGAACCATAAACAATACCTTTTGTTATGTGTATATGCTTTAAATGAATGTATGGTAATATCAGTTACTTTTGTTCTCATTAACAATCTCTATACACCTTGTAAACGTTTATGCAATTGTTTTTTCATAGACAGATTTGTTATGGACATATGCAGAAATTATACACCGAAAAGGAGGTCCTAACCTTTTTAGATGAACCACACATATCAATAATATTTTTATTTTATTTTTAACTTTAATTATGTTGATTAACTTGAGTACTCGGTTGAATTTAATGCATGATAGAAAATATTATTTCACTTTTCATTAAAGAGTAAGGAAATTCGTATGATAAACTTGATAAAAAGGTAAGGGCTAGAAAAGAGAGAAATCTAAAACGAATATAACTTCTTAGACCATGTCTAGTGACTTATTATGATAATGTCTTTTCTATGTTATGTGACATGTGGCATTAAGACATTTCCTTTAAGATCAAGTCTCTCAATTTTCTTTATTGGCGTTTTCATAATCACACCAACACCAATTTTCTGAAGATCACGCCCAGAGGACAGTGTACGGGACATTATGAGGCGTGATCTTTGCCACTTCACACAGTAGCGGCTTTGATGGTGTGCGGGGAGGACATCCACACAAGGCCCGTGATTTCGAGAGGCACGCGATATAAAAAATTTCCGATATGTATATGCTATTTTTTTAAATAGTAAACACATATCAATTCCAATATAGACTCATTTACAAATCATTTTATGGTTTAGAATTTAGCCCACTGGACATTAGGTTTATTGAGCCCAATACTAAAGTGATTTTTTTAAAATAATCATAAAACATTATGGAAGGGCATATTTTTTCAAGCTCGAACAAAGTACGTAAATTCTCAGAAATACCTGTGACTTCACGCCAATTAAATTAACCACTATACATGGTCTTATGTGTTTGAAGTTACCAAACCCACAAATAGTCAAATATGAAAGAAAATGTCATGTTCGGCCGGGTGGTTGGACAAATGGTCAGATGTGGTTAGTCCGACTCTCAACTCAAACTATTTAAAAAACTCCCCTAATTTTCCCAAATTTTATTAAATTACATTTTTTTAGTTCCAAAATCCAAAAAAAAAAGTTATATTTTGTGATTTTACACTAGTAGGTAATTATGTAATTTTATAGAGTAATATAATTACCCCACAATAATTACTCTACTACTATACAATTTTTTTTTACATTTTGCAAATATACATCATTCTTAAATAGTAGGGAATTTACATTTTGTAGAATAAACATCATTCTTAAGTAGTAGGAAAAAAATATATATATATATATCTCCTTCACTTCTTACGTTAAAAATATTTTGTATATTAAAACTCATTTGTATTTGATCTTTACACTCATATTCTATATATTTATTGGGGAGGGTGATTATGCCGGTCAAATCTTAATCCATAACCGTAATCAAATTGTTTCAACTAGTTAAACAAAAAATGAAAATGAAACATTGGTTTCATAATGTTTCGGTTAATTTAGATCAACATTTTCCAGTTATGCGCATCTCTAATATAAGAACATAATTTTTTAAACAACAAATTTCTTGCTTTTTTGTAAGACTTAAACCCAAGATTTTACAATAAGTATGTTTTAAAGGTTTTGTCTTGCCACTAGACCAACAACTCTAGTGGTTGATACAAGAATATATTGTATCTACTATACATAGAAACGAAGGTGGAAAACCAATAGAGTGATGACATTTGTCTTAGATTGCTTTGTTATTTCAAATAGAGATAATAATACATGGGCCACACCACAAGTTACGAGTAAAGATGGCCAAGAAACAATATAAGCTTTGCAAAAGATACTGAAAACACATATACTTAAGATGTAAAGTGTATAAAGTTAAATGATATGTAATCAAATACTAGGTTGTTATCAATTACTTATAACTATTATCAACGTTGATGTTTAAAGGACGGGGATGGGATTTGAACCATAAACAATACCTTTTGTTTTGTGTGTATGCTTTTAAGCAAAGTTTGGCAACATAAGTTATTTTAATTCTCATTAACAATACCATACCCTTTGGAAAGGCTTATGCACACATTTGATTTGGAGAAGATATCAACGTAAAACAAATGTAACTTACCATATGTTTAAAGTTACATAACTCATAAATATGAACAAAAGCGTCTTAATCATCCGAGCGGTTGGACAAATGGTCACATGCGGTGTGTCGATTCTCAAACTCAAAATATAGCCAATTCCCCTTGATTTTCACCCATGAATCATTTATCATTCGATTAAACATGATCTATGTATTTATTGTGGTAGGCTATGCTTCAACTTTTACGCTCATCTATAATGTAAAAATCTATGCTTACTATACGTATAGACAAAAGTGGATAGAACATTTTTTTAAACTGTGGTATCAATTGAGTATATGCATTGTTTTGATTGTGAGTTATACCAACTTTGAAGAGTGATGACATTTGTTGTTGTTTTTCATTATGAACAAGTTTACCTTTCTAAATGATATAATAAAATGTGTCTAAGTTGTAAATTTTATAAAGTTAAACTAATGTTTAATCAAATACTTATAATCAAAGTTTGGCAATTTTCCAATTTTGACAACACATTTTAAAAATATAAACGAATATCACTTTTGACCTGTTTGAAGTTACGAAACCCATAAAATATAAATAAAAACTTCTTGATCAGCCGATCATATGGACAATGGTAGCATGTGGTTTGTATACTATCAAACTCAAATTACATAAAAATTCCCCTTAATTTTCCCTCTTTTATACTCACATTTTTTCTTACCATCTTGTTTAATTTTTATTTTGTGAATTTAAAATTTTAAGTTACCTATCAAATCTATATATTTTTTTAGAAAAGGGTTATTGCATTTTATCACCCCTAACTATTGGCTATTAGCTGTTGTCACCCCCAGCTATCACTTTTGAGCTTGTTACTATACTTTTGGGGGTGTCCAAAGATCCCCAAAACCTTTCTAAGATCCCTATGACACCCCTAAAAGTAGAAAAACAACATCAAAAGTTAGTGATCAGTTAGCGACGTGGTGACATAACACACTAAGTGTTAAGTTGGGGGGTGACGGGCGTCAAAGTGATAGTTGAGGGTGGCAGCGGCCAATAGCCAATAGTTGGGGATGATTAAATCTAATAACCCTTTAGAAAATGGTGTTTGATGTAATGTTAAAGAATTTAAAAACAACATTATTTTTACTTGACTTGCTTAGACCAAGCGTAATGGGGCGTTTTTTGCCCTCAATCTCGCCCAATACCGCCCCAAAATGCCGGCCTTGTCGCCCCCATGGGCGTGTTTTGTTGATTTTGGTTCCGGGCGTTTTTTTAAAGCACGCCCAAGCCCTATTTGATGGGCCAATCACATCTAACCATTTTCTTGTTTAGCCAATCAATTTTTTTCATGGGTTTTTTTTTATTTTTTTAATTCTTTACACCCCTTTTAACAAAATACCCATATTCCCACTACACCTATTTTAGAAAAACGCCCCATTGCTGAATGGACTGTCAAATGGTGCAAAACGCCTAAGGGTGAAGCATTAAGCATTATTCACCCAACGACTACGCATGGTCCTAGTCCAAGTTCAGCTCGTATTGATGCTATGCAATGATAAAAGAGCATAAAAAAATACAAATCTAACAAAAATTTAAAGCATCTTGTTTCAAAAAAGAACATAAACATCATCCAACTAAAGTATTGGTTTACTCCATTTGTCGTCCATGGATTGATACATGAAAGGCGGTTTTTAGGACGGACCATAGATAATAAACATGTTGTGAATCCCAAGGTTGGTGCAACTTGTTTCTATTTTATTATTTTGTAACCGCAATTTGTTTAGATTATGATTAATTAACTTGGATTTAATGTTTGTAGAGGTATCTTATTGTTTTTTTATTTAGTGAAAATTATTTGTAGTTGATGTATTACAATTTTTTTATGTAAATCTGACTTTAATTCATTTTTCCAAATAGAAACTCATCCTTAAATCACGGAAAGAGGCAAAGCACACAGAAAAGCATAGGAAAAACAAACATTGACAACAAAACCACCCTGTTTCTCCCATGAAGATAAACTTTGGCTATAAAACTATCATATATAAACCAATAATATATTAAGAATCATAAAATCCCCATAATGCATCTTTACTATGTTTTAACGACAAATTTATTTTATTAATGTCTGTCAATGAGATTTGAACACAAGACCTACCCCTTCTAAACCCAAGTTTTTAAAGGTTTTGCTTTGGCCAATGAACAATCACCCTATTAGTTAAAGTATTTTTGCTTACTACTTAAAATGTGAGGCATAAGACGTTTAAGTAACCACCTCTCTTTTTCTTCTCGCTACTTCTGATTATCTTTTTATACACTACGTATGTTATGTCTTCATCAAAGTTCTGAACATATCATTTGTCTTAAATGAGCGTGCTCCCATACACACCAAAAATTTGGATCAAGAAAAAAAAGTAAAATATACCATGAAAAGTATACGAAGTCACTAAGCCGATGGTCTCACCAATTTAATGCATAAGACTAAAACGGTGAAAAACTTTTAGCTTTTTTGATGACGTGAAATGCTTATGTGGCAAAACTTTATTTTTTGATAACGTGACATGTTTATGTAACAAACATAAAAAACTAAGGTAACGTTTAGTTAGTATGAGATCTTTGGATGAAAATACATTCAAAGTTAGGCATCCCTTTAAACATTTTCTTAGTTTGGAATAATCCCGACCAACTAATAAAAGTTGAGATTATTAAAATCCAATAATCATTTCTAAAAATCGTAAAAATCGACTGTTGTAGTTTGAGTATAACGAGTTAGTGCTAACCCGCGCGTTGCAGCGGGATGTTAATTATGATCTTTTAGTGTCACTATATGAGATGCGAAAATTTTAAGTTTATGAAAACATTTGTTTCATTCTTGCTTAACCCGAAACCTAAATCATCAATAAAGATAAAAACAAATTTCAATGGCTCAAGCATAAATTTGAACAGAGCATGTCTTGATAAGTGGCAGATATGTTACTTTTTGTACGATTATCGCGGGTGTAGATGGCGTTGGTGTTATTCACGTTTGTCAATTTTTTTTATTTATACACAATAGGTTAGAATGTATTTGTTGTAAATGTAATAAGCATAAATATTGGACGTGGGCGATTAAAAATATATTGCACATAATATGTGGTTAGAAAGAAATATACGCATTTTTAGGAAAAAAATATTTTGCAATGTAAATCATAATCAAAATCTATAGATAAACCACAACATACAGTAATTCATAATCAAACAAACTATAGAAAAACCACAACATACGGATCATATATTTTGCATATTTTAACATACCCTCACAACAAATCCCACAACATACGGATTATAAATCTTGCATATTTTAACTTTTGCATATTTTAACATAACCTCACAACAACATTCAGTCTCCCTGAATTATCAACAAAAAATTGAATTTCTTTTCGGTTTGAAATCAATACAACAATAAGGAAACCTGATAAAAAATCAACTAAAAAAGAGAGATTCAAATTGTCTAGTTATGTGTCGCAGTTAGTCAATATACCTATAAGTATTTCTTGATTTTCCATGAACATTTGTCGATGAAATTAAATCGTTTTATTTACCGATGAATTGACATTCCTTAAATTTGTAAATCCTCCTGTTTTTTTTTTTAATTTTGATTTGTATTTTCTTTAAGATACCATGAATTGTATCGGTGAAATATTACTATGAATTAACAATTATATAAATCCATGCTTTGGATTCCTTTCTTATTTTATAACAGAAGAACGATGATAAACTATCGATTAATGTTTAATTTGTTTAAGTTTTTTTCTTTACGATGATAAACTATCGATTAATGTTTAATTTGTTTAAGTTTTTTTTTTGTTTTTGCATTAAATTGATATGTGCTTTCAAAATTCATGCGACGCTTAATAATTAATATGTGATAATTGAAACTGAGGGATTTTTGTAAGAGGGCGTCCATTCTGAATCGGCGGCAGTTAGTTAATAAATATGTAAAAGAAAATTGAATTTAATAAAAGGAAATAAAAAATGAAAAAACGAAGGAAAAAAAAAAGAAGGGACGAAAGTCGAACCAGCGTCGTTTCTGTGGTGAACATGTGCGACTACAGGCTTATAAGTTTGCATTTTGTTTGACAAACTTTTCAATTCATACATAAACACGCGTTAGTAAAATGTTGGGTTGGTAAATGTGTGTATATACAGATAACATAAATATAACTTTCTAAGCAACGCGACTTTTAAACCAAAGGGTATGACTCAAGTTGGTAATTATGTATATATGAAAGGTTGTGACTTTTTGTAAGGGTGTAATATATTTATAAGTAGTTTAAAGGGATGTGATATTCAAATGTAGTTAAGAGTTATGACTTTTTGAAGAGGTGTGATGTATTTAAAAGTTGTGACTTTTTAAGAGGTATGATACATTTAAAAGCAGTTTGAAGGGTTGTGACTTTTTAAAGAGGTGTGATGCAAATCATTGTGTCTTAATATAAAATGAAAGGGTGTGAGTAAAATGTACTAAAGGATGTGACTTTTAAACAAATAGAACATAACCCAAGTTGCTAATTGTATAAGAGTATAATTGTTAGATACTTAAAGCAAAACACATTTTTGTATATGATGATTATAACGGCGTGTCTAAACTAATTACTTTATTTAAGTTATACAATTATAAAGGTATGTCCAACGTATAACGATGCATTTAAGTTGTCAAGATCAGACGCGTCGACAAATCGTGTAAATATAATTGTGTGTCAAAGTTTTCTAAAAGCGAGTTTCAATTTTTTTGCAAATGTTACATTTATCTTAGTCGTGTGGTCTCACTATCTTTTAGTTTTATATATGTTCATAGTAATTTTAGGCCTTTTAATTCAAAAGATTATATATAATCAACTTTATAGTTGTTAAATAACTTAAACTGCCATTCTCACCTGTAATACCTATCTAACAAATGATTGTACCGGAGTCAAAATACACCCAAAACAATATATACACAAAAACATTATGACTTCAACAAAATATAATAATTTGTCCAAATGAATGAAATAATAGCAACATGTAAATAAACATGTTCAGGAGTCATCACAATCATTTATGGAGCTAGCCACATTGTCAAGTGCATTGTTGCAGTAAGAGACCATATCATCCCTAACCTTAAACAAGTAGGCCTTTAGCCGGAGATGAACTGGCCGTGAAACATGACTCCGACACAAGGGACATGTTGGATGGTCCTTTAACCATGACTCAATGCACTCATCATGAAACTGGATGTTGGTTCAGTTCTGTTTGTGCATGAAGGAAAACAATATAAATCATACCTGTCACAGCAGATGGTGCAGAGGAGAATCCAGTAATGGAGTTCGACATGCTTGTCATCTTGATCTGGTTCCTCCTTAGGGTGCTGACTGATGATGGGGACTTAGAGAACCGAAAAGGGGTATCGGTTATGGAGAGGAGGTTTCGTGAAGATGTTATGGCTAATGGGGTGTGTGAATTGTGTAACTGAGTAACCCCTAAACCTCCACATAACTCTCCTTATATAAGCACCCAGGAGGAAACCTAATTAGTTACTAAGGGTAATATGGTCCATCAACAATTACCAACTAATTAAATAATAGGTTCTAATATATTTTGATCTCTATAATGTAAATGATTATGATGGCTATAGATTAAATATTAATACGTAATATATTTAATCTTACATTCTCCCACTTAGCCGAGTAATCATTTACTATGAGTATTAGATAAGCCTGATCAGGAGTTAACACTCATTTTAGCCTTAAACAAGTACTATAGCAGAAAAATACAGCCGTTGAATCATTATGCGACTCAGGACCCCCATTAATCATACTATAGCCTTAATTTAAAACCTAATCATCATGATCAAAATACGCGTAAGCCCTTTGTTTGATTTGTAACTTTTATTTGTCTATATGCCATTATACCGGTTGAACATATTCTAACAGACATACAAAATCAAACTTGAGGAAAATTAACTAATACTTAGTCATTCATAGTACGATATGCAATTGCGCACGACTATTAATTAATACCCGTCTATGAGCTCTCTTAATAAGACTTATGGGTAATAGCCCTTCAGTTATAGGATCCTTAAGCATATCATGAATGTATTCGATACAAAACTTAGTTTCCTCAACTCGTTCATAAACGAATAATTAATTGCGTATCGAAACTTAATGCAGCACCTCTTGAACTGTTACTGTTCAAGGAGTTATGGTAGCTGACTTTATCACACTAATTCTTCAAACATTATATGGAGTTAATAAACTTATGAGTCCACTGATTAAATTTCCAACAACATTTAGTGACCATGTTATGTCGTTATAACTTAGGTTGTTAATATCAGTGCATTATGACTCCTCCATGAAGTAGGTTTTGTCTGCTGACATAAAGATATACCCGAAATTGCATTTTATAATCTTTGAATATTTCAAAGTTAGAGTAATAAACCGGTTTTTAATTCTCACTTCTTCTTTAAATTGTAGTCTCTCGTTTCTTTTAAAGATATTGTAATACTCCATTAGATGCTACACATTAATCTAGACATATCTAGTGTGTTGCAATATGAGTAATATCTAAACGAGTATAGACTTAAACTTACATAAGGCTTCTAATTAATGAAGCATAAATAAATAATCTCATTTATCCTATTATCCTCTAAAGGAGAGCAATATTGATTGTTACATATGTAAGGACCCATTTAATGTTAAACTTATGGAACGAAACTAATATCCCATTTGGTCTATCTCAGTATGTTATGATATCAATCACGTAAGAGATATCTCTGAGTTTTATTATATCAAAGTTTGTGTTAACAATGCTTTGACTTATGTAACATATGCTTGTCAAAGAATGTCATCTATATATAGACAAGTTTATTTTAGTTGCTCCCACTCATCTTGAGGTAGGTACATTAATCCACTTGATTCTTGATGAAAATAATTACGTTAGCTTTTCATCACATTATGATGTTTGCATTAACCCATACATGGATATTATTGGCTTACAAATAAAGTGTTCTTTAACCTTCAGTTTGAAACTTTAGGTTGTTATCTAATGAACATGTAAATGTGTCAGCCATTTATTAGGGAAAATCGTTTTAATGTTCATCTAATGTAGCTTAAAAGTATTATAAGCTACTAGAACAGTGATGATCCTCAAAGAAATCTTTTGTTAGATATGCAATAAAGAGTCTTTAATAACTTATCTCTTCCTGAGTACAACCTTTGACAATCAATCATGCTTTTGAGTGTCTTAACGCTTATATTAGGATTTGGTTTAGTCATGAGCACTCTTAGGTAACTTAATCAAATCCCAAACGTTATAAGAACACACAAAGTCAGTTTCACTAGAAAACTGTTTTATTCCATTCAAATGATTGATTTTCACTAATGGCTTAATTTGAAGAGATAGGATCAGTAAACATTTCCAAAATCCATTTCAACTTCAATTAGGGAGGTTATGTAATCATCAAAGCTAGTAGGCTTTTAAACCTAGATGACCTCCTGAGTTGATTATTGGGTTCATTAGAAGTTTCAATTTTATGGATTAGCTCTTGGTTAGGTTGCTATCATTTTCATTCTAAGTTTGTAAGAGTTGGTGCAGTATAGTGTACAAGAGGTGTAATCGGAGTTAAATTCGGAGTGAATTTAATGACACTCTTCCCCCCGCCTCTTGTATTCCTTGCAAGTCATAATAAGGACTTTGACTGCTCCCACTAACCTTAGAAATCTTTAGGAACTCAGCATGCTTAGGGTCAATACTTAACGACCAATAAATTCTAATAGAGAAAACAAATTAATGACATTAGTCGTTGTAGTTTCTCTTGTTGAGGATTATGTTGGTTTAGGTAAGAAATCTAAGTGCGCCCACAATTAAGAAACAATGAAACTTTTGTAAGAGTAGCATTAGATTTGAGGAGACAAGTATTGATGATAGAACAGTGTCATGATGGAGCGGTGTCTTGTACAAGAGGTGCAAACTTATAAGGTAATGTAAAATTTTCACTCCCCACCTCTTGCAACTATTGCAAGTTATTATTAAGACACTTAATGCTCCCACTGATCTTTAATATCTCTAAAATGCTACAAGAAAAGTTTCAATGAGCTACGTGACGCGGGAACCTATCACATATACGTTAGACTTTATTTGATTTCTTTAATGTCCAGATATCATAAGAAACTTTAGGAACATATTTAATAGAAATCTTATAAAGTATATGTATGAATAAATTTCTTCTAAGACCGTGGGCCATATGTGACAAAATTTAGATACAAGTTGATAGTCTGTTAAATGATAAATGAATTATGTCTGAATATTCCATTTGGAAAAGTTCCACAAATGTCAATGAATGACTTATGATGGACCCATGCTTATTCCCTAAGCCAAGTCATATTTTAGGGCTTTAACGTCATGATTTAAAATCACTTAAAATGAGATTAGATGGATAATCATCCTCATTAACCATGTCATGATTTCTCATGAATTTTGGTTCTAATGGATGAAATTTATAAGTCTCATTTTCCTTTTGTCAAATTTTCGTTAGCATGATGACAAAGGTTGTGAAAAATAAGGTATCATCTAGTTTCATCTTAGTAATGTTTCTATCCAGATATTTAGAACAAATAAGAGGAGAGTTTAAGATAAGTGTGACTTTATGTTGACTATGCAAACCTCACAACCTTCATAACATTGCTTAATTATGATACTGTATTCTGATTAATCTCCAGAATATATAAGGTATCGTAAAGCGTTGTTGGAAGACTGTTCATTATGGTTCTTATAGTCTTAACATTTAATTTTGTCACTAACTCTCATGTTAGTTATTTGTCGAGTTCTGGTAAGGAAACGTATGGAACTAGAGTCAACTAATCATGTGTTAATTGGAATATTAAAATTATCAGACTTAAATATCATTAGTAAGTTTCTATCTAATTAATTTATCCAACTGTTCTTTAGAATAATGGATAGTCTCGTTGCTTATGCCTAGTCTAATGACATAATTATGCAGTGAGATTTTCCCTTGAAGAACCTTAACGTTGGGATTAACACTTGTAGTTTGTCTATGGACTTTAGAACAATCCTCTCTTAAGGTTTTAGTGGTTGTAAGGTGAATAACATCTTATTTTCCAGTTTCAAACATTTATTTCTATGTACATATGTTGCTTATCAACACACTCGTTATACTTTGGTACTTTTGAGTGTTATAGCTGATTTATAATGCATCAAATCGTACAAATGAAAACTTAGTATGTAATGTACTGGAAAATGTACTTATTTTCATGCGTAAGCCCTTAACTTTATGGGTCATGGTATTGTACATTATAATATATTCACATATACCACTTAACCTTATAATTTATAATTTTAAATGAAGACATGCGCCTTAGGAGTTCTTGTGATTATTCCACAATTATAGATTAGTCTTAGGAAAAACTGAATCTGGAATAACTTTAGTGATAGCAATTATGTTAGAGAGTTCTTGATTATCATAAGAGACATCATGTTCGATTTACCCTAATCATCATGCTCTACTTTTCTTCCGTAGTGCCTTATCAGAAGAGAGCAATAAGGTTATCGTGTCTTAAGAGATAATCAAGGATTTAATTTAAGAGCTAATTCTTATAGAAACTTTAAATAAAGCAAAACATTTTAGGCTTAGGAATTAGAGTGGATGAGATATAGATTTATAGAAGAAAATCATAGTGAGTAAAAATATGGGTACTAAGAATAAGGCAGACAAAATGATCACAAAAATTAATTGAGGATCATTAATATAAGGATCATTATGTGAAGAGGTTGTGATATGTCTATTACTAACATCAAAATAATAGACTACTTAAAGTTCTACTTAAACGAAGACAAAACAGCTTTGGCCAGAAGTGTAATCATTTAAGCATATGTGCAAAGTGGTTGTAACAAATCAGCTTTGGCCAGAAATTGAGACAAACACTTTAGTTATGCACTTGTTGAGTATGCCATCTATGAATGAATTAGATCAGCTTTGGCCAGAAATTAAGACATTCATGCTTATGATGCACACACAACATAGCTTTCGTAATACTTGGATGATAAGTAGATGTATCAAGTCAGCTTTGGCCAGAAATGATATATCAAAAACTCATTCAAGTAAAGCCATTTTGGTTTTGTAAAACATTATTTGATCCTCATTAATTAACTAAATAATTACAAAAACCAATCATTTAATAGCAAACTACCCGTTAGCGCGGATCGAACTCCGCGGTGAGTTCGCTAGGGGTTGCGGGGGACAGCGTGCCCCCGCCCGGGGTTCGGGGCGGAGCCCCGAAAAAATTTTTCTTTAGTTCACATTTAAACAGCTTAAAATAATGAGATTGCGAGTCGCAACCACGATCTCGACTAATGACGTTATGGTTGCGAGTCGCAACTACGGTCTCGACTAATGACGTTATGGTTGCGAGTCGCAACTACGGTCTCGACTAATGACGTTATGGTTGCGAGTCGCAACTACGGTCTCGACTAATGACGTTATGGTTGCGAGTAGCAACCTCATGGTTGCGAGTAGCAACCTCATGGTCTCGAGTAATGACGTTATGGTTGCGAGTAGCAACCTCATGGTTGCGAGTAGCAACCTCATGGTTGCGAGTCGCAACCTCGTTAACAGCTGTTAATTGTGATATCATAACCGAAAATTCGAAATCTAAGGGATTAAGAGATATTCTTTCCTGTTTTAAGCTGATCTAATTTTGTCAACATATTTCGAAAATAATCTGTTTATCTAATAACAGTTTCGAATAAAATTAAAAGATAAAATTAGATCAAACATGAAAAAAACACTCATTAATCCTAAATCATTCCAAAACATAACAGAATACTTCGAATTTTCTCAAGAACATGATGAACCCTAAAACATAAAACATAAATTCTGGAACCCGAAACCTGAATTTTATTAGTTTTTCTAAATAGATTTCGGTTAAAAAACATAATCCAGTTAATTCGGTGAACAAATAATTAATCTTTTTCCCGAAAACAAAAGATCTCGAGTCGATCTCCATGACTCGAAATCGGCTGTTATGTTCATAAGGTTTCAAAAAAATTCCGTTTTCCAAGTTTCAATCCCAGAATTATGGATACGAAAACAGAACTGACTAATCAACATATGCTCTGATACCACATGTTGGTTCAGTTCTGTTTGTGCATGAAGGAAAACAATATAAATCATACCTGTCACAGCAGATGGTGCAGAGGAGAATCCAGTAATGGAGTTCGACATGCTTGTCATCTTGATCTGGTTCCTCCTTAGGGTGCTGACTGATGATGGGGACTTAGAGAACCGAAAAGGGGTATCGGTTATGGAGAGGAGGTTTCGTGAAGATGTTATGGCTAATGGGGTGTGTGAATTGTGTAACTGAGTAACCCCTAAACCTCCACATAACTCTCCTTATATAAGCACCCAGGAGGAAACCTAATTAGTTACTAAGGGTAATATGGTCCATCAACAATTACCAACTAATTAAATAATAGGTTCTAATATATTTTGATCTCTATAATGTAAATGATTATGATGGCTATAGATTAAATATTAATACGTAATATATTTAATCTTACACTGGACTCCATGCTCACAGTTGGTGAGCCTGTTGGACATTGGCGAAGGATAAAAGGGGCGGGGAGGGGCGCCCGACCCCCCGAACTTTTCGCTTAGTAGTGTTATATATGTAATTTTCGTATAGAAATTTTTGGGTATATACGTTTTCGACCCTCCGGTTCTATAGAAAATTTTTGGTATATACGTTTTCGACCCCCGGTCATTCGGGTCAAGCTTCGCCACTGCTGTTGGACCCACTATCTTCTGGTTCTACTTCACAAAGACACACTACACAATCAAACAGAATCGGACCACTGCCATTACATTGATCACCGTTTATTTTTAGTTCTTGTTGTGCCACTGTAAGCTTTTGATCTATGGAAGTTACTTGCATTTCTGCCATTAGTTTACGTGCACAATCTTGAGTTATTGACCTGATTGCTTTATCTTTCTGGGCGTGTATATATATATGAAAGGTAAAAGGCATATACTGTGTGACAAAATATGGGTTTTTTTCAACTGTTGATTTTGATAGCACATGCATCTTATTCTTATTCTTCATGTTCAAACTTCTATTGTTCAAAGTTTGACTTTTGACCAAACATGCACTTAAATCCATCCTCACGTGAATAGCCACTTTCCATATAAAACATTTACGGTATTTGATTTCTTTTTATACTTATCTAACATGTTAATAACAAACACATAATTAAGAAAACTAGAAAACGACTTGCACGTGAGCAGCTAACCAATTGTAACGAGTTTATTTATATATGAGTTAATAACCATAATGGTCCCTCATGTTTGCTCACTTTTGTCACTTTAGTCCAAAATCCAAATTTTTTAAATCTGGGTCTCTGAGGTTTGCATTTTGTTGTCATTTCAATCCAAATTTCAAAAAAGTTTAATTTTGTCAGGATTTCTTACAGAATTTTGTCTTCTTCCTTATTTCTCATAAGGGCAAAATTGTCATTATAAATTATTAATTATAAACTAATTTATATTAAAAAAAATAAAAGAAAAAATCCTCAAAGAACTTTAAATAACCCTAATCAATCGATCAAAACACTCTCACCTTCCCCATCATCTTGAGGGTTATAAGTTGAATTTCCTGAATTACCCTTTGATGTTCCCACGTGTGTCGACCCATGTGCCTCTTTGGCATTTCCCGAATTCTTTGAGGCTTTTTATTTTTATTTTTTTAATATAAATTAGTTTATAATAATCTATAATGATAATTTTGCCCTTATGAGAAATGAGGAAGAAGACAAAATTCTGTAAGAAATCTTGACAAAAATAGACTTTTTTGAAATTTGGACTAAAATGGCAACAAAATGCAAACCTCAGGGACCCAAATTTAAAAGATTTGGATGTTGGACTAAAGTGGCAAAAATGAGCAAACCTCAGGGACCATTTTGGCTATTAACTCTTTATATATCGTTAAATGGGTTTTTTTTTTTTTTTTTACAAATTTATTTACTTTCTGAAAACTACAATAAGTTTATCATTTGTAATTTTATCTACACATTTTTAAAAAATATCAATAAGTTGTTTGCAGGGATAAATGATAACATTCTACAATATGCTTACGTTTATAAGCGTCAAAAGTATGAAAAAACCATAATACTTTTCACATTTATAATGGTTATAAAAGGTGTTGGTACTTAAGACCGTGGGGTATGGTGGGGCGGGGGTTTAAGGCATGGGTTGACACGTGGAGTTCGAGCCCCTCATTGGTGAGTGACGTGTCCGTGGGGTATGGCGGGGCGTGGCTAGCCCGCGTGGCTTGGCAGGTTTATTAAAATAAAAATAAAAATAAACCAAAAATTAAAAAATACACACAACATTTAAAAAAAAGCCTAAAATTTTATTAAATTCCTAAAAATTACAAAATTCTACAAAAAAAAGGATTACAAAATTAAAAAAAAAACCTAAAGCGTTAGGTAGATTTCGAAAAGGGCGAGCTTGTCGAACGACTTCCGCTCCTTGCCCCGGAACTCGATGTTGGGCACCGCCACCCGGTCTTCGTGACATATCTCACCGCCCGGGACGCTGTCGTAGTAGGCTTTAAAACGATCGAGCTTCGGTCGTAGCTCGCGCCATTTGTGTTGGCACGCGTTTAAATTGTGTCTGTCGTTTCCCACGTTATGCCGGTAGCTAGCAAAAGCTTCCGGCCAGTAACGGGTCTCACCGGGTTGGCGGTCCTTCATTGCGTCAACGACGCTCGTGACAAGAGCTAGCTCTTCCTCGTGTGTCTAAGAGGCCATCGATCAAGTGTGTGTGGGTAACGGGTTCGTTCAAGTGTGTTTGGGTTGGGGTAGCGGTGGACAGCCGGTGGGGTTGGGGGTTATATATATAGCGATGTGGACAGTTGGGTGGTGAACCGCTTGGCTTGGCCAAACGGTTATAATTTGAATTTTAAATGTAGCCCGCTGTGATCTAGCCAACAAGCGAATAGGAGCCGGCCACGTAGGACCGCTAGGCATGCCCAACGCCCGGTCTTAAACTCCCGCCCCTTGGGCCACGCCCAAACCCAAGCTCACCCGGGGTGGTGGCTTTGGTGTTTTCAGCTAATCCACGCCCCAACCCCCGCCCCATACCCCACAATCTAAAAGCCGTTACAAACATAATTAAAAGCGTCAAAAGCATGAAAAAACCATAATACTTTTCACATTTATAATGGTTATAAAAGGGGGAAAATCACCAAATTGGCCACTGCAACGCCGTCTTTGCGAAAATGGCCACCGGACACCCCTTGCCGAGCCGGTTCAAAATCCTGAAACGGCACAGGAGTTTTTTTTAACGGCCGTCCACTCCCCGGTTGACACGTGTCCGACAATCCCTGAAACGGCTTGAGAAGGAAGCTGTGAACGACACGTGGCTGTTAATGTGGAAAGATCTTAGCCAAGCCGTTACAACCGGCTCATGTGGAAAGATCTTAGCCATGTTCCTTCAACGAGCCAAGCCACGTTCTTACGAGATAGCCAAGCCGTTTCCGTACGATCTGGCCAAGCCGTTACAGCTGACATCCGAGCCGTTTCCGTGAACTACTTGTGCCGTTTTAGCTGGCTCCAAGCCGTTTTAGCTGGCGCCAAGCCGTTACAGAAGGTCCGTGCCGTTTCAACACATTGTTCGAGCCGTTTCAGCTGGCTCAAGCCGTTTCAAACCTTTATATTTAGTGAGTGGCCGTTAAAAATTTTTCCCTATATTTTTTGTATTTGTTTTTTCAACAGATTTGTTTAAAGTTATAAAAACATTTGGCATTTTGTAAAAGAAAGTTTCCAACTTAAAATTATGAAGATTCATTTGGTTGTATACACTGGCGGAAAGTGGGAAATCGTTAACGAAAAGTTGGAGTATGTTGCTGATGCTGATTCAAGTAGACGTGGTTTAGAAATTGAACCCAACCTTTCATACACCGCTCTTTTAAGTAAACTGTCAAACATTTGTAGTTCTACAAACATTACGAAGTTATCTTATCGGTTGTCTTCCTTTAGTGATCCCATAGATATAATAAACGATGAAGATCTTGCAATTTTTTATAATTTTGCTATGGAAAATATTTTTGAAATTTATAAATTATATGTGATTGAAGGGTTTGGTGTTGGATCATCTGGTTTTTCAAGTCCAAAAAAATTTTTAGTTCCTGATTTAAATTTCTGTACTGATGAAGAAAATTATGATGTTGTAAACGACTCCCAACCAAATCCTGATAATTCTTTCGAAAATTGTTCGCGATCTTCATCAATTACTTTTGAACCAGGTCACGTATTTAATAACAAAGAAGACATGAAACTTGAATTGGGAAAAAAATGTTTGTTAGAACACTTTGAGTTTAAAGTAGATAGATCCTCTAAAACTCGGTACCAGGTGTCATGTTTGGTCGACGGTTGCGGTTGGCGTTTCCGTGCAAGGAGTTTTGGAGATAGTGGGGTGTTTTTTGTTAAGAGTTTTAACGATAAACACACGTGCTCGAAGACGCTAACGTACCCACATGTTCGTCAGGCAAACCCACATGTTGTTGCTCATTATTTAAAAGAACCTTTAAAAGACAGTGGAAGAATATATCGTTGTAATGAAATAGTGAAAGATTTTAGACAGAGATTCCAAGTTGAGATAACCACTAGTCAAGCTTGGCGTGGAAAAAGTCTGGCACTAGAGCTTTTACAAGGATCAAGCAGAGAGTCGTTCGCAGAACTACCACTTTACTGTTACAATCTTGAGCGGGCAAATCCTGGTTCTGTTACACATATCAAGACTGATGACGAGCGTCGGTTTGAGATGGTCTTTGTCGCGATTGGTGCTGCGGTAAGTTATAGCATTATCTGTTTTTATTTTGTTTCGACAAACTACATGTTCTTGACTCTTTTTAAATAATTTTGTTTCAGATTCGTACCTTTATATGCAATTTAAGACCGGTGGTGATCATTGATGCTGCACACCTAAAGGGTGAATTTAAAGGGACGTTATTTTTAGCTGTTGGGATGGATGGAAACAACCAAATTTTACCAATTTCCTACGGAATAGGAAAATCAGAGGATGGTGAATGTTGGACATGGTTTCTGTCAAAGCTTAAAGAATGTATCGGTGAAATACCTGAAATGGCCATAATTTCGGATAGAGCGAATTCTATACATCTGGCTGTTAGAAATGTCTTTCCACATGTTTATCATGGGTTATGCTGTCGTCATTTAATGATGAACCTACGTTTACCCTCTGATAAAAAAAAAGAAAATGAGAAGTTGTGGTGGAAGACATGCAAATCGTATCGATTGTCTGATTTTAACGAGTCATTTAATGCTCTTTGTCTTGCCGTTCCTAGAGTGCGACACACTCTAACAAGTATTGGGTTCGGTAGATGGGCACGGGCGCATTGTCCAGGCAATCGATATCATTATATGACATCTAACAGCGCGGAGTCTATTAACGCTTTATCTAGACACTCGCGTAAAATGCCGGTAACACAACTCTTAGAGTTCTTCCGGCAATCTGTACAAAAGTGGTTTTACGATCGCCGTTTGCAAGGTATACATGAAAAACATTTACTTACACAGTGGGCACAGAAGAAAATTTTTAAAAAAATTGAAGGGTCTAGAACATGGACGGTTGCTGGGATTGAGTTAAACAGTTATTCTGTTGCAGACAGTGGAAAGGGGGGTTTAGTGGACTTTGTTAATGGAACATGTAGTTGCCGAGTTTGGCAGGTTTCTGGTTTACCATGCGGGCATGTTATCGCCGTTTCAAAATTTTTAGGTGAAACCGACTGCAGTAAGTATTGCTTCCCGTGTTACTCCAACGAAGTCTATAAGAAAACTTATGAAGAAGCGATTTATCCTCTCCCGCATAGATCTGAATGGGAGACTCCAGAAGACCTTATCAATCTTCAACCGCCACATATGACAAAGCGCCAGGCTGGTCGTCCTCGAGAAAACAACCGAATCTTATCCCGCGGGGAAGAACCTACTCCCCTCTATTGTTCCCGATGTAACTCATATGGTCATCATCGGGATGTATGTCGGCAGCCCATGCCGTCAGAAGTTCGTACTCGCAAACACCCAGACAAAGGGAAAGGGAAAGAAACCGATAATCCTGATGATTTTACACAATCTCCTGCTGATTATATGTATCCGTCTTTCAACTTGGGAGACTTTTAATACTTTATTAATTTATTTTGTGAAATTTAATATAACTTGTCGAGTAACTAGTTGCATATTAATATTGAAAATCATTTCATTAAAATATGTTATTAATTTTTTTTATATTACATGCATACATAGAACCATTAAACATTAACAGGTGTGAAGCGCCCGGTGTAGAGTTCATCTGCCATGTACCGTCTGTATCTGAAACAAGCATCCTGAAGGTTTCCTTCGGTCCATGTTAAAGAACGATTCCAAATAAGTTTTTCCATTAGCATACATATGATGACTCCTGAATTTCTGCCAACACGATTTGTTTGAGGAGGCCACACGAAATCCCCTACTATTTGCATGGAACGCGTCTCATTTATTCCTGACTGTTGCCAGTACGATATACGTCCGAGAAACCACAAAAATAAAGACTCAAATTCTAGAACAATTTGATGTACTCTTCTGTGTACGCAAAATGAATCTCCGCAATTAATCGTGTCACAATTATTAGCAAAAAAAATTCTTAATTGTAGTGACTTTATATTTATTTTAAAAAGCAACCAATTTTGTTCGTTGTCCGGTATAGGAACGTATACCTTCAAAAAAGTGAATAATTTTAGGTTCTAAATCAACGGTGTAAATTTAAAAACAAAAATTATTAGCAAAAAAATACTTTCCCAAAAATTATATCAAACACGTACAAGTTCTTATTTAAAAAAAAACAACCCTGACATTTACTAATAACCGGAATGGTCTTCCGCTTCAGAATCATACTCTACCCCTTCTTCCATTTCCGCACGATAAGCTTCAAAACGCACTTTATCGTACAGCCTTTCGAAACAAGATTCGTCGTCTGAGTCTGAGTCTTCGTCAGCAGTAACCGCCAAATTTTCTTGTGGAATAATCTGGTCCAAAGGAAGCTGTTGTTCATCGTGATTAGGTAACGGATCAACCGCCTCACACTGAACATAACCCCTAAATGGTGCTTCACGTGTTGGCTGTTGCACCGGGTTTGGGGGGTTACGAGTTTGTGAATTATTTGGTTCGGGGTTATCTGGGGGTGGGTTTGGGTGGTTAATCGGTTGGAAAATGTTGACGTTGATATGAACGTTTACATGAATGTTGATTTCTTGATTTGCCATGAGGTAGAAAAAAGAGGTACAAAAAAAAGGGGATGCAGTTGAGCAGTGAACCAAGATGTGTTTAAATAGGTGTGGAGTAAGAGTGGGAGTCGTGTTCATTTAATAAAAAACGGATATAATAAAATAGAAAAAAAAATTGATAAAGCCTACCGTATCAATTTCCCAGAATGGAGGATATGTTGCTGTAGAACCATCTGCGTATCTGGTTGCATCAATATCTTGTTTATGTAACATGTCGAAGAAATTTGGCGGTAGAACTGTCCAACGAATATCGTTTGACGACAGCGTCCTTGCATTCTCTCGTTCACACATGAGTTTGTTACACCATGCTTGTACGTGCTAAAAAATGATGGTAATTTACTTATTACAAAAATTATGAAACAGATTTTTATTACGAAAAAATTTATTATTAAGGTACCGTTTTTTGAATAAAACCTGCTCCAGTAAATCCAAGCAGTCCCCCCCACCAATCCTTTCCTAGTGGTGTTAACCCCGTGTAAGAAGAATAGCAACTAGGATTATCCCCTTCGTAGTAAAATTCAAGAACATTTGGAGACCATTGGCGATCCCAAATCTGTTGATTGTTGGAAACGGAAGGAGGAATACTTGTCATTGGTAATGGAGGATGTCACATGTGTAATAAAGGTAGAAGGGACACACATATATATATATATATACATATAAAGACTAGTAGAAAAATATTTAATGTTTTTAAACCAAAAAAATACAATTACATTTCTAATACGGGATCATCATCATCATCACCAAGGTTGTTGTCAGTTGTTGTATCTGGTAACACGAAATCATAAAATAGTAAAGCAAGTTGACGTCGCATACGTTCCGTTGTTTTCTGAGTATCTTTATCATTGTTCAACGGTTTTTTATTTATCAACCTATCAAGAAATATGCAAACCCAAACCCCACAGTCTCCCAAAACTCCGGACTGCTGAGGAGCATCGGTTGCATAAATAACTCGGAAAGGGTAAGTTAACGGTAATGGTCTGTGGGCATTGTAACCATGAATTCGTAGCCAGTGGTCAAACACAAAATTTATATGACACACCACATCCGTTCTTTCCTTTTCGAAAGCATTTAAAAAGCTGAAAGAGTAACAAATTAACACAGTTAGTAACATGTATGTTGGAGTACTAATAAGTTAAATCTGCCTAATACCTGTCGTATATCGTTAGCGTGTAATTGAGAAGATTGAAAACGCCTAAAAACCAATGAGCACCTTCTATATACAACGGTACGTAAACCTATATAATTAGTAAGCAAAATATTAAATTAATTCAATACGAAATACATTTATTCAGTAATTAATAAGTTGTCGTTCAACATTACCTCGTCAAGAGTATGTATTGATGGAAAAGGGTCAACCTGCCCAGTAAAGTAACCTTTACAGGTATGGTCGACGGACGTGTACCGAAAATAATTTTGAAAATATGGGGGTAGAATACTCCACCGATCACTTTCATTTCTTGAATGATACATGTGGATCATCCACCCAAATATATGCTGTCAAACATTATAAAGTTAATTACAATATACAAAAAAATATAAATTAATTTTTTATTACTTACATCATCGCTTAACCAGCCTTCACCGTCCATGCCCAGCAACGACTCCCAAAATTTTGGACCGACAGAATTCCCAACTATTAGGGAAAGATGTTGACTGCCGCAATTTGGATACCACTGCTTGATAAAATCAATTTGTCGATCCTCGTTTCTTGACCTTTTGGCTTTTATATCTTTCAATCTTTTAAAAGCCACATACGGGGATAGCATAGCTGCTGCGGGCTTTACAAGCCTTTCCGATCGTCTCAGTTTGACGATTTCAGGATCCTCATTCTACAAAAATTGTATATATGTATTAATTTCACTATCTAAAAAATAATTTCATTAACTTTCATTTACAAAATTAATACTAAATTTTTTTAAATTTATACTAGTAATAAAAATATGATAAGTAATTAAAATAAAAAGATTGGAAAAACTTACAAAATCTTCATTCACCATCGGGCTCATAGAGACGTGGTAGGCATTATCGTAATTGATAAATGAATCGGCAACAGCCTACAAGAAAAGCATGACAGGTAAATTAACAGTTATTGGTGGATATTGTTATTATAAAAAAAAATTAACCTTACATTATCACTCTGAGTGTGTGCCTCTTCTTTTGGTGTTCGTACGGTCACCGGAGTCCTGACCGTTTTTTGCTTTGGAGAACATCGATATGATTGAGAAAACTCTCCCATGAACATATTGGTAAGTCTCCGGTTGTTCTCTAGCAGCCTCTCGTCCAAGACTGATTTAAACTTTGAAATCAGGTCATTCTCGTAATTTGATCGAAACGGGGTCGGGGGGGGATCAAAATTCTGTTGTGGAATCTCATCTCGATCCGTTGCCGGATTATAACCTTCATTGGTCCCATCGGGACCAAACAGAGCCCCCATTACAGACGCAAGCTGTTCTTGTGTGACGACACCTGGGGCGGCCTGCATTTCTGGTTGATTTTGACCCGTGAATCCTGTGGGCATTTGAATGGGTATTTCTGTGTGCATTTGAATGGGTATTTCTGTGGCCCTTTCAACCGGATTCTCGCCCGGCATTGCACTGGCATACATCCGACGTTCAGCGTCTAAATAATCTGAACTAGACAAATACCACGCGCTTTGCAACTCATGTTGAGTTGGCAATATAACCAAAGACGGCCTATATTCACGTTTCTGCCAAAATGTTTCAAAAAAATCCCCAATTATTAATATATATTAATATAAACAATAAAAAAGTGTATGTTTATTTTTAAAGTATATTTAAAGATAAAATGTATTACGGTTGCAGCTGTTTGTAGCAATGAATTGACACTGCTCCTCATAAACTTCTTGCCTTCTTTCCATCCCAAAAATCTTGGAATCGTCTCACCTTGATACCATTCCCTTGAATTCTTAAAATGAGGAAAAGTCTCCAACACCCACATCTACACAAGAGAATTTATTTAAGGGTTATTTATATTTAATTTTATAAGTTCTCAAAAATAACTATATTCATAAACATTTACGGGTACCTTGAACGGCCACACAAATCTAGCTAAAGAAAAACCTTTAGCTTCATCCATTTTCCGATTGGACAAATTGTATATAGCACTATAAGTACTTTCCCAAAAATAATTACCCCACGGATATTGTCTGAATTCTTCTAAGTTATCCACAAGGTCTAAAATCATATTATCAACTGCATTGGTTTTTTGCCAACCCAAAAAACCTTGACCGATTAGCATTAGAAGACATATCCTCGTGCGGTCAGCATCATCAAAATGGCTAATGTTACCGAACATGTTCATTATTTGGCCAAAATTAACAGTTGATCCAGCTCCAAAGTATTTGTTCCTAAATGAGTTCGGATGGTCTATAGGTGACCAGGAACTGTGCCCAAAACGTAGCCCCGTTATTAAACAAAACTGTTTCGGGGTGAATGTAAATAGCTGCCCTCGTAATTTATACGAAATCCCAATACGGGGAAAAGGCGTCGGTATTTGTAGTTGTGCAACGCCATATAAAAGAAGGCTATCGCATATGGTGCACCTATTATCTAAGAATGGACCGAAACAAGTTTGCCTAATAGCTGATTCAACCGCCGGAGTCATCACTTCACGCAAATTTTTTAAAACCAACCACTTCTCTCGAACTTTAATAGTTATTTGCTATATAAAAAGAGAAAAAAAATTAAAAATAGCATACGAATTCAATTAAAAAACTTATCTTTATTTTATCGGCAAACATTTTACCGGGCACAAAGGGGGGTCCATGAAAGCATCTTGCATCTCTTGGTCGTTTGGTATATTCTCGAAAGCATTCGGCATGTTCTCGTGTCGGTTGAAGTCCATAGTGGGGGCCCACAATTATTGTCGAAGAATTCAGTGGTCCCGGAAGAGTCAACGATCTTTCGGATGTTGAAAGTTGCGGTCTTCAACTCCTTTGCTTTGCTCCAACGTGGTGAGTTGCTTTGAAAATGAGAAAATGAGGAAACGGCATTGTTGACCCGATTTGAATTTTCGTTGATGTGGGGAATAGTTGTTTATTGGAACACGCGCCGTGAAACGGCTCAACCTGACGCCGGAAACGGCACTACTTGACAGCGGAAACGGCTCGGCCTGAAATCGGAAACGGCTTAAACTGACAGCAAAACGACGCGCCTGAAACGGCTTGCTGTAGCAGAGGAAACGGCACGGCGTTGCAGCTGTAACGGCTTGAAGTTGCAGTGCAAACGGCTCGGCCTGTCGGTAACGGCATAAACAAGAAACGGAAACGGCTTGAATATTACTTTATTGAGGCACGTGCCACGAAACGGCTCGGCCAGTTATATGAAACGGCTCGGGCAGTACCTTTATTGAAAGTTGTGATGAAAACTATTAAAAAACAATTATATAATAAATTATTTTCAAGTTAAATAAGATCAAAAAATTTTCTTAGAACGCCACTCATAGCACTTGAAACAGTCTTAAAACCAATAATGGCTGACAAAAACAACGTATACTGCTCTCAACCAGTTAGTAAATCATCAACGTGGATTCTTAAGAAATGGAGAGCACCCAGACAGTCCGGTGAATCTTCCTCGTCTGAAACGGTCGTGCCGGAAGAAAACAATTTTTTAAATAACCGTCAAAGCTTGCACTTAAAGAGAGCCGGAAGATGGGCAATTCCAGACGACGAATCTGAGAATTGGTCAAAAGATGTTGCAACATTTTACAGTACTGGCGACGCCCCATTCTGTTATTCAGCTGTTTTCACTCGTTATGTGGAGTTGGACAAAACATTTTGGGGTACTTTGTTAGGCTATCATTGTAATGGCTACCTAACAGCAACGGTAATTTCATTATAAATTTTTTATTATCAAAATTTGCATTTTTTCGTGTTTATTAATATATAAATAATCATTAAACAGCATATTGAGGGATGGGCTGGACGACTAATGGCTTGGAGAAAAAGAAATTTACAAAAGGATCCGACGTTAAATTTGCGGTGGACAATTCTCCCACCTCAATTCTATGATACGTTACTACAATCGGTTCCTAAAAGCGTGGTTGGTTATGGAAATGGTAAAGTAAACCCATTTCCTTCCTTTGTTGACGTGGATTTTGTGTTTTTCCCACTGTCGATTGACAATAACGAATGGATGTTAGTACGGTTAGAGTTGGCGTCCCAGGAATTAGTTTTGTACCCGTTTGAAAACTTTTATGGACGAGGAGACAAATTTAGGGCAGTTATTATTCCACGGTTGACGAAGCTTAAGGTGTATTTAACTGGGTTGCTTGTGCATTTGAAGTATTGGAAAAAGACAGGAAAACCAGAATGCTGCATAACTCATGAGCTAAACGATAACTACGTGATTTCTAACAGGTCAATCGTAGGAAATGAAGCTGTCTATCTGTGTATGCTTATGGAGCATCTGGTTACAGACAAACCCATTAACATTACTGGAGACGTTAAGCAAATATGTTTGTCATATAGACGATTCATGGCTGATAAACTGTATTTTTGGCGGTGTTTACCACGGCCAAATGTTGTTAAATAAAAAAACTGTTCTTTGTAATATATTTAATTTAATATTAAATCTTCCCATTTTACCCTTTTCAAACCTATAAATACATACATTACTCCCTCCTATTAAACAACATTCTCATCCCAAAACTTCACACTAACAAAATGGACTCTTGGACCGACGAGGAAGATATTGCTGCTGTCGTTTCGTACATTGCCGCTCGTGAACTGGGCACTTACTCAGTTTCCGATCCTGCTTTCTGGGAGCAGGTTTTCAACAATTTCTGCATTCACCTACAAGAGACGTCCCGAAGCGTCGAGGCGTTGATGACTCGTCTTTCTTTGGTACGCTTTAAATGTACACGTTTTCTAGGAAGGTGCAAAAATGTGAAAAAAAAATCCGAACATGGAAGAAGAAGAGATCATACAAGAGGCCCTGCTAGACTACGCAATACTTTACGACGAGGACTTTGAACACCTTTCAGTGTTTGAAATTTTAAAAATCTATCTGTAATTCACGAAAGAAGTTTGTAATATTCTATCGTGCAAGTTAATGTTTGGGCCAAAGAGCCGTTTGTCGATATGCAACGTGCAAAAATAAATTAATATTTTAATTAATTAAACTAATTAATAAAGTTAAATAAAAATAGTAAAAAACGACCCAAAACAAGCTACATAGTTTGGGCCCAAGAACCCACAAAGTTTTAAAACAAATAATTTTAAAATTTATTAATTAATAATTTAACTTATTAAACTAATTTAAGAAAGTAAAATAATAAAAACGGATAAAAAGGGGGTTCTTCTTTAAAGAAACGGCCCCTCCGTGGTTCGAACCTGCGCCCATTGTGTGAAAGCCAAACATGTTAACCAGTTTATCCTCCTACTCGGAGCTGGTAACAATGTTAACTAATTAATTTTTATACAGTACTTTAAAACGGCCCAGTTGACAATTATTTTGAGTCCACATTTGGGCCAGGTTGGGCTTCACGTTGGGCTTAACGTGACAACTAGTTGCAGTCCACTATTTTAATTAATAAAAACGGATAAAAAGGGGGTTCTTCTTTAAAGAAACGGCCCCTCCGTGGTTCGAACCTGCGCCCATTATGTGAAAGCAAAACATGTTAACCAGTTTATCCTCCTACTCGGAGCTGGTAACAATGTTAACTAATTTATTTTTATACAGTACTTTAAAACGACCCAGTTGACAATTATTTTGAGTCCACATTTGGGCCAGGTTGGGCTTCACGTTGGGCTTAACGTGACAACTCGTTGCAGTCCACAATTGGCAGATAAAAAAACTTTTCGTCGCAGTTAACAAAACTTATAACTTTATAACATGCAAAACTTTAGAACATGCAAAACTTTATAACATCCAAAATATTTTTTATATAAATATTAAACATAAACATAAAAACACTAAACAAAACATACTAAAAAAAAACTAAAAATAAATCCTAATAGCCTCCCACTCCGAAACATGCTTGAAATCCTGTCCCTCGTCATGACGATAGTTGATCAGCGCCACCGCCTTCTGATCATCCTCTTCAAGGTCGGGCATCTCTCTCTCCACCCTCTGGAAATACCGGTCAAACCTCTCGCATTCCAACCGGACCACACGAAACCTAGAAGATAAGGCGTCCACGCTTCGGTTATGGTCCGGACCACGAAGCTGTCCAAAAATTTGTTGAACACGGACCCAAAGGCCACCCTGTCCCCGTGGTGGAGGATTGGTCACTGCCTCCTCCCAGGCTTCGCACAATGCGATGTCGTCAACTTCTGTCCACGAATTTGCCATTTGAACGGATGAACGGAATGTATTGTCGAAATATAAAGAGTGTTAACGGGGACGGCGTGGAGAAATGAGAAGTTTGGGGGGGTTTATATAGTGGGTAATAGGTGTGGAAGTAATAATGGTTAGCCGTTTACATGGGAAGATGGAAAGGCAACGGGTAAAAAGCCCATTTAAAAAGCCCAAAACAGTTTATTTATTTTTTTTTCTTTTAAATTGTTACTGTATAGCCCATATAAAAAGCCCAAAGCAGTTTCGTGAACTTGTTAGTGAACAGCAACAGTTTATTTATTTTTTTCTGTTAACTTGTTAGTGAAAAGCCCAAATAAAAAGCCCAAAGCAGTTTCCTTAAGTTGTTAGTGCACAGCCCGTATACATAGCCCAACACAGTTATGTATTTTTTTTTTCGTTAACTTGTTTTGTGAACAACCCATATAAAAAGCCCAAATCATAATTAAAAGTGAACGAAACACATAATTTTTATTACTAATTATTACAAATCACATAAAAGATATAACATGAAAAAATAACAAACAAAACTTCGTCAAACCGCTAGTAAAGTGATTCAATTTGATCCATAACATGTAAAAATTACAAACAAAATTTCTCATCGGAACCCTTTCTCATAACAGCAGAAACGGGTAGTAGAGAAAAAATCTCGGTCTCCAAGAAAGCAGTCTTCAGATAACTTGACCAAACCACTGCTTAGAACTTAGAACCTCCCCGAGAACAAATTCAAAGTTAGGATTGAATCAAAACCCTTCTTCTGGAATTCGAGTCAAAACGCTTGTAGCAATGATAGAGATGCGTCTTTTGCTCGATAGTTCCATCCGGACTAACTGGGTAGTTAGATCCGGCATTTCTGAAGAGTAAGACACTCCAATATGATAAGCAATATCAAAACCGAATTTGATAACTAAAGCCAAGGAACACGTCACTAGCAGATACGTGTGATTTCATAAATATTTCTTGCATTTGATACACAAAAACATCTATGCTAATAACATAAAGAAACCAAGATAACATTTTATTTGAGATTTAAGTGTGTTAGATGGATTCGTTAAACAAGCACACCAAAAAACAAGTGGGTAAATATATAGTGAGAACATAAGCTCAAACGCCTTGAACAACACGTTGACCCCGGTAACGGCTTGAACAACACGTTGACCCGGCATTAGACAGCTGTACCGGCTTCAATTCAGTTCAAACGGCTTGAGCCAGCTGAAACGGCTCGAACAGTGTGTTGAAACGGCACGGACCTTCTGTAACGGCTTGGCGCCAGCTAAAACGGCTTGGAGCCAGCTAAAACGGC
Organism: Helianthus annuus; assembly: GCF_002127325.2. NCBI lineage: Eukaryota > Viridiplantae > Streptophyta > Magnoliopsida > Asterales > Asteraceae > Helianthus > Helianthus annuus. The sequence goes on from NC_035440.2 coordinate 14,927,630, forward strand.
ACAAGTAGTTCACGGAAACGGCTAGGATGTCAGCTGTAACGGCTTGGCCAGATCGTACGGAAACGGCTTGGCTATCTCGTAAGAACGTGGCTTGGCTCGTTGAAGGAACATGGCTAAGATCTTTCCACATGAGCCGGTTGTAACGGCTTGGCTAAGATCTTTCCACATTAACAGCCACGTGTCGTTCACAGCTTCCTTCTCAAGCCGTTTCAGGGATTGTCGGACACGTGTCAACCGGGGAGTGGACGGCCGTTAAAAAAAACTCTTGTGCCGTTTCAGGATTTTGAACCGGCTCGGCAAGGGGTGTCCGGTGTCCATTTTCGCAAAGACGGCGTTGCAGTGGCCAATTTGGTGATTTTCCCTATAAAAGGTGTGGGTACTTAAAACCCGTTGCAAACTTAAAAGTCTTATAGTTATAGGTGTGTCATCTGGTACAAATAGACGCGCGCTAACTATGAATTGTACGAAACGAGTTGACGTCAATCCGCGCGTTGCGGCGGGGTATTGACTAAAAACATTATTTTTCTTGTCGCGTTACCCCTAGCTTACACCAAACAATGACAACAACGAAATCCTATGCTATTATCAGGTTTATATATTAACCTCAAACAAAATCATATTTGCACACGTATACCTATTACTTCGACTTTTAAACAAACTAAATAACTTAAATGATAGGGTGGGATGTTGGGTCCAATTAACAAAGCCATTGTAATTAAGGTGTTGTTCCCCTTGAGGTCAAGGGTTTGAGCCCCGTCAAATGCGGATTTTGTGTAATTTAAACTATTTGAAAGAAAAAAAAAACTTAAATGATAAACATGAATGAAATATATAAAACAACCAATTTACTATTATCCTTGATCTCTTCAAAGTCACTCGTGAGATCAACCGAGTTAACCACCCTTATCTTCAAATGTTATTTTTCAGTCTCAAACCCATTGTGTTCGGGGTATACCCGTTTGCGGCACAATATTAAACCCGACTCAAACCAACTTGAAATATTAAATATTTATGGTTTCTAACAACTTCAATATACTAAACAGTTGCAAGTAACTATGCGAGTATCACGTAATAACAAACCCATGACATTTTTTTTTAAACTAATTCGATCCTTCACATAAACAGTTAATCAAAATCATCAATCAGAAGAATGATACAAATTATGAGTAAATAATAGATTTTATTTCCAGCAAATAAAACAATACCTAAATAATAGATCTCATATCCAGCAAGTTTCCACCCATTTTTAATAGCTTCTTCTTTCTTCTTCTTCTTCATATTCTTCTCTGGATTTCTTTGTTGGTTCTTTGTCAGGTCCAACGGTGAGTATATCAGTGTACCATTTTCCAAATTTTTCAACGATATCCACTAAATCAATGTCTCCAATGATCGTTTTCTTGTCTTAGTCAATAGCCAAGGACTCGACATGACCGCCATAAAAGCTTTTCTTTTGTCATCGTCCACAATGGATTACCACCTCAAAACCACTCTCCAATAAATTATGGATTAACAACAGTAAATATGGATGAAAATATGCATAAGGGAAAGAAACAAAGGTTCACACAAAACAGAGCCGACTTTACTCACAATCAATGCAAAATTCATGATCATGCATCGTTCGAACCGCCAAATAATCCCCTAATTTCGACGAAAGAAAAGTCCATCGACATGAAACTAAACACAAAGTTACCGACTGGGCAGATTTTTTTTCTTCCATTTCCTTAACAATATCGCTGAATTTCACACACAGATTTGAGTTTTACATACCGCGGCGAACTATACTAAACGATCACCGATTACCACCGTTTCCACAATCCCTTATGCACCCTTTCACAATCATCAATAGTTAAAACTTCCATCAAAGTCAATTTACAACAGCAAAAAGATTGCAGTTACCATCAAAATCATTTTAGTTATTCCCCTTTTTTGTGATAATCAGTAATAGAGCATCTAGTTATCCATTGATTTCACACCATGTCCCACAAAAGAACACATTTATTAGCTTTCTGGATTTCTAATTTCGTTTTGGTGACCAAAAACTGATTCGTTGTCATTAGAAGATTATCAACCCATATAATATTAAAATAATTTTCTTTTAAATGTTGTCAGACAACAATACAAACAAACTACAACTTTTAGTGCTTGCAAAAATAAATTGAACATTATGAGTGATGAAATTAAAACATACAAATAGATTAACATGAATCCACATATGTATTTTCAGAAATTACAAAACAAAAGCCACGTACAAATTATAAACACGGAAACGCACATGATGTTCATACATACAAACAGAGAACCTAATAATCAATAGAGAACCAAATAATAAACCAATTGGAGTATCACAAAACTTAGGATGATGGTATCGAACATACCGGAATCAAAAGTTCGGATGTAATGATCAAAACATACGGCGCCAAATCAGGGACGAACAAAAGTGGATGACGACTGAAAACAGAGGAAAATGAAGGGGAGTTTGAAAGGGATTTGGATGGAGTAGGAGGGGTTAAAGAATGTGGTTTTGAATTATGCAAGAAATCCAAGAGCCGGAAATCCAAAGCAGGGAAAAATGGGATATGTAGTGAGAAAAAAGGCAGGGAAAACAATAAAACACGAAACGGTATTGACGGACAGGAGTAGAACCGGCATCAATTGTGTGTTGAACATACGTGACAAACTGACGATCATGTAGAAACCGAACAACAAACGGTCACATTGTTTCGTAATTTCAACCAATGCGTAATATTAAAGTATTTGGCTAATGAATGCGTGGGATATGCACATAGAAGACAATTGTAAATGCTAATAGCATTTAATTTATTCAAGATATTAGTTTCTTAAATGTTGTGGTTTATTGGGAGATGTTGATTTGGGGTGGTGGTTGTTTAGAAGTGTATGATGTTGGTGGTATAATATGAGTTTATTAATTCGAGAGGTATTATTTAAAGGGTGTGACGCGAAGAGACATAACGATTAACTTAGCCGATGGTGCCTTATGTTACTTTTTATAAGGTTATATAATAAAATGAAAGGGTGTGAGTAAAATAAACTAAAGGGTATGACTTTTAAACAAATAGGACACAACCTAAGTTACTAATTGTATAAGGGTATAATATTTTTTTATTATTATTACGCTACTTTATAATTGTAGTGTACGTACTATTAATTACTTTAGTAATCTGTATCATTTCTTTGTTAAAAGCTGTTTATTTGATCCTTAACACAACTTTTTTTTTATATATAAAGATTTCTGAAGCATAAACAAGTTTTTAAGTTTACACACTTACTACACGAGTTTAGTTGTTTACTGTAAGAATTTATAAACATGAACAACTTAGACAAATATTTTACAGTTTTCTAAAGCAGGTTGAAAAATTCGTAGCAAATGTGCTTATTTTTAGACTTTCAAAAATTCATAAACTCATTCTTATAATTTCAATAATAAAAGCCGTTAAGATGATTGGTGTAGGTTGTTAAACTTAGGCCAACGGATGATTGGTTTAAGAATAGATAGTAGGTTGTTAAAGTTAGACCAATGAGGTAGTGGTGGAGTGGTTGGGAAAAGACTTAGTGTTTTTGTGACAGAGGTTCGACTCCCACTCTCTCTATTATTTTCTACGGCATCCAGGTGAAGGGCGAATACGGGTGACGCGGCTCGTTTTGGATGGGAGGCGAAGTAAAGTGTCTTCGAGCGGGTTTCCGCGCATCTGGGAGAGCCAAGGGGCTGGCGACAGTAGAGTAGTCGACCTTGGCCACAACGCCCGGTGTCATGGTGGTTGACACGTCGTTCCTTGTCGTTCAAAAAAAAGGTTGTTAAACTTAGAACTTATAAAAAACAAAAATTATATAAAAATGTCAAAGTAAAAAGGTTTGGGTAAACTCATATATTGAAAGCTAATTTCAACACCAGGGCAATTACTTGATTCGGTCCGGCCTACGATCATTGACGATCACGGAGAAATAATCCTTTTAAATAATAGTTTGTATAAATACTAGACATCACGCCGTTCGGACATCCACTCTACCTGGTGTCTAACCAAGCGCAGTTCATTGATTAGAGCCAACTCGCTACTCTAAGATCACGCCGTCCCGATCTTAGTGTGCGGGTTGCGCGATAGAAATATCGATTATAAATAACCATTCACACTGTTCGGAATACTTAATTATATTATATGATTCTATAATAGTTTGGGTTCATAGACAAAAGCAAAATATTATTCGTTCCTTATATAAAAATTAAAACTTAATTAAGGTTTTAAAAATGATGAACTTCATTAGAACAACTAATAAGTTGATCAAGTTTACTAACAATCTAATATTTTTCCGGATTGAATCCGTATTAAAAACAAAAATCACACAAACAAACCGCTAAAATAATCGGATTTAACGTGCCCGTTTCACATAAGTTTACCAACCAAAACAATGAAGCTAATCCCTAATGTTGAAACTATACGGTTCTAGCCGGACATGATGGCTAAAACAATCAAGTAAATTAACAAACAAATCATCCCCGAAATTATTAAAACTTACAAAAACAAAAATTCAATAGTTTTGATTCAACCAAAAGCCACAAGATTCCCAATCACTACCTGCTTCTCGAATTCCTCTTTTTATTTTGTGATGCCTTTTTTTTTTTTAATATTTCCTTATCCAGATTGCCAGCTCCTGTTTTTTTTTTCATTCCTTCTTGTTGTTAGCGGGCCGCACCTTCCAGCCCAGCCCAGCAAATTCATTCTAAACAAATAGCTTCCTCATAATAACAAGTGGTGGTCTCCTTTGGTGGTTTCAGGGGTAAAGAAGGTCGTCGGAATAAGTTACAGGTCACCGGAGTTGCGTAGATGGTGGAAATTTTAAACTTTTGAGAAGCGGAGAAGATTACAGGAGGTCGGAGATGATTGGTGGTGGTCTCGTTTGGTGGTTTCAGGGGTAAAACGGGTCGCCGGAATAAGTTGCAGGTCACCAGCCCAACAAGGTTATAACCCAGTTAGACAAGGATCATTGGTGGCAAAAATCTTACAAGTTGGGACTGTTGTAGGCAATTTTTGAAGTTGGGATTATTACCGGCCAATTAGTGAAACTTGGGATTATTAAAATCCAATACCCCAATGTAAAAAAAATCAATTTTTTTTTTTGGAAAACCCCCAAAGCCAACGTTACGACAACCATATGCATAACCACTTTTTCTTTGAAAAACCCCCAAAGCACACACTGCGTTGCGGCGGGGCTTAAAACGGTGTCAAATAGTATTAATATCACACAACCGTCATCGACCACCAACACTGATTCAACCTAGGATATGCGTGTTGCGACGAACCTGTCAAACATGGAAAAATATAGGTAAAAACGTTGAACCACACATGCACGTTGCGTCGTATTACCTCGAAAAATTTAGAACTATACGTAAAACGAAAATTTGCGAAAGATGAAAAGTATAAGTGACAAAAGTTGTGAAGTTAAATTGCAAATACTGAAAAGTTTTGGGTTAAAGTTAAAAAAACAAATTATGTAGGGTTAAAATTACAAAAGATAAAAAAACTTTGGGTTAAAAATAAAAAATCAACTTTATTTTTTTGAAAAATAACCAAAGCACAATGTACAACTCTAAATGCACATATAAGTTGCTAATTTATATATGGAATAATTATTATTTTTGGCCCAACTTCACTTTTTGAGATATCACGAACAAAAACTGACCAAAGCTTCTTTATATTCTTTTATCAACTTAAACTTCAAACATTCATACTATTAAATTATACACCTTCAATTAAAAAGGTGTATAATAATAATAATAATAAATAAATAAAATCCATTCAAAAGTTCACTCGTCATATTGTTTCGGTTGTTTTGAGATTCTTGTCGTTGTGAATCCTTCCATTTCTTTCCAACCCCCATTGTAATCCTTAGTGGTCGCTCCTTGACTACAAAAAATATTAAAAACGAATCAAAGTAGATTCCATCTCATAAAAATTTATATTTTCCAACTAGATGTATTATCTATGGTCTAAATGCATAAAATCCAATAAAAATATACGCTTAAAATATGATAAAATGTGTCTAAAATTGCATCTAACAATATTAATTTCGATCTTTGTATAAAACAGTTTTCGTTGTTAAGTGTTTGATTTTGTGTAAGTTGACCAAAGTCAAACGACATCCTCCTGTCATTTGACTTGGCCAACACAACCAGACGGCATGTATATTCCAAACGACATGGATGTACTTTGGAAAGTGTTTGGTGCAGTTTGATTAAGTGGTATCGTTTGAAGTTGTGCAAATGATACCAGGGTGTCGTTCAAAAGATCCTGAGGTATCGTTTAAATGTTTTGGATGTCATTTAGTGAGCTCTGCATGTTAATATAAATACAACAGCTTATCATTCACATTTCGTTAACACCACACAAAGAGTTTGAGAGCATTTCATGTAATATTGTGTCGAAACTCTCCTGGAATCAATACATGGGTTAACACCACATAGAGAGTTTGAGAGCATTTCATGTAATATTGTGTCGAAACTCCCCTGGAATCAATACATGAGAACATTTGAGTATATCTATTGTGTTTATTGATCTTATATTGCTTCGGTTTAGTGTGTATACTTGGATTCCGCACTCGTATACATATTTACAACAAGAAACTCATTGTTCAAGATCATAATCTATACCTACAAGTGTTATCAGAGCATTAAGCTCGATTTCTTGTCGAAAACCAAGCATTTTGGGTGATTTTGAGAGGTTTTTTAGTGATATTTGAAGATTTATTAGACAAAACCCTTAAATACAGAAAAACTGATTAAAAGACCATTAAATGATGTTGTTTGATGTTAATGGTGATTGATAACCTGGTAAAATGATGGAGACAATCAAAAACATGGTTTTGTTGAGTTTTGAGCTTAAAAAACATTTCACCATCGTTTCCGATGACCAAGCTCGCCGGAATACTTCCGGAAATGTACAACTTCGTGCTAGAAGGTGATTGTCTCTGCAACACGTTTGAAATTATGAAAAAGGAGCATACTTTTTGTCTCATTGTCGGGATAAACGACACCGATTGCTTGTTAGGTGTCGTTTGGACTTAACACCACGACATCGCCTTTCAGCCAAACGACATACTCAATGTCGTTTGAATAACTGTCAAACTATATCACAATCTAACCAAACGACATACCCGATGTCGTTTGGATATCTTTCAAACTACAACCCTCATTGCCATTTGAAAAACTGGGTGTTGTTTGACCAGTGCAGGTGTTGTTTGAATTAGGGTCGTCTTTTGGGACTTAGAAAATTTTCACAAAGTTTTAAAATTTCGGATAAATGGGAATGAATCCTTGGGAAATGGTAAACAACTTAAATCAAAATCACCTAACACAACAACCAAACCCGTCTGCCGCAACTTATATACAATCACACGTTTCACCCTAAGTCACAAAATTTAGTAATTTAGAGTTGTTCGTTTTGTTATCGAATACCGTACCAAATATTATGTTTCAGTACTGTAAGGGCATAATATTCTGAGGTGTTGTCTGGATCAGTTATCCTTAGCCGGTAGTGCAGGGATGTAACGCCCGTCTAATTACTATATGAATTTAATGAAAATTCATATGATTATATATAAAAGATGTTTAAACTTAAGACATAAGTTACCAACACAAGTTCTAAGTATTCAAAACTTGACAGCCACCAACTAGTTTAAACGGTCATGACACAATAAGCAAATTGTTTACATTACGAAAACATTGTCTAATAAGTTTTAGATATCACGGAAGCTTCAAAAGTTGTGTTCGGTTCTTCAAAACTTGCTTGACTGCCATCCGTAAGATCCCCATTATCACCTAAGGTCAAAACCATTAAAAATGTTAGTTTTGACATTGATATAGTACATATAAACGAGTTCCGACATCGAATCATGAAAAATAAAATAAAATTTCAAAATTGATCCTGTCACGTGTCGCGCCAGGTACCCTTTGTTTCGTCGCGTGTCGCGCCAGATCTAAATGATCCTGTCGCGTGGCGCGGGGTAGACGGTTTTCCAGCAGATGCAGGTTTGTGACCTGCATTTGCTGCCAGCTCTGGAAATTCAGATTTTTAACTTCGTTTGGCCATAACTTTTGATTCGTAAGTCCGTTTTAGGTGATTCTTTTTCCTATACGTCTGTAAATTCATTACCGACGTACCTATTACAATTATCATACCGAAAATTTGATTTACGGACTGAACGACTAAATGTCACTATGCATTTATTCGACCCACTCTAACTTTACCCATTTTACTACCATTTCACTAGTAAGCCTATGGCGCCTTATGCCCATCATCCAGGGCTTAGCATCACTTGCATTTCCTTATCAATCCCATGGTTTAATGCTCTTGTGATTGTTATCGCCATTTCTAACTAATTAAAACACTAATACTACAATTTACACTATTATTCGACCCGTTGGCTCATCTTGTGGAAATCCTCCAATATGATGACTACCAAGCAGTTCCTTATCAATTCTAACCCTATTAATTCAAGTAACGATCATGGTCACCAAAATCAACACAACTTCTATTCTACAATGCGACTATGCATAGTTTAACAACAATTCATTTAATGTAACGGGTCAAGTTACATACCTTCAATGCACGCCCTTCAAACGCAAGTCGCCACCGGCTTGTCCACTCGACGTTCCGGTATCTTTTCCTAAAGAGTTCAATCACGATACGTTTAGAACTCCTTTTAAATCATATGTCGCATAATTTGCCTAAACATCACAATCATGCGTTTTAACTTTAAATTTCAGTTTCAAGCCTTCTTTGAGGCATTTATACAAACACTTTAAGGGCAAAATTTTACATGATTATATAACAAGTCCCTAACTTATCATTTAGCCCGAATTTACATCAATCAAGCTTTCACATATAAAATTTAACATTCATATTTCAGTAATTTCTTTCCATGACCCATATTACACTAGAATAATGCTCAAAACCCTAGTGTTTATCTATTCTTCACCAAAACCCATGAATCACCTTCAATGTGTTCGTGAAATTTCCAGAATTTAGACTTGATTTCACATGTTATCTAGGTTTTACTCCTAGATACTATATCATCCCTATCTTAACCAAATAACAAACATGCATCATCAAATTTCAGATTTCCCAAATTCATGAGAATTTCAAGTAGGGAATTTTCATCAAATTTTGCATACCTTATAACCCCCTTGCAATGAGGATCACTAATCTTAACTCGGATTTCGTTTTGGATCAGATTTGGACCTTCAATTTGGGTGTTTTGTGGAATTTAGGGTTTTGACAAGCCTGGTCGCCCCCTTGCTTTGATCGATCTCCAGCACCCTCACAAGGGGTGTTTGTGTTTTAATAAATTGTTTTTATTAAAACTAGTAAACACTTTTGGTCCCTCTAGTTTCTTTTAGTTTATTTTTATGTCTTTAACTACACATAAGTCATCATTTAACTAGGTTAGTGTCATTCCTAGTTAATTTATTTTACTAATTTATTCGCAATCTAATTGCAAATTTAAGAATTTATATTTTCGGGATGTTACAAGGGACTCAGAGGATCAAGGATCCTTATTATTACTTGTGGTTTCTAACAGTCATTCTCGGTGTTTTTTTTTAATATTCATGTGTAGGTTATTAACGAAGTGGACCGAGTCTTAGCTGGAATCTCGGGAATAATTCATTCAAGATGCTGCACATTTATTTCCACAAACGGTCATGGGGCTTGAACATGGTCTTCCAAGATTATTGGACTCAGTTGTTATTCAAAATGGGTTGATCAAGTGTTAGTGGGACAATTCACATTTTCGCATACATACTACGAACCAAAACTCTCACAACACTCATAGCTTTCAGTTGTAAAATACTTGATCAGTATCCGAAGTTGTAAACAATTTTCAATTGTGCAATATAGTTGATAGTGATGGTTTTCACCATCCGAGGTTTTTATGCCGGCGATCTACTAGTGATCAAGGGCTTTCCTCGTATAAATCTCTGTGTTTGATTACCTTACTCGTTTAACATTCATTTCATTATCGTTCATCTCCTAAGCACTCTACATCCAGAGGCGGAACCAATGTACACTTAGACGTAGCATGGGCTACGGCCCAACCCCGTATTCGTATTTGCAGTGTAATTTTTTTTTTCGGTTTTATACATAAGATACCCCTAAAAATATACGAGGATACCCCTAAGAGAAGATTATGAAACTTAATATTATTGATTAAGCCCAAAACCTTTAGTAACTAAGCCCAAATTGTAATAACTAATAAAACCCAAATAATAAAATAATCCATTTGAACAATGCCATGGTTTTTGCGGTCGAAAATGATTTTTTCATAAGGTAATAGACGACGATGTGATTGAGCGATTTCAAGCTATGAAAAAAAGAAGATAACAAATCTATTAGGTATTTTCTTTACTTTATTTATATATTGTCATTTTCTGATATTGTATGATTGTACGTTAAATTTTTTTTTTGGATACCCCTGATTTAATGTGCTAGTTCCGCCACTGTCTAGATCACTTTACAAAATTGGTTACATTATCCTTATCAGATTTTTTACCAAAACAAATACGGTTACAAGTTCGGTACTGGTATTTCGATACAATACCCTGCGTTTGGTACCACTTTGTTTTTTATATCTTTTGAACACACGTATGAGTACCAAATATGTAAAATCGGTACGAATACCAACGCAATACAAATAGCAAGTAAGGTAAAATCGGTATGATTAGTAACACAATACGGGTACAAAATACTATAATATAATAATACGAAAAAAGATATGCATTCAAAAATACTCTTTTAATGTTATATAAAATTCGGCACCGGTGTCATTTTTCACCCACACCAATACCAAACCTACCTAATACCGATATCAAGAAAACTAGATACCAATACATGTACCGAATAATCAAAATCAACTCGGATACTATTATTTGAGAAAAAAAAAAGGGTAAGGGGGCTCATGAGAAGCACGTGAAAAGAGGCTTTCTCGCAACCCCGTGAAGAAGAAGTTGTTGTCACGGTGGCCACCGTTCCCTGCCGGCGTTTACCCATAATTCTCAGATCTTCGAATCTCATCGTGTAAGATTTCTCTTCAGATCCAATCGCATCAATTTGTCTTCAATTCTGTGAAATTCATGAAATCTTTATCAACAACAGGGAAGATGAAATCGAGCAAAGGACACCAGGAAGACGATTACGAAGATTACGGGGCCAAAAAAGACACCAACCCATCTTCTAAAGGTATGTTTTTTATTCTCAATTTGATTGATTTTTGAAAAATTGTTGTAATTTTGGGTGTTGATTGAATTGGGGTTGTTGCAGATGGGAAGAACAGTGATGCTACTAGGTCCAAGCATTCGGTGACCGAGCAGCGTAGAAGGAGCAAGATTAATGAAAGGTATGTGTTTGTTTCGTTATAATTACTGTTTTTGTATTTTAATTTGTTGTTTTGTGTGGAATTGAGTTTGTGATTTGATGAAATTGGTTTGATTATTGTGAAGCAGGGTCAAAGTGAGCAAATTAATCGATATGAAATGTAATCGTGATCCGTAGGATGTAGGTTATGCTTGTTTGTTTAGGGTTATCGGATTGATAACAATCCTTAGTTTGTGTATTTTTATGAGGAAAGATTAATGGTGTAACTAGTTGTCTTTAAGTTATATTAAGTTATTTCACGCTGCTCGTGCGTTTGAAAATCTTGTAATAAATAATTCAATAATATATACTGAATTAGGGGTGGCGTTGGTAGCCGAAAATAACGTTATTTTACGAATTTCGTGAAAATAACGTTAAAAGCGGCGGACGACTAATCATGCATCATGTGGTGGCGTTGATAGCCGAAAGACAAGGGGGTACATGCACAAATCGGCCTTTGTCCCGATTGCTGAGTGTTATGTGCCTCATGTCCAAGGCTTGATACAAAAACTACTATCGAGCCGAGGGTCTCTGATAAGAACTAGAAATTCAACTTTGATTACTGGAAGAAACAATTACATAAGTAGCCAAATTCGAGATAGGCTTGATCTCCGATTACAAGGTTCAGAACCCTAATTTTTATAACATAAACATCGATAATGGAAATTAACCTAAAACATCGTACTTAAGTAAGAAAATAAGGGAACGGTTACGACCACTACTCCTGATTTTGTGGCCCACAATATTATAGCTAACGGGGCTTGGGTCAAATAATGGGTTCCTAATCTGAAGTGGAACTGGGCCTCGGTTCGTATCAGTCTCCCTGGAAGCAGCCTCTCTATTCCTACGTGCTAGAGGTAAGGCTGTCTACATCTTACCCTCCTTAGACCCTACCTTAGCTTTGCTGTTGGTGGGATTAACCGAGTATGATATTGAATTAGGGGTGCGTTTAATGCACAAGTAAATTTAAGCAAAGAAGTGTCGGAACCGCATAAGCACTTGTAGGTTGTGCATGTCAGATACAGTGGGAGAGAGAAAGAGAGACGATTATGCGATTGCATACGCGTCTTATGTATCACAGTTAAATTGGTTTTGTATTGAACGACACTCTATTTATATATCGTAGATCTGTTAAGATTAGCGGTCTATAATGAATTGGAACACGTCTTATCTTCTTTGTTAGGTTCCAGATATTGAGGGATTTGATACCCAATAGTGATCAGAAGAGAGATACGGCATCATTTTTGCTTGAGGTAAATACACCAAACATAAGGATATTTGAATTTTAATTATTTTTTGGACGATGAGTATCTCGGTTGACCCGTGCATCTTCTTGCAGGTGATAGAATATGTTCAGTATTTACAAGAAAGAGTACAAAAGTATGAAGGATCGTACCAAGGTTGGAGTGCAGAACCCACCAAACTAATGCCCTGGGTAATTAATATACCCTTTTTGGTCGGTTTACGTATTAACTTCTTAAATAATCAGAAGAGTTAATTACTGTTTTCGTCCCTGTGGTTTGTCAAAAATCACTATTTCAGTTCATTAGTTTAAAAATTGCGATTTCAGTCCCTGTGGTTTCACTTTCGTAACCATTTCAATCCATTATTCTGTTAAGTACAGGGACTGAAATGGTTACGAGGTGGACTGAAATGGTTACGGAAGTGAAACCATAGGGACTGAAATCGCAATTTTTAAGCTAATGGATTGAAATAGTGATTTTTGACAAACCAAAGGGACGAAAACAGTAATTTTCAAAACGCTTAAACGTCGAATACTTGATCACACGTCCAAACACTATCGTCTACATCCAGTTTTACTACAACTTATTAAGTGATTGTGATTTTCAAAAATCAGACATTTTTTTAACATTCATGCAAGTTGCTGTATGGTCGTTATTCAATCGATAAAGTTTCCATTTTTTTTTCCGTGTAGAGGAACAGCCATTGGCGGGTCCCAGGTTTCGGTCATCCACCTGTCATAAAGCCGGATTCCGCCTTGACTCCATCGTATCCCGTTAGATTTGACGAAAACGCCTCGATTGCACCTGCCATCAACACGGGCACACCGAATCCAACTCGTTCCGACCCTGGTGGAGATGTGAACTGTAATATGATGGATTCGCAACCTGAATTAGCGAGTAAAATGGCAATGCCAGCTGTCCAACCAAGCATTCCTGTTCCCGTTCAGCAAGCTGACGGGACGTTTTCCCATTCTGCCCTTCACTGTAACGTCAATATGCAGTCTTCTGATGTTCCTGTTGCCGGTGATGCGAATCAGCAAGAGGAGTTCACAGTTGAAGGTGGCACAATTAGCATTTCGAGTGCTTATTCTCAAGGGTAAGTATCAAAGAAATTTTGTGGTAGAGGCGCTAATTGACTAATTCTGATACGTTTACTTATGAAATGGGTAGATTTCGTGTAAATACTCTCTCAAACGGGTCAAAAATTTTTAGCGTAAACTGGTTGAAAGTCATCACAAGTGTGTTATTATTGCATGCGACCTCCTACATCTTTTATTTAAATGTCGAGTAAAATGCCATTTTCGTCCTTGAGGGTTGGCCAGTTTTGCGACTTTCGTCCAAAGGTTTGTTTTTCTGCATCTAGATCCATAAGGTTTGAAATCTTGCCATTCTCATCCGGCTTGTTAACTTATCTATTTTTCCGTTAAGTGAGGGATATTTCCGTGTTTTTTGTTAACTTAAAGGGCAATTCGGTCTTTTTTCACTTTATGTTAATAGACTGAATACGCTTGAAAAAGACCCAATTGCCCTTTAAGTTAAGAAAAAAAAGACCGAAATACCCCTGACTTAACAAAGAAAAATGTATGTAGTTAACGAGCCGGATGAAAATGGCAGGATTTCAAATCTTTGGATGAAAGTCGCAAAACAGGCCAAACCTCAGGGAACGAAAATGGCATTTTACTCTAAATGTTACATAATTATTATAATAACTTTTTTTTGTAACCATATTAAATGCATTAGTTATTTATTGAAAAAGTAGGAAAAAAATTGTTTGCAGGTCAACCCAACCAGTTTTGACCCGTAATGGAAACGGCTCGTTTTGACCCGTTAGTCCGTTACCCGACCCACTCATCTTCCACCTCTACTTTATCACACACGGGATTGTTCATGCATCGCTTTTATGATGCTCCTTATATTTGGATTATGATAATTAATATAAACATCATCATGACTTTTGTGTGCGCGTGTTTGGTATTTCAGGTTATTGAATTCCCTTACGCAAGCACTTCAGAACTCGGGTGTGGATTTGACTCAAGCCACCATATCCGTACAGGTGGATCTCGGGAAACGAGCAAATAGAGGACTGGCATCTGGCACATCCACTGCAAAGGTACACAAGTGTTCACATATATCTATTGTTTGTGCTAAAAAAATCAAATTTTGAAATCAATTGATCGATCTGCGTTCAGGATCACGAGAATAATCCTCATCCTAGCAATCAAGACGTGGTCCGGTTTCAAGAATTCAACAATGGGGAAAACTCAGATCAAGCATCGAAAAGACTAAAGACGTGACACGCCATTTCACAAGCCGAGAATTAGTGTTTTGAATATGGTGGATGGATGGAAGGGGGGGGGGGGGGGGAGGGGGTATAGCTGCAAGACCAATCAAAATTGTACATGTGTCATTTTTCTGTTGTGGGCAACCTGAGATCTCTGTGTCGAAGAGTTGCTGCATGGTGGTTACTGACTGCTTGGTTGGTAGTGGTGGATTACTGTTGTCTTTGGTTTTGTTTAGTGATTTTGATAAATATTTGGATTTATTATCCTTATTATTATTGTTGTTATTATGATTTTGTAAGGTTAGGGATTTGGGTTTGTCTCTATTGTGGTTGAAGATGAAAAATTATATAAAAATTAAATTAAAATATTTTTTTTGTTGGTTTAAGTTTTATTATCTTATGATTCTGTTGCTGGAGACCTGCCGGAGACCCCAAGTTTTTTGAGGCTCTTGCTTTGGGTCTCCAATCCAAAAGGGCTTCAAAATTTTAGAATTATATGTATATATCTAATGGGCGAAGCTCAGACGTGAAGCATCGCTGGACTAGGGTTTTCAATTTCCAAAATCATCAAGTCATCAACCACTGAAGAGTC
Organism: Helianthus annuus; assembly: GCF_002127325.2. Taxonomy (NCBI): domain Eukaryota; kingdom Viridiplantae; phylum Streptophyta; class Magnoliopsida; order Asterales; family Asteraceae; genus Helianthus; species Helianthus annuus. The sequence continues at coordinate 14,943,167 of NC_035440.2, forward strand.
GCTACTCGCAATGGATCAGTTCTGAAACATGGAGCATTCATTATTCATGTTCTCTGACCTCTGCAACTCTGTTTGAAATCGACCCAAATCATCCGAGTTATATTAACAAATTATTGTAAATGTGCAGGTTAAATCATTTGTGCAAGAGTGCAGGATGGTGCTTTGCAGATCTTCTTTTGATGCAACTTTTTATTAGTTGTTTAAGTATGAAATTAACAAAACAAATTCATCAAAGACAAAGGAAAAAAGGCCTCGGATTTTCACTTCGCTTTTGGACTCCAAAATGGTTGAGTCGCCCCTGAATATATGAATGGTCCGGTATGGTGTACTTAAGCACTTTTGACACTTGGAACAGTTATTAGATAATGAACGAGATACAGTAACATCTGGGGTGGTGGCGCAGTTGGCTAGCGCGTAGGTCTCATAGCAATCTGAGTAATCCTGAGGTCGAGAGTTCGAGCCTCTCTCACCCCAATACATTTTTTGAAACAGTTTTTACTAATCTCATATATATTTTTTTGCTAAGTTTTGAACTGAACATATATGCTACTCTCATATATATATTTTTTTTCCTAATCTCATATATATCTTTTTGCTAAGTTTTACAGTGAACTGATTTGTTCGAAGACCTGAATTTCCAAAATATATCACATTTTGAGAAAAATATCTCTATAAAATTGTTCAAAGACCTGAATTTCCAAAGAAGATTAGGGATGTAAGCTGAGGACTGGCTTCCAAGATATATCACGTTTTGAAACAAGCCAAGCTTAAATAGGCTTGTCATTCAAAAGTAGGTTATTATTTATAAAATATAATATTTTTTTGTTTTACTACCTAATAAATAATTACATAACTAGTAAGCCGAACTAAGCCAAAGCTTAAAAAATTACACAAGTTGAGCTCGAGTTTTCAATAGAGAGCTCGAAACCTAACCAAATCAAGCTCCCGATCTCTTATTTGAAACGAGCCAAACTCGAGCTTAGGAGAGCCCAGGTTCAAGGTCGCCAATGATCAGTAAAGAAGACAAATTGGTTGTCAACTTGCAATATTAACAACACTCAAAACTTGAAAACCTTGTATTTTTTTTCTCTGAGTTCTCGGTCAGATCGCCTAACTTGAAATTTTTTAGATTTTGTAAGTGATTATGTTATTGTACTACACATGAGCCAAACATGATATGTTCACTCAGATGCATCAATGGAATCACCAAGAAGCAGCAGAAATATACACCTATGAAGTTTTACATTCTGACTTGATATTTCTATACGAAATCCATCTTAACAAGGTTTTTTAAGTACAATCGGAAAAAAAACAGCTTATCAATCCCACATTACAAATGAACATATCATGTTTCCATCAAACTCAAAAATACATGTCCTCATCAAGCTGTACCCCCTTCACCCTTCCACTCACTTTTCATCTTCAATCGCCTGCAAGTACACACACACATATAAAAACCATCACTCAATATTCTTCAATCCCGCAGACTTGGTGTTTCAATATGATCTTATATACTCACAGAATTGTCCGCCTTGTCAAAATCATCGTCGTCATCATCATCAAAAGCATCATTATCACCGTCATCTGAAAGTGAGAAGGATGAAGGTCAACACAAATAGAATATTCAACAAAACAGTAATTCGATATTTTTTCTTAAAAAATACCTGGATGCCCATCACTGTCATCAAGATCTCCCAAAAGAAATGAATCTAAATCCTGTTCAGATGTAGATGTCTTGCTTTGCAGATTTGCTCCCGCCGATTCTGGTTCAGCGGCCGGAGTGTGATCACTTTTTTCGTCTTTTGCTTGTGCTATCTGTTTTAACTTGCTCTCCTCAACAAACTTCCTCTCATACCTACACATATATAAACATATAAGAGAAGTAATAGTAATAACACAAGATCTTTATTTATAAACCACATCACATTTACATTTCATACTTGGGGCAAAGAGATCAGTTTGCATCCAATAAAATATAATTAATAATTGAAGTGGAAATTCCAAGATAAAGTAGTCACATACGGGGAAACATGAGTGCTCACAAGTGTAAAATATATCCTCCAGAATCTTCCATCCTTCATGTGCCTTGGGCATAATTCGTATCTCAACTTTGATACTTCCTGAAATATTATGATCATTATACATTTATATTTATACATATGCTTTGCATGTCTATTCGACTTAAAGATAGAAAAAAAATCAAGGACATGAACTCCCTACTCGAGCATACTTTCTTAATAACGAGAGAACAAACACCATTGATTAAATGTATTATCTGCATCAATTAGCTCTTAGAAATGTACATGGTTATCAAAATTCTCACAGGTCAACAAGAACATCAGTCATTTGCGCCTAACATGCAAAAAACAATGTAACTAACACGTATGGCCTAAACCTCACGCAGTGGAAGAAGTATGATGCATGATTCTTTAACTTACCAAAGAACACCACATATATGTTAATCAATTTAGAATGAAAACACGATCCATGCACTTACACAAAAAGCGCTCATACCTTGATAGTTGTGAGGACCAGATTTGCATGTTTCTGCTGCCACTCGGAAAGATCTTGCCTTACATTGGAGACAGTAGCCACATCAGATGCCGCATCATCTACAGGTCAAGAGAGTCTAAAAGTTTAGTTGTCTTATTGCGTAAAGCAATAGAGTTGGCCATAAACAAATGTACAAAATCAAATCTGAACTTCAACATATGTATCTAGGTTTTCGTACATGTCACTGATCTTAGATTTACGTTAGCTAATTCAATCACATTACAGATTTCCAGAGAGACTAACAGAGGTCAATATATCTGGCAAAAACTTCAACAATTATAATAATCCATTTCAATTTTTAAATAAAGAATCAACTATTTCAGCATTCATAGTCAAAACACATCTTAACATATTATAATTAAATAAATAATTATTGTGTAAAGCAGTAGAGTTAACCGTAAACAGATGCACAAAAGCAAATCCGAACTTCAACGTATACATATAGGTTTTCATACATGTCATTGATCTTAGATTTATGTCAGCTAATTAGATCACATTCCAGTGAGTCTAACAAAGGTCAATCTATCTAGCAAATACTTCAACAATTTTCATAACCTACTTCAATTCTGAATTTCGAATCAACAATTTCTGCATTCATACTATCACAGTCAAACGCATCTCAACATTTCAAAAGCTAACCTAAACAATCAACATCATCAGTCAACAGCAATCCAATACCTACATACAAACTATTCACAAACAGATCTAGCGAGAGAAATCAACTGAACAATTAACTTCAACAAATGTATCTAGGTTTTCAGAAATGTCATTGATCTTAGACTTCTGTTAGCTAACTAGATCACATCAGAATCAACTATTTCAGCATACACAGTCAAATTGCATCTTAACATTTCATAAACTAACTTAACAACTAACAGCATCAAATAACAGCAATCCAATACCTACATACAAACTATTTACAAACAGATCAAGCGAAATAACACCTGGAAACGGAAAATTCTGAAACGTAGACAACGTGAGGCCTTTAACAAAGCCTCGCAGATCCTCCGTGATGCCGAACGTTTCAAGCTCCGACTCCGACGGCGATTCAGAAGAAGACGAAGCTGACGTAATCGACAGCGACGGAATTTGATCGGCGAGTGAGAGAAGTGCAGCGTTCTTCAACTGATCGGCTTTTCTGGAAGCTTCGGCAGCAATGTCTTTGGATCGTTTGGCGGTTTCCGAGACGATGTCGGCGATTCGGACTGGAGAAGATGTTAGGGTTTGAGATCTCTTTGTTGCTTCTTCTGCAAGTGATTTTGCTTTTTGCCAGAAGGTTTCCATTGATGTGTGTGTGTGTGATTTGAGTGTAACTGCTCAGTATTGAAGTGTAGATGGGGAATGGTGTGTCTGGTAAAGTTACGGGCGGTTACAGATCAGGTATTGCTAACAGACAATTGGTGAAGTGTGATGTGAGTTCGTGAAAGGTCCATCAAGTTTATGTGCATTAACATGTTTAGTCCCTTTTGTTCATAAAAGATTGAGTTAAATGCTTGGTTGGTCCCTGTGGTTTGCAAAAATTGCAAATTTGGTTCTAGTGGTTTACTAATTACACGCGTGGTACCAAAACTTGCTAAAAATGAACTCGCTTGGTCCCCAGTCCTAACATCAGTTAAATATCTCTCTTAAAACACCCCATGTGCTTGGCACATGAGGGTAATGTAGTCCTTTCAGTTCAACCATTATAAAAAAGGAGTTAAATACCTATTCCACCCCACTCCCTTTTTCATCTTCCCAAAACCACTACCACCGTCTCATTTCCTCCACCTCATACCTACCATCACTGAACTCCCACTCACCTTCTTCATCTCAGGATATTAAGACGATGAGACTGAAACCAGATGATCTATTACCCTCACATGTTATGCATGTGAGGGAATTTAACTGGGTAAATAAACGAGGTTAGTCTTAAGGGATAGAACCCATAACAAAAATAAACTTAAAAGATAGCTTTGGCAAGTTTTAAACATAAAGGATGAAACTTTGTATAACAAGCGTAATTATGTATATGCGTAATTATAAACAAGTTGTGTAATTATGATATAAGTTGCGTAATTGTGTATGTGCAAAACTATATCATGAGTTACGTAGTTATTAATATAGGTTGCATAATTATTAGTATAATTTGCTTAATTATATTCAATCTCTTGTATTACACGAAATTCTAACATATAAGGAAGATTAATGAATAAAAGTGAATGGAAGTAAATGAACTTAATGACACAATTATTGAATATTGATTGTGAAACCGTGTTAGTCATATATTCATTTAATCAGAACATAAACATTGATTGTGAGACCGCGTTAGTCATATATTCCTTTAATCAGAACACAAACAGGGCGAAGTTTTCTTCCTTTTCGGGCATGTTAGTTGTATTTCACTTAATTAGTAAGTGTGGTGTAATTTTGACTTGCTATTTTTCAAATTTGTAATGTGTATGAGAAGATAGGCGCGTTGTTGTTTTTTTTTTTTTTTTTTTAATTCTAGCTTCTGGATGGTAGTGTTTATTTGTAATATTCGTTGTTTTCGTCTAAAAAATCAAATATAAGATTAAATTTAACGAACACAAAATCATATTCATGTTAGTTTGTTTGATAAACAAACATAAATGTATTTCTATCCAAAGAACTTATAATTAACTCAAAAAAGAGTGTAAAAATACCAAATAAAACTTACATTTGTAGAATTGGTTACATATGAAACTGACATACATTTAGCCATAGCAAAACATATCGTGATCACAAGTTTAATCACTTGTACAAAATGTTTCCTAAGTTTTATTTAAACATAAATGATTTTACCTTTTAACAAACCTTTTGAACATGCATGTTTATAACAAAAAAAAAAAAAAAAAAAAAAAAAAAAAACCCTTTGAAATGTGATCAATTTAATGATGAATTGAGTACTTACACACGCACTACTAAAATCACAAATAAATAAATAAAAATAAAACAGGGTATTAAAACCAAAATCTATGACCACCAAATAAACCACTGAAACAATCGGCACAACTTTTGCGACTGTTTTTAGTCGGTTGCTACTTCACAAGTGGACTCCGTCGCAAACCAATTGGAAATAGTTTCAATCACAAAACACAAACATTGATATTTTGGTCGCTAAAGTTGGACTAATCAGGGTGTTTGTTGTGGGATGACACCTGAAGGGGTATGGTCCTAAATGCCACGCAAGCCATGTGGACCATACTCACACTTATTCACAAAAAAACTCTCAGTTTGTTTCAAGGTTCCTGCGCGGGATCCGTCCGTGCACGCACAACCATGACAACTCATAGAAGTACAACCAGTACAAGTGGCAGCAGCCTGCAGCCAATCATCGTGCGCCATGCTCTGCCGAGCCAATCCCAACGATGATCAATTGCGCAGGGGACAAACAATATAAAAAGACAGTGAGGTGTAGCTAATCAGCTTGCGCCATTCACTGCACCATTATCTCCACTCACAGCTGATCACAAACTCGACAAAAAGTACATTTGACAAGGCAGGTGTAACCAATCACGGTGCGCCAAGGTCCCTTCACCTCTGCAAACACTACATGTCGTGTCAGAGGAGACCAAATGGATATTCCTAGCTGACAACATCTGGCCCATGAGCCCATCTCCTTCTCTAACCCTTCGGCTATAAATACCAACCTTCGATCACAGGTTTAAGCATCCGATTTCTCACTCTCTCACTCTTAACACACAATTGTTTCCTTACTTCCTTGTAAGAACATTAGTTATTCTCATGTCGGGTGGTGGTTACGAGAAGAACTCCTCACCTCACCTTCTCGCAACGAGCTCACAGTGTTCTATTTTGTAGAGCATTCCAAGCTTTGTCGATTGAAGAAGAGATCAAAAGGATAATCCCCTATTGAGACTAACACTATAGTTCTATCCCAAAAGGATTAGGACTGGTGTTTCTTTAACACCCCTACCACCTAACCACACGTTTAACGCCAAAACCTTCGCCAACCCACATCACCACCACTAAACCAACTGCCTTTTTGGGCGTTACGCCGTTACCCCATTAACGTTCCCATCACTCTCTTCACCAATTCCATACCCAATAGAAAAATGACACCTCACCCTCTTTTGAATTAATATAGTTTTTTCTTATTTAATATAAATACCTTTAATAAAAACGGTTAGTTAAACTACAACATTATATTCAAAGGGTGCAATTAGTTAAAGCTCATTGCGTGTGTGGTAGTGCTGTGACAATATTATGCACTTATTAGTTAAACTATTATATAGAACCTTAAGAAAAATATATGCAACTAACTCGCAACCAGGTGATTTGCGCCAAAATCAGTTAGTTAAACTACAACACACAACCTTAAAAAAAATGAATGTAACTAACTAGCAATTGGGTGATTTGCCCCAAAATTAGTGACAGGTCGCAAAGTGCATTTAGGAACTGATTTATGACCACAATACTGAATTTTATAGTACTCTAAATTATATTTAGAAATTAAACAATGAAAACGAAATCTCTAATATATATATTTCATATATAAAATGCAAATAATATTAGGTAAAAAAAAGGAAAAATATAATAAAATATTAAACATAAAAACAGTTTTAAGTTTGTACAAAGAGAGAAAGCAAGAGTTATGGAGAATTGGCGGATTTGGGAGAAGAGCTGTTATGGATAGGGCGTCTTCTTCTCACGTGTGAATAATCCATCGTAGTGAATTGGGTCGGGTCGGATCCTTGTGCTCCATTCACCACCCCTCTCTTCTCTGTTTCACCTACATATGTAAATAAAAAAATGTTACATGAGTGGGCTTTATGATGAATTTATTTATATGTATCTTCATTTTTTTAATATTATGCTTTGTGACATTGCAGAATTATTTCTAAATGAAAGTGTTTATCAACAAATTACCTGCTAATAGAGCTTTCTTTTGGTCATTGTAGAGCACCAAATCTTGATCTCTATACCCTTCACCCTAATCAAAACATAACCTTAAACAATGTTACAAAAAAATGCAAACCCAAAAAAAAGTTTAAAATATTAATAGTTTCCCGGTTTCGATATCTTGCGGGACCCTATCAATACTCTGTTAACCAACGAGACAAGATAAAAAAACGCTTCAAGGGGTTACCATCTTGTTTAGCATCAACTTTCTTGAAAGCCCAGAAGAAATAACCTTTTGGTCATAACCTGCAGAAAATGTAAGCATATGATATCATGCATCATCACCATGCAAGAAACATTGTGTGTGTGTGTGTGGGGGGGGGGGGGGGGTTCAACATATACCTAACTCATGGAAATCTTGTATCTGATGGCTAAAGAGAAAATCAGCATTAGTTGTCATCAAAAGTGAAACTCTAACACACAACAACATTATCATCATGTCAATCATCATCTCCAACCAAATCAGTAGTACCAATAATGTAGCATGTGGGATGAGATATATAGATGTTGGTTCTGTTAGAAATCAATTATCAATCAAGTGAAAGTAATAAGTAAGTGTGTGTGTGTGTGTTATATAGAGGATACACAAAAGCACAAAGTGGAGAATTTAAATATATAACAAAGAAGTGCATAGATATATATAAATATATATCCTAATCAGTACTCATTGAGCCTTATGGCATTATTGAACTTCTTTTTTCGTCATATATGTTAGCCGAAAGATCAAAATTTTGTCTAATTCAAAGAACGATACGTTTAACATTTACCTACAAACTATTTTGGTAAAAAAGAGGGCAAAAAAAGCGGCGCATAGAATCCGCATTGAAGAGGTTTTAAGAGACAGGAGGCTACAAATGATAACACCATTTTGGTGAAATTATCATCATATATGATGAGAGGACCATTATGTTATATCAAGTTTAAACATACATCTCTGTCATACACCAAATTGCTGAAATTTGGTTACAAGTGACACAAAAGTTCATCTCATGCTTTACTTAATCAACTAGCCAACCAAACACACCTTAAAGAAGCAAGCCTCAAAACCCGAAAAGGAATTTGGTAACAAATCCTATATGCTTTTAGTTAACCTAGTATTGAAAACGTTTATTCCCCAAGGACCATTAACGGCGGATTAGCGACAAGCATCATTGTATCATGTATCACCTTCTATGAGACAAATATGAGTCATTTGTCTGTCGATGAAAGTCCTCTGATTTGTAGTGAATATTAAATTATTTTTTTTTTGGCATGAGTCTTTGGTGAAGGTAACCTCAAATCACCTTTCCATATAGTTGTGAACTTCCAAAAAGCTTAAGTTTTGGATTTTTGTGTCCATTGCACAAAAGGTAAACATGTGTATATATGCAATGAAAATCTGAAGTTGAATATGAACAAAAATAGTTTCCCTCACTAGTCACTTTGCATATTTCACATCCATCCACCATAATACAAGCTTTGTCTGGTCTACTTTAGAGATGAAGACAGAAAGGTGGATGTGATGTACCTCTTGCCCCTTGCCTCATCTCCTATATTATTCTTTTATATATACTCCTTTAAAAATAATTATAAGTCTTTACATATGAATGATTTAATTACTATATTATTCTTTTATATACTCCTTTAAAAACAATTATAAGTATTACATATGAATGATTTAGTTAAAGTGTTAAACTAGAACTTAAAATGTTACACCAGCATTTTGTAAAGTATATTTATGTTATATTTAACACAATTTAATTTTTAATAAAACAAGGTCCAAAAATTCGACAAACAAACGTAAGAGAAGTTTTGTAAAAAGGACTACAATCTATAACTAAACAACTATTTTGTTATCAAAATGATACACAACTTAAATAATCAGGTGCAAGTTGTGACCAAACACGTGGTCCTTAAGCTTGATAGAACAAAAGACCGTTAGCGCGCTATGACATTTCTACTAATCCATACCAAGGACCGTTACTTCATAAGTAAACACTACACGCATATATACCCACAAAGGCACAAACCGTAGATAAATACGTGGAGATTTTATGTCCATGGACGCACCAACCTAATCAAGTAGACCTACGGTCAGAGGAATGTAAGGCTACCGTACATAGACTATGCAGTTTCCACCGTATTGAGCATCGTATGACAAGTGAGAAGAAACAATACCAGCACCACAAGATTACAACACTTCCACCTTAACGTTATGGTGCTTGAGCATCGACTCTCCACAACCTAGACACCTTGTATGAAACCCGAACTTTATTCTAGTTCATCAAACTCACTAAACCCACACATTTCAGTTTCACCAATAACAAAAGCAAACATGTAAACTATATGATGAGAAAACACACTCTCAAATGGATATTTGTGTTCTTGTGTACCACAAGACAACTCGTACAGCGAATATCTAATGATTTAAAACATTAAGTCATTAACATCTAATAACAAGCTTATATATGTTCATTTTCTGTGTTTCACATTTGTCTTATCTGCATATAAAGGTGTATGTACCATTACTTTATACAATATAAGTCTGCAACACATTTAGGACAAAAATAAGAAACCAGAAAGTAGGACAATGCATGCATGACATATACGTCCATGCAAATAAAATGTATAAAAAGGACATTTCTTTTTTGCTCAACTAGTTAATTTATGTGTATATAAGAAATATCACCCGAATAAATATGAAATTCTAATTACTAAAAGCAAACAACACGCTAAATGAAGTCAAAAAAACCGAACACAAAAGACCATATTTCAACCTCGATCACAACTTTGGAACAAAGCTGCACGCCTAAGAAAATTTGATTTGTATGTATAGAAAAAAAAACCCGACATCCTATAAAATTAAAGATGCATGAAATCAGAATCTACAGCATAAAAGCCCATGCTTCCATCCACGGTGCTTCTGTAAGCGTCTTCTGTCAGCCTTAGCCATTCTTACAGGACTGCTGTTCCACTCATTTTGCAATCTACAGTTTATCACAAAATTCTTGTTACATTTTATAAACAAATTGACTATAAACCATATGCAAGTCGCTCCAGACATGACACAATATCTAACTCGTATAACAAACGAGACGTGTCTAGGTTAACTTGTTTAATTAAACACATCATGTTTGTGTTGACCTGTTTAACCCGTTTAAGTGAAAAGGACAACCCGTTGGCCCGTTTATGCGTGATTAGGGTTTTTCAACATGCGTGATTAGGGTCCAATGAGTCAACCCGTCAACCTCACCCCTAACTTTTTCTCTACACAGTTTAGAAAAATGTGCAATTTTTGTGTTTATTCTTACATGGGAAAGGCAAAGGATCGGGTGCTAGTTGTGCTGCTATCTGATCGGAGAGAGGTGCTTCCAGAAAATGCTATCGGCCCCGAATAAGTTATATGTTCTGGAACAGGAGCTGCAACGGAGAAACTTGACTCTCCTTCACCACGATGAAGCTGATTAACCATTGCAACATTATCTGAACCCGAATCCTGGAGCTTAGGTGCACCATTCGGCACTATGGAAAGTTCAGGATGTTCAAGATTCTCCATGTTATGAACATGTTCACTACCAGTTGCTGGTTTGATACTGTTGAGATGCAAAGTGTCGTTTCCTTCCACCGCGTTTCCACTCTCATCGGGCCTTTTTGAGATTTCTTCTATTGGACTCTGCAATTAGGAAGACTACAGTTAGACCCAAACTTGCAATGGTATTTAGGTTTTGATTATGTACTGTAACTAGTGGGGTGAAACCCACGCTTTGCGGTGGGGATATTAAAATTTGTGATGTTTGGTTTCGACGACCATGAAAAAAAGTTTATTTAATAATGGTTTTATTCCACAAAATGTGTGATTTAATCCAAAAAATAAAACACTATTTTACATCGATGAAAACCATAAAAATGAATATTGATATCGGTTCCAATAAAACTGATACCGATATCGATATTGTTCGGTGATATCGGCTCGGTTCGTCACTGTACAACTATTTCGAAATTCGAACAGAACTCCTTTTTCTATTCATTTAACCCACCCGTGGCAGTGGGGATGTTAAATGTTGTAAGACTCGGTTTCGATGACTAGAAGTTGTTCATTTACAATCTATCAAAAACCAAAAAAACAAATACCGATACCTGTCCCGATAACACCGATACGGTACCAATTTTGTTCTGTCGGTACCGGCTTAGTTCATTACCGTACCACAACTTCAAACACAACTACGTTTTCAATAAAATTTGTACCGGAATGTCGAGAAAAAAATTAAACACAACTGCGTATTAAATTTTTATAAAAAAAACTAACAAACAGAATTTATATAAAACTATTGCGTTAAAGATGTAGGTTATTTGTAGTATAAGGGTGAAATTAAAACTAAAAAACAAAAAAGTCAAACTATAAAGACAAAAAAAGTGAAGCTACTGTAGATGAATTTGGCAAATGTTAGTATATTAATAATAATAATAATAATAATAATAATAATAATAATAATAATAATAATAATAATAATAATAATAATAATTAATAATAATAATATGTAAAATACATTAGTTTTTCCATGTAACAACCTCATTGGTAGGGAATAGGGGTGGCAATGGGCGGGTTGGATAACAGATTCATGTCAAAACGAGTAAAATTCTAGTACGGGTCAAACCAGTTCAGGTTGGGTTAGTTAAAACACCCTGTATGGCCTGTTTGAGATACAACAAAACCCAAATCGACTCACTCACAGATCAATGTGTCAAACCTGCAACGTCTAGTAAGGTAAAAAATACTAACCTGACAAGGCTGTTGATCAATGGACTCAAGGAGAGATTTGAGTGATGGAAGAATTCGATCTTGTTCCAAAGAGGGCCCGCTATTTAAAACTACTTTCTCTGTAGAAACATCTTCCAATAAATTGTCACTTGAATAAGTAATTTTTTCATCAGGCTGCACCGCGATACCCGGATCATCAATTTCGGCAGCTTTTGAAACAGTAACCGATCGATCTTGTTCCAACGAGATCCCACTATTAGAAACTACTTTATTTGTAGAAACATTATCCAATAAATTATGACTTGAAAAATTCATTTTTTCATCAGGTTGCACCGAGATATCTTTACCATCATTTTCGGTAGCTTTAGAAACAGTAACCGATTGATCTTGTTCCGACGAGATCCCACTATTAGAAACTACTTTCTCTGTAGAAACATTATCCAATAAATTGTCACTTGAATAAATCATATTTTCATCAAGTTGCACTGAGATATCTGGACCGTCATTGTCGGTAGCTTTTGAAGCAGTAACAGAATCTGAAGAAACCATAAACCCGTCGGCAAAAGATTTCGAAATTCCATTTCCGTCGTTAATATCATCTTTAGAAATTTCCTTCGATTCATTTGGACCGACAAAGTCACTAACTTCTTCCTTGTACCCACACTCTTTGTAATCAGGTACTGGATCCTGTAAATCATGAACTGGAATCTCCATATCAATACTTATTTTGCCCATATTTCTATGATCACTGATAGGCCCGTTTAAAGCTAACGCAGCATCAACTTCATCACGATTATCTCCAATATTCATATGATCATTAGAAGGTTCTAGAACAGGCAAAGGAGTATCAACTTTCACGTCGGTTCCAGAACATAAATTAGATTCCATATAATAATCTTCCATAGTTGTAAACCTCAACTTTTCAGGATGCAGCATCTCATTATTATTCTCGTCAAACAAAAACCTTTCTCCATGAGGTATTCCTTCATCAACACAGATATCCTTAACATGAAAAGCACCCTCTTTGTAACATATTAACAACTCAGGAAATTCACATTCCGTAACATTTTTATCGGTGTAAAGTTCTGTTTCTTTCTCACAAAAATCGGATGGTCCTAAAGTTGTCAATGTATCATGCTCAATATTTGAATGCTCAAGTTCTTGAGTCCATAAGTTGAGTTTTTCATTCTCTTCATCTGATAAAAAGGGGTTTGTGTATCTTCTAGGGCTCTCTTTCATGGCTCCCTTCAGTTCATCTGTGTCAAAGTCAAAAGTCAAAATTCTTGTATAAGAAACAGACGACAAAAGTCAAAAGTCTTGTATATCAAACGACATCACGTGTGAATGTTGCGTTTCAAACGAAGTGAAAGGCCTGAAAATTTAAGTTTTCCCAACCGAAATGTGGAACTGCATCTTGTTGCTCAAAGTAAACTATATAGTCACTAGTTACTAGTTCTCTATAACAGTCAACAGCTTGCCCATAAAGTCAAAATGAATATAGAATTAAAGAAAGGTTGTCACTTGTCAGCAACATCTAACCAAAAACAAAACTTTAAAAGATTCATTAGAAGACAACAAACTAAAAGAATAACAACAAAGAGGTAACTGACTATTCTACAACATAGAAAAAGAGGAAAAGACAATACATAAAAGTTAAAAAGTTATATTAAAATAAGATCCACTAAGCTCATATTAAGAGTAATTCCACTAGCATAGAACAGCTAAACAACCTTTTTTATATTCATCAGGTTTGTTCCCTTACAACCTTCTTTTTTGTCAGTTATCTTCCCTGCTAGATCAAAATTGAAATTACCAAATTTTATATTAGGGTTTCCGGCTAAAAACAAACACAACTTTACAATCTCATCACCAAATTTACCAAACCCTAGATCAATAAAGTAATAATCAGATCCGAACAAATTCACACTTTGTAACAACAAATTAACAATTAACAGTATACAGATTAAAGGCATATTTACAAAACTAACCACAGTACCTGTACACAAAATCAACCAAATTAAACACTCATCCGTCTCTTTCACCGCTTCAGAACAGACAATCAAATCTGCAAAACACAAAAACAGCCTTAAATTATTTTATTTCCGGCTGTAATCATATAACAAATCACCACAAAAAGGAAAATGAAGTAAACATACAGCACTAGATCCGAACTTTACGGACATGATAGATTAACAGAAACGAAATACGATCATATAATTATAAACAAATCACATGGCGTTTGATCTGATATACGCCAATAGTTTGTTAAAAATCAGGAGAAAATTGAATTCGAGCCACTTGCAAAAAAAAAATATCTAATTATCTAAAACCTAATTACTCTAATCATCTATATTTTACAGAAGCATTTATTACATGACAGATACAGATACAGAATCAAAAGCGCCACCACTAAAAAACTACAGCATTAATTACACTAGAAAACGAAAACTCGTAACGAACACATTGATTCCGTCAAAATACATTGCACGGATCCTGAATCGATTATTTCGAAATCGCTCACCTGAACACTTAATAATCCGTTGAGATCTTCGATAATTACACTAAAAAATCGAAAACGAACATAATGATTCCGTCAGAAACACATATATAGATCCTGAATCGATTATTTCAAAATCGCTCACCTGAACACTGAGTAATTTGTGGAGATCTTCGTTAATTAACGAAAGCGAAACTGAAAACACGAAACGAACGCAATGATTACGTCAGAAATACATAAAAAGAGATCCTGAATGATTGTTTTAAAATCGCTGACCTGAAAACGTGAAAAGTTGATGAGATCTTCGTGGACGGCGATCTGGTTACACGTGTAGATGATCGGTAGCTGTTTTCCGGCGAGTAGGTGGTGGCCGGAGGAGGTGCAACGGTGGCCGGAAAAGTGAAGAGAAAACTGAAAAAGGTGAATCTGTTTAAAACAGAGGGGCAGTCAGATGAGTGGAATGTGACCAACTCATCAACTGAGAATGGGGATTGGGGATCTTTTTTTTAATATTTTAGTTTTTATTTAGTTGTTGTGTCTAGTATTTTATTGATTTGGAAGTGGGGCCAGCTGGTTAAGTATGTGGGGCCCATGTTCCACCATCAACGCCATCATTGGACATGTGGGTGGTGGTTTGGTAAATTGGTTGAGGACCATGGCGGCATACATGGTGTGTTTCCTGCAATCTTACTTAATCTAATTAGAAAACCATCACTATGATGGTGATGTAGTGCTGGGCACGGATATTTAAGTTTCATCTTTGGTAGGTTCAGATAAGTTTTTCTTTTCAGATCTCAAGTTCGAGTCTGGATGATAGGGTTTCTCATTGAGGGGTTTAAATTTGAGAGATCTATTGTGCGAGGGCCGATGGGGCTCTCTAGCAAGGACCCGGTTAAGACAACGTATGCAAGATCTTCCGATATTCGCGAATAATTCACACCTTTAAAAAAAATCTAATTAGAAAATTACTAAAAAAAGTTTGTAATATAATGTTATCTAATTAGTAATTACAAAAAAAAGTTTGTAATATAATGTTATAATCCGTATGACTTCATACAATATCATATATGTATATATAATATATATTATGTAGAATGTCGAGATTATGTTAGTAAGGTATGGATGACAAAAGCTTGAGTCACATAACAAAATTTGGAATCTTAAGTATTCGAGACAGATATACGAGTAAGTAGGTGTGTTTAACTTGATTTAAAAATTTTTCGGTCGAAATTGAAGATCTGACCAGTGGTGGACATAAGTGAAGGGGTGCGTGGGCGGGTGCCCCCTTAAAAGAAAATTTTTAGTGTATTTTGTTGCAAAAATTCAAATCGCATCTCTTGAAAGTTTGATTGAACCCCTCGTCCGTACCCAAAAAAATAATTCTTTTGTTTGCCATTGAACCCAACCGAATTTAAGTAGTAGAAAACAGAACCGAACACTAAAGTCAAGTTCGGTTTGGTTTTCGGCTTTCAACCGAATTAATTTTTATTTTATCTTTAAAAATGTTTTATATCATTATATGTTACTGAATTTGGTCGGGCTAGACAAGATTGGTCTAAATGGGAAAAAAATAAATAACCATAAATTGATATTTGATTTGAACTGAATAATAATTTGAGAAACCGAATATATAATTCACTTTGGTTCAGACAAAAGAGCAATGGTTGCCGGATAAACCATTTCTTGATTTGATGTTTTAATTATTTGTTTGATAGCACATCCAAATATCCTTTTAATAGAGCTAATTTTTCTCAGATAAAAGTTTAAATAGATATTTTTCATAATCAAACCAACAAATGGTTATGAACTCCAAAAATCATACTATATCTTACTCTCTTACTAATCATTATAATCAATCATATTCATTTCTAATTTTTTTTGAACGGCCAACAAAAAAGTATTTATTAATCAACTAGCAAGAAGCTAGACACCAAATGTATAAGGAAATTATACCTGAAAAGGACGGCCATCACCCGGCCCACACTAACCTACATTACATTACAATATTGAAATTACACCACTCACCCCATGTCCAATTAGGAGATCTCAATCGATTTTTTATCCACAAGTAAGACATCGACTTTGATTCTTCCACCACCCTTGATACGCTTGGATGAACCTGATTGAAAATTACGTCATTTCTTATTCTCCAAATACTCCAAATCACAACCTGAAATATAGCATTCACAATCTTCTTTTTCCTCTTAGAACCAGCCACAATAGTATATATATCCAACACATCTTTTAGGCTAAAGGCAATCAAAGATGGAATCTTAGACCATTGTGTAATCACGAGCCAAATCACCTGTGTAAAATGGCATGCCATAAACAAATGATCACTGGTTTCATCATACTCGTTACAGAAAGAACATCATGTGTCCCCAACATCAATGTTTCTAGCTGCCAATGCAGCTTTAGTTGGCAATCTCTCCATCAAAGCCCTCCAAGAGACATATTCATTTCTACTAAACCAAGCAATATAAATGTTGTAAATAATCGCAGGGCAGGTCCAATGTTTGTGGAGGCCCTAAGCAAACTGCAAAGTCGATGCCCTTTTGAATTGGTATAAAGAAAAAAATGGTTTTGTTTTCTGCCTTTCAAGTCCCAATAGGAAATTCCCAAGCACAATATCAAAATTCAAAGATTCGAAGGATCATTTATGAATTTATGGCAAACAGTAATCGAGTAAATCATAATATATAGAGATTATTATAAAAAATAGTCGTTAACCAACTTGGACTATCCTTGCGACGCCATTAATTTCTCCAAATTCCGCCTCTAATTTCTCATCGATTTACGACATTGAGCGCACATGGCGTTACAGTTAGGAGAAAGACGATAGGGGCCTAAATTAAAAATGATTTGCATATTACTTAGAGTTGAAATTGGTCAATTTTTATTCTAAAATTGGTTCTTGAGTTGGGCCTTACAATAAATATAGTTTTTCTTTAGTTCGTTTGGACTCATAATATAATAATACACATATACTATATAAAAGATTTTTTTTTAAAAAATTGAAGGCCCTAGGCTCTTGCCTAGCCATGAAACAGTATAGGTACCGCCCTCAATAATCTTATCAAATATGAAGTAACAAGTTAAACATACGTGAGAAAGGTAAGAACAATTCGTAACTTTTATAAAGTTTTAGATTCACAATCCACTTAACTATGTAAAAGTAAGAATCATCAGTTTGTTTTTCATGTATCATATATTATAGAAATAGTGAATCGGTTTGTTTTTCATATGTCTCATATACATTTGACTTCGAACAAGATCTTGTAAATAATTTATGATTAAATAAAATAATTTATATTGCTATATTTTGGAGGATATCAGATGGAATTTTCAACATGAAAAGAAAAAGGCCTATCCACTGTTTTGACTTAGTGGGGTTTCCAAAGATAGCACCATCTTTATTTCTCATCCCTTCGGGCTAAACAAAGAGATTGGTCCCTCCACTAGTGTCAAGTGTCCTTTCTCTAATTTATAAATTTGTTATTTTTCTTTTGTTGTATGTTATATTTGTTTTTATATGTAGTTTTTAATAAATTAAGACTATATAAGCTTACTCAAAACATATGTAATAGCATTATAATTTTGTAATAGATCATACATGTCTATTTTGTTTTATTTATAGAATTCATTTTTTTACATAGTTCAAAAGTTTTTTTTTTCTTTCGCTCAACGAACGCCCACACCTTAAGCTCTTTCACGGTTGCATCATTATGTATAACACTTTGCCATGTTTCCTTTATAAGTCAAACCACATATATTTTTTTTTAAACAACGATTGTCAAGATATCACCTATAGAGCGGTTGGGAATGGGCAATAGCAGGCACGGCTATGAGGCCTGCCCCGGATCGGAACCCACCGGGTTTCTCCATGGAGGGGCATAACACCGGCTTATGGGACGTTTGCGAGTTCTCACGGGAAACCATACTGCCGACTGCCACTTGACAAACGTTGTACCGCCACAAGAACCGAGACTCTTTGGCAGACTGACGTAATGCACAATAGGACGAAAACCCGTGTTGGCTCGGATTCAAACTTGCGACCTCTAAAAGAGGCCAATGTCTTATCTTCGTTGCCTCTGCCACTCCACCTACACCAAATGGTGGGCACATCAAACCAAATATATAGTAAATGACATAAAATAGTTTTAATATATGTACGACTTTAAGTAAAACCATCAAACACTTAAATGACTCTTAGATCTCCTCTAAAAACATTGATAATAGGATGAAAGTCACTACACAAATTGCCAATTTATTAAAATGAAGTCAAAGGCATTTTAAAACTTCGATTTCCTAGATCATACACTAATAAAGTCCTTTAGATCTAGTTAGGCAAATAGTCAACTGCATAAAACCAGAATACACACCATAGATTCAAACATCACAACCACAGTATATTTTAAGAAGTTATACAAATAACAACACAGTTAAAGTATATTCTAAGCAGAGCCGTTCTAACGTTTTTGTAGACCCTAAGTGGACTACGAAGTGGAGGCCCTTTTGCAAAACATATAGAGATTAATAGAAAAATTAGCTGCTAAAGTTAACCTACGTTTAGTAATTAGCCCTAATTTTGCCCATAAATTCTCCTCCAATCCCGACAGAGCCGATGCCTTGAGTGATTACCGTTAGTGATAGCCGATAACCTAGAAAATCGAAAGAGCAGGTTGCGATAGGAGGTAGGAACGATGATTGCGGCTCAATTTTAGGGATTTTTGGCGCTGATTCACGGAATTCGAATGACATCGAGTGGTAGATGGTTGCTACAGACTGCAGTTATGTCTGTGGTTTAATTTCGAAACTGGGTCTTGCATGTGGGCCTTTTTTCCTAAACATTTTTTTATCTGTGTAACTTTATAAAAAAAAACATTGTTTAGTTTTGCTTTTTATTTAAGCCTGATACATATATAATATATATAACTTTAGTAAAAATTAGAGGCCCTTGATTTTTAGTAGCCCTAGGCCCGTACCTAGATTGATAAGCCTAAAAGGCTGGCCCTGATTCTAAGAAGTTATACATGTAACACAATTGCCAAAAAGTATCTCTAAAAGATTTAAGAATCATAAGCCACTAATACATCAAAAAATAATGATCATTATAAATCGCCTGGTTTGCTGATTTTTATGTTTCCTTGACCTAAATTGTTGATTATTGAATTCTTAATACATCTCTTGAAACTCTTGTCAATTTTATAAACATCCTAAGACTATCCATAGTGGGGGTTTTCCCTAAAATAACCCTCCCCCCCCCCCCCCCCACACACACACACACCACTTACCCGCCCCCTTGGGTGTTTTTTTTTTTCAAAATTTTTGTCCCAAGTGTTCTTTTTTCCACGCCTTCCTTCAATTATTTTGGCAAATGATGCACACCTTCCCAATCTTTGGCCAGTAGCATTTGTTTATGGTTTTTATTTAATTCTATTAGAGTATAATGCCTCACAAGATTTCAAGTCCCACTACACCCTTTTTAACATAATGTCCCACAATGCCTTATTTCTGACTGTACTACCACATGATGCAAAACATCCAATGATGGAGGTATTATTTGTGTCTTCCACTACATATAGTCTAAGAGATGTTTTGAACTAAGCATCGTCTGGTCTCTTCTAACATTTAGTTGTATTGTGTGCTACTAGCATATAAAGTCATCTACATAATTTTGTTGGAATTAATAATCCCATATGCGAAAATTTATTACCTCTAGAAAGAAAGCGTTTTGTGTTATTTTATTTTTTTTTCATATATTAACCCGTTATCTAACCCCTTGGTTTTGCCATATAATAGCTAGTAATAACCAAAGGGATTTGGCCTAGGGGTATGGGTGCCTCTCTATATCAAAAGGATGAAGGTTCAATCCTTATTATAATGGGGTATTAGGCGGATTAAATAAGTATAGATTAGAATCTGTTAAAAAATAGCCAGTAATAAAGTAACTTGATTTAACTGTATCCATTATGAGTGTTGGTAATCCAATGATAAATATATGGTTGATATTATGCTTATATTTGAACTAGAAAAGTATGTTTAGTAAGTATATAACACCTTAGATTACAAAATTTTTTTATTAGTCGAAACTCAAAATTTAATGATATATATTAAAGACCGAATAACTTTAATTTTTCTTATTAAATCGTAGACTGATAATGTAAGCACGTCATAAATTTGTGAAAAATGCTCATTGCCAAGCTTATATGAGTTTGGCGTGTATATTACTACAACAAATTACATTTTTAGTAGTAAGTATACAATCACATAATTAGTATTACTATACATAAAGATATATAAAGACATGATGAAAATAACTTTATGATATACATTTTTTGTTATATAGAAAAATCTTCAAATAATTATGAAAAATAAATAGTTAAATATTAGAAGAAATTGAACAAGTCCCGCTTGAGAAAATATTAACAAGCTAAACTCGATCTTTAGACATAGAGCTTGAAATGAGCGGCACTCGAGCTCGACTCGTTTACACCTCTAAATGGCGTTTATGATGTAACTATGGGGTAGAAAGTGAAATTTGAACATTCAAAATGACCAAGGTGTCAAATATTCTCTGCAAGAAAATTAAAAAGAATCGACCTCGGTGATTGTGCTATAGCTTAGGGTAGAAAGTGAAATTTGAATATTCAAAAGGACGAAAGTGTAATATTATTTGTGAGAAAGTTAAAAAATCGACCACAGTGGGAGTCGAACCCACGACCTTCTGATCCGAAGTCAGACGCGCTAATCCACTGCGCTATGCGGTCTATTGTTGTATATGCTCCACTTATTGTTTATTTATTCATTTTACAAACTTTACAAAGATATTTAATAAAATAGTTTATCACGTTAAAAACAACTTTAAACGACTATTGATATAATTTGTTTTTAGTTTTCCTGTAGTTAATCGTTTATTCGTTTGATATAATTTGTTTATAGTTTTCCTGTAGTTTAAGTATTCATCTACGAAATATAATGCATATATTTTTTTTATTTCTGTATGAATCAGTTTGAAACTATTATATGTAAAATATTAATCAATTCACGATTAAAAATTTACCAATAAAAACACCAAAAAGCTCAGAGATATGATTTGTACACTTTGTATTCTTATGATGTCATAAAATAACAATCACAATCTTATGTTCCACATTGACCATGACCTTATGTGGGTATGTGACCTTATGTCTTTTATGAAGACAACAAAATGACTTCAATTCATATTGCACTCGAACAACCGTGTGAGTTATGTTGGCAATAATTCTAACCTTTTGTATACATGTGTTACAAAATTAATTAATATATTTAATTCTTTTAAATAAAATAGGAGTTTCATCCATTTCCATTATACAGAAACCTAATAAAAGGGGTAACTTTATAGAATAATAATCAAGTCTCAAAAGTGTTCCAATTAGGTCACTCAAGTTTCAAAAGTGTTCTAATCAGGTCACTCAACATTCATTTTTTTATTAAAATTAAGGGGGTTTTCATCAATTTCATATGTAACCATGGTGATGTGGATTTTTGTTTCTTTTTTCTCTTTTATTTGATGCTAACGTCGAGTGATGACATGGATTGTAATTTTTTTTTTTAAATTTTTAATGTAATTAAATGGTTTTTATTTTTAATAAATATCAATCTCTTATACTAAAAAAAATAATGTTGACCATGATGTGGCAATGGTCTTTGGCCAGAGAATTGGGTTTTAGGCGTCATTTATCTCAATTCTCTCAATTCTCAATCAATTCTCCTTATCGCCTCACAATTCCTTCATTCTTCTTTCAAACGCTCCTTGGATTATATATGGAAAGTTGAATAATTCATCAATTACCGGAAGATCATATGGAAGCGTTTCCAATCTTTTGCAATTAGTTAAAAGGGGTATTCTTCTACCTTGAAACCCTAATATGTTCAGAGGTGAGAGTCAGAGACGCCGATTTAGGAAAGAGAGAAATAATCATAGTGAGAGACTGTTATACAAACTAATCAGATTCGCCACCGATTTACGAGTGCTGAGATCGAGAGGTAAGAAGATCTGAAACTCATTGGTTGAAAAGATTGTTTGGGTGTTGATGTAGTCGGCATTAGGGATCTCAAGGCCTAGCCGCCGCCTCTGGCAATGGCGGCTAGGGTTCCGATGAGATTCTAGCTACTCTTTTTGAAATACACATTCCTTAACAGTGACGACCAACGACATTCTTGGAAGCACGGAAACGCCATTGAGGTGGCGTCTCCCGTCCCGGGGACTGCTAGGGGACGGAAACGGCACGGGGACGGCCGGGAAACGTCCCCGGCATGTTGGGTATGGCCTGGAAACGCGCTGCAGAAGGGGATGGGGTTTGGGGACGTGCAGGAAACGTTTCTGTCAAGTTTCCAGAAGGGAGATTGTAGTTGAGATGAGAAGAGAAGGTTGAATTTGAGATAAATGGATTTTTTTCCGGTCTACTATAGCAACTCCGGTGGTAATAGAAACGTCATGGCGGCTCTGAACAATAAAGGAGATGAAGATGACCTACAATATTATTAATATTACTGGGCCTTTGATAACCACAGCCCACAACCCACAACCCGGTGATATAAGGGTCCTGCTTATATTAAAAAAATTAACATTCTGATTTTTTATTAATTTAGAAAGTCCTATCCTTATAAAAAAGGAAAACATTGTGCTATCCTTATTTGTTTATCCCTTAAGTAGTTTATTATTAAATAACTCTTTTGCTTTTTTTTTTTTATATTTGAACAACACTTTTTATTATATAGATAACTAGAGGGAAGGCCCGTGCGATGCACGACATGATCGTCATTTAAGTGTCATTCGTTGTGTTGTGTATTTAGGAAAAGTGTTTATGTAAGGGTAAAACATAATTAGCCAAAAGACATTGTAAGTGAAACCATACAAAATGTGATAAGAGTTTGCACCATAAACTGGCCTCACAAAATTTAAGACGTGCATAGCACAAGAAAATTGGCAAGTCTAAAAAAACACATTAAAGAGGAAAACTCAAAGTAGTTCATAAAGCCTCCTTTTTTATTCAATGCTCAACTAAATCTTCTGTTGCTAATGCATGACCATGCAACCGTCGTTCCCATTAGCTACCCACCGAACCATCTGAATCAGAATCTTCATAATTAGGGCTGTGAAAAAGAAGGGAAATGTTAGGCTGAACCTTAATTTTGACCATCTATGTATTTCCATTATTTTGCACTAAAAATTGAAAGAATGTAACTATGTTCAAGTAAATCTCCATTTATGAACTACAGTTCAAACTCATTGAAAATCAATTAATTCCATTTAGCTATTTGGTATGTAAAAACAGGGGGAAGAACATAATCTAACGATTTAACTTAAGTATCCAAACGGAATAAACATATCAAGTCGGAAAGCACATATCAAAAAACGATGGTGTCACTATAGCCATAAAGAAATAAACATGATGTTTGTAGCATATATTATTGATATTTGAACAGTTTCTAAAACACAATACAAATGGACAGGTAGTTACGTGGTTCATGGAATTTCGTAATTCAAAAGTATGTATACAAACTTACATGTACTTGCTGACTGTTTCTTTGAGCTTAACCGGCGTTGGAATTGTCATCACCCCTTTACCCTTCGTAGTCATGGGAGTAGGAGTGGTAGATCCAACGGATTGATAGTTGGGTTCGTCTGGGAGCACATGTTTGCAGTTGAAACTCTCAAAGGCCCCATGATGGTAGTATGTGGATGTATCAACTTGGATGGTTCGGGTGGTGCCTATAAGTGAATGTAAGCAGTTTGGGAGCGTTGAGATGTTACCGTTACAGGTCCGTATCATGACTGGTGTGAAGCTGTCCTGGTTGATTGCGGAAGAAACGGTGTAGATGTGCGAGAGACCCGATTCCACATTCAGTATAGACTGGGCAGTGGTGCTTGTTAGAAGTTGTGCAGTGTCATCGAAGCACACGATGACCACATTAGCCGTGGAATCGACCACATCAAGTTGAAGATGGAATCTGTTGGTAATTTTTTTTTATTCAGATGTGAAAATGTGTAAAGAGGTTTGCCAAAGTACATAACTATAGAATACCAAAGACGAACCTTGCTCGAGGAATCATAACTGGGTTTTCACAGCCTTCACACCACAACTCCCCGTGTTCATGCGATACACCTTTCATGCATTTCCCTCCTCCACACATAAGTCTGAACCACTCTTCGCTATTACGTACGCCTTTAATCACAACACGGCAGTTGAACTCAGCATTCTGCATGGATTAGAAGAAACACATTCAATGTATGGATAATAATAATGCTGGGGGAAACATTCGACATTATAGAAAGTGTTTATACCGCGTGTTTCTTATTTTCTCGCCCATGGTTTAATATTTCTTCAACAGTTTCCAGACTTGCTGGACAGTTAGCAACAGTAGTAGTTTTCTTCATGTTTGCAGGGGTCTTTTGGATATTCAGCCACAGGTTGTATAATGAAAGGTAGGATGCTTGAATATGGTTGTGAATTTATAGAAACATGATAAGCAGCCTCTTGGGATGACCTATGGCAGTTTTCATTTGAATGGAAGTTAAAAAGCAAAGATGTTACAATATCTGAAATGATAACCATTAATAATAATTTGATGTTATGGAAGTTGAATATGAGGAGTCTATACATATATAAAACTATATTATTAAATCTATATAAATCTATAAATCTATATTAGTTGATATAAATATACCCTATATGCAGATAATATATATAGATATATACATATATATACACGCACATAATTAGATATGCATACCATACTAACACCAAGCTCGTATGATATATAACCGGCTGGAGCGACCCAACAAACTGTAGATAATGGTCTGATGAATCCGAAATCATAAGTACCAAAACATTTCCAACCAATTAAATTCTGAACGGGAAAAGACAGGATGTATAAGATGATTCAAAACTGACCGTGTGAAAATACGCCAAAGTATACTAAGACGAAGCACAATTCGAAGAGTTGAAGTAACAATAGCAGCAGCTCCTTGAGTCCCTGTCATATTCGTGTCAATTCTCTATATAATCTTCAGCATGTCGAAGTCAATTGGTGGTAATACTGAACTAAGCACTATAAGCTTTATAAAAGGCTGATGTGGAAGTGTGTAACGACCTTTTGAGGTTCCACAGTGGCACTATGTTGACCAGCCAATCTGATTGAAACAATAGTAGGCATGAAAGCGTATGACCCCCCCTCCCCCCTACAAAACGACAGATGGCAAACGTGTCAAAATACGTGTTTGTGTCAATACTAATAAGTTGATGTTATGGAAGTTGAGTATCAGGAGCGCATACATTTATAAATGAACATTATTAAATATATATAAAGCTATAAATTTATATCAATGTATATACATATCCCCTGTATGAAGAGAATATATATACATACATGCACATATTTAGATATGCATACCAAGGTAAAATCAAGCTCTTATGATGTATAACCGTTTAGAGCTGCCAATGAAACTGTAGGTAGTGGTCGCATGAATCTGAATCTATAAAACAGAAACATTTCCAGCCAATTAAATTCTTAATTGTAAAAGATAGAATATGTAAGATGATTCAAAACTAACCGTGTGTCATTACGCCAAAACCAAGTAAAACGAAGCACAATTTGTAGATTTGAAGTAACAATAACAGTAGTTTCTTAAGCCCCTCTCATAATCCTCTAAATTTTCTATATAAGCATCAACATGTGGGAGTCAGTTGGATGTAATATTGAGCGAAACACCATAAGTTTTATAAAAGGTTGATGTGCAAGGTTGTAACCACTTTTTGAGGTTCCACGGTGTCGCTATATTGACCTGTCATAATGATTTAAACAGTAGCAGGCACGAAAGACTATGACACCCCCATCCACAAAACGACAGATGGGAACCGTCTCGAAATACGTGTTTGTGTCAATGTGTTCAAACCAGCTACAATCAACAGTTTTTGGATCAGCGTTGTTTTTCCAGCCTAAAATAGACAAATAAACCAACCATCCCATGTCCCTGAATAAAATTAAGATAAGCTAAGAAATATCAAAGAGTATGAGTTTTCAAAATGTAGTGGAAGGTGTAAACACTTACATTCCCACCACTTGTGGCACAAAAGTAGCTGGTGCGCTATCGTTATTGGCAGGCTATGTAGAATGTAGTTGTCAGCTGGTGTGTTTGGAGCGGAGCAAAAAAAAAGTGTTTAGGACATGCATTGCTTATTATGTTGGATTAACGGCAATAAAGATGATAAAACCTGCTTGCCATAATCTGAGGCAAGCCAATGTCAACACATATAGTACCCTGCAAAATCTTAAGGAAGCATGTAAAACAAATCTTTTTACGCATAATTAGCAACAATCTATATACATATCCCCTATATGCAGATAATATATATATAGACGCACATATTTATATATGCATACCTAGGGCATGCCTACCTAGGGCAAATCAAGCTCATACAATCCAACCTCAACACATTTAGCAACCTTCAGGGTCAACGATGTCGCTATATTGACCACCCAAAATGATTGAAATAGTTGCGGGCACGAAAGCGTATGCCCCCCCCCCCAAATGACAGTTGGCAACCGTGGCCCAATATGCGTTTGCGTAAATGTGTCCAAACCAGCAACAAACAACAGTTTTTGAATCATCGGTGCCTTTTCCACCTAAAATATAAAAAAAAACCCAATCAGCACATGTATCGGAATAAGATCAACAAACAAAAAACTAAGAAATTAAAAAGACTATTAGTTTTCAAAATTTTCAAGGAAGCTATAAAGAATTACATTCCTACGACCTGTGGCGCATGAATAGTTGTTGCGGTGGCGTTACTGGAAGAATACGGGGATAGTTTGTCGTTGGAGGGCAGATGCGTAATACTCAACGTGGTACGTACATAGTTGTTGTGGCTGGGGCAGAACAAACAGAAAATATGGGTTTAGGGTGTGCATAAATTATTATGTTGGATTAACAGCAATAAAGGCGATAAAAGTTTCTTGGTGGTCTAAAAGATTACGGTATGGCAAGTATTGTTTATTGTGTCTCATCTGATGTCGCCAAATTGTTAAACGTCTCTTTATAAACGATGTTTCTGGTATGGTTTTTCATGCTACCGTTGTCATCCCCGACGATGACAATCTTTAAACCTTCAGGTGTCGTAACCCTTGAAAGCGCGACATATAGCTGACCATGGCTAAACACAGGGCGAGGCAAATACAGACCAACGACTTTTAATGATTGACCTTGACTTTTATTAATGGTCATTGCATAGCATGGTTTTACTGGGAACTGGCGTCTTTTCATAATAAATGGCCATTTTGATTTCGTCGATGAAAGGGTTATTCTCGGTATTAATGCAGTATCTCCACGATTAGACCCAGTAAGTATTCTAGCCTTGATAACAAATTTCCCAAGGTCTGTTATAATAAGGCGGGTGCCATTACATAATCCTTGCGAGGGGTTCACATTTCTTAAAAGCATGATAGGGAGGCCTTCTTTTAAATGCAAAGCGTGCGGCGGCATACCTGACAATGTCAAATAATTAAAGAATTTAACTGGGCACATTTTTTTTGCCTGCAAATAATTTTTTTGTGCCGGGTAAGGGGGAGGGGGGGGGGTTACCTGGGAATGTCAAAGAGTTTAGAAATTCAGACGGATAGAGTTGTTCCTATTCTAATACATCCGTGGACGCGCGACATATCTCATCAGAACTCTTGTAGGTCTTTGTGGTTCGTCTTAGTTGTGCAAACATGTAATCATTGATTTCGTCCGCATCTATATTGCGCGGGGTTAGTATTGCTCTTTCACACAAATAATCATCATCAACCTGCCTTTCTGTAAACGACGGGAAGACAGCGTTAACAATCGATTCCACAGGAAGGCCACAACCATCTACGATGAACCTGGTGGGTATCTCGATCCAGGTAGGCTCATCCTCCCCTTCTTTGGTCTTTGAAGGAACAATTCCATCGCCGATTTCTAACAACCATTTGTTGAAAAGTTGCCTATCCATGTCTAGCACACCTGCTGAGGTGTATTCGTTGACACGCATACTACGGTGGAGTCTGAAGAGTTTACAACTTTTCCACAGATACGATTTATTTATGCATGCCTGAACAACATCTTCTCTTTTTCCTTTTGGGATGACGGGCAGGATTTGTCTGAAATCACCACCAAGTAAAACAGGCATGCCACCAAACACGCGTTCCCTGTTTGCGTGGGCAGGAAACCCCAAGATATCTCTAAGTGTTTTATCAAGCGCTTCAAAAGCATATTTTTGCATCATTGGTGCCTCGTCCCAGATGATTAACCTTACCTCTTGTAATAGGTGTGCCAAATGGGTATTTTGTTTGATGGCACACGTGCTATTTTGAAGTAATTCTAAAGGGATAGCGAAGCGGCTATGAGCTGTCCGACCACCGGGTAACAGAAGGGACGCGATACCTGATGTGTAGAGATAGATAAAGTGAGTAAAAAATAGAGTTGCGTACGTGACCACATACATCATGTTGCATAAGAATAATAATACAACATTCCAGAATTATTTTTTTACCTGAAGATGCAACCGCAAGGGCAATCATGCCCATAGATCTTAAGCGTGACAGAATGGCTTTGTACAGGAACGTCTTGCCTGTCCCACCCGGACCATACACGAAATAGAACCCGCCTTTTCGAGTGGTAACAGATTCAATGACTGTGTCGTATATGGCCGTCTGTTCCGTGTTCAGTGATGCATATAATCGATCGTGTTCGTCTGTTATCTTTTTTTTATTGTAACTCAACTCTTCCCTAATTAGACGATTATCCATCTTATCGAGGAGCGACGTATCCGGCTGAGGCATATCTGTGAAATCCGATAACGATTTTCCATTTTTCTCCAATAGTTCATTTAGTTCGATCAGGCAGTAGTTCTTAAGCTGGTCGTCAGATAAATGTAACCCTGGGAACATGAAGAGCCTACGTTTTTGGTACAAAATATCATCAGATAGTATCTCCCAATTTTCTGCCCAGAGTTGCGCCGGACGATTCACTTCGCAAAACAACAACATGATAACAAACAATTCCCGCAGTTGGGAACCGGACGCCCATAATTTAGCCTCTGACAGGGCGTCATTCCACTCCTTGTCATCATTAAGCAAGCCATACGCATAGCAGGCTTCTTTGAACGTTGCATATACGACTCCGTCGACCGTTTTTATTTCTTCAAAACTTCGAGGCCCTCTCACAATCCCCAACAACATTCTTAGATAATACTTTGGCCCAGCTGCTGGATTGCAATACACAATCCGCCCAATGGCTGTCCGTTCCAACCGCGTTTTCCAAACCTTGTTATCCTCTTGCCACACATACCTTGTTGGTATCTCGGCGTACGTTAACTTTCTTGCCGCTTCATCTCTGTTGTTTAGCGCAAACCATTGGGTGAACATCGTGTCTCGTATCCCGTCCCGGTTTAACAATGCCGGTAAGCTGTCTGAATCACGTAACGTGAGCAGATGTTGATCAGGTGTATGGAACGTTAGTTTCATGACGGATGGGAATGAGTAATGTATAGGAAATGCAAGCATTCTCCACACAGCTTCACATGGTGATAAGTACCGGCAATCCAGATAGTTTTTAATCTCATCAACCTTAACAATCTGTTGTGTACGCTTTTCACCGTTATTGCCAATGTTTTCCTGAACAACCATTGTAGCCCTGTCTGGCCCCTTGTTTAAGTATTTAAACAGGTATTTTATCGCTCGGGATTGGTTGCACCATTCAACATTGATGTGAGATTCGTACTTTAAGAGGAGGTAGCGGTTGTATGGGACGACAAACCGGTTGTCAAGCTTCGTTTTGCCCTTCTTAAAGAAGATCTTGGTATCTCGTCGGCGATAAACCGGGTAACCGTCTTCGTCAATTGTTGTTTCTCGGTAAAATGGTTTCGGAAAGTGTTTCATGCATTTTCCATCTGTTGTACACGGAGCACTGCGCGCATCGTTTCCACATGGGCCATGCAACATGTAATCTGTTACGGCCTTATAGCCGGATGGATCGTCCATTTCCGATGGGATCTCTGCAGAAATCAAATCATCGATGCCAGCCGGTGTGCGTGACTCGGCAGAATGTTCAAGCCACAACAAAAGGTGCGCGTGCGGTAGGCCTCGTTTCTGAAACTCAATTGTATAAACAGCTGTATAGAACCAAGGGAACAAATATTGAAGTCAGGAAGGGGAAAAGGGGAAAATTGGAGAGTTTTAAAAGGTTAGTATTCGTGGGAGAATTGATACCAAAAGAAAGAGGCGAGGTATTACAAACTGTACCTGCTTCGCAGCTACCAAAGATTTGTTTCTTCATAATATCTTCAATCAAGGAGGTAAGCTTTAGTTTAAAAACGCGTGATACAACATCTGCACGATCATGAGACTTTTGGCCGGGTATGAGAGATACCATGTCATCGATTTCAGGCCATTTTGGGTTAGCTGTAAATGTTACAAACAGGTCGGGGTTCCCAAAAGTGCGGCACAGAGCCATGGCGTCTTGGTAATTTTGGATCATATATCTTGGACTGCCCGTAAAGGTTGCCGGTAAAACTATACGTTGGCCGATAGCCTTGGCATTTGTATCCCCACGCGTCACAGCGTCACAAACATTATGATAGAGTTCAACACGCAGTTCATTTTGGTTATTCCTCATCCAGCGCAATCTTTGTTCTTCGATAGCTGCGTATGAGTCAACTAAGTATTGTTGGAATAAACGACCGCCTCTTAACAGGGTGGTGCCTTTGGTATTGCGATAATGGATTCTGTAGCAGTAGTATTCCCGCATTGTGACACATTGTCGTTTAGTCGCTCGACGTCCTGTGTTGTCATGGTAGTGTATTCGTTCGTGGAACCCGGTCTCTCCGTACGGAAAGAACAGCGGATATTGCAAAGCCATGTAAAGCTGATGTAATTCCGATATGCGTTGAAGCGCGCCGTGCTTTGTGCTAACGATAACATCACGTGGTTCAGTGTTGTCCCCAAAGTCGTTTGTGATAAGAACAGCAACTTCAGACACATTAGGGCGGTTGTATTGTGGATTGTTTATTATCTGGCCAAGTAAGCGTAGTTGACAATTGTTTCTTTCATTTTGAGTGCACCAGTCACGTGCCATGCGGAAGGCGTTAGCCAAAGGACTGTGGGTGTCTAACATTCTGATTAGGGACGCAACAATTGCTTCGTCACATGTGTCGTGACAATGGGTCTGGCCAAACAAAGCAGTTATACGGTTTTTAACTTCGTTTTGCGTGTCGTAGAAATACAGCTGAGCATATCTTGGTTGCTCACCTTCAACTGGCAACATGGAGCCTATTCGATGGTAGTTCTGCCCACTTATTCGGAAGGTGTATAGGCTTCGACCACTGTTTATAGCATGATCAATCTTTCCCCCAAATGATGTGAAACAGAACATGCTATTGTAAACTCTAATCTGTTCTCTGAATCTAAGTGTCGACGGGTCGTTATAATCAAGTAATGATCTTAATGGTTCAGGCGGATCAAGAAGGCGAGCAAGCAAAACCTTGCCATCCTGGCAGCACGAAGAGAAAGTCGTCCCATCAGACGACTTTGCATTTTTATTCCTCTCTTCATACCACATGATCGCCGCACAATTATGGCACGTGAAGGTTGGACGGCCAAGGTTCTGGTACCTAACATGCGCACCTATGATATTTGTAACAGGAATGCTTAGCACAACGCACGATTTAGAGAAGCGTTTCAAACAGCATAGCGAAGCCAGATGCAAAAGGGAGCAAAACATGCATGGCAAGAAACAGGGTCGGGAAATACCTGTTGATGCAAACGCTGCCCTTCGTGGGGTGCGAACACGAATACCTGGTAACATATTAAAATATGGCAATGTTATTCCTATGTTGCATGATAAGCAGGGCGAAGGTTAGTCAGGTACAGGGCAGTTATGGTCGTTTACCTTCTGTTTTTTTAGGCCGAGAAGAGCGCAGGCGTGATGGGCCCGCTACGCTTTGATGAGAATGCCGTGTAGTGCAGGAAATATTGTCTGTAAAAAGCGTAATAGTTACGGGATTGATAAAAGGATAGTACTAAACATTGTAGATAACGTTGCAGACCTTGGGCAGATACGGAGGGAGAATATGTTGTTGGTGGACATAAAGCAGGCTGCATCTGCGCTGCATCGCTCTGCATGGCGTTTTTACCTGTAACATATGCTTTAAAACAACTATTATGTAGTGCTCGTAGTGGGCTGAGCGATGATGTAAGCGTGCAATCCAGAAAGTATAAATAGGCGTACTGCGCCCCAGAGGGACGTTCATGAGGAAATATGGGGCCGACCTTTAATTGATTCTCTTGAACACACTTTAGCGCCAGGCCCAGTGGTCACTGTAACAGTCGGCGGTTGTATTTGAGCACAACCTGCAAGAGGTACAAAGCATGCAGATAGGATAAACGCAACATAGTAGGTAGGAAACTTATAAATAACTGGCTAAGAAAGTAAATTCCACTCCATTGCGTGTGGCTGTACAGCGGCGACGTCAACATTGGAGTGGTTAAACTGTTTGCAGCCTAGTTAGAGTTGTAATTTGAGCGGGCACGCATGTCGGTAAGTGGACATTTGGCTAAAAGGTTCCGTTTTTATGAAGAGTGTAACTAACCTACGTTGGGGTCAGCAGAGGAAGTAGTTGCATCTATGGTAGTTAGGGTAGGCCCACAGTATGTCACGACCTTCCCACTAAGACCCACATAATTACGATTTTGTATATGGATAGAATGTTTGGTACCCACGATGCTAGAATCGTTGCAGCTGTTAATCAATGCAAGGCCAAAATATGTTTGAATCTTTCCATTTGGCAGCGTATGGGAACAACGGCGGGCCTGTATCGAATTACTAACCACATCAGGAGTAGTAGGCCATAACCTACAAACCTCGTCTTGTCTTTTATGAGGGAACAGGAAGGGTTAGAATTTAGTATTTAAAACCCCATATGCGGGGTCGGGGATAACACTGCAATTAAAAGCGACATACCTCTGTTTGTTCCAGCCTGTTCAATCAGTTTTAACCCACAAACGTATTGGACCAACCCGTTAAGCAAACGACGTGAATATGCATGAAAGGCGAAAGAGGCTTCGAGCATCACAAAGGGGGTCACAGCCATCTGTATTTTGCATATAATGTTACATGACACATCAGCCAAAATGAATCATTCATATACGTCCCCGCCCCCCCGGGGGGGGGGGGTAAAACAAAGTAAATTGCACGTAAGGAAAAGGCATAGTATCTACAACAAAATAAGTATTAAAGAATGCATGCTAAAGCTGGTGTAAAGATCATATTTATTGTTGGCCGCGTGCCTGTTTTTTTTCCAAAATAACGTATGCAGCCACAGTCGGTCAGAAAAGGGCATATGTGGTTAGGTCTTTGTGTAGCTCAAGTCATGACTTGATTATTTCGTTCTTGTTTATAATGCAGTCTTCTACGTAAGTGTTCACGAAGGTTGTATAGTGACACAGGCATCGCTTGTATATTTGCATTTATCTATATCGGTTATTCAACATCTTAGCAAAAAAATCATGTAAGTCTAATACGTTTCCAAATCTGATTTACGTTGTGCATTGGTATTATTCTATTGGAATATGCATGATTCCGAGCAAACATTTATAGAACCCTTTTACAGTGTTTGGAAGTTATTTGTGACTTTAAAGATGTAACAAAAGGGCTGGGTAAACGTATTTGGGAGCGTGTGTTCCGAGGTGGCATATTATGATCCTATTTGGACTATACCATCCCTTTTTAAGCGGAGTATCTTGATGCGATGTAAATGCATGGTTGTATTGTTTTAAGAATTTCAGAGAGGCTGGTAAGGCGTGAAAATAACATATATTGCACAATAGTAAAGCAACACAGTTTTCGCGTGGGCACAAGTCATATATTTTGCAACATTATTTGGATCCATAAAAGGAAAAGTCATAAGAGCGCAAACAATTGAAGAAAATGAGAAATGACCACCGCCATATCAGTGAGAGCCCTTCTTAGCATCCCCACTATTGTCAACCACACCTGTAACATGTGCAGGATCAACGGACACCCCCTCATCATCGTCATCCGATTCTTCAAGGTAGCTGCAAAGAAAGATGGAAACGTATGGATTGGTGCAAAGTTCCAACACGTAAACATTCGAAACAGGGGACAATTGGCAGGTGGAACTTACAGTTTTCTAAGCTTGCGTCCAGATCCGGGTGTCGGAGGCGGGAGGCTCGAACCACGCTTTGGGGAGTCAGATGGCAGGGCACCCAAATCCGACGTCACACACTTAGAGTTTCCATCTGTATCATCCAAACCAGGGCCGACAATCTTCGCACAATTGAAGCTCTCATATTCTCCATAACGGTAGTATGTGTGGCTCTTTATCTCGAAAGTGTGTTTTGTTCCAATAAGGGATTCGAGGGCGGAGGGTAATATGGGAGCATCTAGAGAAGTATCCTGCATACCAAATACAAACCAGAAAAGTTATCGCAACAATTTCCCACATGCTTCAAAATCATCTTGTAATGAGGAGTGCGCATACATTTAGCTGCTCTTCTACTAAGGATTTTGCGGTCCTCTTGACCAACTGCTCAGCAACCTCATCAAAGAGGGTGACAACGGTGCTCATCGTTCCATCAGTTACATCCGCTTGAATCCGAAACCTAGCAGGTTAAAGTAGATCAATAATAATGGCAGAACGGGGACAAAATTGTTTGGTGGCGAAGGTAGAAGGGTATCAAATCACCCTAGACAACAAAGAATCATCGCATCATATTGGTAGGGGAACAAAGTCATGAAGTTAGGCATGAGATGTTGAAGCGTATACCTCGTCCTTGGATAGTCAACCTTCGATTTGCACGCTTTGCAAATGAAGTAACCGCCCTCTCTTGTTAGTCCCCTACGACATTGGCTACCGGAATACGCGAAAAGATACCAGCTGTTCTTGGTTCTAATAGACGTAATCTCTACAACGTTCCGGAAAAGAATGGCCTACAACGAACAAAAACACAAGTAGGCAGATGGACAGGTTGTGTTGGCGAGGGTAATCCCTATTTCCATACAATTGATAGATTAGGTAGTTCTGTTTAGTAGGAGATCAGTAAAAAAAATAAGGACCCTAGGTGTTTTTTTTTTATTTTTTTTGTGACAAAAAGCTGAAGAAATGAGATCGGTATCATCCCAACGGTGATGGGTCACAATGGTGGTGGGGTGGCGTTAGCGGTAGCGGTGGTGGTAATTATTGGACTCTAAAGCATACGTTAAGTATGTTTTTTTAATTTTAAACAGAATAATGGTTGCCTGCACATAGAATGATTTATTCATTATCTTATACTAACTTTTAAAACAGTAAAAGATTTTAAAAAACAAAGCAGGATATGGGTGTTTATTAAATTACATTTAACAAAAGCTAGTATGCACGAATGGTTTTAATGCAGAGTGTGTGTAGTAGTTTAGTAATCATTCCCCCGAACAAACAAAGCGAGAACCACCAGTTTGTCGTTACCATAACATCAACATACCCTTCCTCAAACATATATTTCTGAACCTATGGAAGACGTCTTGTTTAATTTAATTTGTCATTTTCAAACAAACATTATGGTGGGTTGAAGCTCATAAAGTCGGTTAATCATTTATTTTAGTTTCTTGGTAGCTGCCGAAGGCATTTTTTTTAGAAAAGGGTTTGAGGAGTGTGCTGGGTAAAGTTCTGGGTTGCTGGTTGAAGCGGTCTAAGGGGAGAGACGTATGTAAACAGTCAGTTGGAGTGAATACCTTTTTCTTGGATTTGTCAGCACGAACTCTGTCCACAAGCTCTTGTAGAGTTCCAACACTTACAACTTCCTCGGTGACTGGATCGCTAGTATCTACAATAGGAACACAGCTGGGAAGCATAGCTTCATATTCAGCAAGAGCAATAAACGGGGAGAAAATAGATAATTAAAGTGTGTGCGACAAAGGCTGTAACAGTACCTCACAGACGACTTAAAAGTCTGCAGTGCGGGAACCTCGGATGAATCAATAAGAATAGTTGACGATGAATTGGACAAACCAAGGACACCTGCAATATCTTAAGGTAGGTGAAGTTTTTTTAAGTAATGCGCATCATAATTTACGTGTCGGAAAACAAACGTACCCAGGTAAAACTTTGCGCTCATGGAAGTCAGGATTAGACAGTAGACAGCCGGGTTTTCGGCCTTCTTCTTAAGCATAACATCACCGAGATCACCCCACAGTGTTACTCTAACTCGGCGATTGCTGGGTGAATTTTGAAAAGGTCAAAAAATTAGAGGGTTAGGTTACGGAAAAAGAAAGAACAAACAGGGGATAAGGATTAGGTACATACCGTTCGTTGTTTAGATTGAACTCAACCGCGCGAGCACCCGATGATTTCACAGACTGCGGCCCCACCTCAGTAACATATCCGATAACATCTGTAGTGTAATGAAGATTCGTCTGAATTATAAATATGTCTAATAGCCTAACTGAGCCAATGTGGAGCCAAATTCGTCGGAGTAAACTAATTTATTCGGTGTAGGTAGCTGATCGAACCATTTGGGGTCCCCGGATTCTGAATTTATATGCTATCTTACATGTATATTTAACCAAAACCTAGAATCCAGCGTTTATTCGGTGTAGCTAACCAATTAGTTTACCCAGTTGGTTAAATATACATGTAAAATAGCATATATAACAGGGTATTTTTGATATAATATACATATAAATTCGGCTGAGTTAACTAATTGATTCGGTTTAGTATGTATATTTGACATGTATATTTAACCAAACCCGAATAAATTAGTTTACGGCTTTTTAGGAATTCGAACCAACAGGAGACATATTTATCGCTATATTGGTCATATTTGCGGAACCCGGATTCTGAATTTATACTGAAACACGGCCAGGGGCTGAACTGAAAACCGGATTCACCATTCGTTCAGTCATTTCTCGTACGCACACGACAGAGTAGATGGTGTTCTACACCAGATAGTCGTTACTCTTTTTAGATTCGTAAAGCAAAATGGTTCTTACGTTTAAATTTCCAACCCATTTGACCCATTACTTGCCCCGTTTACTATGCGCATGTTTTACATTCAAGTAGTAGGTTTTGTAGATTTTAAGAGTAAAATGTTTTTCTACCCAGGTGAGCCCTGTCGGATGGGTCGAAGGATAATCTAGTAGTAGAAACAGGTGGTTCCTACCAGCTTGTTTGGACAGACATCAAAGGCTCACTAACACCAATGGAACACCCGACTTTTACTATTTTTCAATGTTATATACTCTACGTGGATCCCCTTTTTATTTCTCTTAGCCCGTTATAGCAGACTACAAACTAAATAAAAGATCAGTTTCATACTATGTGGGGTTAGTACTGTTTTTTGAGCCTGATTTCCCCCGCAAAACCGTTACACCAGCATCAGGAGAGTAAACATACCTACAAAGTACTTGCCCTCTGTTGGTTCGAGTTCCTCAAACGGCGTAAGTAAAAACGGGTAGCGCGTGAATGAACTACCGCCATCGTCAACCTTTATAACTACCGTGGAGCCATTTAACCCGATAACAAAGGGGTTGTCTTTCAGAATCCGGTATTGATCGGTACGTTGGACTACAAAACCCTTGAGTAAATATACCCCACCCTCTTTTAGCTTGTCAAAGAAGTAATGTGCAATGTTATTCCGGGCGGTACAATGCATGACACCTCCCTGCGTAAACCAAACAGTAGACTTTCAATAACGATGAAACTCGTAAAAGGGAAAGGGTATAGGGGGTAAAAGGGTGATAGTTACCTTTATATCACTGACGACATAATCAGTGCTCATGAAGCGGCCATTGACACTTGTGACGTCCCACTTTCTACAAACCATCACCGTGATGGGGCCGGTAGTCCCCTCACGGAGGTCAGCAAGGACCAATTGGTTGGCAACACCAATTTCTGATGTATTAACATTCTGAGAGCTAGACATGACAGCAGTTTAACAACTCTGAATATGGGTGAACAACAATAGGGAGGGTGGAGGTCATATAATAGAAAGTAAGACCATTCACCTTCCTAGGAAGAAGTTGGGTAATTATTATCAATGCAATTAAAACCTACCGTAAATCGGCCCAATTAATGTTCATGCAACTGTGGTATATAAAAGGCCTCATTAATCAATATCCCTAGCTAAAACCCTAACCAATATTTTTTTTGCCAATTTTGACACATTTAGCAACCTTGAGGGTTCCTTACGAAGAACTTCAGGTGGCATCTATTGAGGGTGTCAAAGGCATAACCATAACCAATATTTTTTTTGCCAATTCTGACACTTAACCAAGGAAATAACGAAAGAAAATGTTCTTACTGTCCCTCGCCGAAGGCAGCAGATAAAAGGGTTGTATGCCTCAACTTTAAAACACCGAAGCACCCAACCTGGTGAATATCACGGCAGGTTTAAATGATAAGCCAAAAAAAAACTTTGAGAAGGGTAAAAATGGAAATCATCACCCGAAGATTGTCGAACAATCAAATATCCAACAATGCCGTACGCTTGCAAGACCAAGGAAAAAGGTTGAATGCTTCAATTTTGAAAGGCCGACATCCCCAACCTGATCAACATCATACTATATTAGGCTGATTCTTTATTAAAACTAACACCAATTAACAAATATCAGATCATTTAAACAGTGTATGCAGTAAAAGTTTATATTATCTTGGAACTCATATTCTGAATTGACTAATTTCAATATGCTAACTAAATGTTACTGTTCGTTTGAAGGTTCGTTACGAAGCACTTCATGTGCTATCCATTGAGGCTGCAAAAGACATAACTAAAATCATTTTTTTTGCCCAGTCTTCACACTTCATGAAAATACCCAAAGAGAATAAAACCAAATATAAAACCCTCAAATTAACCCAACTAATTTCTTCACTACATATTCAAAAGACCAAAACTAAAATTTGAAGTGAACATGTAAGATCAAACGAATTCTGAAAGTACCATTTTTAAACGAAACGCACCATCGTCAGTGGTTTAGGGTTCAGTGTCGCCACATTCAAGCGCCCATCACTACCGTCGAGTACCGCCTTCGCACACATCAGCGACTTCATTGCCGTCGGAGATTAAGGCAGTGAAACACTACCTTCAACCTAAATCAAACCAAATTTAAAACCCTCAAATTAACCCAACTAATTTCTTCCCTACACATTCAAAAGACCAAAACTAAAATTTGAAGTGAACATGTAAGATCAAACGAATTCAGAAAATACCATTTTTAAACGAAACGCACCATCGTCAGTGGTTTAGGGTTCAATGTCGCCACATTCAAGCGCCCATCACTACCGTCGAGTACCGCCTTCGCACACATCAGCGACTTCATTGCCGACGGAGATTAAGGAATATCGCGGTAGTGACTGAGGCAAACGGAGAGTAGGGTTTCAAAAACTCGAACCGTGAGAAAGACAGATGATGCAAGATTGAGGATTTCCCTTAGAATTCGTCGAGCAGGGGTTTGGTTGCGGAAGATGGATTCTCCATCTTCAAAAGTCGAAGTGTGTGATGCCAGTTTGGGGATTTCCCTTAAAATTCGTCGAGGAGGGATTTGGTTGTGGAAGATGGATTCTCCATCTTCAGAGATTGAGATAACCCTAATTAAAGGGGATAACGGGGATGGAGGGTGATATTGTTTTTGTATTATATTATTGTAATCAATTGTATTTTAAAAATTGCATTTAAAACATTCATAAATTAGGTTTTAAAATAGAAGATGTAACTAAATTTTAGATTATATATAGATGTTTCTAAAAAAAGTATAATGAAAATAAACAATTTTTCATCGGATTATACAAATACAAATTATATTATAAAAATTATAAGAAATCAATATTATCTTTACATCAATATATAACTATTTTGGGGTTTTGTGTTACATTATCTTTAATATATATTTACTTTTTATATGTTTTATTCCCGTACCCGTCCCCGCTTCTTAAAATTTTTTTAGTTTTCCTGTTTCCCGTTCCCGTACCCGTCCCCGTACCCCGTTCCCGTACCCGTCCCAGTGCATCATAGGCGACATTAAGGTATGTGTTACCCATCTGACCCATTTCAGATTAAGGTTTTGCATTCTCCGGCGATTTATTTGCTTTTGGGTATGAGGCCCTCTGTTTCATATTCTTTGATTGCCATTTTGTTTCAGTTACATGACAATTCGGTTGTTGGTTTTGCCTTAAGTTTGGTTTTGTTCTTTAAGGAAATCTACATACAATGCTCATCATCAACAAGTGAAGTAGAATGGAATTCCGAAGGAAGAACCCGTCTACTGCTACATCAATTGGAGAAAAAAGGAGGTAAATCTCTTTTCCTTTAGTGTTACTAGACGGAAGGAGGAACAATTCTACTATTTCGTGTAATTAGGTTTGCAAAGATTCAATCGTTATTGAGGTTTGTTACTTTCAATCAAGTAAATCATTTGATTAGATTTGGTCTTATTTTATATTGGGTTTCGTTGTGTTTTGGTTTTGACTTTTAGATCATGAATCATAATTTGTTTGATGTTTGAAGATTTAATTTAGTTGCGATGAAAACATTGATCAAATCGTAAAAAAATGGGATTTACTTTTCGTATAATATTTATTTGGTTGATTTTATTGGTGGTAGGTAGCGGAGAATCACCGGAAAAAAAGGCCTAGAAGAGGTTGAAACATTAATTGTGTTGGCTGAAAACGATTGTATTACTCGGGAGAGGAGTTCTATCGTTACCTTTTAATGTAACACAAACGTCCAGGTATCCCCTTTTCTTAATGCTTTCACTTTCAACTAATCAATTAGGAGAATGAACTGCACGTTCATTCAAACTTGCAAGTTTTCAATTATATTATAATCAGAATTATATTTGTTGTGTGATGGAAGCTAAAAAATCTTCATAGTCGGTGGATAGCGGTGGTACGCTGGGGTTTCATGACTCCGAATTGAAAATTTGTATTAAGCAACTTTACAGCAACGTTACTTACAATCGGTGACAAAAGTGTTTCGTGTATTTTTCTTCATCGTTATTGGCTTTAACTTCTTATCCTCTTTTGATTGCATGTATTTTCTTTGATTACTATCTTGATTTTTAGTTTCTGGTGGAAGATTTTTACAGTTCTTGAAATAAGAAACAAACAACATACTTTGAGAACTAAGAGAGAGGCGTAGGAGACAACAGCACGATAGTGAGGAGGAAGAGTAGACTTCTCAATTATTTTCTTTTTCTAGAGTGTTGAAAAAATACAGTGCCAAAAGACACTAGAATTTGATTTTAAACTATCCAAACCTGCATAAACAAAAACAAGCAAAAACCCAAACACTACCGACTCGACACAACTAAATTAGACTCATAGTACAAAATAAATGACTCAATATACAAAAAGAATAGAAAACTGCAAACAAACCGAACAAACTATACAAACTCTACAAAACCTCCCCACACTCAAACTCTATCAGGAGGTTTCTCCTTTATCAAGCCCTGGTCCAACCCGTTTAGTTCCACTCGTTCTTTATTGTCTATTAAGATTTTTAGAATGGAATTTATAAACCGTTTAAAATTCTCGAATGGGTCGGACCAACAATATTTAAACTTACCTGGACCAAACCTGATTCGTGGCAGGTAATGAGAAGGATGGTGTTGTGCAAACTTCAGCGATTCCTCCTCCTTCTTCCTTCGGTACCATCCTCGAATCCTCAGAAGGTGTTGATCCAAGCTCTTTCTCGCCCTCTCCCGTGTTCTTGATTGTGGTGGCAGTCCATCTTCTAACTTCTCCACGGGTCGGCTATCAAACTCCTCGGCCACTTCCTGTTCTTCTTCATTTGGTGTATATTTGATCTCCATGGTCGGTTTCTCTTCAAGTAATGTCTCTAGATAGGTGAGATCACCAACCGGGTCAAATTCTTCATCTTCAAGAGTTGGCAAACCTACCAACTCATCACTAAACTCCTCCTCCCAAGATGGTATATGCTCTTCATTCTCATCCTCCATTTTGTCAAGTGGCTCTTCTTCAACTTCTTCAACTCTAGGGGACGTGGTGTAGTCAGGCATCTCTAATTCCATCTCTTCTACCACTCCCTCATCATCTTCACTCCAGACGTCATCATCAATAGGTTCAGGACCGTAATACCATGGCGTGGAATACCAAGGGAGTTTCACGTCCTGTTGAACCGGAGGTGGGACTAATTCGTCCATTTTCGTCTCCAATTCTCTATCTAACAACTCTGGGTCACTAGTAGGATCTTCTTCAACCTCAACTCCTTTTTCTTCTATTTCTACCTCATTATCTTCACAAGTACCCTCAACATCCCACAATGGTGTCTTCATATTGGTAAGCTCGGTGGCATCTACCGATTCGTCATTCATACCTCGATTCCAATCCCAATCATCATCCCAGTATATACCTCGTGTAACCGAAGGTATTGACCATCGAAAAGCGACCGGACAATCTTCATACCTGTGCGGTCCAGCGCAACCCTCACACTCCGGATCCACATGCTGATTCACGCTTTCCCTCAACATTTGACCTAATACCTCGTGCATTTGCTTAAGAATAGCAAGCATTTCGGGAAACCTCGAATCTCCTTCGTCTAGTGATGTTTCCGTTATCCGAGTGAAGATTTGAACACATTCCACGAATGCCGGAACATAAGATGGGTACTCGATTTCGTCGCATGATTGATACGGTAAAGGATAGGAATTCTGATATGGTCGTGGCTGCACAAGAGGGTTAACATCGAAATCTATGGAACACCCCGAATCGTTTGGACAATATTTGGTGTAATGGGTCCCTCCACAGATAAAACACATGATAAAAAATATAAAAAACAACTAATAAAAATATATTTACAAAAACGACTAGACACACTACTAGTAGACTCAAACCCTAAGACTCAAACTACAAATAAGACCAATTAAACAGATAAGATCAGTCAAAGCTAATAACGCAATCGCCTAAGTGTCCCGGCAACGGCGCCAAAAACTTGATGTGCTGAATATGGTCTATAAAAACCTACCTAATCTAGACACCCTAGTTTTAAATTTATAAACTAAGACTATCCTAATGCTAGACCACAAGACAGGCAAGTGTACCTATCGTATGTAGTAAAGCTCAATGAAGTCCGAGTATCGAACCCACGAGACACTAGCGACGCTGACCTAGACTCTGACTCAACTAATACTTAACTGGTTTTAATTTGTGTTTTGGATTTAT
This sequence comes from Helianthus annuus, assembly GCF_002127325.2. Classification (NCBI taxonomy): domain Eukaryota; kingdom Viridiplantae; phylum Streptophyta; class Magnoliopsida; order Asterales; family Asteraceae; genus Helianthus; species Helianthus annuus. The sequence continues at coordinate 14,987,109 of NC_035440.2, forward strand.
ATTAACTACTAAAATTAAATAAGAGAGCAAATACGAAAGCAAAACAAACAGAGAACAAATTTAGGTGAATTCAGATGACGGAAAAGTGGCTACCTAGGCAAGATGCATGTCAATTCACTCACGGTTCTTGGAATGGAATAACTAAGTTTTGGCTACCGGGATCTTAAGGTTCACTAAACAAGACCTAAACTGGCTAACAGATCATTCTCCAAACAGGTCGCAATCTAGGGTCAAGAAAAGTGTATAAACTCATCGGTTAATGTCAGATCATCTCTCAGTCTCTCTAACTAGGTTATGGTACCCAAAGTCTAGATTATCTCTCGGTCTCACTAGAAACGGTACATCCGGGAAGTGTAAGGGATGTACGGGGTGGTGACTCTAATTAGGTTCTAACACGGTTTGCTAAAAATCACAAGAAAACCTAGGGTGATTCACTCTCGTGCAATTAACACCTAACTTGTCTAATGATTAAGACAACTCGACATCTAATCTCCTCTCGGTCTCAAAGATGGTAGAGTATTTAATTACCAAATAGTTTATTAATTTGTTCCTAGGGTTTACTACGTCTAGCAACCACGAGATTTATTCGAAAACACAAAGTTAACGAAATCACCTAACCCTAGTCTTAATTAATACGCAATTAATTTTAACCAAGAAAAAGGTGGAACAAAAATAAACCATCAATTATTAAATACGCATAAACATTAGAACGTAGTTTAGAACACTTTTACCATAACATAGAGCCAAAACATAAATTAACCGAACCGGGAAACCGTAAATAAAACTAACAATTATCCATAGCCTAGGTAGCACAAATAAATTTAGCCAAGCATGGTCAAGAACAAAGCAAAAATAAAATCAAAGTAAACGGGTTCAGAAAACATTGTTCAAGTATTTAAGTCTAAATAAACTGAAAACAATAAAAACAAAGTCTAACCGAAAGCAATAAACTTTATGCCAAGTTTCTTCAACACAAGCCTTCTCTTCCTTCAAAACTCCACCAATTCGTCCCTGATATGCCCCTCCATTCGATTGATATATTGCAGCGGCAGTCAAAGAAAAGATAATATAATGCCCCCTCCTTCGAAATATATATTCTGTTCCTTCCAGTATTTGCCACCCAAAAAAGGAATAAATCCCCTCAAACTTGAGCCCTGCTACTCCTTGCCGTCATCACAAGGCCCTAAGCCTATTAGTTGTTGCAGCCCACTTCAATTCTTTTTTTTTTTCATATTTTGCCATCAACGAACACATGGACTTATGTCCACATATTCTTTTCTTGTATTTTTTTTAATTGTTTACAAAGTAACAAATGAATATAATATATTTGTTTTCAATATATATATATCTCTTTAAATAGGGTTAGACAATGGGCTGCGAATCTAGCGGGCTTTGTCTACTCAAAGAAAATGATTTCGATTTTGATTCGGTTTTTGGCATTGTACTCTGCCCAACTGACTGATTATTTCATTCTTATTTATTTTCGCTTCATTTGCACTAGGATCTGTAATAATAATAAATAATAAAATATGTTTCTAAATATTATAAAAATAACTCTAAACTATTAAAATAATATACAAAATACACAAGGAAAATAAGATGCGTTTGCAACACATCAATGCTACTGAGGTTTACAAGTCTTTTCTTCCAACAATACAAGGCTACTGAGTATGTATATTCTATTTTTTGATTATATGATAAAACTATAAAAATCAAAAGGGCATTGGATATTTGGAGTAGGTGAGTAGCTGGCATTGCATTAAATGATTATGTTCCATTTTGATGTAGTTTTCATAGTAATTTAGTTAAAATATGAAGACACAGTCTAGGGTCAAGATTCGAAGACCAAGAATGTTATAAGCTATTGCATTTTGACAACAACTCATGGGTTCTAGCCATGGTGAACCGCCACTAGGGTTAGCATTGTGAAAAGTTTGGACTTTTGTAAACATGGCTGCCTATTTACTTATGAATGAGCTGATTTGAGGTAGGTTTTGAATCTCAAATGGATGGAATGAAAGATTTAGCTAAAAAGGGAGTGGGGTTGACTGTGTAAAAATCACATTAACTATAATTTTAATGTATAAAGCTACGAAATTGTTTTACTCAAACTCAATTGTTTTGATAATTAAAATCTTTAGAAGTCAACTTGACCTGAACCATTTTGGCATTTACTAATATTTACACAGCTTTCGCTGATCACCTAAGCCACACCACATTTGGGCTGGGCTTTTTCGCTGATCACGGCTCTAGGTCAATCACTGGACACCATCAATCTTAATGGGTCAAACAAACACCTCACAGCATAGCCCCCTCCACAAACTCCCGGAACCAAAGCAGCCCCTAGCTCTCTAAACTGAACCGTCGCCGGAGTGTCTCGCCGGAGTTTGCCTCGTCTAAATAGCGCGGGAGGTCCCGTCCTTTCCTTGGATATAACGGTCTGACCTCTCCTTCTATCTGGATTCAACGGCTCCCACACTCGGTCGGTTATTCTTCCTCGTTAAACTGGTTTCACATCCCTTTCTTCCCTCTTTTCCCGCAGTGGTTACTGGATTCCTTCGGGGCTTAGTGGGTCTGATATTGATCGCGGCTATCTGAGTATGGTTCAGCTAGATCGATTCGAATCCCATTAACACCTTTAGGGTCGGGTTGCCATTGTTTTGTTTGTCTGTTCGGAGGGACGAAGGGATAGCTTGGTATCTCGTTGGAAATCTCTGCGCCGTAGAATGGCAGGAAGGTGGTGGGGAAATGATTCGTACGGAAAAAGACAAGATGATTACCAAAGATATGAAGACTATAGGAGAAGAGACGATGGCATGACGGAGGAACCATGGCGAGTTGCAAAATACAAAGGGAGAAGACTAATTCAGGGAGATAAACAACAAAAGAAACCCAACTTCAAAGAGACGACGTACTTCATTGGCAACTTGCCATATGACTGTTCAAGCTACCTTCTATGGGATGTTTTCCAGAACTTCGGTCATATGACAGATGCTTACGTAGCAAAAAAGAAAGATAAGGTTGGCAATACCTTCGGATTCATCAGGTTTGCAGATGTTAGAGATGTGCATGCTTTGGGTGAATGTCTGGGATCAATTAAAATTGATAAGGTTAGAGTTTACGTCAACCTAGCAAAATTTGAGAAAAACTATAACAAACTTGGTAGCAACAAACAAAAGGAAAGTCATGTTGGTGATAACGAGATGTCAAGAAACAAGCAACATGTGCCGTTCAATAGAAACCAGAAGCAACCACAAACTGTATCAGTTAATTTGAACGAGAAGGTAATCAAGAGACAACAACAACATCAATATAACGCTTGGTTTCCCAATAAACCAACCGAGCAGGCACAAGAGAAGGCAAATATGGGAGGCACAGAATCAAACATTGCTACCGGGATCCGGGATATGAAGGTACCAGAGGAAAACCTGGAGATTAATCTACAGGAAAGTGTGATTTCAAAAAATTGGAGAAAGAGGTCAATCATCGGTGAATGTAAAAATCCACATGACCTAAAAGATATACAAGCAATAATGGAATTTGAAGGCATCGATGGTGTGTCAACAAAATACTTGGGTGGACTACGTATCTTACTTGTTTTCAAAACTACAAAAGAGGCGGAGGACTTTGTTAATCTAAAAAAGGAACAATGGTCAACATGGTTCTCGTCGATTCAGAGATGGGAAGGACAGAAGGTATCTTTCCAAAGATTTGCAAGGATCATTATTAGAGGTGTGCCACTAAAATTTTGGGGTCCAGACATCTTTAATCAAATTGGTAATTTGGTTGGGACGGTAATCATTCCATCAAAAGCCTCAGTGGATGACTCTGACCTGTCGGTTAACTTTGTCGGTGTATTAACAGAAAAGGTAGGGCGTATCAATAGCATGTTAACGTTAAGTTGGGGAGGTGAGCCTCTCTCAATCTGGATATCGGAGTCGGAAGTTAGCAACAGAGAGTGGATGGATGGTGGTCGGGAAGATGATCAATCACCGGTGTGGGAAAGTGGTAATCCAAGAGTTGTTCATGCGGGAAATGGAAGGGCATCATCGGGGAGTGAAGCGTCTCATAGTAATAATGAGGTTTTTGGAAAAATAAATGTGGCAGTGGATAATACGGCTAAATCGGCGGATGTGGGTGGTTTTAATGACGGTGGGAACACTCCCAACAACAACATTAATAAAACTCCATACATTAATATTAATGATGACTCACCTTTTTCTAATAGCAATAATAATTCAGAAGATCCTTGCAATACACCACCGCCTCCACCTGTGCGTCCACCTAGGCCTATTTTGGAGCCCAATTCTGGTTTGGGTCTACATGACCTTTTCAATGAGGAGGAGACTGTTGAAGATACTCCACCAACAAGGCCCAGTGATAACAACAATATTGACACGTCCGATCCATTTAATCTTATGGATATTATTAATCAAGTGGCCCAACAAGAAAAGAATATTGACCTAAATAACCTTCCATGTTCTTCTATTCAAAGCGAGGAAATTAGGTGTAACACTCAAGCTCCCCCACTTCATCAGAAACAGAGCCATAAGAAGAAAAAGCAGGGTTTCCCTTCGATGAAGATGAAGGACACTCTCTGGTATGGAAGAAACACAGAAACTTCGAAGGGCAGGAGTAAACTCACAACTGGATCGGGCGAATCGTCGACTGAGATAAGAGATAAAGACGACTGCATCTCTAACGAGGATATCATTCGCCAGAAGATCTCAGCGGAGGTGAATGCTACAATTGAAATTGGTGAAAAAGTCGGATTCCAGGTCTCTGGTCACGAAGACAGGATCAGAAACTAGATAATGGATGCACAGGTGACAATCGGTTCTCAATGAATTTCTTAACTGCAAACATCAGGGGGGGCAGGCGACCCTAGCAAGGCGGAACACATCAGGAATCTCAAAATAAAAAACAAACTTGGATTTATTGCCATTCAGGAAACACAAGTGTCAAATTCGCTGAATTTACAAGTAAGTAGTTTCTAGGACAATACTCTCTTCGATTTTGAATCAGTAGAAGCATCTGGTAGATCGGGAGGTATGTTGAGTTTGTGGGATCCAGGAATTTTTGTTAAAAAGTCGGTTGTTAAAAATAGACATTTTCTAGCAATCTTGGGGGATCTGTGCAACGGGGGAGGTGAAATTATAATAATCAACATTTACGCTCCTCATGATCTGAATCAGAAAAAACGACTTTGGGAGGAGTTACGGGTTATTATGGGTTCATTCTCGGGTCCAAAGATTTTATTAGGTGATTTCAACTGTGTAAAGGAACCTACAGAAAGAAAGAATTCAAAATTCAACAAACAGGAAGCAAAAGATTTCATTCGGTTTATCAATGACGAAGGTCTGACGGAATACACAATGCTTGGATGCGCTTTTACATATGTGACTGATGATGGTTTAAGGTTTAGCAAAATAGATCGCGTATTGGTTTGCCATTCGTTTCTTTCCTTATGGCCGGCAGCGAAACTTTGGGGATTATCAAGATTCAAATCAGATCACAGACCTCTGATGCTGCTGTGTTCAGATATGTTTTTCGGTAAAGCTCCATTCCGTTTCTTCAACTCGTGGCTCAAAGAAGAGGGTATTTTGGATGTGGTGAAAAAGGCGTACGAGGGCGTCAAATGCTTTGATCCTCCAGACAAGGTATTAGCTGCAAAATTAAAAGCTGTCAAACTCGCATTGAAACCTTGGGGTGAAAGGATTAAAAATAGAGATAACAAGATGCTGAAAGAAATACAAAAAAAGGTGGAGGAATTAGATCAAAAGGCGGAAAAAGGTGCACTATCTGATCAGGAAGCTTGTGATAGGGAGTTATGGCTGAAAACGATTAATGAATTAGATGAGAGTAGATTGGATGATCTAAAACAAAGAGCAAAGGTTAAATGGGCAGCTGACGGGGACGAAAACTCTGCATTCTTCCATGGTGTTATCAACGGACACCGGAAGAATAATAGAATAAACGGGTTGGAGTTTGACGGTGTATGGGTATCACAACCAGCAGAGCTAAAAGCAAGCATTCAGAGGTATTATGAATCAATCTTTACTGAGCAAGTGCACAATCGTCCGAAATTCACTAATAACGGGTTCAAAGTACTATCCTTAGAACAGTCTGCCATGCTAGTTAAAAGATTTACAAAAGAAGAAATTAAGGAGGCAGTGTGGAATTGCGGGGGAGATAAAACACCGGGCCCAGACGGATTTACATTCAGATTTTTAAAGGATTTTTGGGATTTATTTGAAAAGGACTTTAGTCTTGCTCTCGATTATTTCTACGTTCACGGTAAGTTGAATCGTGGATGTAACTCAAGTTTCATTTCCTTGATTCCAAAAGTTAATAATCCTCAGACGATCAATAACTTTAGACCAATTAATCTGATTGGTTGCATCTCGAAAGTTGTGACCAAGATCCTTGCTAGCAGGCTTAAGAAAGTGATGAATTTTTTGGTCAGTGATGTGCAAACGGCTTACATAGAAGGTCGAAGTATCCTTGAAGGTCCACTAATTATCAACGAACTCATATCTTGGGCAAAAAATTGCAAAAGAAAAATGATGTTATTCAAGGTGGACTTCGAAAAAGCGTTTGACTCGATCAGTTGGGATTTCATGGAATCGGTTTTAGCTCAGATGGGATTTCCGGCTCTTTGGAGAAAATGGGTTATGGGTACACTTAATTCAGCTAGAAGTTCGGTCCTAGTCAACGGGTCACCAACTGCGGAATTTAAAATTCAAAGGGGGGTAAAACAAGGCGATCCATTATCTCCTCTCTTATTTATATTGGCGATGGAAGCATTACATATAGCAACGGATAGTGCGGTCAATTATAACATATTTAGAGGTATTGCAACACCAGGCTCGGGTCCAACAGTCTCACATCTTCTATATGCAGACGACGTTCTCTTTGTAGGTGAATGGTCTAAAGAGAATTTCCATAATCTTGCAAGACTTCTTAGATGTTTCCATTTATCTTCGGGCCTAAAAGTCAATTTTTCAAAGAGTAGAGTGTTTGGTGTGGGGGTGGGAAACGGAGACGTCTCGGAGATGGCCACAATACTCGGATGTGAGAAAGGCTTGTTACCATTCTCCTATCTAGGATTGCCGGTTGGTTCTAACATGGGATTGGTAAAAAATTGGAAACCTGTAATCGATCGTTTTGAAAGCAAACTCTCATTATGGAAGGCACGGACGTTATCATTTGGAGGTAGAACAACACTTGTGAAAGCGGTTCTAGGTAATCTCCCAACTTATTATTTCTCTTTATATAGTGCTCCGGTTCATGTCATTAAATATTTAGAGAAAGTAAGGCGTCAATTTTTATGGGGAGGTTGCTTGGAAAAGAATAAGATGTGTTGGGTACCATGGTTCAAAGTTATGGCACCTAAAAAACAGGGTGGGTTAGGCATTGGCAGCTTGGCTTCAATGAACAAAGCTATAATGGTGAAGTGGATAGTAAAATTTAGAAATGAATCTACACACTTATGGGCAAGAGTGATAACGGCAATTCACAGTAGAAACAGAAATTACCCGTCTATCCCAGTGATGAATTCGATAAGCGGGGTTTGGAAAAACATAGTGCAATTAGGCAAGGGTGCAAATCTGAATTTGTCTGAGGTAGAGAGCAGGTTGGAGGTACAATTGGGTTGTGGAAACAAAACCTTTTTTTGGTTGGATAAATGGGCAGGTGACTTTGTATTAAAAGATCAATATCCTCATCTCTTCGCGCTGCAATCAGACAAGAGATACTTGGTTCAGCATCGATATACAAGGTCGGATGGGTCTATTAAATGGACGTGGGGCGGCGAGTATCCGATTTCTCTTTCGGAAATAGCTAATATGTGGGAGGAATGTGTTAATAGGCTGCAAACGGTTCAAATAAACATGAAATCTGATCGTTGGCTATGGAAACAAGATCAAGACAGAGAAGAATTCAAGGTGGGCAATCTTCGTTCAGAATTAGATGGGATTAGCATACTACCAGAAACACAAGTTCTCAAATGGCTTTACTGGTTACCGAAGAAGATAAACTGCTTTCTTTGGAGAGTAGTTCTGGATCGAGTACCGACTAGAGACGCTTTGGTTACTAGGAACATTCACATCCCTTCGGTTCTATGCGTACTATGTAACTCAAAATATGAATCGGTGGACCACTTGTTGATCTCATGTCAGTATAGTCAAATGGTTTGGTCAGCAATATCATCATGGGTAAAGATCCCACTTCCAAGATACTTACTAAGCGTCGTGGGTTTGTTCGAATATATTGAAGCACAAAGTTCATCACAAGATAAAAAGAAGGCGGTCTATCTAATCATCGCGGCAACATGTTGGACATTATGGAGAATTAGAAATAACGTGATCTTCAACGGAAAAACGACACATGTTTCGAGGGCGGTTGGTGACATTAAGGCAATTTCGTTTCTTTGGGTCAAAGCAAGAGCCGGAAAAAAGGATCTAGATTGGAAAGAATGGTGCGAGTTCAAAAGTTTCAAATGACGTTCAATGTATAAGCTTTCTGTTGTTACTATTTTTCATTTTTGATGATGTACTAGTAACTATACCTTAGCACCTTGCTATGGTTTAGTTTTGCTTTCTAATTTATAAAATCGCCTCTTTTCAAAAAAAAAAATTTACTAATATTTGACATTTTTTGAAAGAAATCAATTTTAACATGTTACTTACTTTTGTACAAAGTCAGAATGCTTTTACTTGGTCAAAGTTATAGTCAACATAATCATAATATCTTTTATAAAAAGCAACAAAATCATAATATCTTTATCTTATACTCCCTCCGTCCCATTAAAAGTGTCTTATTTTGAATTTTCAAAATCTTTATTTATAAACTTTGACCTTAAATAATTTTGTTTGTGTTAGATAATACTTGATGAAATTTATATGATTTGAGTGTGTTTTACAAGTGTTTTTATCGGGTTAATTTTCATCAAGTTTTATATAACACAAAAATATATAATTAAAGTCAAAGTTTATAAATAAAGAGTTTGAAAATTCAAAATATGACACTTTTGGTGGGACGGAGGTAGTATAAAGCAATCGTATTGTTTTTTTTTTGTATGTTAGCGAACTTTTGGCCTCTTCTTTTTTGATCTGATGTTTTTGTTTATGTCTTTTACTTTGACCTATTCATATGTATGGCACAACTTGAAATTGTGCCTTCTTAGTGTAAACCCGACAAACTACTTATTGTTTTCAACAAGTTAGTTACTTAGATACAACCAGTTTAAAAAGTAGAACGTATTTCTCATTAATGGTGTGGTGATATTCTTTGCGAGATGGTGAGTATCTATTGTTTGTTCTGCTACTTATTTTGCCATCAAATTGCTAAAGTTCTCAAGTTGGGATGTCTTATGTGGAATATTTCCAACTAACATGACTTTTTGGTTAACTTTCTCATGCCATTGATTGAAATTTCAGGTGCACCTGATGGTCGTGAAGTCCATCGATTAACAATAGCTAGCAGTATGATGATTATGGGCGTAAAGGCTGGGCAACTTATAATTTTTAGTATGGATATGAAATGTATCCTTGACTCGACATTAATATCCTTACATGTGTTTGACCATTTACATGTGTAAATTTCAGGCCATCAACCAATAGGATATTGGTGTTTTGAAGCGAAGAAAAGTTCTTTCTCTTAAGTGATAATTCTTTCTGGCATATATATATATATTTTTTTGTATTTGGTTTTACATCATGATAATGTTGGGATTTTTGTTACTTCAGTTTTTGCTACTTAAAAAAAAACTTTTCCCATTTGACCCATTATCAATAAAGTCAACTCTAATTGTTGACTTTTTCATATCCTTTTGAGTAAGCATGAGGTGGTTTCTGTTACTTTTGTGCATTATAAGCATGAAATCATATTTGCTAATATTTATTAAAGCTTCTTAGTCATTTGTGATTAATATCATAAAAGTATCATATCTAACCTATAAAATAGGATTATTGTAAACTATTCAATCTTCCTTTGGAGATTAATAACTATGTTTACTATTTTCTACACACTTATACTTGGCGATGATGATGATAAGTACTTTTCCAACGGTAAATACTTAACACTTCCTGTATTATAATGCCACTAATTTAATATCATATAGTTGACTGGTGTCTAAGAGATTTGTATTGTTTCTGATAGTTTTTAGGGATTTTGCAAAGCTCAGTTTTGAATGATGAGGATGCTTATCGAAGGGCGGTTAAAGAAGCATTTCCTGTTTACAACAAATCGAATATGATTTGTCACCAGCTTCCTAATGGAAGTGATGAGGTATGATTTTTGTTTTTTTATTTACAGTTGATTGATGATGTTCTCTGTTTTGACCTAGAGTTTAAGTTTTGTTTTATCTTTGAGTTGCACAGGGTGCTTAGGGTTTGTTTCACTTGATCTTGATCTGTTGATAGTTAGTTGCATGTTAGGTTTGTAGGTTTTTTTACTGTAGTTATACAGATTTAAATTGATTATGAAGAAACTTGAATTGTTTGAGGAGTTTCGAAAGTGAGTTGGGTAGTTTTTTTTTTCCTATTTGATTCTTTGTCACTATGACATATTGCATTAGTGAATTTGTTCTTACTTGTGGTTGCATAACTTTCTATATCAGATCCATGTGTTGGTTGACACCAAGATGGTTGCTCGCTTCTTACTGAAGCTTTGTTTGATCGAATCAAGAGATGTAGGCAAAAAAACTCGGATTGATGTTGAACCGGCGGTGTGTGTCTGATAGAGGGGTAAATAACCGTGTTTTAACATGTGTAAATATAAGGTTTTAAGTGTTTATCATCATAAAACATGGTTACTTTGAGTGTGTTTCTATTTGTAGGTACCCAAAGCTTAACGGATGGATATTGAAGCTAAACGGGAGGTTTTCGGGAAGATTTATGAAGGTTAGAAGCTTACACACAAGTTGGGAGTTGAAAAATGCAAAAAATGGTGAGAAACCAGTACTTGGCGCAAGAAGAAACCAGTTTGGCGCAACTTGGTGTCAGTTTGGGCGCAATACAGATGCTAATCAGTCAGGGGCGCAACCTTGTGCCAGGGGGGCGCAACCTTGCGCTGACAGCAGATAGTCACGCGAAAATTCAGGATTTCACTTTATTTTAAGATATCTTCAACCCCAAAACGAGAGATTCACTAACCCTAGTCGTTTCCACTTCCCAAGGACGAATTTTGGAGTTCCCAACCTCAATTTTCATCAATCTTTCATGCAATTAAACATCCAAGAAAACCAAGAAGATCAAATCATGATTATGAGTGGCTAGATTCTTTTGTGACCACCTCCGGGTGGATGGTTCATGTATGTGAAACTCAAACCTTGTTTATTTAGTTCTTTGGATTGTTTTTCATAACTTGAAGAATACTTGTGGTTTAGTTTTGTTTAAAAGAATTGTGAGTGTTGCAATTATTCATCTTTTACCATTCGCATTCGGTTCTCTTGCATCGTGAGTAGTTTGGTTATTGGGTGGGTTCTTGGCAATTATGATTTGGTAATTAAATTGCATAGGTTATTATTAAAAACTTTTCTTTGATTATCAATCAAACTAAACCGTTAACAAGACCTTTTGGTATCTATCTAATTAAACAAGTTTGGGTGAATCATTGAACCGGAAATCCGGAGGGGGTTGCTTTTCTTTAAAATTGATAACTTTCTTAATTATTCTCGATCAAAAATCTCAAAACGCAATCAAAGCAATAGTTTTTCTTAGTTTTAGTTAATCTAGGTTTCTACAATCAACACTAACCACATATTCCCTGTGGAGACGACCCTACTTACCCTTGCTAGTAAAGGTACTTAGGACCAAATTTTAAACTTGTTTTTGACCGACCTTTCAACATCGATCAAAATGGCGCCGTTGCTGGGGAATCGGTGCGCTTAGTGTTAGTAGTTGTTTTTATTAAAAAAATTCAAAAAAAAAAAACCTAAAAATTAGAAAAACCAAAAATATTTCTTTTTGTGTGTCTTTTATTTGTTTGTTCCGTATTACGCTTGGTTTCTTGTTTGTCTGTGTGCAGGTGATTCTCGTGTTGCATGCATACCAGGTTTTCAAAGAAATCCTCACCGCTCTTATTTGATCCAGAAATTGAGAAGACTGCTCGACAGAATCTTGTTCTTCTCCGTTCAGCAGTGAAAACTAAAGCTCAGTCATCAACAGTTGCTCAAGATCTTGAACAAGCAGCTCACGAAATGGCTGATCAAGAGCCACAAAACCAAGCCCAAAACGATCCAATCCCTCCCATTCCAGATCCACCAATCCCTCAAAACCAAAATCAAAACCAGCCTAATAACCAAAACCAGAATCAACCACCACCACAACCATTTCCACAATTCAACCCAGGCCCACAAAACCAACCTGGAAATCTAAATCTCCGACATGGGGAAATTATTCGTCTTAACCAACCACAACATCAACACGGGTATGATGAGGATCCCAACCACAGAGAAGGCAGTGTTCATACGTGGGAATCCGGTTGGGAAGATGATGATTATCAAAACCAGTATGATGGGAGATATGCTGATTACAGAAACGACGAAGGGTATAATGTTAATCAAGGACACCCGGTACAACAAAAAGTCAACCAAAGAAATAACATCCAGCGGCCGATTCCACAAAATCAAGTTCAACATGGAGTCCCGCAGTTTAATGCGGGAAGAGCTAATAATCGGTTTAGGGGCGAGCAGATACAGTTTTTGGATGGTGTCCCACAAGTCGTTCAAGGGGCACCAATTCAAGGAGTTGAAGGTCACTGTCGACCTGTTATAGTACCCAACTCATCAGCTATAGTTACACCGGTGGGGAATAATAATCGGCCCTTCGAGGTGAGGCCTCAATACTTAGGCCATTTGCCGGAATTCTATGGAAAAAGAACCGAAGAGCCATACTTGCACATTGCAAGTTTTGATTCAATTTGCCAAACTATAGGAGGTTCGGGTTTTACAAAGGATGAGGTTAAGTTGATGTTGTTTCAATTTACCCTGAAAGACAAGGCACGCCAATGGTTCGCAACATTACCTCCTGGGAGTATTTACACTTGGCAAGAGATGCAGCAAGTGTTTTTGGAGGAGTACTACACCATGAATAGAACCAGTGAAGCTCGGGATGCAATCAGAGCATTCCAGCAACATTCAGGGGAAGCGTTCCATGAAGCGTTCACAAGGTTTAAAGAGTTGCTTAGAAAATGCCCACATCATGAAATTCAGACATGGGAGTTGATCAAAGCGTTCTATGATGGGCTACTTCCTGATGATGTAAGAGATCTTATCGCCATCAGTAATGGTACGTTTCTCACAAACACCGAGGCTGCAGATTGGGCATACTTGGAGAGACAAAGTGCCACTTCGAAAAGACAGGCACAATCTAGCAGGAGGGCGAGATCGAGTTCAGCGAAGTCAGTTGATTATGAAGCTGAGGAACGAGTTGAGAAGTTGAGGCATCAAAACTTATTGCTTGAGCGTCAGTTAGCTCAAATGAACCTTGGAAAAGGGGGTGAAGTTAAAACCGCCAATACGTTTTCGGTGTGCACTGAATGTGGAGAGTTAGGGCATCAAGTCGGAGAGTGCGCTGTGTTGGATGGTTAGACCGACGAATTGAATCAAATCTATGGTGACCGAAAGCAATATGATATGAAATCGAATACATATCATCCAGGTTTGCAAAACCACCCCAATTTTAGTTATGGTAATTCTGCTAATCAGTTGAACCCCAATTTTCAGGTATCTAACCAAGGAGGTCAACAGTATCAGAATCGGCAAGGAAATTACTCGCAAGGAGGTTACCAGAATCGGGGTCAATACAATCAAGGGCCTCAAGCCAACAACCAACAGCAAAATCAAAGCAATTATCAAGGGAGTTGGAGGAATCAAGGCAACCAGCAAGGTAATTCTTCAGGTGGTGGAGGCGACTCGAGTGATTCGAAGCTAGATGCAATCATGTCATTTATGAAGGATATTCAGAAGCATAATGAGGTTAGAGACAAAACTTCGGAAGCAATGCAGAAACAGTTGGGGCAACTAGCAGAAGATCTAGCTCAGCTGAAAAGAGATCCAGGTAAGTTGCCAAGCACTACCATAGTTAATCCAGCACATCAGTCATCTAGCTTAAAGAATGGAAGAAATGTGCACATCAATGCGGTAAGTGTTCGTCCAACTTTTGACACTGGTAGCGTTGAGGTAGCTCCACCATCACAAGTAGTTGAGGAGGTGGTGGAGTATGTTAATACTGAATCGGATTCTCAACATGATCGGGACCCACCAAGGGATGAAAGGTGGGAAAGCTTTAAACAAGCTAAAATTAATCTACCCTTACTTGATGCGATTAAAGAGAGTCCCGATCATGTTGAGTGTTTGAAAGAGTTAAGTACCCGAAAACGACTTCACAAGTTCCCTAAAAAACTTGATTTAACTACAAACGTGAATGCCGTTTTATTGGGTACCCTTCCCCCCAAACTCCAAGATCCAGGAGCACCCATTATTCCCATACAAGTGGGTGAATTTAAAATAAAAAGGGCACTGTTGGATCTTGGAGCGTGTGTCAGTATTCTACCAGGGAGTCTGTATGACCAATATGATTTTGGTCCGTTACAAAAAGTCAACACCACCGTGGTGTTGGCTGATCAGACTCCCATGTGTCCGAGGGGGATTGTAAGGGACGTAATTGTGAAAATAGAAGAGTGTTACTACCCAGTTGACTTCTTAGTTCTTGATTGTGCCACAAGTTCAAAGAACACGCACTCTCCAGTCATTCTGGGTAGACCGTTCTTAGCGACTGCTCATGCAATTATAAACTGCGTTGATGGAACGGTAAGTATGAAGTTTGGTGATCGCGAATTACGGTTAAATGTGTTTTCAAATGCTACTGATCCTTTTATTTCAGGTGAACGCTCAAAAGTTGAAAATGGTGATGAGAATGTCTCTCCTGCAAAGGAGATTCAAACAAAATATGAGTGCTTTTTTGTAACACCTCGAATTTTTGCGTCCAATAATGTGTTAACACGTGTCATTTGTTTACACGTGGCATTGATATAAAATAAAGGACTAATTTTTGACAAACCTTGAAAGTATATTAAATTCGAGGGTTATAAATGCCAACAAGGGTAAATATACTGTATAGTAACCCTAAATAATGCTTGTACCTTCAAACGAATAAATCATAGATCGTACGGAAGCGAAACGCGGAAGAAAGTGAGAGATTACGAGCTACAGGGGTTAACTGTGTCAACATGTTTAATTATACCTCTGAGTGACCCTTTAACGTTCCCAAGGCTTCGTAACAGTATTATACGCTCACTAGAATATACTGTACAAATTCCGCGAAGTTCCGTCTTAAAACGAGAGAGTTATACTCAAATTCGTATGAGAAGGGTTAAAAGCGTCAACAATGAAAGTTAAGGCTTTGCGGATAATTAATAAACTAACCGGGGACTTAATAATGCGGGTAAATAACACGAGGCCCCTATCGGTAAATAACCGAGGGCCAAACCGCAAAGTTACCCCTTCAAACCCGAAAGGTCAGGTAAATCATTACGAAAGATTTCGTTATTAATTACCAGGATTTCGCAATCATGACAAAAGATTTAAAATTTCTGAATTTATAACCTCTCGCGACCCGCGTGAAGGTTAGGGATAAGTTGAGGCGGGCCGCGAGCCTCCTAATATACGCGTCTGATAATTGAATCTCAGGCGACCCGCATTATAAACGCATGGAACTCCCATGCGGGCCGCATTAGACGCCCAGATGCAGAAAGTTGTAACATCTTGCCTTTTGGAGCCTTTGAACGACCAAACAACCAATTAATGGAGCATGGGTGCCCCCTACTCGACCCATATCACTTAGGGACACCTGCCCATGATCCATGATCAAAGGTAGACTGAGTTGTGATGATCTTGAGGTCTTGTGAACACTATAAATAAGCACATTTGGTTCATAACATTCACCACAACACAAACACTTCTATCTGATCATTCTAAGAGCTCTCTAGCATTCCCTTCTGCTCTCTAAGCAAGATACCACTTCTGTAAGTCGTTCATAACCATTTTGGTCATACATTTCCATAGCTATAGCTTATAAACACAACCGTCGTAACTAACGGTTGTCATTACAATAACTTGCAAATGGTTCAGTCTTATGACGGATCAAAAGTTGTTTTGAGTAGGTAATTATGTGGGTAATAAACCTCTAAAAGGGTTCCCTCTGATCACCACTCTAACTACGTCAAATATCGAGTCAAACGCGCACTTAAAAAGTCAACAGAAAGTCATTTTGCCGTTTTCTACATAATCTGTAATGTATACATTATGAAACCTGTTTTGATGTTCATAAAACATGATATTAAGCATATAAACTTGTTTGCGCTCGTTTGAATCGACCATTTGCTATATTGACCCGGTTCGGAGCCGAATGTCGCAAAAGTTTGACTTTTGCATTGACTTCAGTTCTGACCCGTTTTAGTGAGGTATAGATATACCTTAGGACTCTCTTAGGACCAGGTTACATGATGGTATAAACCTCTGTGATCGGTTCATGAGTTATCCGAGTCTTTTGCGCATTTCCGTTAATCGCCTAAAAGTTGACCGTAACGCCATTTTGAAAATAAAACAAGTATTTTGGACACGTGAACGGACCAGAACCTTGCTTATTAAATTATAAGCATGTCCTTAAAGTTTCACGTCAATCCGAGGTCTAGAATGAGAGTTATGCTAATTAGCGCAATTAAAATAAACTTTTGTAATAAACGGCGCAATTAGCATAACACCTATCTAAACCAAGATTTCGTCACCAAAACTTCTACTCACTGTATTAAAATAATATTTAGGGAATTTTAAAGATTTTTAATAATTTTTACCTCGCTCATAACCTGCGGTTATGGCTACGGTTCGGTAAATACCGAATATGCCCTTTTCGGCCAAAACATGAGTTCTACAAGGTCTTTTGACCCGATTCCAGTTGATACTGGTTCCAAATAATAAATAAAGTATTTTAAGCTTGATAAGCTGTTCGGGAAACTCAGATTTCCTGTAGAACTCGAAAAGCTTTTTAAAAGTCTTTAAAATGACCGAAAAACCCCTACGGGGCGTAATATTAACTAAAACTCGTTACGGGCATCACGGAAGGTATCCTACTGATACCACAACCTCTTTAAGGCATATTGACTTAGGAAATAAGCATAAGACTCTCATGGTTAACCGTTTCGCCTATTGCGCGCACGGTTCGGCTTATGAAACTAGTTTTCATCAATTAGCCGATACGGGTCAAATTATATTATTTGAACCCCAAATTCCAGAGTGTGAACCATAAACCCATATAAAACAAGTCTCTGAACTTGTTGGGTCAGAATCACACTCCATTCTCGGTTTTCGCCTTTTCGCGCGATTAAACCATATCTATATATATCGGAACCAACCGGTCTAGGCTACGGCCATTATAACGACTCGTTAGGATTCTAAGAGGTTAATTAAAACCTTCGTTCCAGATTAGGAGCCCCAGTAAAAGCTATCGGTGATTTAATCCAAATTAAGGAAATATACTTGCAAAGGTAAATACTTTAACTTATTTCCCCTATATGGGCTTGGGTTACGGTATATTAATACCGCTTGATTGAGCATTATATTTTTCCATCGCTTAGGTGGTTAATTAATAATATGATCGACTCATTTAAACAGTTTTATTTCTTAAAAGCCTTTGGGGGGTTTAATGACTGTTGTCCCGGATATCCTTGGCATCATTTTACGAAATGGCCACGACCATCGACATCCCGGTGTAGGCGTACACCCGGTATATATTGTCGACATTAAATTAAAAGACGTAGCCGTTGGGTTTTTATACTACGGTTTTACGCAATGTGGTGTGTCTATAAATCTTTAACCCGGCACGACCCGGGCTACTGAACGCATAAAAGAACATGTAAAACGTTCACAAGATTTTAATAATTTTCCCAAGTTGTAAAAGAGTTTGTGCCTTGTGCATTCAAATCAATTTTAATAAACATTTTCAAATGTGTCAGTTGAATGTATTTACCAGTGTAAACTGACGTATTTTCCCCAAAAAGATTAAGTGCAGGTACTATACGAAATGGGCTGGTATAGGCGTCCTAAGCATCGCACATAGTCTCGCAAACTCGATGCTGCATCTGAATGAACAATATTTATTACTTTTTGATCCGCTGTGGATATATTCAACTTCTGTAATACATTTGATATTACAACCAGAGGTTGAAGTTTATATGTTTATCTTAAGCTTCCGCTGTGCATTATAAAATTGTGTGGTTTGACTATATTGTTGCCAACATCGTCACGGTAATCCCCCACCGGGCCCACCGGTGAGACACGTGGAAATCGGGGTGTGACATTTTTGGTTGACAGGTTTGAAGTGGCGGGGAGCAAAGCAGTAAGGAAAAAGGAAAGTGTGGCGCATGAGGAGATTAAAACAGACAAAGGGAAGCCACGAGGGAAGAAGAAGAAAAAGAAACCGCCTGAAGTTGATAATGCAAAAAGGAGGTTAAAGTTATTCGGTCCAATGTGGAAGACAGTGGACGACTTACTAGAGCATTGGCGGGGTACCTACGTAGAGGCCATGGGACGCAAGCATCCCACTCGACCACCATGAGGGTATATCAGGTACGGTCTGGCTGAAGACCTATAAACTTAGCGCTCTCGGGAGGCAGCCCGAGGTTGTAGAGTAGTGTATATTTGTTTTGTTTTTGCATGAGTACTGTTGCAGGTTATCAGGTTATTAATCTCTACGGATGCAATGGTCCAAGTGTGGGGATGTTTGGGGAAGTCCCAATACGTTCTAGTTGCAGTGGTGGACAATGCACGGATTAGAGTTCAGTCAGAACCGTCCATACTCAATCTCCATTTGGACGGGGATGATTTGCACACTAATTATAGAGATTGACCTGAGTACTTTTTGGACACGGCCGCGAATGAAATGCTATACGGTCGTGGTGGAACATGACGCATGACACTTCTACGCTTTAAACCAGGGGAGTCTGTTCCACTTCTATTATTGCATTTTTATCCGTGTTATTGGTAGTGTGAACAAGTTATGTGTTAGGGAATGTGTTTTTGCTAATTGTGTTAGGCACGGTCGCTCATGAGGTTTGTTAGTGGGTATTCCGGGTTCCGTTTTTAAAAAAAACTATACATTGGGGACAATGTCGCCCAAGTGTGGGGATATGGCAACCCGGGAAGGCAAAGGCTTGGGACATAGTTTAAAAGAGGTTGAAACTGATTGAAAACGATGAAAACTGAAAAAATTGAAAATTTTGAAAATTTTAAAGAATTTCATCGCCTTAAGTGAACTAAATGGATATGAAAACCTTACGTTCCAATCACTGATGGGTTCCTTGCCGGTAGTAAACTAACATAGTCCCTTGTCATGGTCATTCCTTTAAGTTTCATGAGAGTACGTCCGACAAGTGTTTTATGGATAAAAGAATTGAAAAGAGATGTCTATTTAAGGGTAACATGTTTTAGATTGCATATGCTACGTGTCGGCAACCTTTTTACCCTTCTTTGGTGAGAATTTTGAGCCTGTAGAATGATAGAATGATTTACATAATGACTTCATTTGTTGAGAGCAGGCCATATGTTATTCTGTGTTAGAACTTGTATGATTTGATGCATGCTGAGACTGTGGTTTGATACGTTCATGTAAATGATAAAGGCATTAGGATATCCCTTACACCACTTGTTTGTTTGTTTTGTGTTTACCGAATCATCACCCTTAGTAGCCCTGTTGAGCCTATTTACCCTTTCGTTTGTCCACCTAACATGAGTTGTTTGATAGTGACCGTGGATGACAGTTTTGAATAATTGAGAAAATAAGAAAAAAAAAAAGAAAAAAAAAGAAAAAAGAAAAAGACAAAAAGAAAGTGTTGTGAATATTGTCTATGTTCTTGGGTAGAAACCAACCCAAAAGTATGTTACGTTTTGCAAATAAGTTGTCACGGTTTGGTCGTTTGTTTGTTCGCCACATAAAAAAAAAATAAGCCAAAAATTTCCTACCCTTAGCCTAAGCCCAAAACCGAAAGTCCTTTTGATATGTGCCGTGTTATACGATACAGTGGAGGAATGATTGTTATACAAGCTTATGATTACAGGATTTCATGTTTGGTTTTGAGTTTTACACACACTAGCACATTACACGCTAGTTCAGATATTAAACCGAGAGGAGAGTTTATTGTGAGAGGCGTGTAGCATGTGTTGTAATCCTAAGCATGTTAGTTTTGAATAAACAAGTCTTAAGTTTTATAAATTGCATCACTTGCTTGTCGGACTATCAATCTTGATTGTGTTAGTCTATGGGACGGGTATGACTTGGGACTTAAACGGTTGCATCGGTATAGGGGTTTAGAGGTATTGTTACGATGGTGAGTAATTCCGTAACGGTTTGCTTGAGGGCAAGCAAAGGTGAAGTGTGGGGATGTGATAGAGGGGTAAATAACCGTGTTTTAACATGTGTAAATATAAGGTTTTAAGTGTTTATCATCATAAAACATGGTTACTTTGAGTGTGTTTCTATTTGTAGGTACCCAAAGCTTAACGGATGGATATTGAAGCTAAACGGGAGGTTTTCGGGAAGATTTATGAAGGTTAGAAGCTTACACACAAGTTGGGAGTTGAAAAATGCAAAAAATGGTGAGAAACCAGTACTTGGCGCAAGAAGAAACCAGTTTGGCGCAACTTGGTGTCAGTTTGGGCGCAATACAGATGCTAATCAGTCAGGGGCGCAACCTTGTGCCAGGGGGGCGCAACCTTGCGTTGACAGCAGATAGTCACGGGAAAATTCAGGATTTCACTTTATTTTAAGATATCTTCAACCCCAAAATGAGAGATTCACTAACCCTAGTCATTTTCCACTTCCCAAGGACGAATTTTGGAGTTCCCAACCTCAATTTTCATCAATCTTTCATGCAATCAAACATCCAAGAAAACCAAGAAGATCAAATCATGATTATGAGTGGCTAGATTCTTTTGTGACCACCTCCGGGTGGATGGTTCATGTATGTGAAACTCAAACCTTGTTTATTTAGTTCTTTGGATTGTTTTTCATAACTTGAAGAATACTTGCGGTTTAGTTTTGTTTAAAAGAATTGTGAGTGTTGCAATTATTCATCTTTTACCATTCGCATTCGGTTCTCTTGCATCGTGAGTAGTTTGGTTATTGGGTGGGTTCTTGGCAATTATGATTTGGTAATTAAATTGCATAGGTTATTATTAAAAACTTGTCTTTGATTATCAATCAAACTAAACCGTTAACAAGACCTTTTGGTATCTATCTAATTAAACAAGTTTGGGTGAATCATTGAACCGGAAATCCGGAGGGGTTGCTTTTCTTTAAAATTGATAACTTTCTTAATTATTCTCGATCAAAAATCTCAAAACGCAATCAAAGCAATAGTTTTTCTTAGTTTTAGTTAATCTAGGTTTCTACAATCAACACTAACCACATATTCCCTGTGGAGACGACCCTACTTACCCTTGCTAGTAAAGGTACTAGGACCAAATTTTAAACTTGTTTTTGACCGACCTTTCGACATCGATCAGTGTCCAAGCGGAAAGTTCGACAAGTTCGTCAACTGAGGCTTTGGCTTGGTTGTTCTTTTAAGGGAATATTGTATATATTGATGTTTGGTTGGTTGTTCTTCTTGAGAATATTATATATGTTGATGTTTACTTGGTTGTTGTAACAGGTTAGAGCTAAGAGATGAATGCAGATTAATAAACCATAGCACATTTACTAGGTCCGATATGGTATTCAGAATCTCATTATTTGTTCTTTTGTACTTCAACCAAAATAAGGTGATTTTTTTCCTTCTTCTTAATAATTAATTTTAAAAAGTACAACACATTCACAGATTTTAGTCATGAAACGGTCAATATTCAAAATATTTGAGTAGGCCTGCTTGAAAAAAGCTCTACATGTACGAATGGATTTTGATCTATTTGCAAACCAGTAGTGTAGACCTATTAGCTATCAGGTACATAATACTCAAGAGTAGATTCATAACATTACCAATCATAAGTAGATATAAGTAGATATGATAAGCTAAGATGCATAGGGAGACTTGATCTACAAGGTTGAATTAAGTTTGATCATGGTTATTGTCAAAAGGCATTGACTAGTATAAACTTGAGATTAGTTTGAGGAGTTTAGCGGTGTTTTGATTATCCAATATTAGGAGTTTATACGTACTATGTGTTTGTGTGTATAGGGATGAGAATGGTACCGGAGCGGTACCGGCAATGAAAAACGGGGAAAATAGGTATTGGTAAAGTACACTAATAGTATTTACCAGTAAATCAACCAAAATATCGGTACCGAAAAATGGAAAAATGGGTTTCGGTATCGAAAATAACCGGTATCTGGTACCAAATGCTTGTAGTATGAGAAATGTACTTTCGTAATAAAACCGATTGAAAGATTAAATCTACATGGAAAGTTGTAGGCACTATAGTAGTGGCTTGGACACACCACTGACCAGTGTAGTTAACAATGATGTATTTGTTGAGTTGATGCTTGAGGTAGGTTATGAGTTTAAGGTTGCTAATCAAGTTAACAAAAATACTAAGGTGTATAACCCTATAAAAGTTGTAAATAGCAACGAAAGCAATTGGCAGAACATACTACACAAGTATTGACTCTCAAAACTAACTTTGGATTTAAAACAATGATTGGGTTGACTTTGACTCAAAAGTCAAAAAATGTTTTTGAGTACATGTAAAGCTTTTCTTTTTGGAAAACTATTATTTAGGACTATTTTTATGAACTTTACTTACTTTTAACAAACTTAGTCAATTGAATCCTTCAAAATCTGCAGGTTTGTGTTTAAATTTGATCTTTTCCTATTTGAAAATTTTGAGTAATTTATATATTTGATGAACATATGTTTTTCTTGATTGCAATAATAAGGGGATTTCACTAAGGAGTTCAAACAATGACATCATTCCTTTCATTCTTTTGCAACTGATGCATATGCAATTTAGAGTTCAGATAGATGGTGCATATCTTACTCAATCTGTTAAATATAAATATTGGTAGTGAGTTGTTCGTATATGCTCATTATTTGTCCGTCTATGTTTCATTATTTTTTACTACAAATTATCTGTAATAGTCTCATGACCTTTCTCTTGCGTGGCAACCATTGTTGAGCAACTTGAGTTTTAGGTATGTGGTTCTTCAAAAGTTTTGAATATAAGGTTTGCTTTAGTTGAAACCTGAAAAATAGTAGTCATGAAAAATGGTTGGGGTCAAGGGAGTCAAGTAACGGGTCAGAGCAATTGCTTTTAGTGTAGGTCGAATTCAGGTTGGGTTAACCCCAAACACCTTTTCCCATTTAAAAGAAAAATAGACGATTGATTAATACAATATCGACACTATTAGATAGTAATCTAATTTTTTGAATAAATGATTAAATAAGGAACTTCCAATCCATATGACCCATTTCCTTTTAAACTTTATAATTTGGTTTTTGAATAATATTATCACATTTGTGACGCATCAATGAAAATAAATGAAAAACTGTTAATACAACGCATCACTTGAGGCTTTTTATATAATTAAAAATATTTGAGGCTTTTTGTGGTGTTCTTTGAGCTGCGATTCTGGCGCTTCAGATTTGAAGTTCAACAGATCTGATTGCCGATTGATCTCAAGATGTTTGGCGTATGACCCGGTTGTCTATGATGTCTCCGGTAAATTCTAAAGCTATGTGAGCATATACGTAAGCTGCTTACCATTGAAGTGAGAGAAGTTTACTTTGAGCTCTTTAAACCAAATAACTTTGTATTTTTTTTTGTTTTATTTTATTACTCTGTTAAGTTTATTTACTATAATAGAGTACTCACTGTAATATTATTGTCACTTTTTTTGCTCATTGTAAGTGCCATAAAATCTTCCAACTTGTGCTGCTTTTTGTGCTATGATGGAAATTAGTAGCCTAATTAAGGCATCAACGTGAGTGTAAATTCGGAAAAGAACTTCTCCAATCGGTTGTGGAATTACTTTTAATGCGTTCTGGTGTGTAACTTAAGGTTGTAATAGACATGGCTATCATGATGTGGACAAAGGGTATGTGGTTATTCTAATGCATGCTGGTGTTATACAATTCTACAAATATTGTCTTTATACAGATTGGCTAGAACTTTCTTTGTTTTTTCCCCTTTTCCTAAATATGGTCTAATACTAAACTTATCACTTATGAACCAGGTATGTGATAGTCAATGAAGCTCACAAGTATAAGGAGGCATTTGGATGCAATGCAGGTCTTTTTTAAGGAGGCTACGCTGGTTCGGTGCTCTTGAGTGTTTCCATTTTTCATTTGTAATGCTTGGTGTTAAACGATGCATCAACAAATCCGTATGAATTCAGTATTAATATGTTTATGATATTAATATTTATTTTGTTTGTATTCATGTATTTCAATTATTTAGTATACTCTCTATCATTTCCATTAATATTTCAACGTATATATAATTAAAATATTTACGTCAACAATGTTAAAGTAGTTATTTTTCTTATTAGCCACCCGTGTAACACACGGGTACTTAGACTAGTAATTTCATATATTAAAATAATTCGACCCAGCATCTTATGCTCCATTTTTTTCTTGACACGTGGAAAAAAAGACATGGCTCGATTTGAATGTTAAGTTATCTAATTGTGACAAAAAACAACACCAGTGACCTAATTAGAACACTTTTAAAACTTGGTTACTATTTTGTGAAATTTTCCCTAAAATCTACATAAATATAATAATATAATAACTATATAAAGCAAATGTGATGTATCAAAATGTAATTTTACGTCGCGTCTAACTTTTAAAACAATATGTACAACTAATGGAAGCTTGGTTTGTGAGGGGAAAATTGTAAAAAAGTAAAACTTTTAAGACACTTTAAGGGTATGATAGTAAATTGCACCTTGTTTCTAATCTTCCCCAATCGCTTCAATTTCCCTTCACCAACCATATTTAATGCCATCGTTGCTTCAGTTGCACTTAGCCGTAATCGATTCTATGTTATAAAGGAGCTTTGTCTCTCAAGTTTCAACACATCCGGTGACCTTTGATTCGAAATGCTTTGGGTCCGGCGAGAAGGAGAGTCGCAATCGCGGCTAGGGTTTTGCAGGGTTGAGTTTCTGGCGACCTGAAACGGCCTCTCTCCAATTTTTTGTTTCGCCTCTTGCCTTTGGTTCTGTTCTGATCGGTAAAAATTGATTTAGGGTTTTAATTTTATTTGCGGATTGATCCCAGGTGACTGCATTTGTAAATTGAAGGTAAGTTCTTCTTTTATCTCAGAATTTTTTCTCTGCATGTTGAAGGTTAATTTATGGTTCAGGTGGTTGAATTGTGGTTGGTTTTTTTGTTAGGTCTAGGCTGCGTGAAATAGGGAGTCCAGGGGTCCGGACTCTCAATCGATTTTGTTGCTCCTTGGTTTACTGTACCAGATTCAAAGATGTTGAAGACTATGGTTCAGATTTTAAGCTTGTTGTAGTGATTACAGCCATTCGACAAAACCCACAATTTTTTGGTTAGTGAGCTTGTTTTAATTGTTTTCTATAGAGCTTTATACGTTATAAAAATATAATATTAGTATCTTCCTTTAATCTTCTGTTTGGTTTGTCATATAAAAAAGTCTATTTTGATGTTTGTTGCCTGTAATGGTAGTTGGGATGAGAGGAAAAAAAACGCAGGCACTTGGTTTTGGTTACCATTGTTCTTCCATCCACCGAAGACAGCGCCGACTAACATCTCTATCTTTACTGCGGTAAATTTTTGTAATTGGGACCTACAGTTGGTGATTGTTGAGTTATTTTGATGATTTGCTGATTTGAGCAGTTAATAGCTACTATCTGTTAACCTAACCCTAGGTTGGCTACTGATTGGCTCTATGTCATTGTCATGATTATATGTATCAATTTGGTGATTGATTGTTCAGATAAGTGTACTTAAAGTTGAGAAACTTTTTTAGGGTTTAATTCAAAGGCTACCTCTTTCTTAAGGAGAATCATCATCATCTTTCTTAAGGAGAATATAAAGGCTAAACACAGATTAGGATAATTGAATGGTAATAATACTAATATACATTAGGACTGTGGAGGGAGCCAGGATTGAACACCTGACCTCCAAGTATTTGATGAACTAAACTTGTTGGACTGGGCTCAAATTGTTCAAAAATTTATTCTACTTAAAATACCTAGTAGGTTTTTATAATTAATTATTAATTAATACGATATGTTGCACAGTTGATGAACTGGTAGAACCATAGTTATCGATAGCGGCCATAGCGACCGCTATCGCGAATAGCGTGGCGAGGCGAGTCATGGTCGCTATATGGTGTATAGCGCTGAATAGCGGCCGGAAACCTGCAATTTCTGCCGGAAACCTGCAATTTTTGCCGGAAATCTGCGGGAAACTTGCTGGAAACTATGAAGAAGAAGAAGAGAAGAGCGGCTGCGTTTTTTTTTGTTGCTCCGGCCAGAAACCTGCAATTTCTGCCGGAAACTATGAAGAAGAAGAAGAGAGAGTGGCTGAGTGGCTGCCTTTTTTGTTTTTGTTGTGTCTGAGCCTTTCTAGGGTTAGATAACTTTATGGATTTTAACATTTAACCCCTCTATTTTTCATTAGGTTACATTTAGTCATTAAAACTTGTAAAATTTACATAAAAAGTGGGTAAAATTGGTTTATGTATTTTAACATTTAACCCCCCTATTTTTACTAGCTTACATTTGGTCCTTAAACCTATAAATTTACAAATAAAAGGTATAAAACTAACTTTATATATAAAAAAAAGTTATGTAGATAGCTATGTTTTATTTCTTAATTTTTTAACTACCTTATTGCTAAACACGAAATAGTGGGCGCTATTTCATCGCTATCGCTACGTAGCATATAGGTACGTTGTCGCTATTTGTCGCTATTCGCTATCGATAACTATGGGTAGAACTTGGTCTGAAAAGGAGGTAAGAGCATAATAGTTAATTTTCTTTAGCAAAATTTTACTATTTACAAACATCTATGCACATAATCTACCATCAACTTTCACTATTTACACGACACAAGCTACCAAAACTATCATCAACTTTCACTATTTACATAGAGGCTTAATATTGCAAATGTAGAATAAATTGGGGTTTGTGGTTGGGATTGGTGCGTTATGGTCTCGAATTAGGAGAAAAAAATGTAAATTCATGACTCGGTTCGGTTTGAAACTCACAAATCTGTAACTCGCCTAGAAAAATGAAATTTGACCGGTCTCTAAACTTGGTTCCATTTGAGTTTTGGTTTCAAGTCTTAATGAAAGGTTATGCATTAAAATTCTTCTAAAATATAGAAACAAAATGACTCTTACAATCATACGTACTATTTTATTCGAAAATCCTTTTAGAAGTTCGATTTAGGCCCCTAAAGGTCCTGAGTCGCTTGCGCCCCAAAACACTTGTAAATTTGTGCTGGTCTCAGACAACTCACATAATGATTAGTAGTTTTTTTTCAACACTTAGTTAACTTAGTTCAATGAGATGATAACACATTTCTCATAAAATGAGGAAGGCGTAGGTGTTCAGTGCAGTTTGATATTTTCTGTCACTTTGCCTCAGGTGAAGGTACAGGACTACTTCACCTCCAAAGTACGTACTGACATGACCTCAAATTCTATCTCAGATGAAGGCTATGTGCAGGTATCCATTTTATACGTAATTGTTTTCTTGTTTTTAGGACTGCTTTAGGCTGGTTCAGGCCATTTTTTGGATGTTTTAGAACAATGTTGGCTGTTCAGGCAGATCCTATCTATTGGAAACTTACTAGAGTGTCTTGATGGCTGTGCTTGCAGATCTTTTCCATTACACATTTGATCCGTTATCAATAACATAAAAACAACTTGACCCGCATTCACCAGATTATAATTGCAACTTACGGTTTCTAACTTTGCCTATTGTCAGATAGGTGAGTGCAATATCATAAAACCTCCTTGATTTGTTTAAAGAAAAATAAGATCATAGCTTTGCTATTGAGATAATATAAGTTTTGTAATCATGTTAGACGCACTATATATTATTTCAACTGTTTGTCAAAAAGTATATCGGGTCAACTTATTCTGGTCGTGTTCCCTGCACCAAAATTACTTTTTTCACTCGAATTTGCTTTGACATGCTAATTTGGCCATCTAGGTGTCCAACCCTCCTCTAAGCATAGCTCAAGTAAGCATTGCTCACACATCTCACATGTGGCTAAATCGGCCCGGTGGGTGAGTCGGGTAACGGGCTAATAGGTAAACAATTCTTCAATTCTGATCAAAATAGTTCAGGTGATATCAAGGTGCCCACATACACTTTCGTTTGTTCATCTTATATGAGCTTTATAAATAGTTTGGGTGCTAACTATGAGTAAAAAAGTATATTATTACCACAATAATCTTTCTTCTATAAATCGATTTATGAGCTTGTTATATGGTCTCTTTCCTTCTAAATGGATCTTTAAGGCTAATCCATTTGCTCGTTTGACACATAGCTAACTGATCAAGTTTATCTTTTTTTTCCCCTAATTTCCTCATTATTAACAAAAACTGATTTTATTTGGTGATTCAGGCACTACAACTGGTAGACAACAAAGCTCATTATAGATTCAGGATATGTTGTAACTCTTCATTCTGACCCGTGTATGAATTTCCATCTAAGCATATAGTTCCATTTCCAATACTGAAGTTTAAGTGTTTTCCCTTGATGACCTTCTGGTCATACCCATATCTACTCTGAATGTTGTTGAATGTTCCCATTTTTGTGATAGGAGTGCGGCGTGTAGTGGCAGTTGAAACTGGCTCTCAACAGTGTGTTAAGGTTAATCACATTAAGGGACGTATTTTCGCTCTTTTTATAGAATTCTGTTAAACTCGTTTTTGTGTTCCAAGTTTTTAGCAAAGTTATGTCATTATATGTTAAGTTTATATTTCAAGGACAATGGATTATAAGTACATTTAGTTATGTTTGAGTCAGGTACTGTTCTTTTATAAACTGTTGTTTGATTTAGCTAAACCTTTTTTGTTTATCCATATGTCGTCTACAAGTTGCTTATATTGTTAGTTTTTTTATGTCAATTTTTTAATCCGCGGCAACGCGCCGGCATTCCCCCTAGATGCATAAAGCCAAGGTGGACAAGTTGTTGATGAGCGTGACATGGGACGGACCAGGCAAACTCCTATGCGTGCCCGATGAGTACCAAGGTGGATGCATTTCTCGAGTTTAGGAATAGAGGTTGTGATGTATGAGGTTGGTGACTTTACCACACCACAAACCCCAAGAACAACTACGAGGCGATAAAATAGACGCACCCGCCACAACGCGCGGACATTTCTACTAGTATTACAATAAAACTTTTAGAATGCTTAAAAAACGCCATCCTTTCAGAATGCCATCCCAATCATTTATACTACTTCCTGTATTAAAAATATTTTTATAATTCTTAATAAACTCAAGGCTAAAAATCATAAACCTCCGGGTCCGGCTGGTCTTCCACATTGTACCAGCGAAGGTCTTTGACTTTCTCTTTCAGAAATGGTGTGCGGATGTTCAATCCATGCAAAGGCATCGGCACACATTTCACTTCATTCGTTCCTGAGGACCCGATCAAAAACCAGAATGACCAAATTTTTGGCACGTTCTTCATTTGGTCGAATTATGCACCATCATTCAAACACATTCTTTTGTGTTCTTTTCTTCTTCCCTCCCTCCACCAAAGGCAACAATTTCTTCTGTCGCCTATCTTGTGCAAGGACATTCCACTATCAACAATCCTAAGACTATCAATAGTTCCTCCTGGAACTTCCTGCACACTCACTCAGAGATTAGTTGGAGAGTGGGACCCAAGCCATTGTGGTCTTGGGTCTTCCATTTTCATCAATGACAATAACTTCTTGTCTTTGATGGTTTGTAAATTGTGATGGTCCCCCTGATTCAGTAACCGATTTAGGTTTCCATGTCTGTTTTGTTTTATCAGTGTCATTCTTTAAAATTTTAACTTCATTACAGTTTGAAGTTTTTGAATTTGTTGATTTTACAGAAACAGATTGCTTTTGAACCACATCGGTTTTAATTACTTTTTCAATCCTTTTGACCTGTTGGCGTTTCTGCTTCTTCTCCCTTTCTTTTACAAGTCGGGGATCTTGTTTTGTGGAAACAGATGGCTTACGGTCAGTCTTGCCACGGGGATCATCAACCTTTCCTTTTTGCTTATGAAGATAAGGGCAATTTCGAATTATATGCCCAATGGTTCCACACTCAAAACATGATCTTCGTTCAACATACCTCGAAGAATCATGTGTTCTCTTAGCCGATGATGTTGAACTTTGTGAACCCGAGGTACTAGGCTGTGAACTGTTTTGTTCATTTCTTTTCAAAACAGTAGCTTTCTTGACAAAATCTAAGTTAGATTTATTTTCAAACGTTTCAATTTTATCCGTTCCCGTCGATTTCACAAAGTTAACATTTTTCTTCTTCTTTTGATTCGGCTTCTTCTGGACTTGAGCCGGTGCCTTTCCTTTGGGCTTGGTGTGATTTTGCTGTTTTGGCATTGCTGGTAATTTCTTGTTGCCAAATTGTTTTCGAACTTCAGCCTTTGGGATTGGAGGACACTGTGTAACTGTAACATGTGGTCCTTTCTTCCCCAAAAACTTACTTGTCGAATTTTCAAAGACTTTATCGATTAAGGATTGATTAACGTTCTTAATAGGAAAATCTTTGTCTGAGTAAATTTTATCATCACCAACCAAAGTGTACAGCAAGGTCACACTCTCCGACTCCTTCTCAGACGAGGACTCAGTTGCAACAGTCTTAGCGGGTTTGACAGGGGGATCACATAGAATGTGATTCTCAAGAGGTATGTCCTCATTTTTGACTACCGCATCAGACTTTGCTGGAGCAGCATCATCAGATTCATCATCTGAAGAATCAGCATCCTCAACCTCAACTAGAGGATCCTGTTTCTGTTCAGCAGTTACAGATGTATCTGCTGACACATTTGAATCTGAGGATACTTCTTTCTGGTATCCGAGTCCTGCTGCAAACTCCTTTACATCAAGAGGAACAGATGGTTCGAAGAACACTCTATCCTCCTCATCAGGCATGGCATCATAATTGTGTCTGACTGGTGGTGGACATTTTTTGTATCCTATGCATGTGACATCCTTCTTTTCTTTCTGAACGTCAATGATGTGATCCAACACGTAGCTAGAGCTCAAATAGCTGTCTAGCTTGAGTTGGATTGCCTCACTTTCCGTTTTTACACAGACCATTTCTTTTTGCATTGCTTCAAGACGTGAGATGTACAAATTAATGTCCGTTTGTTTTCTGGAAACCATTTTAGTCAATTCAGTTTTGTCTTTCTTTAATGTCTCAATCATTGACTTAAATTCCTTTTCATGGTTTTCATAAAACATATTGGCTTCTGTGCATTTTGAAAGATCCACAGTCAACTTCTGATTGTGGATGAATGTCACATCATATTTTTCTTGCAAAGCCTCGTGTTTGCTTTGCAATGCACACCACTCATCATTCAAGGAACCATGTTTGTCTTGCAAGTCAAACAAACTAGCTTGTAAAGCATCATGTTTGGCTTGCAACTCAGACATGTTTGCCTCTAACTCAACACATTTAGCCTGCAAGCTATCACAGTTATCACAGTTTACAGCAATGGGTTCATCGACACATACCGGACTTGAAGAACTGTCGACATTAGCCATAAAGGCTGAATGGAGAGAAGACGAAGTACAAGCAGCTTGGTCCACCAGAATAGATCTTCCAACACTTAGTGCTGCAGCTTCATCCAAACGTTCATCAATATCAGCATCAGCCGAGACACCAGATGTCTCACTCACATTCTCATCGCCTGACCCAGATGAATCTTCATCAACACTCCTGCTGTACCCAGAAGAGTCTTCATCCTCAGAAGATTCACCACCACTGGCGGAAGATTCTCCACCACTGGTGTTAACTACATCCTTCACAACTTGAGCAAAGCAAGCTGTACCATTAGGAGCATCACCACCAAACTGGATTGACCAGTCGCAACCTTCATCCATCTGAACTACAAGTGCCCGGTTGGCTTGATTGTTGACAGGCACTAATGTACGTTCATTATTTCTGTTCTGGTTCTGCTGGTTGCCCTGGTTTCTGAAGGGGTTCTGGTTTCCATGCTGTGCTAGCTTTGCACATTCCCGTTTAAAGTGACCCCGTTCACCACAGTTGAAGCACTTTACTGCTTGTTTATCAAACCCATACTTGGTGTCTCTCTTACTTTCCAAGCTGGTTCTGCCAGTACTTTCCAACCAATCCTTTGCTCTTCTCACAGCGCTAGCAAAGGCCCACTTGATATCCATCAAGTCCATCTCTTCTTTATCTATCTGCCGATAGTCTTCCTGTGTCAGATTAATGTTGCCAATCTGACCTTCTATCAACCCACAGTACGCGCTCACTATAGTGTTAAGTAGCTCCATGTGTTCCTTGGCTACTTCTACACTGACTTTGGAGAAGCTTGAAGTGTCGAGCTGTACTGTATTTGGCTTTGATTGTTGACTAGCAGATGATGTTCCTCCATAACATGCACGTTGTTGTTGAGCAGGAGGCGGAGGAGGAGGTGGCTGGATTGGATTTCCAAATATGTCTGTGGTGGGAGGCGGCTTAACATGAACTTGTATTGGATTGCCAAAACAATCTGTGCTTGTGACAAACGCCGTTTGAATTGGAGCATGTGAACCAGTTCTTGCAGACGAAGAGCTGGAAGTTCCATAATACATTTCTGGATTCTGTGGCAATGGAACTCTCTTTGCCTTCAATGTTTCCTCCTGATCCTTGTTTTCCAAAAGCTGCACGAAGTCGTTAAAACTTGTAGTTCTCAACGCTCCGTTATACTTAAGGATTTCCAAGAAACTACTCCATTGAGGAGGTAAGGCATCAGCAAACTTCTTTACCACCTCTGCTTGAGTTGTTGTAACTCCAAAATTGTTCAACTCAGTAAGCAGGTGATAGAAACGACTTGTCATGTCTCCCAGAGACTCCTTATCCATGCAAGCGAAGCTGTCAAATTCTTTCTTGAGCAGATCATGACGCAACTGACGTGTTGCTTCATTCCCTACTCCTCTTGTTTTCAACCCGTCCCACAACTTCTTAGTTGTCTTGAAGCTGACAAACTGGTGATAAATATCCTTGCTCAAAGCCTGGGTGAGAATGGCGTATGCTTTCTTTTCCAGATCATACGTTTTCTTTTTATCTTCGGGAAGATCAGCAAATGACGCAGTCTCTGAAGCAGCAACCTCTATGGCTTGATCGAAATCTGTGGTGAAACGTATCCACAGTTCCGTATTTTGACCAAGAACATATGTTTTAAACCTCTCAGCCCATCCTGGATATTCATTCAAACTCATCAGTTTTGGGGGTCGATTCAAACTTCCTGTTTCGCTTTCGCTTAATAAGATACTTTGTACACTCGGAGTTTGACCCGTTACTAATGCCCATTGATTTGATGGTAAAGCATTTGCTTGTGAAGATGTAGATACTGGAGATTCGGCCCATGATGGTGATAGACTTGTACACGTGTACTTTCCACTATCAGGAGCCGGTGTACCCCACCATGAAGGAGTAACACCAGAACTGGTATATTTTCCACTGTCTGGAGCAGGATTCCACCAACTCGGATTCATCTTTGACAAGAAAAATAAATTCTAAGTCAAAGTCACGAAGGATGATGGCCACCCGAAAGATCACACAGCCGAAGGATCCTGGTCGAAAGATCTGAAATCACAGAAACTAGTTAACAATAAACTCACCACAATCGAAAGATCAACTATTGTTCGAAGGATCAACAGTTCTCGAAAGATTACTGTTGAATCTCGAACAATAATTTCGAAAGATTCAAGAACTCGAAGGATTCCCTTTTGAAAGATCCTTATCTTTCGAGTTAAATCCTTATCTTTCGGACACTGTCTTTCGAATAGATTCCTTGGTCGAAAGATATGTTTCGGACTTCGAAGGATGTGTCGAAAGATGATGATCTATCGTGCCTTCCTTGATCGAAAGATGATCTTTCGATGTCGAAGGATATCTTTCGAAGTCGAAGGATATCTTTCGAATGTGCACTGACACACTGACACAGATGTGACGGGTTGGTGAAAAGGTGATGGGTTGGTAAGTCAACTTTCGGCAAAAGGGTATGGCAGGCTGACAACTTTCCCACCAACCAAGATTTTGAAAGATAATTTGCCCAAAAAGGAAACCTTATCCAAAAACCAGTCACCGGAGCTTTAACCGGAATAATCGCCGGAAAACACAAAGTCACCTAAAAACAAGTTTTAAGTTACCCAACCCACTTATGAACACTCCCGGTAAGTTTAAAACACGTTTTCCAGTTTAAAAGTGTAGAAAAACCAACAAAAACGGGTGTTAAACCAAGTGTTCAAACACACACCAAGAACTTGAAAAACCCGGTTTTAAACAAGGTAAAGAGCCAAGCTCTGATACCACTTGTAGGTCCCTTTTTGTCGGATGACGAACCTCAAACCTTGTTATACTAACCCACTAGCGAGTGCGGAATCCAAGCTAGCGAGCAAACCGGGATTAAGCAAGTATAAACACAAACACACACGGGTTCACCGATTAACACAACTTGTATTAATGCAAATGAAGGTTTCGGTTACAAGCACAATGTTTACAAACCTAACTTGTAAACTCTCAAAGTGTGTGTGTGAGTTCCGGACAGAAAGCTCTCAAGACTATCTCTCGGATGTGTGTGTTCTATCTGTCTTGGTGTCTAACTGAAATACAACACACTGCATGGGTATATATACCCATACACAGCAGGTCTTGGTCGAAGGATCCGATAGATGGTCCGAAGGATCATCTATCGATGACAACATGTTCGAATGATCAGCAATGACCTCGAAGGATGATCCTTCGAGGTCCAACAATTCGAAGCATATCTTTCGAGAACCTCGAAGGATCAACAGTATCCTTCGAGGCTATCCTTCGATTCAGACTAGCATATTACAAACAGATTGACCAAGTCAAACTAGGAGGATAGTTGACTTGGTCAACTTACAGACTAAACTTTGGACATCGTTTATATACAGACCGAATACAGACAAAGTACAGACACAAGTGCACCAACAAACTCCCCCTTGGCTGTAGCTTTGTCTTTATCTTCTATAGTTGTAGACTCGTCTCGAACTTCGACGGTCTTTGGTCTTCGAGTTCCCAAAACTCTGATGTCCTTTCAAGTCTTCAATGTCGGAGGATCTTCAAAGTCTTCACGCCTTGAAAGCAGAGAGTGTATCAACAAACTACCCGTATCATGTAGGAAGTGTGTTGACAAACTCCCCCTTAACATAAGCTCCCCCTTGAGTTATGCTCGTGAAATACTTTAACTTTATGAAGTGAGATCCTTGTGGTGTTGATGATGGCCAGCGGCAACTCGATCATATTCATCTTTTGAGCGCCTTCTCGTCGTGTCTTCATTCCAAAGCTTGTCATCGACCATGTTCTCCTAGCCTTTAGAATATGCACATGCAAGAAATCTAAACGCATAATGAGAACAACTACTTGGAATATAGTTAATCATAAACAAGTGACACACTCATGACCATTATCACAATCAAACACCGTCCGACAGTTTGAAAGTTTAATAAATTTCTCGATTTTAGTCTTTAACTTTCAAAAACATGCAAATTTCGACCGTTTATGAAGATTTAGTCAATTCGGTTTTCGTTCAGGTTTCAGGTAACGAAGACTCGAGCTCCAACATCGTACGATCGAAAATAAAGTAGAAAGAAAATCTTTTTGGCTTTTATAAAGTTTATATTAAAACACGGATTTTAGGCGTGTTTTTGAAATTAAAAGACAACAATTTTAGAATCCTTTGAGTGTTATCAAACGACATCACCGCTAATGTCGTGCTGATATGCACCAAACGACGAAACTGTTTAAAAGAAATAATAAAAGTTAAGCAGTAAATAAATAAATATATACAAACATTCTTTTTGCGAGTTTCGAGGGTAAGAGAATCATATCAGTGTACGGTCATGCCAAAACACTCTTGTTGTTCAGTTAGTTAACATTAAGATAAGCATCCTATAACAATTATCGGTATTGTTGTCCACTTAAGCTCAACTTATCAGATGTAATCATGGCGAGGGGATACGTTAAGGTATGATTTATACTTACCGACCGGTGTTCATCCACATCACGACACATTCCCGTATCAAGGTATGCACGAGAGTTCATCTTACCGGTGAGTATACTGATTATCATCTGTTTGACCGTATAAAATGTGAGATACTCACTTATTTTGAATTGAAAACAAGTCCTATGTGATATAATCACTTATTGATGAGGAACTTGATTTTCGTATGCATGAGGGCACAGGTGCAAGTCCGTGAACAGGTCAGTACTTCCGTACAGCAGAGAGACGAACTTGACACCCGGATAAATGTGATATTTTATCACTTATTTGATTTGGACATGTGATTGTTTATCACTTATTGAGGTCGAATGCAGTATGAATATGTACACGTATGTATAGTATCATGGAAGATCTAGACTTGCGTCCCCGTTATTTTTCGGTAAAAGATACAACCATGATACCCAGATGATAAGCAGCATAAAGACCGAATATCTCAGAACCTCGGCAATCTATCAAACGAAATTTCGGTACTAAGACCATATGCCAATGAATGGTTCCCACCTGGTCTTCAGTCGATTAAGATTTATATCACCCTGCACACTTTAAAATGATTGTGAGCCTACCGATACATCTTATATAGAGCTGCTTATCGTTTTTCATTTAAGGTTTAAAGAGGTTTGGATAGACCACTGATGTACTATCATTTTCTCTTTTGCTCTCCAGGAAACTCATTTTTGTTTTTCTATTGTTTTTTTGTTTTTGAAATTTTTCGATGTTTTTAGATTTTCAGATTTTTGGATTTACTCCCCCTAAAATCAATAAACTAAGAGAAATTTAAAAACACACAAAGATATTTACAAAAATGATTTTCCGATGTTGATTTACTCTTGCTTGACCTTAATGCCGTTTACCAATAATAAGAAGTCAAATCTGGATTTGTCAAAAGCTTTGGTAAATAAGTCGGCACGTTGGTCATCGGTGTGGACCATAACAACATTGACGAGTTTCATAAAGAAACAATCACGTGTGAGGTGATATTCGAGATCAACGTGTCAGGCCAAAGAGTACTGTTCGAGATAATAATAATTCACAAAGTAGCTTAAATATCGACAAGTATAGGAGAGATTAAGAATTTAAAGGCGTATCCTGCAACTGTTCCGTGCATTGCAAGGAATCTAAGCACTCTCCCAACTGGATATCCACCCGGTGTGGACTTCAAAGTCGAATTTGCAGTTACTGAGAAATCTCTTGACAGCAAAAAAATCATAAACCTCCGGGTCCGGCTGGTCTTCCACATTGTACCAGCGAAGGTCTTTGACTTTCTCTTTCAGAAATGGTGTGCGGATGTTCAATCCATGCAAAGGCATCGGCACACATTTCACTTCATTCGTTCCTGAGGACCCGATCAAAAACCAGAATGACCAAATTTTTGGCACGTTCTTCATTTGGTCGAATTATGCACCATCATTCAAACACATTCTTTCATCAGACTTTTTGTGTTCTTTTCTTCTTCCCTCCCTCCACCAAAGGCAACAATTTCTTCTGTCGCCTATCTTGTGCAAGGACATTCCACTATCAACAATCCTAAGACTATCAATAGTTCCTCCTGGAACTTCCTGCACACTCACTCAGAGATTAGTTGGAGAGTGGGACCCAAGCCATTGTGGTCTTGGGTCTTCCATTTTCATCAATGACAATAACTTCTTGTCTTTGATGGTTTGTAAATTGTGATGGTCCCCCTGATTCAGTAACCGATTTAGGTTTCCATGTCTGTTTTGTTTTATCAGTGTCATTCTTTAAAATTTTAACTTCATTACAGTTTGAAGTTTTTGAATTTGTTGATTTTACAGAAACAGATTGCTTTTGAACCACATCGGTTTTAATTACTTTTTCAATCCTTTTGACCTGTTGGCGTTTCTGCTTCTTCTCCCTTTCTTTTACAAGTCGGGGATCTTGTTTTGTGGAAACAGATGGCTTACGGTCAGTCTTGCCACGGGGATCATCAACCTTTCCTTTTTGCTTATGAAGATAAGGGCAATTTCGAATTATATGCCCAATGGTTCCACACTCAAAACATGATCTTCGTTCAACATACCTCGAAGAATCATGTGTTCTCTTAGCCGATGATGTTGAACTTTGTGAACCCGAGGTACTAGGCTGTGAACTGTTTTGTTCATTTCTTTTCAAAACAGTAGCTTTCTTGACAAAATCTAAGTTAGATTTATTTTCAAACGTTTCAATTTTATCCGTTCCCGTCGATTTCACAAAGTTAACATTTTTCTTCTTCTTTTGATTCGGCTTCTTCTGGACTTGAGCCGGTGCCTTTCCTTTGGGCTTGGTGTGATTTTGCTGTTTTGGCATTGCTGGTAATTTCTTGTTGCCAAATTGTTTTCGAACTTCAGCCTTTGGGATTGGAGGACACTGTGTAACTGTAACATGTGGTCCTTTCTTCCCCAAAAACTTACTTGTCGAATTTTCAAAGACTTTATCGATTAAGGATTGATTAACGTTCTTAATAGGAAAATCTTTGTCTGAGTAAATTTTATCATCACCAACCAAAGTGTACAGCAAGGTCACACTCTCCGACTCCTTCTCAGACGAGGACTCAGTTGCAACAGTCTTAGCGGGTTTGACAGGGGGATCACATAGAATGTGATTCTCAAGAGGTATGTCCTCATTTTTGACTACCGCATCAGACTTTGCTGGAGCAGCATCATCAGATTCATCATCTGAAGAATCAGCATCCTCAACCTCAACTAGAGGATCCTGTTTCTGTTCAGCAGTTACAGATGTATCTGCTGACACATTTGAATCTGAGGATACTTCTTTCTGGTATCCGAGTCCTGCTGCAAACTCCTTTACATCAAGAGGAACAGATGGTTCGAAGAACACTCTATCCTCCTCATCAGGCATGGCATCATAATTGTGTCTGACTGGTGGTGGACATTTTTTGTATCCTATGCATGTGACATCCTTCTTTTCTTTCTGAACGTCAATGATGTGATCCAACACGTAGCTAGAGCTCAAATAGCTGTCTAGCTTGAGTTGGATTGCCTCACTTTCCGTTTTTACACAGACCATTTCTTTTTGCATTGCTTCAAGACGTGAGATGTACAAATTAATGTCCGTTTGTTTTCTGGAAACCATTTTAGTCAATTCAGTTTTGTCTTTCTTTAATGTCTCAATCATTGACTTAAATTCCTTTTCATGGTTTTCATAAAACATATTGGCTTCTGTGCATTTTGAAAGATCCACAGTCAACTTCTGATTGTGGATGAATGTCACATCATATTTTTCTTGCAAAGCCTCGTGTTTGCTTTGCAATGCACACCACTCATCATTCAAGGAACCATGTTTGTCTTGCAAGTCAAACAAACTAGCTTGTAAAGCATCATGTTTGGCTTGCAACTCAGACATGTTTGCCTCTAACTCAACACATTTAGCCTGCAAGCTATCACAGTTATCACAGTTTACAGCAATGGGTTCATCGACACATACCAGACTTGAAGAACTGTCGACATTAGCCATAAAGGCTGAATGGAGAGAAGACGAAGTACAAGCAGCTTGGTCCACCAGAATAGATCTTCCAACACTTAGTGCTGCAGCTTCATCCAAACGTTCATCAATATCAGCATCAGCCGAGACACCAGATGTCTCACTCACATTCTCATCGCCTGACCCAGATGAATCTTCATCAACACTCCTGCTGTACCCAGAAGAGTCTTCATCCTCAGAAGATTCACCACCACTGGCGGAAGATTCTCCACCACTGGTGTTAACTACATCCTTCACAACTTGAGCAAAGCAAGCTGTACCATTAGGAGCATCACCACCAAACTGGATTGACCAGTCGCAACCTTCATCCATCTGAACTACAAGTGCCCGGTTGGCTTGATTGTTGACAGGCACTAATGTACGTTCATTATTTCTGTTCTGGTTCTGCTGGTTGCCCTGGTTTCTGAAGGGGTTCTGGTTTCCATGCTGTGCTGGCTTTGCACATTCCCGTTTAAAGTGACCCCGTTCACCACAGTTGAAGCACTTTACTGCTTGTTTATCAAACCCATACTTGGTGTCTCTCTTACTTTCCAAGCTGGTTCTGCCAGTACTTTCCAACCAATCCTTTGCTCTTCTCACAGCGCTAGCAAAGGCCCACTTGATATCCATCAAGTCCATCTCTTCTTTATCTATCTGCCGATAGTCTTCCTGTGTCAGATTAATGTTGCCAATCTGACCTTCTATCAACCCACAGTACGCGCTCACTATAGTGTTAAGTAGCTCCATGTGTTCCTTGGCTACTTCTACACTGACTTTGGAGAAGCTTGAAGTGTCGAGCTGTACTGTATTTGGCTTTGATTGTTGACTAGCAGATGATGTTCCTCCATAACATGCACGTTGTTGTTGAGCAGGAGGCGGAGGAGGAGGTGGTTGGATTGGATTTCCAAATATGTCTGTGGTGGGAGGCGGCTTAACATGAACTTGTATTGGATTGCCAAAACAATCTGTGCTTGTGACAAACGCCGTTTGAATTGGAGCATGTGAACCAGTTCTTGCAGACGAAGAGCTGGAAGTTCCATAATACATTTCTGGATTCTGTGGCAATGGAACTCTCTTTGCCTTCAATGTTTCCTCCTGATCCTTGTTTTCCAAAAGCTGCACGAAGTCGTTAAAACTTGTAGTTCTCAACGCTCCGTTATACTTAAGGATTTCCAAGAAACTACTCCATTGAGGAGGTAAGGCATCAGCAAACTTCTTTACCACCTCTGCTTGAGTTGTTGTAACTCCAAAATTGTTCAACTCAGTAAGCAGGTGATAGAAACGACTTGTCATGTCTCCCAGAGACTCCTTATCCATGCAAGCGAAGCTGTCAAATTCTTTCTTGAGCAGATCATGACGCAACTGACGTGTTGCTTCATTCCCTACTCCTCTTGTTTTCAACCCGTCCCACAACTTCTTAGTTGTCTTGAAGCTGACAAACTGGTGATAAATATCCTTGCTCAAAGCCTGGGTGAGAATGGCGTATGCTTTCTTTTCCAGATCATACGTTTTCTTTTTATCTTCGGGAAGATCAGCAAATGACGCAGTCTCTGAAGCAGCAACCTCTATGGCTTGATCGAAATCTGTGGTGAAACGTATCCACAGTTCCGTATTTTGACCAAGAACATATGTTTTAAACCTCTCAGCCCATCCTGGATATTCATTCAAACTCATCAGTTTTGGGGGTCGATTCAAACTTCCTGTTTCGCTTTCGCTTAATAAGATACTTTGTACACTCGGAGTTTGACCCGTTACTAATGCCCATTGATTTGATGGTAAAGCATTTGCTTGTGAAGATGTAGATACTGGAGATTCGGCCCATGATGGTGATAGACTTGTACACGTGTACTTTCCACTATCAGGAGCCGGTGTACCCCACCATGAAGGAGTAACACCAGAACTGGTATATTTTCCACTGTCTGGAGCAGGATTCCACCAACTCGGATTCATCTTTGACAAGAAAAATAAATTCTAAGTCAAAGTCACGAAGGATGATGGCCACCCGAAAGATCACACAGCCGAAGGATCCTGGTCGAAAGATCTGAAATCACAGAAACTAGTTAACAATAAACTCACCACAATCGAAAGATCAACTATTGTTCGAAGGATCAACAGTTCTCGAAAGATTACTGTTGAATCTCGAACAATAATTTCGAAAGATTCAAGAACTCGAAGGATTCCCTTTTGAAAGATCCTTATCTTTCGAGTTAAATCCTTATCTTTCGGACACTGTCTTTCGAATAGATTCCTTGGTCGAAAGATATGTTTCGGACTTCGAAGGATGTGTCGAAAGATGATGATCTATCGTGCCTTCCTTGATCGAAAGATGATCTTTCGATGTCGAAGGATATCTTTCGAAGTCGAAGGATATCTTTCG
This sequence comes from Helianthus annuus, assembly GCF_002127325.2. Classification (NCBI taxonomy): domain Eukaryota; kingdom Viridiplantae; phylum Streptophyta; class Magnoliopsida; order Asterales; family Asteraceae; genus Helianthus; species Helianthus annuus. The sequence goes on from NC_035440.2 coordinate 15,029,197, forward strand.
AATGTGCACTGACACACTGACACAGATGTGACGGGTTGGTGAAAAGGTGATGGGTTGGTAAGTCAACTTTCGGCAAAAGGGTATGGCAGGCTGACAACTTTCCCACCAACCAAGATTTTGAAAGATAATTTGCCCAAAAAGGAAACCTTATCCAAAAACCAGTCACCGGAGCTTTAACCGGAATAATCGCCGGAAAACACAAAGTCACCTAAAAACAAGTTTTAAGTTACCCAACCCACTTATGAACACTCCCGGTAAGTTTAAAACACGTTTTCCAGTTTAAAAGTGTAGAAAAACCAACAAAAACGGGTGTTAAACCAAGTGTTCAAACACACACCAAGAACTTGAAAAACCCGGTTTTAAACAAGGTAAAGAGCCAAGCTCTGATACCACTTGTAGGTCCCTTTTTGTCGGATGACGAACCTCAAACCTTGTTATACTAACCCACTAGCGAGTGCGGAATCCAAGCTAGCGAGCAAACCGGGATTAAGCAAGTATAAATACAAACACACACGGGTTCACCGATTAACACAACTTGTATTAATGCAAATGAAGGTTTCGGTTACAAGCACAATGTTTACAAACCTAACTTGTAAACTCTCAAAGTGTGTGTGTGAGTTCCGGACAGAAAGCTCTCAAGACTATCTCTCGGATGTGTGTGTTCTATCTGTCTTGGTGTCTAACTGAAATACAACACACTGCATGGGTATATATACCCATACACAGCAGGTCTTGGTCGAAGGATCCGATAGATGGTCCGAAGGATCATCTATCGATGACAACATGTTCGAATGATCAGCAATGACCTCGAAGGATGATCCTTCGAGGTCCAACAATTCGAAGCATATCTTTCGAGAACCTCGAAGGATCAACAGTATCCTTCGAGGCTATCCTTCGATTCAGACTAGCATATTACAAACAGATTGACCAAGTCAAACTAGGAGGATAGTTGACTTGGTCAACTTACAGACTAAACTTTGGACATCGTTTATATACAGACCGAATACAGACAAAGTACAGACACAAGTGCACCAACAAATTGTCAACGAAGACTGATGTGTATTCATTTGGTGTGGTGTTGCTGGAAGTGCTTTGTGGTCGGCGGCCTTTGGATTTTGTGGTGTCTGGTCGGCAAAAGTGGTTGGTGTCGTGGGCGCAGCAATGTATCCGAGAAGGAGTTGCACACAGGGTTATTGATCGTGGTCTTAGGGGGAGAATTGCGGATGATGGATTGCGTATCTTTCAGGATATTACTCTGCAATGCTTGCATGAACGCCCTGATAAACGACCTACCATGGCTGAAGTGGTGGCCAAGCTAGAAGCTGCTTTGAAATCGCAATTTACCACGTATTCTTCTTCTTCGGAGGATGATGAGTTCATAAAGATATTCTTTGGCCAAGGTAAGGATCAATAAACAACCTTAAACTGTACTATCTGTTTGTTTTTGGTATTTTGGGAAGTGCAGGATAGGTTAATTATATTGCTTTTGTTTATTTTATTTCATTTCAGTTTCCAATTCAAGTTCTTATTCAAACTCAGATGCAGACTCACTTAGGTATCCTTGAGTTTAAATCCCTTAATATTCTCTTTTTATGTGTCTTGAATTTCAGTTATATTTTTGTATAATTTTTACAATTTTACTCTCCGACAGGCGCACAGTTGAGACAGGGTCGGGTAAGGGTGACACCACCAAACATGTATGTATTTCCTATCATCTTCTTAGACCACCTTAATTCCTGTGTATTGTATATAGTGATAGAATAATTTGTACAGGATCCCGACTCAGAGTCAAACACCACCGCTGTAAGGAGGTCTAAATCCTCGTATAAATACAGCGGTTTAGATGTACCTGGTGAACTCCACAGCATTTCTGAAACATCTAATGGTGTTTCTGAGTTGGACAAACTGGCCAGGAGAATGAACCCACCCAGGTAACAAACTATTGATATGTTCCTTTGTTACTTTTTCTTGAAACCATAGAGTTGCATATCCTTGAAGTTTAAATATATTCAATCTCTTTGTCAGTGTTGTGGTTGATAATGAATCGTGCGAGAATGCTACTGTCATAGAGGTACTTGATAATGGCTATGACAATCCATGTACTTCAATATAGGGATGAGCTCGGTACCGTCCGGTACCGGTACCGAAAGAACCGGTACCGAAAATCGTCAAAAGTGGGTACCGGTACCGGTACCGAATATACCCGGTTCGGTACGGTTCGGTACCGGTTCAATATGTGAATGATGAGAAACTAGCACAATTTGTTGCCTCCTCCGTCTATTAATCAAGATTTTTCATTGATATATCCGTTTGTAGGTTGTTTTGTAACTTATTGGGCGACCATATTACTTGTTATGCAGGTTAATGGTGCTAGCACACTAGGAGTACTATTAGAACTTTTACAAGTTTTGATTGATTTTGATCTCAAAATCACTAAATTTTCCAGGACTAATGATGGATCTTGGTTTATGGATGGTATAACATGTTCTTTTCTCTCGACTCCTCGACCCATATTTGTTCTTGTTATACCCAACATTTGATTTGATGACATTCTTGGTCCTACAGTTTTCTATGTTATTGGTCATGGAGGGAACAAAATCACAGATGAAGACAAAATACAGAGCATAAAGGAGGTGAGTTGTCTTTTGTTGTTTTAGATGAAACATAAAATGTTCTGGTATATGATTTACAAACATGTTTTTGGTTGATTGTTTTACAAATCAAACAATGGTTTTTACAAAAAAAATCTCTTTGATTAAATTGAAGGTACATAAATCTTAAACATATAATCCCGAACATCTCGAACAAGTAACCTACTCCTATAAGGAAACCAAATAAAAGAAAACTAATATAAATCCTAACTCTTCCTAGTAAAATAAAATACACATAAAATAAACAAAATCCTCTAACTTTTGAGTATTGACAAGATTAGTTCCAACAATCACCCCCTAATCATGTCAAGTTCCTCCTAGGTCTTGAATACCAAGTAAGACCCGAAGTTCTTCCACTTCAATACTTGGTCTCTTGTGTTCGCTTTGCGTCAACACCTTTGTTGCACCTGACAAACCACCGCACCCCTGTTTTTTGACTCCTTTGGGATCGCATCCAAAACTTGTCCAAACACTTGAACCATTAACCACAAACAAAGCAACATCCTTTCTCTTCCACCTTGATCAAACCTGCTACTTCACCACCTTTGAAGTTGATCCGATCTAAAACTGCACTACACCTAGGTTTTCACCCTCTTGCACCTGCAAACCTCCAAATTTGATAAACCGCTCTAATACCAATTGTTGTTTTGTTATTAATAAACAAAAAAACAAAGTTACTTTTTTTTAAGGAATAATGGATTTTAATAATCCTAACTATTAACCGTTGGCAGGCAACGATCCCAACTTCTAAAATAACTGGTGGTGGTCCCACTTTTTCATATATTGTAAACTAATGGACCTTTACTAAACTAGAAAGGTTAAGGGGACAACAAGAAATTAAGATTCTGTTAGTAAAGATCCATTAGTTTACAATATGTGAAAAGGTGGGACCACTACGGGGTATTTTTGAAGTTGAGACCGTATAGTTTGGATTTTTTAAAATCCAAGAAAACTAATATAAATCCTAACTCTTCCTAGTAAAATAAAATACACATAAAATAAACAAAATCCTCTAACTTTTGAGTATTGACAAGATTAGTTCCAACAATCACCCCCTAATCATGTCAAGTTCCTCCTAGGTCTTGAATACCAAGTAAGACCCGAAGTTCTTCCACTTCAATACTTGGTCTCTTGTGTTCGCTTTGCGTCAACACCTTTGTTGCACCTGACAAACCACCGCACCCCTGTTTTTTGACTCCTCTGGGATCGCATCCAAAACTTGTCCAAACACTTGAACCATTAACCACAAACAAAGCAACATCCTTTCTCTTCCACCTTGATCAAACCTGCTACTTCACCACCTTTGAAGTTGATCCGATCTAAAACTGCACTACACCTGGGTTTTCACCCTCTTGCACCTGCAAACCTCCAAATTTGATAAACCGCTCTAATACCAATTGTTGTTTTGTTATTAATAAACAAAAAAACAAAGTTACTTTTTTTTAAGGAATAATGGATTTTAATAATCCTAACTATTAACCGTTGGCAGGCAACGATCCCAACTTCTAAAATAACTGGTGGTGGTCCCACTTTTTCATATATTGTAAACTAATGGACCTTTACTAAACTAGAAAGGTTAAGGGGACAATAAGAAATTAAATTCTGTTAGTAAAGATCCATTAGTTTACAATATGTGAAAAGGTGGGACCACTACGGGGTATTTTTGAAGTTGAGACCGTATAGTTTGGATTTTTTAAAATCCAATAGTCCTTTTTTATTATTTCAAAAACAACAGAAACAACACAAAAAACTTTTCTTTTGATAACTTTGAATTTGAGAATCACATTAAAGTGTAATGACCTTATCCTTAATTTCTTCATTCAATAATGACTTCAAATAACAAAAGCAACATGAAATCTGATTCTAATTAAACGTTCAATCCCAATTTGTCGCCATTGGAATGGACTTAATTTGCCGATGCTTTTATTGAATGGGTTATTGGATTTTAATAATTCTAAGTTTCACCGGCCGATAATAATCCCAACTCTAAAAATTCCCTCAACGATCCCAACAATCTGATCGATAATAACAAACCTCCCAAATTGATGAACCCGCTTTGATACCACTTGTTGGAAACGAGACCTTCTTCAACATAATCAAACAATGGATTTAACAAGAAAAAACTCTTTGATTAAAATTAAATGTACATAAACCCTAAACATATAATCCCTTTTTACCCTGAATCCGAACAAGTAATCTACTCCTATAAGGAAACCAAATAAATAAAACTAATATAAATCATAAATCTTCCTACTAAAATAAAATAAACAATTTAAATCCTCCAACTTTTGAGTATTGACAAGATTAGTTCCAACAGTTACAACTGTACTTAAGCAAGGCCTAGTTGTAAGACAGATTATCGATGAAATGTAATAACTTTCGCTATCTCTGTGTTTCTTTCTCAAGTTACTTTGATATGCAACAATTGTTCTTATATATAATTTACAGGCTCTTCACGTATATTTGAGCTCCACGCCATCCAGAGGACGAAAGTGCAACGAGAGACCTATTCCATATGGCCACACAACACTAGAGTTAATAGGAAATGATAGACCCGGGTTAATTTCAGAACTAAGTGCTATAATCAGTGATTTACAGTGTAATGTGGTGACTGCTGAAATATGGACCCACAACACTAGGCTGGCGGCTGTGATGCATGTCAGTGACAAACAGACCAAATCTGCCATTATTGAACCAGAGAAGCTTTCCAAAATCAAGAAAGTTCTGTTGATTGTTCTTCAGGGAGGTCATGATAACAGGGAAGCAATGATTCGAGACTCTAATGGGTGTACATGGATCGACAGAAAGCTTCATCAAATAATGTCAGCTGATAAATATTTTGAACCCGAACCAACCTTAAACGATAAAAGAAGCCATAAACTGGATGTTGTTAGCTGGAATGATGATAATTACTCAGCAATCAGTATTTGGTGCAAACACACGCCTAAGGTTTTATTTGATACAATTTGTACACTGACAGAACTCGGGTATTTTGTTTTTCATGGAAACTTTTATGCTGATGGGGCCAAAGCATACCAAATGGTTAGTCATGTACAAAACCTTTTATTCTATTTATTCAAAAATATACAGACTTATAAGGATTCTTGGCCACATATGTAGGAATTTTGGATCAGACATATTGATGGATCACCCTTCAAATCAGATGCAGAGAGACAAAAAGTAATAAAATTTCTTGAAGCTGCGATCGAGAGAAGAGTTTCCACGGTAAGCATGATATACATTATCTTTTTCAGTTGTATTTTTTCGTTTGTTTTGTTTGCTTTGATGTAAATTTACGAGTTAACATAGATTGTACTCGCGATACAGGGATTAAAGATAGAGATACGTACAAAAGACAGAGTCGGGTTATTATCTGACGTGACTCGCATCATGCGTGAAAACAGCCTAAACATCACACGAGCTGAAATTGCAACAACAGGTGACAAAGCTGTGTTCTCCTTTCACTTGGATGATAACCTGGGATATCCGGTAGATCCCAAGATTATAGATTATGTCAGGAAGGAAATCGGGGAGAATATACTTCAAGTAAAAGGTAACCGTAAAGGTTTATATCAAGCCGTTGAGGAATCATTCACCCGGTCTTCATTTAAAGATGTTTTGAACACTTTTCTCAGTTGGTTGAGATTCTCTGAACATCAGGTGTCTTTCCTTCCAAGTTAGACCTATAACAATGCTACATGTAAATAGTCGCATGTCTACTTCAGGAATATGATGCATATATGTTGCATTTCTAGTAGTTTAATTAATTGTAATCCACATTCTTTGTGTACATAACATATTAAGTATCTCAGTTATGCTATCTTTCAATAAGGATAGATTTGGTCACAAACTATTTCAGGTATTAATGTTATAATGTTATAATGACTGTAAGTTCAAGATTCTTTGTTCCATTGATGCATACATGGAAAAAAAATATATATACATCATAGTTATTAATGCCTATGAGACTCGTTTGTATACAGTATATATGTGTAATGGTCTACTCTATACACAGGTATATGCATTATGAACATAGAATCAATATACATATACAATTGCTGGTTTAATTATGCCAAAAGTAGTTTAAAGTTTGGTGAAAGTAATAAAATCTTTACACCTAAATTGTCTGTTACAATCAGCATATGTTTCTGAAATGATATACAGAAAATGAAGATTGCAATGTAAACTAACAAGATGATGATCAAGAATGGATTAAAAATATTTTATACAAAAGGGTTAATTCTGGGAAACGGTTTAATTCCCAAGTTACTCATACGGCGTTCATAAGGAAAGCTGAATTGACTGCCAAAGAGGAATCTGCTGGAAGGTTCTTGAGTTTGATTCAAATCTTGAGGGTTGTATTTCACTTCAAGAATTGTCGCTCCTATTTCTCTCCTAATTGAATGAATAATCTTTGAGTCGACGGTTGGTGTGGACAGCATCTTGAGTGACCGCAATATTGGCTCCTACATCATCATTACTGATTACTGTGAGCACACTGCAAAGTCTTTTCTTTTTATTATAGAGTCTCATGGGGTTGGTAACAGCTGCCCCTGATTTTTCATCAGTTAATAGAATAATGAATGCAGAAATTGTGTTGTGAGTCCATACGCTGAGCTTCACGACATTACACCGTAAATCTAATAGAATCGTGCACACTTCTGAAAGTAGTCTGGGTCTATCACTTCCTATTAACTCAATTACTGTGAGGTCCGCTCTGGTTGGCAACCCAATAGACTTCATTGAGCCTGGAAAGCTAGTGCCTGAGTCAAGAACCTGAAACCATCTCTAAACGATCAGGGTGTTTGAACTTTAAAGGACTTGTACCGTACAGCTACTATATGTCAAAAGAATAGAATCGGTATAGAACAAGAATAAAAATATTTGGTTAACTCCCAATTGTATTATAACCAAATTGCAATTAGCTCAAAAACTTGATTAACAATGATACCACAACTCGGTATATATAGACTAGCCTAGACTTGTTTATTGCAACCTCCAATCGAATGACTAGATTATCAAATTACTAAAATTTGGGATCCTAGACAACTTGTTATTGGATTGCTTAGCCGACACTCCCATCATCGACTTGTGATTCAAGGAATTAAACGTCAACCCAATGTATATGCAGGGAATGTGGGATGAAAATCAGGACCAAACATATCAAACCTCAAACCTTGTTATACTAACCCACTAGCGAGTGCGGAATCCAAGCTAGCGAGCAAACCCGGATTAAGCAAGTATAAACACAAACACACACGGGTTCACCGATTAACACAACTTGTATTAATGCAAATGAAGGTTTCGGTTACAAGCACAATGTTTACAAACCTAACTTGTAAACTCTCAAAGTGTGTGTGTGAGTTCCGGACAGAAAGCTCTCAAGACTATCTCTCGGATGTGTGTGTTCTATCTGTCTTGGTGTCTAACTGAAATACAACACACTGCATGGGTATATATACCCATACACAGCAGGTCTTGGTCGAAGGATCCGATAGATGGTCCGAAGGATCATCTATCGATGACAACATGTTCGAATGATCAGCAATGACCTCGAAGGATGATCCTTCGAGGTCCAACAATTCGAAGCATATCTTTCGAGAACCTCGAAGGATCAACAGTATCCTTCGAGGCTATCCTTCGATTCAGACTAGCATATTACAAACAGATTGACCAAGTCAAACTAGGAGGATAGTTGACTTGGTCAACTTACAGACTAAACTTTGGACATCGTTTATATACAGACCGAATACAGACAAAGTACAGACACAAGTGCACCAACAAACTCCCCCTTGGCTGTAGCTTTGTCTTTATCTTCTATAGTTGTAGACTCGTCTCGAACTTCGACGGTCTTTGGTCTTCGAGTTCCCAAAACTCTGATGTCCTTTCAAGTCTTCAATGTCGGAGGATCTTCAAAGTCTTCACGCCTTGAAAGCAGAGAGTGTATCAACAAACTACCCGTATCATGTAGGAAGTGTGTTGACAAACTCCCCCTTAACATAAGCTCCCCCTTGAGTTATGCTCGTGAAATACTTTAACTTTATGAAGTGAGATCCTTGTGGTGTTGATGATGGCCAGCGGCAACTCGATCATATTCATCTTTTGAGCGCCTTCTCGTCGTGTCTTCATTCCAAAGCTTGTCATCGACCATGTTCTCCTAGCCTTTAGAATATGCACATGCAAGAAATCTAAACGCATAATGAGAACAACTACTTGGAATATAGTTAATCATAAACAAGTGACACACTCATGACCATTATCACAATCAAACACCGTCCGACAGTTTGAAAGTTTAATAAATTTCTCGATTTTAGTCTTTAACTTTCAAAAACATGCAAATTTCGACCGTTTATGAAGATTTAGTCAATTCGGTTTTCGTTCAGGTTTCAGGTAACGAAGACTCGAGCTCCAACATCGTACGATCGAAAATAAAGTAGAAAGAAAATCTTTTTGGCTTTTATAAAGTTTATATTAAAACACGGATTTTAGGCGTGTTTTTGAAATTAAAAGACAACAATTTTAGAATCCTTTGAGTGTTATCAAACGACATCACCGCTAATGTCGTGCTGATATGCACCAAACGACGAAACTGTTTAAAAGAAATAATAAAAGTTAAGCAGTAAATAAATAAATATATACAAACATTCTTTTTGCGAGTTTCGAGGGTAAGAGAATCATATCAGTGTACGGTCATGCCAAAACACTCTTGTTGTTCAGTTAGTTAACATTAAGATAAGCATCCTATAACAATTATCGGTATTGTTGTCCACTTAAGCTCAACTTATCAGATGTAATCATGGCGAGGGGATACGTTAAGGTATGATTTATACTTACCGACCGGTGTTCATCCACATCACGACACATTCCCGTATCAAGGTATGCACGAGAGTTCATCTTACCGGTGAGTATACTGATTATCATCTGTTTGACCGTATAAAATGTGAGATACTCACTTATTTTGAATTGAAAACAAGTCCTATGTGATATAATCACTTATTGATGAGGAACTTGATTTTCGTATGCATGAGGGCACAGGTGCAAGTCCGTGAACAGGTCAGTACTTCCGTACAGCAGAGAGACGAACTTGACACCCGGATAAATGTGATATTTTATCACTTATTTGATTTGGACATGTGATTGTTTATCACTTATTGAGGTCGAATGCAGTATGAATATGTACACGTATGTATAGTATCATGGAAGATCTAGACTTGCGTCCCCGTTATTTTTCGGTAAAAGATACAACCATGATACCCAGATGATAAGCAGCATAAAGACCGAATATCTCAGAACCTCGGCAATCTATCAAACGAAATTTCGGTACTAAGACCATATGCCAATGAATGGTTCCCACCTGGTCTTCAGTCGATTAAGATTTATATCACCCTGCACACTTTAAAATGATTGTGAGCCTACCGATACATCTTATATAGAGCTGCTTATCGTTTTTCATTTAAGGTTTAAAGAGGTTTGGATAGACCACTGATGTACTATCATTTTCTCTTTTGCTCTCCAGGAAACTCATTTTTGTTTTTCTATTGTTTTTTTGTTTTTGAAATTTTTCGATGTTTTTAGATTTTCAGATTTTTGGATTTACTCCCCCTAAAATCAATAAACTAAGAGAAATTTAAAAACACACAAAGATATTTACAAAAATGATTTTCCGATGTTGATTTACTCTTGCTTGACCTTAATGCCGTTTACCAATAATAAGAAGTCAAATCTGGATTTGTCAAAAGCTTTGGTAAATAAGTCGGCACGTTGGTCATCGGTGTGGACCATAACAACATTGACGAGTTTCATAAAGAAACAATCACGTGTGAGGTGATATTCGAGATCAACGTGTCAGGCCAAAGAGTACTGTTCGAGATAATAATAATTCACAAAGTAGCTTAAATATCGACAAGTATAGGAGAGATTAAGAATTTAAAGGCGTATCCTGCAACTGTTCCGTGCATTGCAAGGAATCTAAGCACTCTCCCAACTGGATATCCACCCGGTGTGGACTTCAAAGTCGAATTTGCAGTTACTGAGAAATCTCTTGACAGCAAAAAAATCATAAACCTCCGGGTCCGGCTGGTCTTCCACATTGTACCAGCGAAGGTCTTTGACTTTCTCTTTCAGAAATGGTGTGCGGATGTTCAATCCATGCAAAGGCATCGGCACACATTTCACTTCATTCGTTCCTGAGGACCCGATCAAAAACCAGAATGACCAAATTTTTGGCACGTTCTTCATTTGGTCGAATTATGCACCATCATTCAAACACATTCTTTCATCAGACTTTTTGTGTTCTTTTCTTCTTCCCTCCCTCCACCAAAGGCAACAATTTCTTCTGTCGCCTATCTTGTGCAAGGACATTCCACTATCAACAATCCTAAGACTATCAATAGTTCCTCCTGGAACTTCCTGCACACTCACTCAGAGATTAGTTGGAGAGTGGGACCCAAGCCATTGTGGTCTTGGGTCTTCCATTTTCATCAATGACAATAACTTCTTGTCTTTGATGGTTTGTAAATTGTGATGGTCCCCCTGATTCAGTAACCGATTTAGGTTTCCATGTCTGTTTTGTTTTATCAGTGTCATTCTTTAAAATTTTAACTTCATTACAGTTTGAAGTTTTTGAATTTGTTGATTTTACAGAAACAGATTGCTTTTGAACCACATTGGTTTTAATTACTTTTTCAATCCTTTTGACCTGTTGGCGTTTCTGCTTCTTCTCCCTTTCTTTTACAAGTCGGGGATCTTGTTTTGTGGAAACAGATGGCTTACGGTCAGTCTTGCCACGGGGATCATCAACCTTTCCTTTTTGCTTATGAAGATAAGGGCAATTTCGAATTATATGCCCAATGGTTCCACACTCAAAACATGATCTTCGTTCAACATACCTCGAAGAATCATGTGTTCTCTTAGCCGATGATGTTGAACTTTGTGAACCCGAGGTACTAGGCTGTGAACTGTTTTGTTCATTTCTTTTCAAAACAGTAGCTTTCTTGACAAAATCTAAGTTAGATTTATTTTCAAACGTTTCAATTTTATCCGTTCCCGTCGATTTCACAAAGTTAACATTTTTCTTCTTCTTTTGATTCGGCTTCTTCTGGACTTGAGCCGGTGCCTTTCCTTTGGGCTTGGTGTGATTTTGCTGTTTTGGCATTGCTGGTAATTTCTTGTTGCCAAATTGTTTTCGAACTTCAGCCTTTGGGATTGGAGGACACTGTGTAACTGTAACATGTGGTCCTTTCTTCCCCAAAAACTTACTTGTCGAATTTTCAAAGACTTTATCGATTAAGGATTGATTAACGTTCTTAATAGGAAAATCTTTGTCTGAGTAAATTTTATCATCACCAACCAAAGTGTACAGCAAGGTCACACTCTCCGACTCCTTCTCAGACGAGGACTCAGTTGCAACAGTCTTAGCGGGTTTGACAGGGGGATCACATAGAATGTGATTCTCAAGAGGTATGTCCTCATTTTTGACTACCGCATCAGACTTTGCTGGAGCAGCATCATCAGATTCATCATCTGAAGAATCAGCATCCTCAACCTCAACTAGAGGATCCTGTTTCTGTTCAGCAGTTACAGATGTATCTGCTGACACATTTGAATCTGAGGATACTTCTTTCTGGTATCCGAGTCCTGCTGCAAACTCCTTTACATCAAGAGGAACAGATGGTTCGAAGAACACTCTATCCTCCTCATCAGGCATGGCATCATAATTGTGTCTGACTGGTGGTGGACATTTTTTGTATCCTATGCATGTGACATCCTTCTTTTCTTTCTGAACGTCAATGATGTGATCCAACACGTAGCTAGAGCTCAAATAGCTGTCTAGCTTGAGTTGGATTGCCTCACTTTCCGTTTTTACACAGACCATTTCTTTTTGCATTGCTTCAAGACGTGAGATGTACAAATTAATGTCCGTTTGTTTTCTGGAAACCATTTTAGTCAATTCAGTTTTGTCTTTCTTTAATGTCTCAATCATTGACTTAAATTCCTTTTCATGGTTTTCATAAAACATATTGGCTTCTGTGCATTTTGAAAGATCCACAGTCAACTTCTGATTGTGGATGAATGTCACATCATATTTTTCTTGCAAAGCCTCGTGTTTGCTTTGCAATGCACACCACTCATCATTCAAGGAACCATGTTTGTCTTGCAAGTCAAACAAACTAGCTTGTAAAGCATCATGTTTGGCTTGCAACTCAGACATGTTTGCCTCTAACTCAACACATTTAGCCTGCAAGCTATCACAGTTATCACAGTTTACAGCAATGGGTTCATCGACACATACCAGACTTGAAGAACTGTCGACATTAGCCATAAAGGCTGAATGGAGAGAAGACGAAGTACAAGCAGCTTGGTCCACCAGAATAGATCTTCCAACACTTAGTGCTGCAGCTTCATCCAAACGTTCATCAATATCAGCATCAGCCGAGACACCAGATGTCTCACTCACATTCTCATCGCCTGACCCAGATGAATCTTCATCAACACTCCTGCTGTACCCAGAAGAGTCTTCATCCTCAGAAGATTCACCACCACTGGCGGAAGATTCTCCACCACTGGTGTTAACTACATCCTTCACAACTTGAGCAAAGCAAGCTGTACCATTAGGAGCATCACCACCAAACTGGATTGACCAGTCGCAACCTTCATCCATCTGAACTACAAGTGCCCGGTTGGCTTGATTGTTGACAGGCACTAATGTACGTTCATTATTTCTGTTCTGGTTCTGCTGGTTGCCCTGGTTTCTGAAGGGGTTCTGGTTTCCATGCTGTGCTGGCTTTGCACATTCCCGTTTAAAGTGACCCCGTTCACCACAGTTGAAGCACTTTACTGCTTGTTTATCAAACCCATACTTGGTGTCTCTCTTACTTTCCAAGCTGGTTCTGCCAGTACTTTCCAACCAATCCTTTGCTCTTCTCACAGCGCTAGCAAAGGCCCACTTGATATCCATCAAGTCCATCTCTTCTTTATCTATCTGCCGATAGTCTTCCTGTGTCAGATTAATGTTGCCAATCTGACCTTCTATCAACCCACAGTACGCGCTCACTATAGTGTTAAGTAGCTCCATGTGTTCCTTGGCTACTTCTACACTGACTTTGGAGAAGCTTGAAGTGTCTAGCTGTACTGTATTTGGCTTTGATTGTTGACTAGCAGATGATGTTCCTCCATAACATGCACGTTGTTGTTGAGCAGGAGGCGGAGGAGGAGGTGGTTGGATTGGATTTCCAAATATGTCTGTGGTGGGAGGCGGCTTAACATGAACTTGTATTGGATTGCCAAAACAATCTGTGCTTGTGACAAACGCCGTTTGAATTGGAGCATGTGAACCAGTTCTTGCAGACGAAGAGCTGGAAGTTCCATAATACATTTCTGGATTCTGTGGCAATGGAACTCTCTTTGCCTTCAATGTTTCCTCCTGATCCTTGTTTTCCAAAAGCTGCACGAAGTCGTTAAAACTTGTAGTTCTCAACGCTCCGTTATACTTAAGGATTTCCAAGAAACTACTCCATTGAGGAGGTAAGGCATCAGCAAACTTCTTTACCACCTCTGCTTGAGTTGTTGTAACTCCAAAATTGTTCAACTCAGTAAGCAGGTGATAGAAACGACTTGTCATGTCTCCCAGAGACTCCTTATCCATGCAAGCGAAGCTGTCAAATTCTTTCTTGAGCAGATCATGACGCAACTGACGTGTTGCTTCATTCCCTACTCCTCTTTTTTCAACCCGTCCCACAACTTCTTAGTTGTCTTGAAGCTGACAAACTGGTGATAAATATCCTTGCTCAAAGCCTGGGTGAGAATGGCGTATGCTTTCTTTTCCAGATCATACGTTTTCTTTTTATCTTCGGGAAGATCAGCAAATGACGCAGTCTCTGAAGCAGCAACCTCTATGGCTTGATCGAAATCTGTGGTGAAACGTATCCACAGTTCCGTATTTTGACCAAGAACATATGTTTTAAACCTCTCAGCCCATCCTGGATATTCATTCAAACTCATCAGTTTTGGGGGTCGATTCAAACTTCCTGTTTCGCTTTCGCTTAATAAGATACTTTGTACACTCGGAGTTTGACCCGTTACTAATGCCCATTGATTTGATGGTAAAGCATTTGCTTGTGAAGATGTAGATACTGGAGATTCGGCCCATGATGGTGATAGACTTGTACACGTGTACTTTCCACTATCAGGAGCCGGTGTACCCCACCATGAAGGAGTAACACCAGAACTGGTATATTTTCCACTGTCTGGAGCAGGATTCCACCAACTCGGATTCATCTTTGACAAGAAAAATAAATTCTAAGTCAAAGTCACGAAGGATGATGGCCACCCGAAAGATCACACAGCCGAAGGATCCTGGTCGAAAGATCTGAAATCACAGAAACTAGTTAACAATAAACTCACCACAATCGAAAGATCAACTATTGTTCGAAGGATCAACAGTTCTCGAAAGATTACTGTTGAATCTCGAACAATAATTTCGAAAGATTCAAGAACTCGAAGGATTCCCTTTTGAAAGATCCTTATCTTTCGAGTTAAATCCTTATCTTTCGGACACTGTCTTTCGAATAGATTCCTTGGTCGAAAGATATGTTTCGGACTTCGAAGGATGTGTCGAAAGATGATGATCTATCGTGCCTTCCTTGATCGAAAGATGATCTTTCGATGTCGAAGGATATCTTTCGAAGTCGAAGGATATCTTTCGAATGTGCACTGACACACTGACACAGATGTGACGGGTTGGTGAAAAGGTGATGGGTTGGTAAGTCAACTTTCGGCAAAAGGGTATGGCAGGCTGACAACTTTCCCACCAACCAAGATTTTGAAAGATAATTTGCCCAAAAAGGAAACCTTATCCAAAAACCAGTCACCGGAGCTTTAACCGGAATAATCGCCGGAAAACACAAAGTCACCTAAAAACAAGTTTTAAGTTACCCAACCCACTTATGAACACTCCCGGTAAGTTTAAAACACGTTTTCCAGTTTAAAAGTGTAGAAAAACCAACAAAAACGGGTGTTAAACCAAGTGTTCAAACACACACCAAGAACTTGAAAAACCCGGTTTTAAACAAGGTAAAGAGCCAAGCTCTGATACCACTTGTAGGTCCCTTTTTGTCGGATGACGAACCTCAAACCTTGTTATACTAACCCACTAGCGAGTGCGGAATCCAAGCTAGCGAGCAAACCGGGATTAAGCAAGTATAAATACAAACACACACGGGTTCACCGATTAACACAACTTGTATTAATGCAAATGAAGGTTTCGGTTACAAGCACAATGTTTACAAACCTAACTTGTAAACTCTCAAAGTGTGTGTGTGAGTTCCGGACAGAAAGCTCTCAAGACTATCTCTCGGATGTGTGTGTTCTATCTGTCTTGGTGTCTAACTGAAATACAACACACTGCATGGGTATATATACCCATACACAGCAGGTCTTGGTCGAAGGATCCGATAGATGGTCCGAAGGATCATCTATCGATGACAACATGTTCGAATGATCAGCAATGACCTCGAAGGATGATCCTTCGAGGTCCAACAATTCGAAGCATATCTTTCGAGAACCTCGAAGGATCAACAGTATCCTTCGAGGCTATCCTTCGATTCAGACTAGCATATTACAAACAGATTGACTAAGTCAAACTAGGAGGATAGTTGACTTGGTCAACTTACAGACTAAACTTTGGACATCGTTTATATACAGACCGAATACAGACAAAGTACAGACACAAGTGCACCAACAAATTGTCAACGAAGACTGATGTGTATTCATTTGGTGTGGTGTTGCTGGAAGTGCTTTGTGGTCGGCGGCCTTTGGATTTTGTGGTGTCTGGTCGGCAAAAGTGGTTGGTGTCGTGGGCGCAGCAATGTATCCGAGAAGGAGTTGCACACAGGGTTATTGATCGTGGTCTTAGGGGGAGAATTGCGGATGATGGATTGCGTATCTTTCAGGATATTACTCCGCAATGCTTGCATGAACGCCCTGATAAACGACCTACCATGGCTGAAGTGGTGGCCAAGCTAGAAGCTGCTTTGAAATCGCAATTTACCACGTATTCTTCTTCTTCGGAGGATGATGAGTTCATAAAGATATTCTTTGGCCAAGGTAAGGATCAATAAACAACCTTAAACTGTACTATCTGTTTGTTTTTGGTATTTTGGGAAGTGCAGGATAGGTTAATTATATTGCTTTTGTTTATTTTATTTCATTTCAGTTTCCAATTCAAGTTCTTATTCAAACTCAGATGCAGACTCACTTAGGTATCCTTGAGTTTAAATCCCTTAATATTCTCTTTTTATGTGTCTTGAATTTCAGTTATATTTTTGTATAATTTTTACAATTTTACTCTCCGACAGGCGCACAGTTGAGACAGGGTCGGGTAAGGGTGACACCACCAAACATGTATGTATTTCCTATCATCTTCTTAGACCACCTTAATTCCTGTGTATTGTATATAGTGATAGAATAATTTGTACAGGATCCCGACTCAGAGTCAAACACCACCGCTGTAAGGAGGTCTAAATCCTCGTATAAATACAGCGGTTTAGATGTACCTGGTGAACTCCACAGCATTTCTGAAACATCTAATGGTGTTTCTGAGTTGGACAAACTGGCCAGGAGAATGAACCCACCCAGGTAACAAACTATTGATATGTTCCTTTGTTACTTTTTCTTGAAACCATAGAGTTGCATATCCTTGAAGTTTAAATATATTCAATCTCTTTGTCAGTGTTGTGGTTGATAATGAATCGTGCGAGAATGCTACTGTCATAGAGGTACTTGATAATGGCTATGACAATCCATGTACTTCAATATAGGGATGAGCTCGGTACCGTCCGGTACCGGTACCGAAAGAACCGGTACCCGAAAATCGTCAAAAAGTGGGTACCGGTACCGGTACCGAATATACCCGGTTCGGTAACGGTTCGGTACCGGTTCAATATGTGAATGATGAGAAACTAGCACAATTTGTTGCCTCCTCCGTCTATTAATCAAGATTTTTCATTGATATATCCGTTTGTAGGTTGTTTTGTAACTTATTGGGCGACCATATTACTTGTTATGCAGGTTAATGGTGCTAGCACACTAGGAGTACTATTAGAACTTTTACAAGTTTTGATTGATTTTGATCTCAAAATCACTAAATTTTCCAGGACTAATGATGGATCTTGGTTTATGGATGGTATAACATGTTCTTTTCTCTCGACTCCTCGACCCATATTTGTTCTTGTTATACCCAACATTTGATTTGATGACATTCTTGGTCCTACAGTTTTCTATGTTATTGGTCATGGAGGGAACAAAATCACAGATGAAGACAAAATACAGAGCATAAAGGAGGTGAGTTGTCTTTTGTTGTTTTAGATGAAACATAAAATGTTCTGGTATATGATTTACAAACATGTTTTTGGTTGATTGTTTACAAATCAAACAATGGTTTTTACAAAAAAAATCTCTTTGATTAAATTGAAGGTACATAAATCTTAAACATATAATCCCGAACATCTCGAACAAGTAACCTACTCCTATAAGGAAACCAAATAAAAGAAAACTAATATAAATCCTAACTCTTCCTAGTAAAATAAATACACATAAAATAAACAAAATCCTCTAACTTTTGAGTATTGACAAGATTAGTTCCAACAATCACCCCCTAATCATGTCAAGTTCCTCCTAGGTCTTGAATACCAAGTAAGACCCGAAGTTCTTCCACTTCAAATACTTGGTCTCCTTGTGTTCGCTTTGCGTCAACACCTTTGTTGCACCTGACAAACCACCGCACCCCTGTTTTTTGACTCCTTTGGGATCGCATCCAAAACTTGTCCAAACACTTGAACCATTAACCACAAACAAAGCAACATCCTTTCTCTTCCACCTTGATCAAACCTGCTACTTCACCACCTTTGAAGTTGATCCGATCTAAAAACTGCACTACACCTAGGTTTCACCCTCTTGCACCTGCAAACCTCCAAATTTGATAAACCGCTCTAATACCAATTGGTTGTTTTGTTATTAATAAACAAAAAAACAAAGTTACTTTTTTTTAAGGAATAATGGATTTTAATAATCCTAACTATTAACCGTTGCAGGCAACGATCCCAACTTCTAAAATAACTGGTGGTGGTCCCACTTTTTCATATATTGTAAACTAATGGACCTTTACTAAACTAGAAAGGTTAAGGGGACAACAAGAAATTAAGATTCTGTTAGTAAAGATCCATTAGTTTACAATATGTGAAAAGGTGGGACCACTACGGGGTATTTTTGAAGTTGAGACCGTATAGTTTTGGATTTTTTAAAAATCCAAGAAAAACTAATATAAATCCTAACTCTTCCTAGTAAAATAAAATACACATAAAATAAACAAAATCCTCTAACTTTTGAGTATTGACAAGATTAGTTCCAACAATCACCCCCTAATCATGTCAAGTTCCTCCTAGGTCTTGAATACCAAGTAAGACCCGAAGTTCTTCCACTTCAATACTTGGTCTCTTGTGTTCGCTTTGCGTCAACACCTTTGTTGCACCTGACAAACCACCGCACCCCTGTTTTTTGACTCCTCTGGGATCGCATCCAAAACTTGTCCAAACACTTGAACCATTAACCACAAACAAAGCAACATCCTTTCTCTTCCACCTTGATCAAACCTGCTACTTCAACCACCTTTGAAGTTGATCCGATCTAAAACTGCACTACACCTGGGTTTTCACCCTCTTGCACCTGCAAACCTCCAAATTTGATAAACCGCTCTAATACCAAATTGTTGTTTTGTTATTAATAAACAAAAAAACAAAGTTACTTTTTTTTAAGGAATAATGGATTTTAATAATCCTAACTATTAACCGTTGGCAGGCAACGATCCCAACTTCTAAAATAACTGGTGGTGGTCCCACTTTTTCATATATTGTAAACTAATGGACCTTTACTAAACTAGAAAGGTTAAGGGGACAATAAGAAATTAAATTCTGTTAGTAAAGATCCATTAGTTTACAATATGTGAAAAGGTGGGACCACTACGGGGTATTTTTGAAGTTGAGACCGTATAGTTTGGATTTTTAAAATCCAATAGTCCTTTTTTATTATTTCAAAAACAACAGAAACAACACAAAAAACTTTTCTTTTGATAACTTTGAATTTGAGAATCACATTAAAGTGTAATGACCTTATCCTTAATTTCTTCATTCAATAATGACTTCAAATAACAAAAGCAACATGAAATCTGATTCTAATTAAACGTTCAATCCCAATTTGTCGCCATTGGAATGGACTTAATTTGCCGATGCTTTTATTGAATGGGTTATTGGATTTTAATAATTCTAAGTTTCACCGGCCGATAATAATCCCAACTCTAAAAATTCCCTCAACGATCCCAACAATCTGATCGATAATAACAAACCTCCCAAATTGATGAACCCGCTTTGATACCACTTGTTGGAAACGAGACCTTCTTCAACATAATCAAACAATGGATTTAACAAGAAAAAACTCTTTGATTAAAATTAAATGTACATAAACCCTAAACATATAATCCCTTTTTACCCTGAATCCGAACAAGTAATCTACTCCTATAAGGAAACCAAATAAATAAAACTAATATAAATCATAAATCTTCCTACTAAAATAAAATAAACAATTTAAATCCTCCAACTTTTGAGTATTGACAAGATTAGTTCCAACAGTTACAACTGTACTTAAGCAAGGCCTAGTTGTAAGACAGATTATCGATGAAATGTAATAACTTTCGCTATCTCTGTGTTTCTTTCTCAAGTTACTTTGATATGCAACAATTGTTCTTATATATAATTTACAGGCTCTTCACGTATATTTGAGCTCCACGCCATCCAGAGGACGAAAGTGCAACGAGAGACCTATTCCATATGGCCACACAACACTAGAGTTAATAGGAAATGATAGACCCGGGTTAATTTCAGAACTAAGTGCTATAATCAGTGATTTACAGTGTAATGTGGTGACTGCTGAAATATGGACCCACAACACTAGGCTGGCGGCTGTGATGCATGTCAGTGACAAACAGACCAAATCTGCCATTATTGAACCAGAGAAGCTTTCCAAAATCAAGAAAGTTCTGTTGATTGTTCTTCAGGGAGGTCATGATAACAGGGAAGCAATGATTCGAGACTCTAATGGGTGTACATGGATCGACAGAAAGCTTCATCAAATAATGTCAGCTGATAAATATTTTGAACCCGAACCAACCTTAAACGATAAAAGAAGCCATAAACTGGATGTTGTTAGCTGGAATGATGATAATTACTCAGCAATCAGTATTTGGTGCAAACACACGCCTAAGGTTTTATTTGATACAATTTGTACACTGACAGAACTCGGGTATTTTGTTTTTCATGGAAACTTTTATGCTGATGGGGCCAAAGCATACCAAATGGTTAGTCATGTACAAAACCTTTTATTCTATTTATTCAAAAATATACAGACTTATAAGGATTCTTGGCCACATATGTAGGAATTTTGGATCAGACATATTGATGGATCACCCTTCAAATCAGATGCAGAGAGACAAAAAGTAATAAAATTTCTTGAAGCTGCGATCGAGAGAAGAGTTTCCACGGTAAGCATGATATACATTATCTTTTTCAGTTGTATTTTTTCGTTTGTTTTGTTTGCTTTGATGTAAATTTACGAGTTAACATAGATTGTACTCGCGATACAGGGATTAAAGATAGAGATACGTACAAAAGACAGAGTCGGGTTATTATCTGACGTGACTCGCATCATGCGTGAAAACAGCCTAAACATCACACGAGCTGAAATTGCAACAACAGGTGACAAAGCTGTGTTCTCCTTTCACTTGGATGATAACCTGGGATATCCGGTAGATCCCAAGATTATAGATTATGTCAGGAAGGAAATCGGGGAGAATATACTTCAAGTAAAAGGTAACCGTAAAGGTTTATATCAAGCCGTTGAGGAATCATTCACCCGGTCTTCATTTAAAGATGTTTTGAACACTTTTCTCAGTTGGTTGAGATTCTCTGAACATCAGGTGTCTTTCCTTCCAAGTTAGACCTATAACAATGCTACATGTAAATAGTCGCATGTCTACTTCAGGAATATGATGCATATATGTTGCATTTCTAGTAGTTTAATTAATTGTAATCCACATTCTTTGTGTACATAACATATTAAGTATCTCAGTTATGCTATCTTTCAATAAGGATAGATTTGGTCACAAACTATTTCAGGTATTAATGTTATAATGTTATAATGACTGTAAGTTCAAGATTCTTTGTTCCATTGATGCATACATGGAAAAAAAATATATATACATCATAGTTATTAATGCCTATGAGACTCGTTTGTATACAGTATATATGTGTAATGGTCTACTCTATACACAGGTATATGCATTATGAACATAGAATCAATATACATATACAATTGCTGGTTTAATTATGCCAAAAGTAGTTTAAAGTTTGGTGAAAGTAATAAAATCTTTACACCTAAATTGTCTGTTACAATCAGCATATGTTTCTGAAATGATATACAGAAAATGAAGATTGCAATGTAAACTAACAAGATGATGATCAAGAATGGATTAAAAATATTTTATACAAAAGGGTTAATTCTGGGAAACGGTTTAATTCCCAAGTTACTCATACGGCGTTCATAAGGAAAGCTGAATTGACTGCCAAAGAGGAATCTGCTGGAAGGTTCTTGAGTTTGATTCAAATCTTGAGGGTTGTATTTCACTTCAAGAATTGTCGCTCCTATTTCTCTCCTAATTGAATGAATAATCTTTGAGTCGACGGTTGGTGTGGACAGCATCTTGAGTGACCGCAATATTGGCTCCTACATCATCATTACTGATTACTGTGAGCACACTGCAAAGTCTTTTCTTTTTATTATAGAGTCTCATGGGGTTGGTAACAGCTGCCCCTGATTTTTCATCAGTTAATAGAATAATGAATGCAGAAATTGTGTTGTGAGTCCATACGCTGAGCTTCACGACATTACACCGTAAATCTAATAGAATCGTGCACACTTCTGAAAGTAGTCTGGGTCTATCACTTCCTATTAACTCAATTACTGTGAGGTCCGCTCTGGTTGGCAACCCAATAGACTTCATTGAGCCTGGAAAGCTAGTGCCTGAGTCAAGAACCTGAAACCATCTCTAAACGATCAGGGTGTTTGAACTTTAAAGGACTTGTACCGTACAGCTACTATATGTCAAAAGAATAGAATCGGTATAGAACAAGAATAAAAATATTTGGTTAACTCCCAATTGTATTATAACCAAATTGCAATTAGCTCAAAAACTTGATTAACAATGATACCACAACTCGGTATATATAGACTAGCCTAGACTTGTTTATTGCAACCTCCAATCGAATGACTAGATTATCAAATTACTAAAATTTGGGATCCTAGACAACTTGTTATTGGATTGCTTAGCCGACACTCCCATCATCGACTTGTGATTCAAGGAATTAAACGTCAACCCAATGTATATGCAGGGAATGTGGGATGAAAATCAGGACCAAACATATCAAACCTCAAACCTTGTTATACTAACCCACTAGCGAGTGCGGAATCCAAGCTAGCGAGCAAACCCGGATTAAGCAAGTATAAACACAAACACACACGGGTTCACCGATTAACACAACTTGTATTAATGCAAATGAAGGTTTCGGTTACAAGCACAATGTTTACAAACCTAACTTGTAAACTCTCAAAGTGTGTGTGTGAGTTCCGGACAGAAAGCTCTCAAGACTATCTCTCGGATGTGTGTGTTCTATCTGTCTTGGTGTCTAACTGAAATACAACACACTGCATGGGTATATATACCCATACACAGCAGGTCTTGGTCGAAGGATCCGATAGATGGTCCGAAGGATCATCTATCGATGACAACATGTTCGAATGATCAGCAATGACCTCGAAGGATGATCCTTCGAGGTCCAACAATTCGAAGCATATCTTTCGAGAACCTCGAAGGATCAACAGTATCCTTCGAGGCTATCCTTCGATTCAGACTAGCATATTACAAACAGATTGACCAAGTCAAACTAGGAGGATAGTTGACTTGGTCAACTTACAGACTAAACTTTGGACATCGTTTATATACAGACCGAATACAGACAAAGTACAGACACAAGTGCACCAACAAACTCCCCCTTGGCTGTAGCTTTGTCTTTATCTTCTATAGTTGTAGACTCGTCTCGAACTTCGACGGTCTTTGGTCTTCGAGTTCCCAAAACTCTGATGTCCTTTCAAGTCTTCAATGTCGGAGGATCTTCAAAGTCTTCACGCCTTGAAAGCAGAGAGTGTATCAACAAACTACCCGTATCATGTAGGAAGTGTGTTGACAAACTCCCCCTTAACATAAGCTCCCCCTTGAGTTATGCTCGTGAAATACTTTAACTTTATGAAGTGAGATCCTTGTGGTGTTGATGATGGCCAGCGGCAACTCGATCATATTCATCTTTTGAGCGCCTTCTCGTCGTGTCTTCATTCCAAAGCTTGTCATCGACCATGTTCTCCTAGCCTTTAGAATATGCACATGCAAGAAATCTAAACGCATAATGAGAACAACTACTTGGAATATAGTTAATCATAAACAAGTGACACACTCATGACCATTATCACAATCAAACACCGTCCGACAGTTTGAAAGTTTAATAAATTTCTCGATTTTAGTCTTTAACTTTCAAAAACATGCAAATTTCGACCGTTTATGAAGATTTAGTCAATTCGGTTTTCGTTCAGGTTTCAGGTAACGAAGACTCGAGCTCCAACATCGTACGATCGAAAATAAAGTAGAAAGAAAATCTTTTTGGCTTTTATAAAGTTTATATTAAAACACGGATTTTAGGCGTGTTTTTGAAATTAAAAGACAACAATTTTAGAATCCTTTGAGTGTTATCAAACGACATCACCGCTAATGTCGTGCTGATATGCACCAAACGACGAAACTGTTTAAAAGAAATAATAAAAGTTAAGCAGTAAATAAATAAATATATACAAACATTCTTTTTGCGAGTTTCGAGGGTAAGAGAATCATATCAGTGTACGGTCATGCCAAAACACTCTTGTTGTTCAGTTAGTTAACATTAAGATAAGCATCCTATAACAATTATCGGTATTGTTGTCCACTTAAGCTCAACTTATCAGATGTAATCATGGCGAGGGGATACGTTAAGGTATGATTTATACTTACCGACCGGTGTTCATCCACATCACGACACATTCCCGTATCAAGGTATGCACGAGAGTTCATCTTACCGGTGAGTATACTGATTATCATCTGTTTGACCGTATAAAATGTGAGATACTCACTTATTTTGAATTGAAAACAAGTCCTATGTGATATAATCACTTATTGATGAGGAACTTGATTTTCGTATGCATGAGGGCACAGGTGCAAGTCCGTGAACAGGTCAGTACTTCCGTACAGCAGAGAGACGAACTTGACACCCGGATAAATGTGATATTTTATCACTTATTTGATTTGGACATGTGATTGTTTATCACTTATTGAGGTCGAATGCAGTATGAATATGTACACGTATGTATAGTATCATGGAAGATCTAGACTTGCGTCCCCGTTATTTTTCGGTAAAAGATACAACCATGATACCCAGATGATAAGCAGCATAAAGACCGAATATCTCAGAACCTCGGCAATCTATCAAACGAAATTTCGGTACTAAGACCATATGCCAATGAATGGTTCCCACCTGGTCTTCAGTCGATTAAGATTTATATCACCCTGCACACTTTAAAATGATTGTGAGCCTACCGATACATCTTATATAGAGCTGCTTATCGTTTTTCATTTAAGGTTTAAAGAGGTTTGGATAGACCACTGATGTACTATCATTTTCTCTTTTGCTCTCCAGGAAACTCATTTTTGTTTTTCTATTGTTTTTTTGTTTTTGAAATTTTTCGATGTTTTTAGATTTTCAGATTTTTGGATTTACTCCCCCTAAAATCAATAAACTAAGAGAAATTTAAAAACACACAAAGATATTTACAAAAATGATTTTCCGATGTTGATTTACTCTTGCTTGACCTTAATGCCGTTTACCAATAATAAGAAGTCAAATCTGGATTTGTCAAAAGCTTTGGTAAATAAGTCGGCACGTTGGTCATCGGTGTGGACCATAACAACATTGACGAGTTTCATAAAGAAACAATCACGTGTGAGGTGATATTCGAGATCAACGTGTCAGGCCAAAGAGTACTGTTCGAGATAATAATAATTCACAAAGTAGCTTAAATATCGACAAGTATAGGAGAGATTAAGAATTTAAAGGCGTATCCTGCAACTGTTCCGTGCATTGCAAGGAATCTAAGCACTCTCCCAACTGGATATCCACCCGGTGTGGACTTCAAAGTCGAATTTGCAGTTACTGAGAAATCTCTTGACAGCAAAAAAATCATAAACCTCCGGGTCCGGCTGGTCTTCCACATTGTACCAGCGAAGGTCTTTGACTTTCTCTTTCAGAAATGGTGTGCGGATGTTCAATCCATGCAAAGGCATCGGCACACATTTCACTTCATTCGTTCCTGAGGACCCGATCAAAAACCAGAATGACCAAATTTTTGGCACGTTCTTCATTTGGTCGAATTATGCACCATCATTCAAACACATTCTTTCATCAGACTTTTTGTGTTCTTTTCTTCTTCCCTCCCTCCACCAAAGGCAACAATTTCTTCTGTCGCCTATCTTGTGCAAGGACATTCCACTATCAACAATCCTAAGACTATCAATAGTTCCTCCTGGAACTTCCTGCACACTCACTCAGAGATTAGTTGGAGAGTGGGACCCAAGCCATTGTGGTCTTGGGTCTTCCATTTTCATCAATGACAATAACTTCTTGTCTTTGATGGTTTGTAAATTGTGATGGTCCCCCTGATTCAGTAACCGATTTAGGTTTCCATGTCTGTTTTGTTTTATCAGTGTCATTCTTTAAAATTTTAACTTCATTACAGTTTGAAGTTTTTGAATTTGTTGATTTTACAGAAACAGATTGCTTTTGAACCACATTGGTTTTAATTACTTTTTCAATCCTTTTGACCTGTTGGCGTTTCTGCTTCTTCTCCCTTTCTTTTACAAGTCGGGGATCTTGTTTTGTGGAAACAGATGGCTTACGGTCAGTCTTGCCACGGGGATCATCAACCTTTCCTTTTTGCTTATGAAGATAAGGGCAATTTCGAATTATATGCCCAATGGTTCCACACTCAAAACATGATCTTCGTTCAACATACCTCGAAGAATCATGTGTTCTCTTAGCCGATGATGTTGAACTTTGTGAACCCGAGGTACTAGGCTGTGAACTGTTTTGTTCATTTCTTTTCAAAACAGTAGCTTTCTTGACAAAATCTAAGTTAGATTTATTTTCAAACGTTTCAATTTTATCCGTTCCCGTCGATTTCACAAAGTTAACATTTTTCTTCTTCTTTTGATTCGGCTTCTTCTGGACTTGAGCCGGTGCCTTTCCTTTGGGCTTGGTGTGATTTTGCTGTTTTGGCATTGCTGGTAATTTCTTGTTGCCAAATTGTTTTCGAACTTCAGCCTTTGGGATTGGAGGACACTGTGTAACTGTAACATGTGGTCCTTTCTTCCCCAAAAACTTACTTGTCGAATTTTCAAAGACTTTATCGATTAAGGATTGATTAACGTTCTTAATAGGAAAATCTTTGTCTGAGTAAATTTTATCATCACCAACCAAAGTGTACAGCAAGGTCACACTCTCCGACTCCTTCTCAGACGAGGACTCAGTTGCAACAGTCTTAGCGGGTTTGACAGGGGGATCACATAGAATGTGATTCTCAAGAGGTATGTCCTCATTTTTGACTACCGCATCAGACTTTGCTGGAGCAGCATCATCAGATTCATCATCTGAAGAATCAGCATCCTCAACCTCAACTAGAGGATCCTGTTTCTGTTCAGCAGTTACAGATGTATCTGCTGACACATTTGAATCTGAGGATACTTCTTTCTGGTATCCGAGTCCTGCTGCAAACTCCTTTACATCAAGAGGAACAGATGGTTCGAAGAACACTCTATCCTCCTCATCAGGCATGGCATCATAATTGTGTCTGACTGGTGGTGGACATTTTTTGTATCCTATGCATGTGACATCCTTCTTTTCTTTCTGAACGTCAATGATGTGATCCAACACGTAGCTAGAGCTCAAATAGCTGTCTAGCTTGAGTTGGATTGCCTCACTTTCCGTTTTTACACAGACCATTTCTTTTTGCATTGCTTCAAGACGTGAGATGTACAAATTAATGTCCGTTTGTTTTCTGGAAACCATTTTAGTCAATTCAGTTTTGTCTTTCTTTAATGTCTCAATCATTGACTTAAATTCCTTTTCATGGTTTTCATAAAACATATTGGCTTCTGTGCATTTTGAAAGATCCACAGTCAACTTCTGATTGTGGATGAATGTCACATCATATTTTTCTTGCAAAGCCTCGTGTTTGCTTTGCAATGCACACCACTCATCATTCAAGGAACCATGTTTGTCTTGCAAGTCAAACAAACTAGCTTGTAAAGCATCATGTTTGGCTTGCAACTCAGACATGTTTGCCTCTAACTCAACACATTTAGCCTGCAAGCTATCACAGTTATCACAGTTTACAGCAATGGGTTCATCGACACATACCAGACTTGAAGAACTGTCGACATTAGCCATAAAGGCTGAATGGAGAGAAGACGAAGTACAAGCAGCTTGGTCCACCAGAATAGATCTTCCAACACTTAGTGCTGCAGCTTCATCCAAACGTTCATCAATATCAGCATCAGCCGAGACACCAGATGTCTCACTCACATTCTCATCGCCTGACCCAGATGAATCTTCATCAACACTCCTGCTGTACCCAGAAGAGTCTTCATCCTCAGAAGATTCACCACCACTGGCGGAAGATTCTCCACCACTGGTGTTAACTACATCCTTCACAACTTGAGCAAAGCAAGCTGTACCATTAGGAGCATCACCACCAAACTGGATTGACCAGTCGCAACCTTCATCCATCTGAACTACAAGTGCCCGGTTGGCTTGATTGTTGACAGGCACTAATGTACGTTCATTATTTCTGTTCTGGTTCTGCTGGTTGCCCTGGTTTCTGAAGGGGTTCTGGTTTCCATGCTGTGCTGGCTTTGCACATTCCCGTTTAAAGTGACCCCGTTCACCACAGTTGAAGCACTTTACTGCTTGTTTATCAAACCCATACTTGGTGTCTCTCTTACTTTCCAAGCTGGTTCTGCCAGTACTTTCCAACCAATCCTTTGCTCTTCTCACAGCGCTAGCAAAGGCCCACTTGATATCCATCAAGTCCATCTCTTCTTTATCTATCTGCCGATAGTCTTCCTGTGTCAGATTAATGTTGCCAATCTGACCTTCTATCAACCCACAGTACGCGCTCACTATAGTGTTAAGTAGCTCCATGTGTTCCTTGGCTACTTCTACACTGACTTTGGAGAAGCTTGAAGTGTCTAGCTGTACTGTATTTGGCTTTGATTGTTGACTAGCAGATGATGTTCCTCCATAACATGCACGTTGTTGTTGAGCAGGAGGCGGAGGAGGAGGTGGTTGGATTGGATTTCCAAATATGTCTGTGGTGGGAGGCGGCTTAACATGAACTTGTATTGGATTGCCAAAACAATCTGTGCTTGTGACAAACGCCGTTTGAATTGGAGCATGTGAACCAGTTCTTGCAGACGAAGAGCTGGAAGTTCCATAATACATTTCTGGATTCTGTGGCAATGGAACTCTCTTTGCCTTCAATGTTTCCTCCTGATCCTTGTTTTCCAAAAGCTGCACGAAGTCGTTAAAACTTGTAGTTCTCAACGCTCCGTTATACTTAAGGATTTCCAAGAAACTACTCCATTGAGGAGGTAAGGCATCAGCAAACTTCTTTACCACCTCTGCTTGAGTTGTTGTAACTCCAAAATTGTTCAACTCAGTAAGCAGGTGATAGAAACGACTTGTCATGTCTCCCAGAGACTCCTTATCCATGCAAGCGAAGCTGTCAAATTCTTTCTTGAGCAGATCATGACGCAACTGACGTGTTGCTTCATTCCCTACTCCTCTTTTTTTCAACCCGTCCCACAACTTCTTAGTTGTCTTGAAGCTGACAAACTGGTGATAAATATCCTTGCTCAAAGCCTGGGTGAGAATGGCGTATGCTTTCTTTTCCAGATCATACGTTTTCTTTTTATCTTCGGGAAGATCAGCAAATGACGCAGTCTCTGAAGCAGCAACCTCTATGGCTTGATCGAAATCTGTGGTGAAACGTATCCACAGTTCCGTATTTTGACCAAGAACATATGTTTTAAACCTCTCAGCCCATCCTGGATATTCATTCAAACTCATCAGTTTTGGGGGTCGATTCAAACTTCCTGTTTCGCTTTCGCTTAATAAGATACTTTGTACACTCGGAGTTTGACCCGTTACTAATGCCCATTGATTTGATGGTAAAGCATTTGCTTGTGAAGATGTAGATACTGGAGATTCGGCCCATGATGGTGATAGACTTGTACACGTGTACTTTCCACTATCAGGAGCCGGTGTACCCCACCATGAAGGAGTAACACCAGAACTGGTATATTTTCCACTGTCTGGAGCAGGATTCCACCAACTCGGATTCATCTTTGACAAGAAAAATAAATTCTAAGTCAAAGTCACGAAGGATGATGGCCACCCGAAAGATCACACAGCCGAAGGATCCTGGTCGAAAGATCTGAAATCACAGAAACTAGTTAACAATAAACTCACCACAATCGAAAGATCAACTATTGTTCGAAGGATCAACAGTTCTCGAAAGATTACTGTTGAATCTCGAACAATAATTTCGAAAGATTCAAGAACTCGAAGGATTCCCTTTTGAAAGATCCTTATCTTTCGAGTTAAATCCTTATCTTTCGGACACTGTCTTTCGAATAGATTCCTTGGTCGAAAGATATGTTTCGGACTTCGAAGGATGTGTCGAAAGATGATGATCTATCGTGCCTTCCTTGATCGAAAGATGATCTTTCGATGTCGAAGGATATCTTTCGAAGTCGAAGGATATCTTTCGAATGTGCACTGACACACTGACACAGATGTGACGGGTTGGTGAAAAGGTGATGGGTTGGTAAGTCAACTTTCGGCAAAAGGGTATGGCAGGCTGACAACTTTCCCACCAACCAAGATTTTGAAAGATAATTTGCCCAAAAAGGAAACCTTATCCAAAAACCAGTCACCGGAGCTTTAACCGGAATAATCGCCGGAAAACACAAAGTCACCTAAAAACAAGTTTTAAGTTACCCAACCCACTTATGAACACTCCCGGTAAGTTTAAAACACGTTTTCCAGTTTAAAAGTGTAGAAAAACCAACAAAAACGGGTGTTAAACCAAGTGTTCAAACACACACCAAGAACTTGAAAAACCCGGTTTTAAACAAGGTAAAGAGCCAAGCTCTGATACCACTTGTAGGTCCCTTTTTGTCGGATGACGAACCTCAAACCTTGTTATACTAACCCACTAGCGAGTGCGGAATCCAAGCTAGCGAGCAAACCGGGATTAAGCAAGTATAAATACAAACACACACGGGTTCACCGATTAACACAACTTGTATTAATGCAAATGAAGGTTTCGGTTACAAGCACAATGTTTACAAACCTAACTTGTAAACTCTCAAAGTGTGTGTGTGAGTTCCGGACAGAAAGCTCTCAAGACTATCTCTCGGATGTGTGTGTTCTATCTGTCTTGGTGTCTAACTGAAATACAACACACTGCATGGGTATATATACCCATACACAGCAGGTCTTGGTCGAAGGATCCGATAGATGGTCCGAAGGATCATCTATCGATGACAACATGTTCGAATGATCAGCAATGACCTCGAAGGATGATCCTTCGAGGTCCAACAATTCGAAGCATATCTTTCGAGAACCTCGAAGGATCAACAGTATCCTTCGAGGCTATCCTTCGATTCAGACTAGCATATTACAAACAGATTGACTAAGTCAAACTAGGAGGATAGTTGACTTGGTCAACTTACAGACTAAACTTTGGACATCGTTTATATACAGACCGAATACAGACAAAGTACAGACACAAGTGCACCAACAAATTGTCAACGAAGACTGATGTGTATTCATTTGGTGTGGTGTTGCTGGAAGTGCTTTGTGGTCGGCGGCCTTTGGATTTTGTGGTGTCTGGTCGGCAAAAGTGGTTGGTGTCGTGGGCGCAGCAATGTATCCGAGAAGGAGTTGCACACAGGGTTATTGATCGTGGTCTTAGGGGGAGAATTGCGGATGATGGATTGCGTATCTTTCAGGATATTACTCCGCAATGCTTGCATGAACGCCCTGATAAACGACCTACCATGGCTGAAGTGGTGGCCAAGCTAGAAGCTGCTTTGAAATCGCAATTTACCACGTATTCTTCTTCTTCGGAGGATGATGAGTTCATAAAGATATTCTTTGGCCAAGGTAAGGATCAATAAACAACCTTAAACTGTACTATCTGTTTGTTTTTGGTATTTTGGGAAGTGCAGGATAGGTTAATTATATTGCTTTTGTTTATTTTATTTCATTTCAGTTTCCAATTCAAGTTCTTATTCAAACTCAGATGCAGACTCACTTAGGTATCCTTGAGTTTAAATCCCTTAATATTCTCTTTTTATGTGTCTTGAATTTCAGTTATATTTTTGTATAATTTTTACAATTTTACTCTCCGACAGGCGCACAGTTGAGACAGGGTCGGGTAAGGGTGACACCACCAAACATGTATGTATTTCCTATCATCTTCTTAGACCACCTTAATTCCTGTGTATTGTATATAGTGATAGAATAATTTGTACAGGATCCCGACTCAGAGTCAAACACCACCGCTGTAAGGAGGTCTAAATCCTCGTATAAATACAGCGGTTTAGATGTACCTGGTGAACTCCACAGCATTTCTGAAACATCTAATGGTGTTTCTGAGTTGGACAAACTGGCCAGGAGAATGAACCCACCCAGGTAACAAACTATTGATATGTTCCTTTGTTACTTTTTCTTGAAACCATAGAGTTGCATATCCTTGAAGTTTAAATATATTCAATCTCTTTGTCAGTGTTGTGGTTGATAATGAATCGTGCGAGAATGCTACTGTCATAGAGGTACTTGATAATGGCTATGACAATCCATGTACTTCAATATAGGGATGAGCTCGGTACCGTCCGGTACCGGTACCGAAAGAACCGGTACCGAAAATCGTCAAAAGTGGGTACCGGTACCGGTACCGAATATACCCGGTTCGGTACGGTTCGGTACCGGTTCAATATGTGAATGATGAGAAACTAGCACAATTTGTTGCCTCCTCCGTCTATTAATCAAGATTTTTCATTGATATATCCGTTTGTAGGTTGTTTTGTAACTTATTGGGCGACCATATTACTTGTTATGCAGGTTAATGGTGCTAGCACACTAGGAGTACTATTAGAACTTTTACAAGTTTTGATTGATTTTGATCTCAAAATCACTAAATTTTCCAGGACTAATGATGGATCTTGGTTTATGGATGGTATAACATGTTCTTTTCTCTCGACTCCTCGACCCATATTTGTTCTTGTTATACCCAACATTTGATTTGATGACATTCTTGGTCCTACAGTTTTCTATGTTATTGGTCATGGAGGGAACAAAATCACAGATGAAGACAAAATACAGAGCATAAAGGAGGTGAGTTGTCTTTTGTTGTTTTAGATGAAACATAAAATGTTCTGGTATATGATTTACAAACATGTTTTTGGTTGATTGTTTTACAAATCAAACAATGGTTTTTACAAAAAAAATCTCTTTGATTAAATTGAAGGTACATAAATCTTAAACATATAATCCCGAACATCTCGAACAAGTAACCTACTCCTATAAGGAAACCAAATAAAAGAAAACTAATATAAATCCTAACTCTTCCTAGTAAAATAAAATACACATAAAATAAACAAAATCCTCTAACTTTTGAGTATTGACAAGATTAGTTCCAACAATCACCCCCTAATCATGTCAAGTTCCTCCTAGGTCTTGAATACCAAGTAAGACCCGAAGTTCTTCCACTTCAATACTTGGTCTCTTGTGTTCGCTTTGCGTCAACACCTTTGTTGCACCTGACAAACCACCGCACCCCTGTTTTTTGACTCCTTTGGGATCGCATCCAAAACTTGTCCAAACACTTGAACCATTAACCACAAACAAAGCAACATCCTTTCTCTTCCACCTTGATCAAACCTGCTACTTCACCACCTTTGAAGTTGATCCGATCTAAAACTGCACTACACCTAGGTTTTCACCCTCTTGCACCTGCAAACCTCCAAATTTGATAAACCGCTCTAATACCAATTGTTGTTTTGTTATTAATAAACAAAAAAACAAAGTTACTTTTTTTTTAAGGAATAATGGATTTTAATAATCCTAACTATTAACCGTTGGCAGGCAACGATCCCAACTTCTAAAATAACTGGTGGTGGTCCCACTTTTTCATATATTGTAAACTAATGGACCTTTACTAAACTAGAAAGGTTAAGGGGACAACAAGAAATTAAGATTCTGTTAGTAAAGATCCATTAGTTTACAATATGTGAAAAGGTGGGACCACTACGGGGTATTTTTGAAGTTGAGACCGTATAGTTTGGATTTTTTAAAATCCAAGAAAACTAATATAAATCCTAACTCTTCCTAGTAAAATAAAATACACATAAAATAAACAAAATCCTCTAACTTTTGAGTATTGACAAGATTAGTTCCAACAATCACCCCCTAATCATGTCAAGTTCCTCCTAGGTCTTGAATACCAAGTAAGACCCGAAGTTCTTCCACTTCAATACTTGGTCTCTTGTGTTCGCTTTGCGTCAACACCTTTGTTGCACCTGACAAACCACCGCACCCCTGTTTTTTGACTCCTCTGGGATCGCATCCAAAACTTGTCCAAACACTTGAACCATTAACCACAAACAAAGCAACATCCTTTCTCTTCCACCTTGATCAAACCTGCTACTTCACCACCTTTGAAGTTGATCCGATCTAAAACTGCACTACACCTGGGTTTTCACCCTCTTGCACCTGCAAACCTCCAAATTTGATAAACCGCTCTAATACCAATTGTTGTTTTGTTATTAATAAACAAAAAAACAAAGTTACTTTTTTTTTAAGGAATAATGGATTTTAATAATCCTAACTATTAACCGTTGGCAGGCAACGATCCCAACTTCTAAAATAACTGGTGGTGGTCCCACTTTTTCATATATTGTAAACTAATGGACCTTTACTAAACTAGAAAGGT
Organism: Helianthus annuus; assembly: GCF_002127325.2. Classification (NCBI taxonomy): domain Eukaryota; kingdom Viridiplantae; phylum Streptophyta; class Magnoliopsida; order Asterales; family Asteraceae; genus Helianthus; species Helianthus annuus. The sequence continues at coordinate 15,064,143 of NC_035440.2, forward strand.
TAAGGGGACAATAAGAAATTAAATTCTGTTAGTAAAGATCCATTAGTTTACAATATGTGAAAAGGTGGGACCACTACGGGGTATTTTTGAAGTTGAGACCGTATAGTTTGGATTTTTTAAAATCCAATAGTCCTTTTTTATTATTTCAAAAACAACAGAAACAACACAAAAAACTTTTCTTTTGATAACTTTGAATTTGAGAATCACATTAAAGTGTAATGACCTTATCCTTAATTTCTTCATTCAATAATGACTTCAAATAACAAAAGCAACATGAAATCTGATTCTAATTAAACGTTCAATCCCAATTTGTCGCCATTGGAATGGACTTAATTTGCCGATGCTTTTATTGAATGGGTTATTGGATTTTAATAATTCTAAGTTTCACCGGCCGATAATAATCCCAACTCTAAAAATTCCCTCAACGATCCCAACAATCTGATCGATAATAACAAACCTCCCAAATTGATGAACCCGCTTTGATACCACTTGTTGGAAACGAGACCTTCTTCAACATAATCAAACAATGGATTTAACAAGAAAAAACTCTTTGATTAAAATTAAATGTACATAAACCCTAAACATATAATCCCTTTTTACCCTGAATCCGAACAAGTAATCTACTCCTATAAGGAAACCAAATAAATAAAACTAATATAAATCATAAATCTTCCTACTAAAATAAAATAAACAATTTAAATCCTCCAACTTTTGAGTATTGACAAGATTAGTTCCAACAGTTACAACTGTACTTAAGCAAGGCCTAGTTGTAAGACAGATTATCGATGAAATGTAATAACTTTCGCTATCTCTGTGTTTCTTTCTCAAGTTACTTTGATATGCAACAATTGTTCTTATATATAATTTACAGGCTCTTCACGTATATTTGAGCTCCACGCCATCCAGAGGACGAAAGTGCAACGAGAGACCTATTCCATATGGCCACACAACACTAGAGTTAATAGGAAATGATAGACCCGGGTTAATTTCAGAACTAAGTGCTATAATCAGTGATTTACAGTGTAATGTGGTGACTGCTGAAATATGGACCCACAACACTAGGCTGGCGGCTGTGATGCATGTCAGTGACAAACAGACCAAATCTGCCATTATTGAACCAGAGAAGCTTTCCAAAATCAAGAAAGTTCTGTTGATTGTTCTTCAGGGAGGTCATGATAACAGGGAAGCAATGATTCGAGACTCTAATGGGTGTACATGGATCGACAGAAAGCTTCATCAAATAATGTCAGCTGATAAATATTTTGAACCCGAACCAACCTTAAACGATAAAAGAAGCCATAAACTGGATGTTGTTAGCTGGAATGATGATAATTACTCAGCAATCAGTATTTGGTGCAAACACACGCCTAAGGTTTTATTTGATACAATTTGTACACTGACAGAACTCGGGTATTTTGTTTTTCATGGAAACTTTTATGCTGATGGGGCCAAAGCATACCAAATGGTTAGTCATGTACAAAACCTTTTATTCTATTTATTCAAAAATATACAGACTTATAAGGATTCTTGGCCACATATGTAGGAATTTTGGATCAGACATATTGATGGATCACCCTTCAAATCAGATGCAGAGAGACAAAAAGTAATAAAATTTCTTGAAGCTGCGATCGAGAGAAGAGTTTCCACGGTAAGCATGATATACATTATCTTTTTCAGTTGTATTTTTTCGTTTGTTTTGTTTGCTTTGATGTAAATTTACGAGTTAACATAGATTGTACTCGCGATACAGGGATTAAAGATAGAGATACGTACAAAAGACAGAGTCGGGTTATTATCTGACGTGACTCGCATCATGCGTGAAAACAGCCTAAACATCACACGAGCTGAAATTGCAACAACAGGTGACAAAGCTGTGTTCTCCTTTCACTTGGATGATAACCTGGGATATCCGGTAGATCCCAAGATTATAGATTATGTCAGGAAGGAAATCGGGGAGAATATACTTCAAGTAAAAGGTAACCGTAAAGGTTTATATCAAGCCGTTGAGGAATCATTCACCCGGTCTTCATTTAAAGATGTTTTGAACACTTTTCTCAGTTGGTTGAGATTCTCTGAACATCAGGTGTCTTTCCTTCCAAGTTAGACCTATAACAATGCTACATGTAAATAGTCGCATGTCTACTTCAGGAATATGATGCATATATGTTGCATTTCTAGTAGTTTAATTAATTGTAATCCACATTCTTTGTGTACATAACATATTAAGTATCTCAGTTATGCTATCTTTCAATAAGGATAGATTTGGTCACAAACTATTTCAGGTATTAATGTTATAATGTTATAATGACTGTAAGTTCAAGATTCTTTGTTCCATTGATGCATACATGGAAAAAAAATATATATACATCATAGTTATTAATGCCTATGAGACTCGTTTGTATACAGTATATATGTGTAATGGTCTACTCTATACACAGGTATATGCATTATGAACATAGAATCAATATACATATACAATTGCTGGTTTAATTATGCCAAAAGTAGTTTAAAGTTTGGTGAAAGTAATAAAATCTTTACACCTAAATTGTCTGTTACAATCAGCATATGTTTCTGAAATGATATACAGAAAATGAAGATTGCAATGTAAACTAACAAGATGATGATCAAGAATGGATTAAAAATATTTTATACAAAAGGGTTAATTCTGGGAAACGGTTTAATTCCCAAGTTACTCATACGGCGTTCATAAGGAAAGCTGAATTGACTGCCAAAGAGGAATCTGCTGGAAGGTTCTTGAGTTTGATTCAAATCTTGAGGGTTGTATTTCACTTCAAGAATTGTCGCTCCTATTTCTCTCCTAATTGAATGAATAATCTTTGAGTCGACGGTTGGTGTGGACAGCATCTTGAGTGACCGCAATATTGGCTCCTACATCATCATTACTGATTACTGTGAGCACACTGCAGAGTCTTTTCTTTTTATTATAGAGTCTCATGGGGTTGGTAACAGCTGCCCCTGATTTTTCATCAGTTAATAGAATAATGAATGCAGAAATTGTGTTGTGAGTCCATACGCTGAGCTTCACGACATTACACCGTAAATCTAATAGAATCGTGCACACTTCTGAAAGTAGTCTGGGTCTATCACTTCCTATTAACTCAATTACTGTGAGGTCCGCTCTGGTTGGCAACCCAATAGACTTCATTGAGCCTGGAAAGCTAGTGCCTGAGTCAAGAACCTGAAACCATCTCTAAACGATCAGGGTGTTTGAACTTTAAAGGACTTGTACCGTACAGCTACTATATGTCAAAAGAATAGAATCGGTATAGAACAAGAATAAAAATATTTGGTTAACTCCCAATTGTATTATAACCAAATTGCAATTAGCTCAAAAACTTGATTAACAATGATACCACAACTCGGTATATATAGACTAGCCTAGACTTGTTTATTGCAACCTCCAATCGAATGACTAGATTATCAAATTACTAAAATTTGGGATCCTAGACAACTTGTTATTGGATTGCTTAGCCGACACTCCCATCATCGACTTGTGATTCAAGGAATTAAACGTCAACCCAATGTATATGCAGGGAATGTGGGATGAAAATCAGGACCAAACATATCAACAGAATATGTATAATAACTTTGTGGAATCTGAGCCAGGATCATGTAGAGAATCATCCAGTTAGCGTCGGGTAAAAGATTCTTGTTTTCATTGTATGCAGAATGAAGTTGGAATAGGAGGATGCGAGTAGGAAAAAATATAATATTATGAAAGACATGTGAAATCAGAGTATCAAGCTCAAAGGTATCTCAATTTCATATCAAGAAGTTATTATGTACAACACAATCTCATCTCTATGTATAGGAGATGTATAGGATAGCAACCATAGCTAATCGATGTAACTAACTCTACATACATACACAACTGTTGTAACTACTCTATATAAACACACACTAATATGCCCCCCTCAAGCTGAACCAAGAGCATCCACGTGAAGCTTGGACCACAGATTGTCAAAACGAACTCCGGACAATCCTTTGGTCAAAAGATCTGCAATCTGAAGTGTAGTGGAAACATACCGAACATGTAAAGTACCCGCCAAAACCATATCACGAATAAAATGCAAGTCAATCTCCAAGTGTTTGATGAAACACTGGGTTGACTGCAAGAATGTAGCCCCAATATTGTCACACCAAAGAGATGGTGGACAAGTAATCGTAATATGTAACTCATGCAAAATGGGCGTAATCCATCGAAACTCAGCAGCTGTATGAGCAAGAGCTCGGTACTCAGCCTTAGTACTCAACCTAGCAACTGTATGCTGTTTCTTGGAACTCCAACTGATGAGGTTGGGATCAAGAGAAACACAATAACCTGTGGTGGATCGTCGATCATCGGGACATCCAGCCCAGTCAGCATCACTATAAGCATGTAAATCAACACAAGTAGACCGACGTATACATAGCCCATGAGATACGGTACCCTTAAGATACCGTAAAATCCGCTTGACAGCGACCCAATGTCTATCAGTAGATGTCTCGAGAAACTGTGACACCTTACTGACCGCATAAGCAATCTCTGGTCGTTTCAACACAAAATATTGTAATGCACCAACAATGCTCCAATACATAGTAGGGTCAGATAAATGATCACTAGTATGTCTAGAAAGTTGTCTACCGGATGAGACAGGAGTAGATAATGGTTGACAATCAGGAAGACCAGTGCGCTATAGTAAATCAAGTAAGTAGTGCTACTGAGATAAGTGTAAAAGATCCTCAGAAAATGTAGCCTGAATGCCCAGAAAATATGACACCTGTCCTAAATCCTTGAACACAAACTGAGAATGTAAGCGCCTAATCAAGCCAGTAACAAAATAAGAAGAGCTCCCAGTAATAATGATGTCATCAACATAGATCAAGACAAAATAGAGTATCGAATCCTGATTGTAAACAAAGAGCGGTGGATAGCTTGGAAAACCAAGTTCTCGGAGCCTGCTTCAGGCCGTAAAGAGCCTTCAACAGGCGACAAACATAATGGGGTCTAGATGAGTCAACAAAGCCTGGGGGCTGGGTCATATAGAGTCTCAGAAATATCCCCATGTAAGAACGCATTGTTGACATCAACCTGACGAATTCCCCATGTAAGAACGCATTGTTGACATCAACCTGACGAATAGACCATTCTTGAGAGAAAGCGACTGAAAGAACAAGACGAATAGTAGTAGGTTTGACCACAGGACTAAGGGTCTCAATGTAGTCAATACCCTCAGTCTATTGAAAGCCCTTTGCAACAAGTCGGGCTTTGTATCTACTCATCGATCCATCAGGATTAAGCTTACAACCAATAATGTTAGCATCAGTGGGAGCCTGAACTAGACGTCAAGTCTGGTTGGCATGAAGAGCAACAATCTCAGCACACATCACATCCCACCAAACCGAGAGGTCTAGCTAGGGGGATTGAGAACCACACTAGGCCAGCTATTGTTAGCAATTCATAAGCAGTTTTTATACCACAATAGCAGGGTAGGTCGTTTGAGGTCAAGTCCCATGCGATTCAAAGTTTACCAAAATACCATGGGCTAGCTATAGAAGAACCATATATGCATCTTGGTTCTTATAATGCCAAATGCAACACCATTGGAGGTTAGGACTTTTCCAGTTCACCTTAGAGGATAGAGATCAACAGTGGTTCCAGTTTTTACCTTTCGCTTCCATTCGCACTTGGCATGAGATGCAACAACAATTTTTGGATGATTTCTATACAAGCCAAAGAATGAATGATGCGAGAAAGAACATAAGAAGTTTTCTTCAACAACCGAGTGAGTTATTCCATGAAGCCTTTACCCATTTAAAATGATGTTAAATAATTGCCCACATCATGACATCCGACTTTGGGAATTCCTAAACTCATTTTATGATGGATTGACACAAGAGGATGCTAGGGATTTGGATTCAATATCCAATGGTTCTTTTAGGACAAATGATGAACATGTAGACTGGGATTTCTGTGAAAGAAGGGCTCTTACTTCAAACAGGAAAGCGCATTTTTAGAGGAAATCGCGGCATCCAACAGTGAAGGCAGTGATGTCAATACTGAAGAGGTTGATAGGATAGCAAAAGTAGAACAACAACTTGCAAATTTGGGAATTGGGGGGTCCAGAGAATCAGATATATGACATATGTGGGCATTGTGGTGAGATAGGGTACATAGCTGATAATTTCCCAAGTATTGTTGGTGAGTATCAAGAGGCGAGTCAGGTGCAAGGGAATGGTAGAAATTTTAACCCGGACTCCAACACTTACCATCTGAGGCTTAGGAATCATTCCAACTTCAGTTATGGGAATGCACGGAATCAACTCAATCTTGGGTTCTAAGGTACTGGTCAAAGAGGTAATAACCAACCCTATCAACCCTGTCACCAAAATAACCAAAGTAACTATCAAGGTGGTAGTAATGGGGGTTACCAAAGGACGAACTATCAACAGAACAACAATCAAGGGGGTCATCTAGACCTCCAACTCTTCTAGTGGAAATGAGATGATGGAAATGCTAAAAGCCATGTAACAAAACACGCACAATAGAAATCAGTTGGACGAAGCAAGGAACTAAAAAGATGAGGTACGGGACAAGGCTTTTCAAGCCTTAACAACACAAATGGGGCAACTGGCCGACGAGATGGTTGAACTGAGTAAAACTAATGGGAGGCTTCCTAGTGACACAAAGGTAAACCCATCCCATCAAAGCTCAGGAACGAGGAACACGAAGAATGACCACGCCTATCAGGTAAGTATTCTTCGTAATGGTAAGATGTATGATAATAAGGTTGCTTCGACAACACCTTTTGTTGAAGAAGTGGTGGAAGAAATTGATGAGAATGATGATAGTGAGGGTGAGGTGGAAATTTATTAAATTTGGTAAAAAAGTTACTTTTGAAAAATCAAATGATAAATCTGTTACAAAAGAAACCACCTTAATTAAGGAGGCGGATATGGAACCGACCCCGGTTCCATTCCCAACCACTTTATTGAATTCAGGTAACAAGGGGGTGATTAACAAAAGAGGTCCTCAACAAGAGGAGATTTGGGAAATTTTTAAATAGGTTAAAATTAATTTGCCCTTAATTGATGCAATTAAACAGGTTCCAGCCTATGCTAAGTATTTAAAGATATGTGCACTTAGAAATAGCACCACAAGTTTCCTAAGAAGCTGGATTTAACTGAACAAGTCGGTGTCGTTCTAACTGGTGCCCTTCCACCCAAAATCCAAGATCCAGGAACGCCATTAATACCCATTCAAGTGGGTGATTTTAGAATGATTAGAGCGTTATTGATCCTTTGAGCGAGTGTGAGTATCCTTCCAGGGAGCTTGTATGTCATACTTGTATGAAATATGACTTTAGTCCACTGCGTCAAGATGACACTATTGTGGTTTTGGCTGATATGATCCTTAAGCTCCCTAAAGGGATGGTTCGTGTTGTGATAGTAAAAGTTGAAGAATTTTACTATCTGGTGGACTTTTTTTGTCCTTGATTATGTGTCTGCAAACAAGAACCAACAACCAAATGTCATATTGGGTCGACCATTCTTAGCCATTGCACATGCTTTAACTGATTGCCGCAGTGGTATAATTCATATGACATTTGGAAATAGGAAGGTCCGTCTAAATGTTTTTTCACATGAATCTAACTCTCTGGTTAGTGATGAGTGCTTCATGGTAGACATAATTGATGGGTGTTATCCTGATCTTGAGGATGAATCCACATAAATTTGTTTTATCTATGACATGCCTAGGCATAAACATGAGTATGATCTTGGAGAAGAGGTGAAGAAGGTAGAAGTGATGGCAGTACATGATGGTAGACCTCCATGGACTCATCATGTAGAGAGTCTGCTGGCTGAGATCTCATCTGGATTGAAGCCATCACTAGTCAACCCACCAAAAGTGGAATTGAAGGAGTTGCCAAAGCATTTGAAATATGCTTTCCTGGGAGAGGGCCAAACTCTTCCAGTCATCATTGCAACTTATTTGGAGAAGGACAAAGAGGAAGCACTATTGAAAGTGCTGAAGGATCACAAGGTAACCATTGGATGGACAATTGCAGATCTAAAAGGTATTAGTCCATCTATAGTTATACATAAAATTATTATAGATGCAGATGCAAAGCCCGTGGGGCACCCAACGAAGATTAAATCCTAACATGGGTGAGGTGGTGAAGAACGAGGTGATCAAGTGGTTGGATGCGGGTAGGGCTGGCATATCGTGTATACCCATACACGATAAGACACGACACGATAAGACACGATACACGAAATCCCATACACAAACATGGAACGATAACTTATCGTGTCCTTTTTATCAAACACGAACACGACACGATTACACGAAAATTACCTGTTAACACGATTGTTCGACTATTATACATGAAAATTACCTGTTAATACCTGTTAACACGAACAAAAACACGAACACCACATGCTATCTGAGAGTTACAGAGGGAGTTTAGGGTTTTATTTATTTTTTTAATTGAATGAGGAATGAAAATAGAAATGAATTAAGGAACCCACACGCACATGGCTGATGAGTTTTATTTAATTTAATTCTTATCGTGTACTAACGGGTATTAACAGGTATATACATGAAAATTAACGGGTAATCTCATGTCTACATGTTTGGTACACGATACATGTTAAAGCCATACACGATACTTGTTAACTTCGTGTAGGTTCGTGTCGTGTATTCGTGTAAAATTGCCAGCCCTAGATGCGGGAATCATCTCTCCCATTTCAGATAGTGCATGAGTGAGTCCAACACAAATGGTACCCAAGAAAGCAGGCACTCAGATAGTTAAGAGTGAAAATAGTGAGCAGATTGCCACCTGACCGGTAACTAGGGGCATGCATGTATTTATTACAGGAAGCTTAATGCTGCTACCTCAAAGGATCACTCTCCTTTCCCATTTATTGACCAAATTATCGAGAAATTATAAGGTCAAAAATTTTACTACTTTCTTGATGGCTATTTAGGGTACAATTAAAGAGCTATCCATCTTGATGACCAAAAAAAGACCACATTCACGTGCCCATATGGTACTTTCACATTTAAACAAATGCCATTTGGGCTGTGCAATGCACCGACCACCTTTCAAAGGTGCATGATGAGTATATTCTCGAATATGGTCAGGGAGTCCCTTGAGATCTTTATGGATGATTTTTCGGTTTTCGGTCCGTCCTTTGGGTCATGTTTGGATGATTTGACTAAGGTTTTAAAACATTGTGTGGAGATTAAATTGGTCTTAAGTTGGGAAAAGAGCCATTTCATGGTTCAAGAAGGTATAGTGTTGGGGCATGTGGTGTCGAGTCAGGGGATTGAGGTAGATAGGGCTAAAATTAAAGTTATTTCAACATTACCACCTTCTACTAATGTAAGGGCGTTCATTCCTTTAGGACACGCTGATGTGAGGTCGAAGTCTCACTCAAAAATAAACCAAATACACTAAATAGATAGTGGTAAATGGGTATCGAACACATGGAGTTTGTGGAAAGTGTGTTTACTAAGTAGTCTGGAAATTACTAAATTAAAATTAAAATGCAGAAAAGTAATATCAAGATTTGGTTGTTTGGTTTATAAAGCTTAAGTTAACTAATTATCAATTAACAAGATTTGAATCAGAAATGAGAAAGAATGTTCTCCCACGGTTTCAGGTTTCTTATGAATAGTTCATGAACGTGTGTTTGACTGTGATAAAAGCGGACCAAGTACATGGATTACAAGAACACAAGGGACTCACCCGATAACCAGTTCATATAGCCAACCCTGAATCCCTCCCAATAAATCCTGATTGCCTATGGCACCAAGAAGAACTGATGGTTTAGAACACGAAATTTAACAACATGAACAATTACAAATCAAACTCACAATCACCATAGCAATAAATTCACAATAACTAAATTACTTTCCCAAAAATAACATAAACAATGACAATCATTCAAAGAGAAACCTTACAATCCGGGGAAAACATAAAGAAACTAGCCGCACATCGTTTGGTTGATCATCATAACTTCCAATCCGTTGTTCATAGAGATCAAAGGTGAAACAGCAATGATTAAAACACCCAAAATAATGTATTGGAACCCTAATTTTGCCTCTAACAAGTTCTGAAATGAATGCAATGTAAAAGATATCCAAGAGTCACCACAAAAGTTGGTCTTAAAGGAAATGGAAAAAATCAGCGTCTGCCTCCACGGTAAGCTACAGTGGCTACCCACTGTACCACGGCGACCCATACGGTAATCAGGCTTACCGTAGCTTACGGTAGGCACCGTAAGCTACGGTGGCATCCAGCCTTGCCAACTTTGATTCTTCAATCAATTCTAAACAATTCCACATCCAACCAAGCTTTCTTTTTCTTCCTCTTTTATACCTTTTGTACCTGACATAACAAGAAACCCGTAGTCATCCAATCCCATAAAAGAATCCACTTAAACATATGATTTTTATACCATTATACCGTTTAAGGGTTGTCCTACGATCCACCCGTCACATCCCCACACTTACCCGTTGCTTGCCCCCAAGAAACTCATTCAAAACAATGCTCCATGGAAAACCACAAAATCTCTTCCATAACAAAACAATACAAACCACATAAGTACCCGTCATATTTTACAAGCTTTCCATTATTAACCATACAACAAACCCCTCACAAAACACTCCTCTCGGTGATATATGGTAGCTAGCAACAATGTGCTAGAATGCACTCAAAGCATATGTGTGATCTTACAATAATAAGCTCGTGCAAAATTCGAACCTCCGCCTAGATAAACGCTTAAGCATGCATATGAATCAAAAGGACTTATAAGGTTGTAACAAGGATAAATGTTAAGGTAGGAAATAAAGGGATATAGGTAAAGTAGCGCAATGATCCGATCCGGCCTTATTATTACATCTAAACAACACGACTAACTAATTACGCCATCTTGCAACTCTTTTTGTTTCTTTTCTTCTTCTTTCAACTAATACAAACATTTATTCTCATTCTTTATGTATTTTCTCGTTTTTTTTAACATAGTGAACTATTAGGCCAGATCTTCTCAAATGGGTAAAAATTTTGGGCAGTAGGTATGGGTCATCAAATGATAGGCAATAAGCTCAAATATGGCTACTATTAGAGCAAACCCTCGCCCCTCTTGCTACCATGCTCATATGTGTAATGTATGAGACCCAACCCTTAAGTTCCTACACTCGAACACACCGAGACGAGGCTACCTAAATGCCTTTATCACTTTCACAAACATGCTAAGCTATGGCCTCAGAACGCATCTAATGCACACGTTCTAATTGTAACACCCCGTGTTTTCGAAAGTCAAGTCAAAGTCAAGATTGACTTCCTTGACGGTAGTTAGCCTATTTTATGTATACGTTAGTTGTATTATGTGGAGTAGTAAAGTACAATCGAATTAATCGAGGTTTATTTATCGATGCGAACCGCTTAACGACTGAGAATGATAGGAAGTAACAATGCGATAAAGTCAATTAATCAAATAATCGAGCTAATCAAATCATCATCGAACTCGAAACTCGAATTATGCAACTTTGGTATTGTTTTACGTGTGTGTGTGCCTTATGTGATACTTGTGCATGTTTACTTTATTCTATGTGTGGTAATCAATCGAAATCGAATCATGATAATTGGTGGAAAAGAGATAGCGCGAGATATAGATGATTGTATGTTAGAAATAGTGGTTGGGATTAAAAGTAATTTGAATAGGAAACTCTATCGTACTCGCATCGCCCTCAATCGAAATCGAAATATCAAGAATCGTCGCACCGAACACTCAGAACAGGCTGCTGAACGATCAGGCTCCCAGCCGATCAAACAACCCAGCCGATCGGACAGGCTGTCCGATCATGCTGACCGACCGATCGGCCAGCCCTTTCCTCTTATGGCATCCTATAAATACCCCTTGTCACTCTTAAACTTTCTACTTTTGGAAACCTCTGACCGACCAGCTCGTGCTCCCCACTTTTTCTCAGATTCCTCTCGATTCCGGTAAGATTTCATCCTAAATCTTGTATTTTCTTGATCTACACGCACTCCTACACCTTTGTATCTTTCGAATCTTGATTTCTAACTGTGAAATCATCAAGATTCAAGTGTTCTAGGATGATGTCATCATGGTGTTCTTGAAGAACTTCATATCTTAGCCTCAATCCATCAAGAATAACTTGAATCAAGCCGATTTCCACATAAACAAACAAAGATCTGTTATAGATCTAAACATATACACGGTGAAAAGGATTGAAAGATGGCTTTTTCCAACTTTCTTTCAACTCTTTTACACTCAATGCCCTCAAACCGATAGAAATGAAGCTTGTTCCGACTTACTAATCATCCTAGTAGTTGTGCGGTTTAAGATTCAGATTCTATCCACGAGATTCACCGATTTTGAGTAAAACGTTAAACTCCGTTCCGAACAGTTCACCGGCCGGACTTGGGTGATTCCTGTCCGATCAGGAGAAACAAGTAAGAACGAAGGTTCTATGGTTCGACTCGTTGACAAAATACCTCAATATGATGACAAACAAATCAGAACCGCCAAGTGTTAGACGAACAGGCCGACCAGGTCAGGAAGCTGATCGATCGGACTGCTGTCCGAACGGACAGCCCGGCCGATCAGACAATCAGCCGATCAACCAGGCCAGCCGATCGGCTAGCACATGGCCCCACACTTGAACAATTTCATGAAGTCTAGTATTGAACGGAATGTTGTTCGATCGGACTACCGTCCGAATGGATTACTCTTCGGATCATGAGATACTATGCTTCAACACTTAATCGATTTTCAACTTGTTCGATGTATTTGGAGTGCCACCCGATCGAATAGCCGTCCGATCAGGTGACACCCTACTAAGAACTTAGTTACTGAAGTACCTAACCGATCGGTTAAGCCGACCGATTGAATGGTCCGTTCGATCGATCGACCTGAAAGGAAAGGATACTTTAATATTTTCAAATGCTACAACGAAAACTACAAAAGTCAAACCATCATACACAAACACATCTTACTCAAAGAAATAAAAAATCCACTCGAACAACCATCCGATCGGCCTACTGACCGACCGGACAGGCTGTCCGAATGGAATGCCAACCGAACGGTCAAGCCGTTCAGCTGTCCGACCCTCCAACACTTGTTTTCGTTTTACGCGTTGCTTATCGTTATGCTATCGAACTATTCAGGCTAACCCCACTCTCCAGTGCTCCCTTCAATCCATCAATCGATGTGAGTATACTCGAACCCTTTTTGCTTTATCACTTTTGGGTGTTACATACGTTACTTATTCTAAATCACAATCGAACACACTACTCAATTACTTTAAACGCTAACCGTTATCGCATGTATTACGTGACTAAATGAATGCTTGTTGTTATGTTTACACGTGGAATGTTGTCTACCTGCCTTAACGACGATAGTACTATAGTTTGGACTCAACACCCTTTCACACGGGGGTTGTTAAGGACAATTAATTGCATGGATTATGGTGGTAATCCTGTATTGCGAACTGCCTCAGGCAGTCAACCCGCAGTCATTGGTATCGATAGATCCATGTCGATAATTAACATGCTTCGTTTTCCTCTGTGTACGTGCTGGTTATGCGTAAACTATTTCGAACTCTATATGCTATTATCAAACTTGTATACTCACGTTTACATTTTATGTATTGACTTTATTTTAACGTATGTGACAAGTGTTTAAGATGCTTACCTGCTAGGAAAGCGAGGCTAGAATAAAGCTCTAAAGCCCAACAAATAGTTGTCTGTAGTGGTCAAGCTAGGGGTCTCTAGAACCAGATAAACAATTGTTGTATTTATATTTTAAATCTGAGTTGTCGGAACGGAATATCTGCCTGGATTTTATCTGTAATAATTTGTTTGCTATTTGAGGTATGGTATGGGACGTACTATATAAATTGAATAGTAATGATAACTATTATGGAAACTTCTGGACAATCTGTTTCGCTCAGTGCCATGCCCCGATGATTCCGCCATCGGTTGGGGTGTGACACTAATGCACTACCAGCCATTGCCACTCTCAATCAAAGGAAGAATTATCATCAAAGCAAATATGTGGCCCAAACGATCACCATGTAACAACAAAGGGTTGCCGGTATGTTGTGTAGGTACAATGACAAGTGTTCAATTATAGGGAATTAGGGTTGGGGTGTGACAAATTGGTATCAGAGCCATAACTATAGAGAATTAGGCTAGACTTGACCTAGTCCGGGTCGATGTCTTAGAGACCTAGACTATAGTTAGGAACCAACAGACCAAGTTTATGTGCTATCTCTCGCTTACTCTACACTATCACTGCACTCGAGTTTTCACGTGATATAGTCGAGATTAGGTGTGAAAACTGCAAACTCTCGACTAAGTTGCTTGATCAATGCTGTTTTATCAAACTTATCAATGATTTCTTCATTATTCTTTTTAATAACAAACGCTTGTGTAACAAGGAGAATTATACCAAATCAGGAGTGAAATCCATATTTTGATGAATAATCTCCTCAATTTTGCTAAAAACAAGGAAGAAGTTGCTAAGCCAGGGGTGAAACCCTAACCTTGACAACTTGTTCCGACTTTTATTTATCTCACCAAAGCCTCGACGGACTCCAACGACCTGAACTCACGAGTATAACATAGGGAATGCGTGCTGAATGCCCAAGAATCGAGGCAGAAACACGATCCTGAAAGTCGAAATGTGACGACAAGTCTATTGAGAATAGTTGAATCGCTTTGGGTAGTCGACGTCTAATAGCCGCAGACAATCTATTTCTCGAGTTTTTATGTTTCGATTCTGAGCCCGCAACTGCTGACTCTGATGATTCGTCGATTTTATGTGCTTTATGTGTATTTATCTGTTTACGTGTTTAAAATTTTGAGAAATTATTCGATTTTGCTATCATTTCGATCGACACACACGCGACTCGCATTGCTCTTCTATCTCAATACACTAGCAAGTCGCTGCAAATCTAAACGACATTATGATACGATATACGCTTATACTATACTCGACATGCCATATGATTTTACTATACTACTCGATATGCTGTACGCGACCGATATATACGAACGGCACGTGAGCTTTGAATGATAGGTTTCTGTATTCTAACTGCCTCTTAAATGAAAAAGGAACACGTTTAATCACAGGAAGGTGAATACATGCAAAATATGTGCTTAAGTGAAATATGTGCTTATGTGCCTATGTGATTCTGTGCTTTACGTGAATATGTGTTTCTATGCCTATGCAATTCTGTGGTTATGTGTATACGTGGTTAAATGAAAGTGTTCCTAAGCTTTAGTAAGTAGTAGACGTGTGAGGTGAGAATCGATTTGATGTGTCTGAGACCTATGACGATGTCTGTTGCAGACCATGTCATCATCTGGACACTGAACCCCACTAACTCGACAAGAAAAGAGACACAAACGTCTTGCTGCTATCATCGCCAAACAAGTAGCAAAAGCTGTGAGTGAGGTCTATGAGAACGTTAGGAAATCATCTTAGGAGTCGAGAACTGAAGCTCCCAAAGATACTACCAAGACTGTTTTCAGCTTTAAACAGTTCAAGGCATGCGGACCAAAAGAATTTATCGGGGAAGATGGCCCTACCGCTATGTTTCAATGGTTTGATTCTGCCGAAGTCACTCTGCGCCAAAGCGGCTGTCCAGAAAATCTCCGTACCCTAAATGCAACCGGCGTCTTCCAGTCCCGAGCTCTAGACTGGTGGACGGCCAAGCGAAACAAACGCGGGAATGATGTAGCTTATGAGCTGACTTGGGAAGAGTTGAAGGCCATCATGATGGACGAATTCTGCCCTCCCCATGAACGCCAAAAGCCAGAAAGATGGAGACAACGCTGCCTTAACTGCTCGCATTAAGCAGCTCAGCATTATCTGTCCCGATCAAGTCAAGACGCCCGAGATAGCAATCAAGAAGTACATTCGAGCCCTACCCGATTGTGTTGCCGATTTCGTTCACGCCGCCAAGACATCATCGATTGAGGAGACTTACCATCTTGCCGCCGAGATCAATGACAAGCAGGTAAAATCTGGTTTCTGGGATAAGCCCTCCAAGTCTCCGCATCAAGCTACTACTGCACCACCCGCCGACTCCACTGCTCAACCATCCAAGTCATCACGCCGAAAGAAGAAGCACAACAACAAAAACAGCAGCTCCAGCAAAAAAAATTGTGCTGTCACTACCACTGCTGCACCTCTGCAAAGCCGTACCGGCTCAGCAGCAGTCTCAACATCGACCAGCACCAGTTACAAATGCACCGCCTGCAAAGCGTGCATACACAAGTCCCCACCCGCTCTGCCCAACATGCTCATATCATCATCCGGTGGGACTCGCCTGTCGTTTCTGCGCTCACTGCAATTTGTACGGTCATTTGTAAATTGAAGGCAAGTTCTTCTTTTATCTCAGAATTTTTTCTCTGCATGTTGAAGGTTAATTTATGGTTCAGGTGGTTGAATTGTGGTTGGTTTTTTTGTTAGGTTTTGGCAACAATCTCAATGAACGTGAGTTATGGGGAGCGTCTATGCTGCGTGAAATAGGGAGTCCAGGGGTCCGGACTCTCAATCGATTTTGTTGCTCCTTGGTTTACTGTACCAGATTCAAAGATGTTGAAGACTATAGTTTAGATTTTAAGCTTGTTGTAGTGATTACAGCCATTCGACAAAACCCACAATTTTTTGGTTAGTGAGCTTATTTTAATTGTTTTCTATAGAGCTTTATACGTTATAATAATATTAGTATCTTCCTTTAATCTTCTGTTTGGTTTGTCATATAAAAAAGTCTATTTTGATGTTTGTTGCCTGTAATGGTAGTTGGGATGAGAGGAAAAAAAACGCAGGCACTTGGTTTTGGTTACCATTGTTCTTCCATCCACTGAAGACAGCGCCGACTAACATCTCTATCTTTACTGCGGTAATTTTTTGTAATTGGGACCTACAGTTGGTGATTGTTGAGTTATTTTGATGATTTGCTGATTTGAGCAGTTAATAGCTACTATCTGTTAACCTAACCCTAGGTTGGCTACTGATTGGCTCTATGTCATTGTCATGATCATATGTATCGATTTGGTGATTGATTGTTCAGATAAGTGTACTTAAAGTTGAGAAACTTTTTTAGGGTTTAATTCAAAGGCTACCTCTTTCTTAAGGAGAATCATCATCATCTTTCTTAAGGAGAATATAAAGGTTAAACACAGATTAGGATAATTGAATGGTAATAATACTAATATACATTAGGACTGTGGAGGGAGCCAGGATTGAACACCTGACCTCCAAGTATTTGATGAACTAAACTTGTTGGACTGGGCTCAAATTGTTCAAAAATTTATTCTACTTAAAATACCTAGTAGGATTTTATAATTAATTATTAATTAATACGATATGTTGCACAGTTGATGAACTGGTAGAACCATAGTTATCGATAGCGGCCATAGCGACCGCTATCGCGAATAGCGTGGCGAGGCGAGTCATGGTCGCTATATGTTGTATAGCGCTGAATAGCGTGAAAATAGCGGCCGGAAACCTGCAATTTCTGCCGGAAACCTGCAATTTTTGCCGGAAATCTGCGGGAAACTTGCTGGAAACTATGAAGAAGAAGAAGAGAAGAGCGGTTGCGTTTTTTTTTGTTGCTCCGGCCAGAAACCTGCAATTTCTGCCGGAAACTATGAAGAAGAAGAAGAGAGAGTGGCTGAGTGGCTGCCTTTTTTGTTTTTGTTGTGTCTGAGCCTTTCTAGGGTTAGATAACTTTATGGATTTTAACATTTAACCCCTCTATTTTTCATTAGGTTACATTTAGTCATTAAAACTTGTAAAATTTACATAAAAAGTGGGTAAAATTGGTTTATGTATTTTAACATTTAACCCCCCTATTTTTACTAGCTTACATTTGGTCCTTAAACCTATAAATTTACAAATAAAAGGTATAAAACTAACTTTATATATAAAAAAAAGTTATGTAGATAGCTATGTTTTATTTCTTAATTTTTTAACTACCTTATTGCTAAACACGAAATAGTGGGCGCTATTTCATCGCTATCGCTACGTAGCATATAGGTACGTTGTCGCTATTTGTCGCTATTCGCTATCGATAACTATGGGTAGAACTTGGTCTGAAAAGGAGGTAAGAGCATAATAGTTAATTTTCTTTAGCAAAATTTTACTATTTACAAATAATATAATATTATGAAAGACATGTGAAATCAGAGTATCAAGCTCAAAGGTATCTCAATTTCATATAAGTTATTTTGTACAACACAATCTCATCTCTATATATAGGAGATGTATAGGATAACAACCATAGCTAATCGATGTAACTAACTCTACATACTTACACAACTACTGTAACTACTCTATATAAACACACGCTAATATCCCCCCTCAAGCTGAACCAGGAGCATCCACGTGAAGCTTGGACCGTAGATTGTCAAACGAACTCCGGACAATCCTTTGGTCAAAAGATCTGCAATCTGAAGTGTAGTGGAAACATACCGAATATGTAAAGTACCCGCCAAAACCATATCACGAATAAAATGCAAGTCAATCTCCAAGTCTTTAGTGCGCTGATGAAACACTGGGTTGACTGCAAGATATGTAGCCCCAATATTGTCACACCAAAGAGATGGTGGACAAGTAATCATCTCTTTGGTGTGACAATATTGGGGCTACATTCATGCAAAATGGACGTAATCCATTGTAACTCACCAGATGTATGAGCAAGAGCTCGGTACTCAACCTCAATACTCGACCTAGCAACTGTATGTTGTTTCTTGGAACTCCAACTGATGAGGTTGGGCCCAAGAAAAACATAATAACCTGTGGTGGATCGTCGATCATTGGGATATCCAGCCGAGTCGGCATCACTATAACCATGTAAATCAACACAAGTAGACCGATGTATACATAGCCCATGAGATATGGTACCCTTAAAATACAGCAAAATCCGCTTGATAGCAAACCAGTGTCGATCAGTAGGTGTCTCGAGAAACTGTGACACCTTACTGACCTCATAAGCAATCTCTGGTCGTGTCAACACAAGATATTTAAATGCACAAACAGTGCTCCGATACATAGTAGGGTCAGATAAATAATCACCAGTATGTCGAGAAAGCTGTATACCGGATGAGACAGGAGTAGATAATGGTTGACAACTAGCAAGAGCAGTGCGCTGTAGTAAATCAAGTAAGTACCCAATCAGGCAAGTAACAAAATCAGAAGAGCTCCCAGTAATATGTCATCAGCATAGATCAAGACATAACAGAGTATCGAATCCTGATTGTAAACAAAGAGAGATACATTTGAAAGACACTGGGTAAAACCATCAGCAAGAAGAGCGGTGGATAGCTTGGAAAACCAACTCTCGGAGCCTGCTTTAGGCCGTAAAGAGCCTTCAGCAGGTGACAAACATAATGAGGTCTAGATGAGTCAACAAAGCATGGGGGCTGGGTCATATATAGAGTCTCAGAAAGATCCCCATATAAGAACGCATTGTTGACATCAACCTGACGAATAGACCATTCTCGAGAGAAAGCGACGGAAAGAACAAGATGAATAGTAGTAGGTTTGACCACATGACTAAAGGTCTCAGTGTAGTCAATACCCTCAGTCTAATGAAAGCCCTTAGCAACAAGTCAGGCTTTGTATCTACTCATTGATCCATCAGGATTATGCTTAATCCTATAAACCTAGTTACAACCAACATTGTTGGCATCAGTGGGAGCCTAAACCAGACGCCAAGTCTGGTTGGCATGAAGAGCCTAAATCTCAACACACATCACATCCCACCAAACAGAGAGGTCCAGCTAGGGGGATTGAGAGCCACTTTAGGCCAGCTATTGTTAGCAATTCATCAATAGCTTTTATACCACAATAGCAGGGTAGGTGGTTTGAAGTCAAGTCCCATGCGATTCAAAGTTTACCAAAATACCATGGGATAGCTATAGAAGAACCATATATGCATCTTGGTTCTTATGATGCCAGATGCAACACCATTGGAGGTCAGGACTTTTCCAGTTCACCTTATAGGATAGAGATCAACAGTGGTTCCAGTCTTTACCTTCCGCTTCCATTCGCACTTGGCATGAGATGCAACAACAATTTTTGGATGAGTTCTATACAAGCCAAAGAACGAATGATGCGAGAAGAACATAAGAAGTTTTCTTCAACAACCGGGTGAGTTATTCCATGAAGCCTTTACCCATTTAAAATGATGTTCAATAATTGCCCACATCATGACATCCGACTTTGGGAATTGCTAAACTCATTTTATGATGGATTGACACAAGAGGATGCTAGGTATTTGGATTCAATATCCAATGGTACTTTTTGGACAAATGATGAATATGTAGACTGGGATTTCTCTGAAAGAAGGGCTCTTACTTCAAACAGGAAAGCACAATTTCAGAGGAAATTGCGACATCCAACAGTGAGGGCAGTGATGTCAATACTGAAGAGGTTGATAGGATAGCAAAAGTAGAGCAAAAACTTGCAAATTTGGGAACTGGGGGTCCACAGAATCAGATATATACATGTGTGGGCATTGTGGTGAGATAGGGCACATAGCTGATAATTGTCCAAGTATTGTCGGTGAGTATCAAGAGGTGAGTTAGGTGCAACGGAATGGTAGAAATTTTAACCTGAACTCCAACACTTACCATCCGAGGAATCATCCCAACTTTCAGTTATGGGAATGTACAAAATCAACTCAATCCTGGGTTCCAAGGTATTGGTCAAAGAGGTAATAACCAACCCTATCAACCCCGTTACCAAAATAACCAAAGTAACTATCAAGGTGGTAGTAATGGCGGTTACCAAAGGACGAACTATCAAGAGAACAACAATCAAGGGGGTCATCTAGACCCTCCAACTCTTCTAGTGGAAATAAGATGATGGAAATGCTAAAAGCCATGCAACAAAATACGCACAATAGAAATTAGTTTGACGAAACAAGTAAACAAAAAGATGAGGTACGGGACAAGGCTATTCAATCCTTAACAACACAAATGGGGCAACTGGTCGCCGAGATGGTTGAACTGAGTAAAACTAATGGGAGGCTTCCTAGGGACACAAAGGTAAACCCATCCCATCAAAGCTCAGGAACGAGGAACACGAAGAATGACCATGCCTATCAGGTAACTATTCTTCGTAATGGTAAGATGTATGATAATAAGATTGCTTCAACAACACCTTTTGTTGAAGAAGTGGTGGAAGAATTGATGAGAATGATGATAGTGAGGGTGAGGTGGAATTTGTTAAATTTGCTTAAAAAGTTACTTTTGAAAAATCAAATGATAAATCTGTTACAAAAGAAAACACCTTAATTAAGGAGGCGGACATGGAACCGACCCCCGGTTCCATTCCCAGCCACTTTATTGAATTCGGGTAACAAGGGGGTGATTAACAAAAGAGGTCCTCAACAAGAGGGGATTTTAGAAATTTTTAAATAGGTTAAAATTAATTTGCCCTTAATTGATGCAATTAAACAGGTTTCAGCCTATGCTAAGTATTTAAAATATATGTTCACTTAGAAACAACACCATAAGTTTCTTAAGAAACTGGATTTAACTGAACAAGTCAGTGTCGTTCTGACTGGTGCCCTTCCACCCAAAATCCAAGATCCAATAACGCCATTAATACCCATTCAAGTGGGTGATTTTAGCATGAATAGAGCGTTATTGAACCTTCGAGCGAGTGTGAGTATCCTTCCAGGGAGCTTGTATGTCATACTTGTATGAACAATATGACTTTAGTCCATTGCGTCAAGATGACACTATTGTGATTTTGGCTGATATGACCCTTAAGCTCCCTAGAGGAATGGTTCGTGTTGTGATAGTAAAAGTTGAGGAATTTTACTATCTGGTGGACTTTTTTTGTCCTTGATTATTTGTCTACAAACAAGAGCCAACAGCCAATTTAAATATAAAACTGTATTTTTTTTACTTTTTTTGCAACAATTTCTAGATTTTCTAGTATAGATACACCACAACTTACAGTTTGCAGGATTTAAACTTGAGGACGAATTTCTTTCCCACTTTGCTTAATTAATTAGAAAAGCATTTTTTCCCACCGTTTGATCAAATCGGTATGCACAAGGTTTCGTGGTGAATCAATTTCCAAGATACAGTGGATCAACACATGTAGAACCCTTTGTGAACAGTTTATTTGGTTGTGAAAAACTGATTGTACTGTTGAGTTTGAATTAACTAAAATCGTGTGAGAATCCCAACATGATTGTTAAATAATATGACATAAGAGAAAGAGAGGTTTTAACTAAGTCAATTTCATGTGACGTTATAACAACCAAATCATGTAATAAAAAATAAATATAGTTTTCTTTTGACAATTCAAACAATTATACAATCAACTAACCACTAAAAGTTTGGCTCAGTTGTGACCAAGTCAAATCAGGTAACTAACTTTTAACTGAACCAATGGAACTTTTAGCCATGGGCAGTTATTAGCTGTTGTTAGACCAAGTCTAATGGGCATGAGATACCACCCCCAGGGAGCTTTGGGCTAGTCACAATCATAGGATGAGGACAAAACTGAAACAACGTTTTTTAGTCAATTAGCCTTGTTCTTTCATATGCATAAGTATATGAAAGAATGTTGATTGTGTTATATTTCTCAATATCCAAATTATGTAAACTCTTTTATAACACACACACATATATAAAATGAGATCTGACTTGAGACAACTACTGCACATATATAATAGTCATTATAAACTAATTTAAGATGTCAATATTTTATTTCTTGATAGTTGAATTACTCTCTCAACTACTTTGATTTATTTTCTCCTTAAAAGATCTTATATTATTCTTGTTTTTTTTTTGTCTTTGAAGGATATATTATATTTTTCTTATGCATAACCAATATTATAGTCTTTAAAATTCATGTAATATTTCATTAATTTTTATTATTAACTATGATGCTGAAGGGGTATGGTCCCAGATCTCGCGTCAGCATCGACCGCGAGTGACCATTACCCTTATCAAAACCCCCATTAGCTAACAACCTACTTATGTCCATGCGGGAACGCATCGACACAGTGGGTGAATCCAATCTGTCCAGTGATAGAGGACTTACCTGGAATATTAGAACGGTAAAGTGATGTGGCATAGCATCACATCTGGTGTATGAAAACGGAAGTATTCACAGCGATGCGGCCTCGCACCGCGTCCAGTGAACACTTCTATCAATAGAAGGAAACTGGATAACAGCAACAGTCACCACAGGCGACGATGCGGCTAGCACCGCATCTCGCGTATTTCTTGATCACAAGCAAGAGACGCGATAACATCAGATGTTACCGCAGGCAGCGATACGGCTCGCACCGCATCCTATACGCCTGACAAGTGGGACTGACACACCAGTGCAAGTAGCGCCAATGACAGTCATCTGTCAGGGCTACGTAAGTCACAGACTGACGTGGCGTAACCTCCACACCCGACAAGCCTGACACACCTGCAAAGGTGCAGCACGTCGTCAGTCTGTCCATCATCCTCCTCCTTCACTCCTCGGCTATAAATACCAACCCCAAACCAGGTTTGAGGTATCTCTTCACAACTCTCTCACTACTACTACTATCATACTTTGCTTCCCAAGCAGATTACTGATTCTTACGCCGGAGAGTGGTAACAAGGAGCACCCCCCACCCCATCCTCCTTGTTACGAGTCAGGGTTTGTTTCCTTGTGCAGGAGATCAACCCACCGGTGATCCAGTCAACGATCCTCGGGAGGAAGGGATTAACCCTTCTTGACGAGACCAGTGAGTTAACCCTGCCCGGTTAACCATTGTTTCATCATTGGCGCCCACCGCTACTCTTAGCACTTTTTAAACAATCCTTTTCCCTCTCACAAGATCATGACTGATCACCAAAACAACACTGGGGATAACCAAAATCCCACAAACCTGGGTCCGGTAGGGGTCAATCCCTCAACCTCGCAACCCGGACACATCGGCACGTCGATGCAAAGGGGCCCATCCCTTACGTTCGGACATGACTTATCACAGTACGCAGCTGTGATCCCACCAGGCACAGACCTTCATACCTGGTACGACCAACAGGCAGCACTCCTGACTGCAACATACAACCGCGCTTGTGCGGAAGCGCAAATACAAGCTGGGCCTACCCCAGCACCGCACACCCCTGCCGACCGTATTCTACAATACGAAGGCAGGGTACATTCACGTCCAGCTTCGAGAAGCAGACGTGAAGACCGCGGATCATCTTACTGTGAGGTCCGCACAATAAACGAGGACGATTCCTCGTACGGGTCCCACACCAGGGGACCAGTGCATACCCGCCTAGGTCCTTACGTTGAGGACAGGCGACGGTCTGCATCCCGACATGGCTCTGGAATTCAGAGCCGGTTGGGCCCGCAACCGTATACCGAAGGGTATGGTCGTACCGACCCGGACGACCATACATATATTGGGGATTCGCATGACACCAGCAGCAGACCGGGAGGACGCAACTATGTCCCTCCCACCCATCCCCGCAACACATATCTCAGGGCCTCCAAACGCCCTGAGAACCAGCCATACAGGCCGAAAGCTGTGGCCGAAAACTCCAAATTCACCCCGCGAATTGCCCACGCCCATGTTACCACAACAAAATTCCCATTCAACGTCGGGAAATACAACGGTTCGTCCGACCCGGACGACCACATGAACGTTTTCATGGGCGCAGGGTGCAACGGCCTGTGGGACGAACCCACTTGGTGCAATTTTTTCCCCCAGACCCTCACGGGCCTGACCAGGGCATGGTTCGATTCTTTGCCAGTAGGATCACTGGCCTCATTCGAGGAGTTGCACGCAAAGTTCCTCGCATATTTCAGCCAGCAACAATGTCACGTACGTGACTCGTTGGACGTCATGAACATCTGGCGAAGGGACGACGAATCTTTAGAAGCATTCGTCGTCCGGTACAATAAAGAGTGCCTAGAGATAGGTGACGTGCAAGACCAAATGGCACGGAACCATTTCATCAAGGCCGTCAGGGACAGGCAGATGGTTATGACCATCTCTGGCAAGGAGGGCTTGCCTAAAAAATGGGAAGATGTCATGGCCGCGGTCAAGACATACGCCCAGACGCAGCGGTCTCTCGAACCGCATGTGGCAAAGGCACAGCTCCAAGCCGACACCTCCCACCAAGGGTCCAAGCGTAACAATAAACGCAACCGGGACGTTGGAAATCGCGATATTTCCAAACCATACTTCCCACGGACCAACCCGTTTGACCCAAGGAACTACAACCCCCAACGGGACAACCGGGAACCAAAGAAAGATTCTCGGGACCGCAACTGGACCGAGATCACTGTGTCGCCAAGCGAAGTCCTTCTTACGGACGCACAGCTCTTGCGACCGGCCCAACCGATGAAGTCTAGGAAAAATCAGGATCTCACACTCTATTGTGAGTACCACAAGGACTCGGGCCACACCACAAACAACTGCATCAGTCTCCGGCTGGAGATTGAGCGAGCCTTAAAAGAGGGGAAACTGCAACATCTTTTGCCAGGTGGACAAAAACCCACCAAGCGCATCACCCCTCATGGCGAAGGCACCTCCTCCGGGAAGAAGACCATGTACGTGGCCTCCACGCACATGATCAACGGAGGTAAAGGTAGGCCGCACAAAGCGGCGAGAAGGCCGGACAATGACTGGAAAGACGAGCAAGTCGTCTTTCCAAAGTCCGAGGCGGACCGTGCGACAGGCGCACCGTCGTAATTACAGGCCAACTGGCACATTACTGCACCGAGCGTCTATTCATCGACCCGGGCAGTACTTCTGATATAATCTACGAACAATGCTTCAACTAGTTCGACCAGGAGGACAAAGATCGGTTGCAAGCAGTAGATTACCCATTGGCCGGGTTCGCAGGGGAAACTGTCTTTCCCCTGGGCCAGATTACTTTTCCTGTGCGTCTTACCAGCGGAAGGCACACAAGAACAGAAGAGGTAAACTTTATGGTTTTACCTCACACCTCCAGATATGACGTACTCCTTGGGAGGGAATCCCAAGGCAATTTCAATATGATTACGTCCGTCCCCCACTCTGCTGTCGGTTTTCCAACCGAATCGGGGGTCGCGATAATCTACGCACGCAAAGACGTCATGATGTCGGACGAAATACGTCCGACCAAAGTCGCAAGGCCTACCCCCAACAACCAACCAGAAAAATGGGTTCTCAACGTGAGATACCTAGAACAAAAGGTTACATTGGGTCACGCCTTGTCCGACCACAAAAGCGCACCTGAAGCAGCTTCTCTTCAGGAACCAAGACATTTTCGCATGGACACCTGCAGACATGACAGGGGTCCCACATGATATCGCGCAACATCACTTGAATACCTTGCCAGGTATCAAGCCGGTGATCCAAGGCCAACGCCACCTTGGATCCGCTAAAAACCAGGCGATGCAAGAGCAGGTCGAAGAACTGCTCTCCGCAGGCATCCTGCGGGAAGTTAAATACCAGACTTGGTTATCCAACCCAGTCATGGTAGAGAAACCATCCGGGGGCTGGCGCATGTGCGTCGATTACAAGGACCTCAACAAAGCCTGCCCCAAGGATTGATACGCACTTCCAGAAATCGACGAAAAGGTCGATAATCTCGCACCATTCAGATGGAAGTGTTTCCTCGATTGCTACAAAGGTTACCATCAGGTACAAATGGCAATCGAGGATGAAGACAAAACGGCATTCCGCACTCCTACCGGGAATTACTGTTATACAAAAATGTCGTTTAGGTTGCGCAACGCGGGCGCAACCTACCAAAAACTGATGAACGACACTTTCCGCGGGCAAATAAGCAAAAGTGTCGAAATCTACATGGACGACCTAGTCGTCATGAGCATGGAGGAAGATACCATGCTCACAGACATCGAAAGAACATTCCAGACTCTGCGAAGCGTTAACATAAAGCTCAATCCAGGGAAATGCTCGTTTGGAATGGAAGAAGGCAAATTCCTTGGGTTCACCGTGACTAAAGATGGATTCAAGGTAAACCCGGAGAAAGTTCAGGCGATCGAGCGCATGCCATCGCCTTCAACGATGAAAGACATGCAACGGCTGGCCGGCAGGCTAGCCGCACTAAATAGATTCTTAGCCAACCATGCAGCTAAGTCCTATCCCTTCATCAAGACCCTGCGGAACTGTTTAAAGAAAGAACAATTCCATTGGACCGCAGAGGCGGAAAATTCTTTCCGGGAAATGAAGGAGTGTTTGATACAACTCCCAACTCTGACCGCACCACGCAAGGATGAGCCACTCATATTATACCTATCTGCCGCGGACAACGCGGTAGGTGCGGTATTGATAGTGGAGCGGGAGGGGGTTTAAACACCCATCTATTACATCAGCAAGATGCTCAACGACCCAGAAATAAGGTACTCAATAATGGAAAAGTTGGTATTAGCACTAGTGCACGCATCAAGACGGTTGCGACGCTACTTCGCGAACCATGTCATCACGGTGCTAACCAATTACAGGATCGGCCCGATCCTATCCAAACCTGACATCTCTGGGAGATTAGCAAAATGGGCAATAGAGCTGGGCGAGCACACGCTGAACTATAAACCGCGCCCCGCAATTAAAGGCCAAATCTTAGCTGATTTCGCCGCCGAAGTACCAGTGAATCGCATCCAAGAATGCGAAGAAGCACAAAACCCTGCACCAACACCATCTTCCACAGAAACATGGGCACTATTTACCGATGGGGCCTCCAACGAAGAAGGTGCGGGCGCAGGTCTGCGACTCGTCAGCCCTGATGGCCAAGAACTTACACATGCAATCCGCCTCGATTTCAAAAGCACAAATAACGAGGCCGAATATGAAGCCTTACTGGCAGGACTACGTTTAGCAGTCAAACTCGGCGTGCAACATCTGGAAGCACACGTCGACTCTTTGTTGGTTGCAGGACAGATACGCGGCGACTATGCCGCAAAGGGGGATATCATGATCCTCTACCTCGAGCAAGCCCTGCAACTAACATCAAAGTTCACTTCATTTAATATCCGGCATATTAACAGGAGTGAAAACAAATCCGCAGATGCACTCTCCAAACTTGCATCCACCAGCTTCCAACACCTGGCAAAGGAGATACGTATCGAAATTCTACAAAATCCATCAGTACCCCTGCGCCAGGTCAACGTCATCCAATACGGCACAACATCATGGATGACACCGATTATTGCATATTTGCAATCAGGTGTGACTCCCGAAAGCAAGTCAGAGGCACGCAAGCTGCAATACAAAGCATGCCATTATCAAATGGGAGACGGTATCTTATACCGCAAATCATACCTAGGGCCACTCCTACGATGCGTCAACCCCCAGGATGCCACATACCTCATTAGAGAGATACACGAGGATATGTGCGGCATACAAGCTGGACGCCGTCAAAGAATTGCGCAAATGCGTCAACTGTCAACGACATGCTCCAAAAACTTTGCGCCCCAAGAACAACCTGGTCCCAGTCACCACTGCATGGCCCTTTCAAAAATGGGCAATCGACGTGGTGGGACCTTTCCCTAAAGCACCAGGTGCGGTCAAATTTATCATAGTAGCGGTTGATTACTTCAAAAAATGGGTAGAGGCAAAACCGCTCGCCTCGACCACTGCTATGATAACAAGAAAATTCATATGGGAACACATCATCTGCCGTTTCGGTCTACCAATGTGCATCGTCACCGATAACGGCACCAACTTTGCTGCCGACGAATTCCAAAAATGGCTAGAAGAACTGCATATTGAGCACATATTCTCATCAGTGGCACACCCACAAGGGAATGGCCAAGTCGAGAGTATCAATAAAAGTCTAGTGGAAGGCATCAAAGCACGGTTGGGAACAGCCAGACGTGGTTGGGTCGATGAACTCCCAAGTATCCTATGGGCTCACCGTACGAGCCCAAAAACGAGCAATGGGGAAACACCCTTCAGCCTAGTCTATGGTTCAGAAGCGGTGATCCCCGCGGAAGTAGGCATCCCTTCTCCCAGAATGTTGGCTATTGAAAAAATAGACAACAGTATGGAACGCATGATTGACTTAGACCTCTTGGAAGAGAGGCGTGAAAACGCTGCCATCAATGAGGCTAAGTACAAATCCAAACTGGAAAAGTACTACAACTCGTGTGTCCGCGTTTGTACTTTCAACCCGGGAGACTACGTCCTCCGTGACAATGAAGCATCTAATGCTGAACGCCCAGGAAAACTTGCCCCCAAGTGGGAAGGACCCTACCTCATCAATGAGGTCTTGGGAAAAGGCGCGTACAAATTGCAAACGTTAGAAGGCGAACCTATCGCACGTACATGCAATGCACAACAGCTTAGACGCTGTTACATGTAAGCCATTTTTTACATTTTCATGTAACCTATCGGGCCGCAGGCCATTTGCAATTATATAAACGAGCAATTCAATGCAATATTGTTTGTTACTACTATTACAAATGCGTGTTCCACTTTGCGGTATCCGCAAAAACAGATTGGCAAAATCTTCATTCGCGATACCCACACAAAGTGCCAACCACACACAAATATTGTAATAGGCCAGCAAAAGGCAGAATATTAAGTGTCTATCCGGCCGGATAGACACATTTTTACAAATCTTACACAATTCCTAAACCCTAAAAAGGTAAACAATGGAATTGACGCGTACTCATACGACAAAGGTATGGAGTATACTTGACCCCATTCACAAATGGGTAAAGTCCCGGATATACAAGTTTTTACAAAACTTACTCAGTTCTGAAACCCTAACGGTGTAAATGACGGAATTGACGCGTACTCATATGACAAAGGTATGGAGTATACTTGACCCCATTCACAATGGGTAGAGTCCCGCATATACACGTTCAAACATGCAAGAAATTAAAAAAACTTGTACACATTGAACAGCAAACTTTATATTCAAAAAATTCAAGCACCCACGCGATGCTTAATGGATTTACATGAAGTTTCTAACATATACAAGAGGAAAACAAAAAAGGGGGCACACTAGCCAACCTAAACCCTATTTGGTACCGCTGGTTCCCGCGCCATCTTGGCCGCCACCAGCAGGATCCTCTTCTACATCGGCATACAGCATCCGCAACCGGTCTACATAATCTGCAGCCTCCAAACATTCGTCCAACTTCTCCACACAAGAGAGGGACGTATCGTAAAAGGAGGCAACAGCCGCGTTAAGGAGCGCTTCGGTGTCTACATCACGAAACCCGGACCGCTCTTCAGTATAACCGCCTTTAGACATGACGTTTATATGACCGATACAGCGGCTGTAACCAGCTTTAAAACCGGCATCGCGGGCACGTTCCTTGACCAAGTCCAAACCAGTTGCGGTTTTAGGAGCATCCATGATGGCCTGAACAATCTGCAACAAAAGGATAACAAGGTCATTATACGGTCAACCTTTGATACAAAGTCACAATACTTACATGTGCAATGCCATGACTCCGCATCCACTCACGATCAGCCTCCAGTTGTTGGAGCGAAGAAGTCAGCGCATCTCTGGCTTCAACAGCAGCATCAGCCCGCTCTTCCGCTATGGCCACGCGGGCTGTGAGGTCTGTAACCGCGACCTCCCGGGTCTGAACTTCAGCCTTTCAAAGAGCAAAAAACAGTTTACTGAAAATCAGTAAACATTCTCAAAAGGCGGAAAGAAAAATACAAACAGAAATAACGAATCATACCTGAAGGCTGGCAACAACTTGATCCAAATGGGTGCGCTCAGCATTCGCCACCTCAAGAGCCTTAGAAGAGCGACTCTCACTCTCTTTGGCCTCCTCAAGGGCCTTTGCAGCACGAGCCCCCGCTTCATTGGCCTCTTCAAGCGCCTTTACAGCCTGGGCCTCCGCCTGCTGCGCTTTAACCGCAATCACCTCAGCTGCAACCTTCTCTTTGCCCAAGGCAACGTTCGCTGCCTTGGCATTCACCAACTCCTGACGAGCACGAAAGAGATTTTCATTCTGCTTAGCCCAAGATTCGTTCCACTTCTTGCGCTCATTGGAAAACTTTTCGTTCCAACACTTACGTTCATCAGAAAGTAACTTGGCAAGAGTACGAACTTGTTTCAGCTCAGCAGTTGCAGCCCACTCTGCAGTCTGTTTCTGCTTATTAAAAGCAGCTCTATCTCTTTCAAGCTTCTCCGCACCCGCACGAGCAGCCTTCACCAACTCTTCTGCTTCGGCCCGCAAGCGAGCAGCTTCATCCTCCCTGCGGCCTAACGCCTTGTAATCTTCCAAAATGGCGTTCGCCACAATGGAACTTCCTACTAGCATGGTAGAAAGTTGGTTGATGCGCAGCTCACGTGGTGCAGAACGGGCACGTTCAATTTCAAATGGGGTGCCCACACCACCCAGAATCTCCCTGCACGCGGAAGGATCGTTCGAAATATCATCCCCCTGCATAACAGTCCAGGGGGGTCGATGATAAGCTGTACTTCGATCCTGTGTGTAGGTGCGGTAATAGTACTCCAATTCAGACTCCCCAGGCTGAATAGGAGGTCCTTCATAACCCGCACCCCCGGATGCAGAACCAGAAACCTTCTCCGCAGCTGGAGATTTCTGCGGCTCAGCATCCGACTTCTGCTTCCCAGCATCCGAAAACCTCAAGTCCAACCCATCGCCATCAGTTGGGCTGATCAGGTTGTTGGAGGAATCCACAGTATCAAAAATATGGGTAGCAGTCTTCTCCACCGTTTCCTCCACCTGTACGGGGGGATCAGGAACCACCTTGACAGAAGGTGCCGCAGGCTCCTTTGGTACCCCCGCACCCGCAGCTGTGGTATGCGAGGGAGAAAAAGGAGCATCAAAGAAAGAATATCCTGCATCTTCGGGTTCTGCAATATAAACAAGGGAATAACTATCAATAAACAAGTTGTGCTTACAAAACACTTGCAACAGTTATATACTTACCAGCAGCAACCGCAGGTTTCTTTTGCGCCGGAGCAGCCCTTTTAGACTGCAGCTTCCGACGTTTCAATTCACCACCACCAGCAGCCTTTTGCTCTGGTTCTCTCTTCTTACCAACAACGGGAGGGCCCGCAGCAGTCCCACTCGCAGCCGCACTACCTAGAACACCCAAACCCTCAAGGGTATCAGATACTACCACGTAACCGGTATATCTGCGAAAACAAGATCGATAGGTACCTGCGACCTGAGACACAGGAGGAGGGGCAACTGAGCCCTCAGCCTTCTCCTTACCACGACCCCGCGTGGTTTTCTTCACCTGCTTCTTCTCCACCTGCTTCTTGGGGATGCGCCTTTCAAACTTCCCCAAGTCCGCAAGGATAGCTGCATGGGAGAAATCAAGCAAACAAATTACGAGGGTAAACTTGGAAAACAAGTACAACTTGGAAAATACCTTTTTCGCCTTCTGGCACGGGTGCCCTCAACACATCACGTTTGGGTACGCGGAAGTTACCAACAATTTCTAGATTAAAACCTTCCCGTAACTCAACTGGAATCAGATCAACTTGGCCCTTGAAATCGGGCTCAAACATCCTCCACAAGCCAACCGCATCCGCTGATACAACACATGCATGCATATTACTACAAGGAAAATGAAGCAAGAAAAACAATAAAGAGTAACAGGCTTACCACCACTCTTTTCCCGCAGAACGGGTCTTGCCTTCCTGTCCGGCCTAGTAAGCATCATCCGCAACACCCACAGCTGGTTGTTGTCTAACTTCTTGAGTTCAATAGGCCGCAGCCTAGAGAACCAGTCCACAGTCTTCGCGGTGGCAACCGGAATGTCCTCATCAGTGACACCAATATTGACATCCCGGAAAGTCATATTGGCATATACCGCACAGGCTTTAACATAGAAGAACTTCATCTTCCAATGGGTCACACCCTTCGGAGGTGTCATCAACTTCAAACTCCCATGACGTTGAGTAAAAGAGAAAAAACCGGTGTTCACCGTCAACTGATAAAATCGCCGGAAATTTTCAACAGTAATGGGCAAGCCATGGGCACGGAAGGTATACTCAAAGTTCCTGATTCGGAACATCCCAAATGGACTAAGTTGGGAGATATGGAGATGATAGTACTCCAACACCTCCGCAACGAACACCTTCACCGGTGTCACGACCCCCGATCCACCCTGGACGGAATCGGGAGCCGCGAGCAGTCCAGTGGTACCGGTGAGTTATTTTGAAAAATATTGCAGCGGAAATTTTATCAGGACCGTGAGTTAGGAAAAATATCAGAGTTTAGAAACACCGGATTATATTTAAATAGATAGAATAGATTCAATTGTTACAAAGGTAGCTATTAATAAAAACAATATTTCTTAATTTGTTTTAATTAATAAAATAAGCCACTTCTTGAAGTCTTTTAGTGCCGGATCCAATCCTTACTCCAATCTACTGTAATTACCTGAAACGCGTTTTAAAAAGGTTTTGTCAGCGGGAAATACTGAGTGAATCATTCAGTTTACTAAAAACGACACATTTGTTACAATTTACAGTATTAAGGGTTTTTACATATGTTTATTATCAACCAACTTTCAAGAATAGGTATTTGTCACAGACCAGCTCTGTGACGGTGGTCATATCACCATTGGCTGTCCCAATGAGTGACGTATATCACTTTAGGCTCGCCCACCTAATGTGAAGGAAACAATAATAATATTGTGCACAATACCCCACATACCGGCTGTAATTTGGTGATTACATAAACTTAATCACTGTAACTATAACTTTGAAAAATGATTTGGAGTATTGTAAAACAGTTGATAAAAAGAGAATGACTCACATTATAATTATGCAGATTCATACGGCCAAAGTTTAGTCTACAGATAAGCCTTGATATATTGCAGATTTATACATGCAGAGCTTAGCCTATTGATTTAGCCTTATAACCTAGTGCATACGAACTAGGTAGGTAACTTAATACAACAATTACGATAACTCACGAGATCAAATTCTCACAACGAACGACAAAGTGCGATACTTAAACATCCATCGATTTAACGACGAACGACAAAGTATAACCCTAATGTGGGCGGCACTTAAACATCCATTGGATATATTGATCGGTCGGAAAATGAATCGTAATAGCGATCGAGTTAATACCCTGTATCGTAGCAGCATCCCCTCTACTAATTAGTGATTTTATAGTAATTGAACTATAACTCAGCGTAGAATTGGAATTTCTACGTCGTTTCAACTCCCAGATTCAAGTCCCAAGGCCCTCTATTTATACTGAAAATTTGCATCTCCCGCGTGTCGCGGAAGAATTCGGGGAACCTCCCGCGTATCGCCTGGGATGTCATTTTTAGGGTAGGGTAGGTACGTGTCCAACTAGCTCAGGTGAGTCGACAGTTTTTATAAATTCAATTTAGACAGCGTATTATATGGATAATCGTAAGCTAGGGTTTACCCCCCTGAGTTTTAGGGGTCCCAATCCTGATTCCGATTGTTCTAAAATTTTTAGGGTTTATGCT
Organism: Helianthus annuus; assembly: GCF_002127325.2. Lineage (NCBI taxonomy): Eukaryota > Viridiplantae > Streptophyta > Magnoliopsida > Asterales > Asteraceae > Helianthus > Helianthus annuus. Next base: position 15,098,617 of record NC_035440.2, read on the forward strand.
AAATTACTTGGGTGTCTTAATTAGGGTTTCCTATAGGTTAAATAAAATAATAATTTATAGTTTCGGGTGAGGGTTGTTACATCCTCCCCACCTTAAGAAAAATCTTGTCCTCGAGATTTACTGAAATAGATGAGGGTATTTCCGCTTAATTTCTGACTCTAGCTCCCAAGTATATTCAGTCTCCTCTCTTTGAATCCCATCTGACTTTGACTAAAACTAGTCGTTTGTGTTTGAGAAACTTGATCTTTCGATCCTCAATTTGAAGAGGTTTCTCAACAAATTTTAACTTTTCATTTACCTCTATATTTCGAAGAGGTACTACCAGTTGATTTGTCTGATAAACATTTCTTGAGATTGGATACATGAAATACGTCATGTACTCCGGCTAATTCTTTTGGTAGTTGTAAACGATAGGCAACTGGTCCTATGCGTTGAATTACTGGAAATGGTCCTATGTACTTTTGGACTTTTTTTCTTACCGAATCGTACTATTCCTTTCCAAGGAGAAACTTTCAGAAATACTTTGTCTCCGACTTGAAACTTTAATGGCTTGCAGCGATTGTCCGAATAGCTTTTCTGGCGATCTCGAGCCGTTTTCAGTCTTTCCATGATTTGAGTTATTTTATCAGGGGTTTCTTGTACAATTTTAGGATCTGATAATTAACTTTCTCCTATTTCTGCTCAACAAACTGGAGTTTTGCACTTGCGTCCATACAGTGCTGGGACAGTTTCGATACTTTTATAGGAGAATTTAATTAAGGGTAAGTGGTTATCCTACTTGAATGGTTATCACACATGCTCGCAGCATGTCTTCCAAGGTTTGAATGGTTCTTTCACTTTGTCCGTCTGTTTGGGGATGATAAGCTGTACTTAAATTTAGTCGTGTTCTCATTGCTATTTGGAAACTTGTCCAGAAATGAGAAGTGAAACGACTATCTCTGTCCGATAAAATAGAGAGTGGAACTCCATGTAAGGATACTATTTCATCTACGTACAACTTGGTTAACCTTTCCATGCTAAAGGTTTCTTTCATAGTTAGAAAATGAGCTGATTTGGGTAAATCGATCCATGATTACTCAAATCGCATTATTACCTTTTCTGGTTTTGGGTAACTTAGTAACAAAATCCATTGTTAAGAGTTCCTATTTCCATATAGGCATTTCTAATTGTTGGAGTAATCCTGAAGGTTTCTAGTGCTCTGCCTTAACTTGTGAACAAGTAAGATACTTAGATACATGACTGGCAATGTCCATTTTTCATTCCTATCCACCAAAAGTTATTTCTTAAATCTTGGTACATCTTATTGTTACCAGGGTACATGGTATACCTAGATCTATGGGATTCCTCTAGAATCTTACTTCTTACTTTTCCCTGCTTAGGTACCCAATTGTTTTCTTAGGGAATCTCCAAATTCTATCACTTCCTCGTTTTAATTCTTTGACTTGTCCTTTTATTCCTTCAGCATCGTCTTCGATTGCTGTTTCTTGAACTTTCTTTAGTTGCTCCATTAAATCTAACCGTAGATCTAATCTAAGAGCATGGCCTCGCTTTTGCTTTTCATGATTCTTACGACTTAAAGCATCTGCAACTAAATTTGCTTTTCTTCGTGATACTGGATATCACAGTTGTACTCATTTAGGATTTCCATCCATCTTCTTTGCCTCATGTTTAGTTCTTTTTGCCCAAATGCGTACCTTAAGTTTTTTTTTTGTGATCTGTATCTACAGATAATGTTTCCAAATCTTGAGGGCAAAATCATGAGTTGTATAATTTTCCTCGTGCTTTTTCAAGTGCCTGGAGGCATACGCAATTACCTTTTTGCGTTGCATCAACACACATCCTACTCCTAATTTTGAAGCATCAAAATCTTCAGTTCCTTCTGGCAATGCTAAAATTGAAGCACTTGTTAACCTTGATTTAATATCTTAAGAGCTTCTTCTTGTCTAGGTCCCCACTCAAACTTAACTGCTTTACAGGTTAGCTTAGTTAAGGGTTTAGTTATCTTAGAAAAATCTTTAATAAATTGTCTATAGTATCCAGCTAAACCTAGAAAACTTCGAACTTTTATGGCTGTTTGCGGGACCCTCTATTTAGTAATTGTTTCTATTTTAGAAGGATTCACATGGATACCTTGGTGATTTTCCACATGACCTAAGAATTGCACTTCCTGTAGCCAGAATTCATACTTCGAGAATTTGGCGTACAACTTCTCTTTTCTTAACAAAGTTAAGAGTGCATGCAAATGCTCACGATGTTCTTTTTTTTTTACTGTTGGAATAAATAAGTATATCGTCTATAAAGACAATTATAAATTTATCCAAACATGGTTTACAGATTCAATTCATCATGTCCGCGAATGCTGCGGGTGCATTCGTTATCCGAAGGGCATGACTGTAAACTCATAATGACCGTACCTAGTTCTGAAAGCAGTTTTAGGTATGTCTTCCTCTTGTACTTTCAATTGACGATATCCGGGGCGTAAGTCTATTTTTTAGAAAAATATCTAGCTCCCTGGAATTGATCAAAAAGATCATCAATCCTAGGTAATAGGTATCGATTTTTAATTGTAACCTTATTTAATTCTCTATAATCGATACACCTTCTCATAGATTTGTCTTTCTTTTTCACAGACAATACTGGAGCTCCCTATGGGAATGAACTAGGTTTGTATGAATCTTTACTTAGTAATTTATCTAGTTGCTTTTTCAATTCTAGCATTTCGTTGGGTGCTAGTCGGTAAGGTTTCAGGGAAGGACGACGTACTATGATACTTATCCAACTCGAAATATCGTAAGTAAGAGAAGAAGTGCCTACAAAGTATCTATATAGGTATTTTTATAATTAAAATTTACTAAATAAGTATGATAACTTAATTTATATACATTAGATGGTTATTATTATGGTTGGATATTGGTTAGTGCTGCCTTGTTTAAGCATAGGTGATCAGTCCATGCCTAACTAAGGCTAGGCTACTCAATATCTGCTCCTGACAATAACCAGAGTATTTAAAATACTGATATATTATTACAAATAATGAAACTAACATAAATTTAAATGGGAGTATATCAGAATAGGGGGTGAATTTGTGTATCATTATCTGAGTATATGATTGTTTTAAGATTGCTTATATAGAATAAATTAATAAGGCAAATTTAACATAAATAATTTTAAATAAATAAATAATTAAATCCGAGATTAGCGCAATCTTCAGATTTTGTGGAAATGTCACCAGAGGGTGATCGTGATCAAAGAAACATTTTAGTGAAGTCGAAGGCCAAAAACATGTTATAGTTCAAGAGAATCAAAGTGCTTATTGGGATTATTTTGGATTTGAATATGATGGCTTAAAATATCATATGGGACCTGGAATTGAATACAAATTGCGAACAATTTAACTGGGTTTGAACAAAACGAGTTGTAATAAGAAAGTTCGGACATCATTACCACAGAAACCATGGAAAATCGAGTTTTTTTTTTTTTTTTTTTTTTTTTTTTTTAAGAAATTGATTTGATATTAAAGAGTCATCGCTTTGTAAAACGATGTTTTACTATGCAAAGATCAATTATAGCGAAATGATATTTGAACTTTTGATAAAACAACAATTGGTATAATGTCCTCCTATGGTCTTCCTAATTTGAATGAACCATAAGTACAATGAACGTGTGGATTTACCAAGAAGTGTAAAAATTAGCTACTATGAAAGAAATCCTCATGGTATGATGCCTATTAGAAGGAGTAGAAACACGAGAGTTAACTTACTATAGGCATAAGTCAGAATTTCAATAATATAAAAACTTTACTTGGAATTCCGTGTGATAACTAGTGTGACGTTATTATGGAATGTCGAAATAAAATAAAATAGAGAATTTACAAAGGTATGTGATTCCTTTTTGCAGTGTGATTATGGTTAAACTGTGCACCGATGTTTGTGAAATCTCGTTACAACGTACCTTAGCGAGATTCGTGTCGTTTGTAGAATCGTGTGGCAAGAGTGTTTCTTTCTAATTAGTCGTTTTTCTACTGGCGGAAATAGTATTGATGTCATAGTGCCCAATTTATAATTTCCAAAGGTCTTGCCTTGGAAGTCGTGTGTGATAACTTCGACGTTTGTGGATATATAATTTAATAAGTTTCATGTGCTTTCTTGTGCACTAGCACAACTTTATTTGTGTAAATCGTATATGGTAATTCTTTTAGAATTTCTTTTACTCTTAATGATGTCCCAACTTAATGGGTTTCCACTGTTTTGTCAAATGAGCTACGGGACAATTGATCAAACGGAATAATGTTTGATATCGGAAAAGGTATTCCTGATAAAGAAATCTAGACACAGATGCTAGTGATTTATTTCAAATTGTCAATCCTTATGGTTTTTGGATTTCCTTATAGATATACCTATCTATATAATCACATATTTCACATGCTGAAATAAACATACCATTTATCAGGTCAACGTATTAACAAAGTCATATTTCCAAAAACCAATCAAATATCTGGTCATAATGCTATTTTAGGGAAATCTTGTCACTTGTTTGACATATTATATACCCCGTCTTACCCGGTTCGCGCCGGAGAGGTAATCTCAGTATAACCGGACAAACTGGAGAGTCTGCTACTCTATACCCAGTTTTGCCGGAAAAAAATTTTCTATTTCCCATGAATAGTATCTTTTCAAGATTTTTAAAAGTGCCTCTTTTATTAGGACTTTTTTCCAGAATCAAGGAAATTTGTATTTCCCTAACATATCTTATTCTTGACCAAATAATATCAATAAGCAAGAAGCAATTACGTGCTATTGCCTGCTAATCGTCATTTTTATGGAATACCAATATCCATTACATTGTACTTATATAAGTAATTTACCTTTAAAGTTTATTTAAGGCAAAATTCTTAAATTCAAGTCTAAATATCATCCGGAGTGCTATCAGATAATATTAAGCTTCAAATTTTCCGTTTAAACTTAGGTATTATTATAACACCTAATTGCGTAAACAAGTGGCTTAGCTTATACTAAGGCATCTTTTCTTATGTTCAAGTCTAAATGTTATCAGATGTGCTACCTGTTAATAGCAATCTCCTAACTCTTTTATTTAAGCTTAAGTATCATTATCACAACACTTATAAGCTTAAAGCAGTGGCTTAGCTCTGATACCACCTTTACTGTCACGACCCCCAATCCACCCTAGACGGAATCGGGAGCCGCGAGCAGTCCAGTGGTACCGGTGAGTTATTTTGAAAAATATTGCAGCGGAAATTTCATCAGGACCGTGAGTTAGGAAAAATATCAGAGTTTAGAAACACCGGATTATATTTAAATAGATGGAATAGATTCAATTGTTACAATATTTCTTAATTTGTTTTAATTAATAAAATAAGCCACTTCTTGAAGTCTTTTAGTGCCGGATCCAATCCTTACTCCAATCTACTGTAATTACCTGAAACGCGTTTTAAAAAGGTTTTGTCGGCGGGAAATACTGAGTGAATCATTCAGTTTACTAAAAACGACACATTTGTTACAATTTACAGTATTAAGGGTTTTTACATATGTTTATTATCAACCAACTTTCAAGAATAGGTATTTGTCACAGACCAGCTCTGTGACGGTGGTCATATCACCATTGGCTGTCCCAATGAGTGACGTATATCACTTTAGGCTCGCCCACCTAATGTGAAGGAAACAATAATAATATTGTGCACAATACCCCACATACCGGCTGTAATTTGGTGATTACATAAACTTAATCACTGTAACTATAACTTTGAAAAATGATTTGGAGTATTGTAAAACAGTTGATAAAAAGAGAATGACTCACATTATAATTATGCAGATTCATACGGCCAAAGTTTAGTCTACAGATAAGCCTTGATATATTGCAGATTTATACATGCAGAGCTTAGCCTATTGATTTAGCCTTATAACCTAGTGCATACGAACTAGGTAGGTAACTTAATACAACAATTACGATAACTCACGAGATCAAATTCTCACAACGAACGACAAAGTGCGATACTTAAACATCCATCGATTTAACGACGAACGACAAAGTATAACCCTAATGTGGGCGGCACTTAAACATCCATTGGATATATTGATCGGTCGGAAAATGAATCGTAATAGCGATCGAGTTAATACCCTGTATCGTAGCAGCATCCCCTCTACTAATTAGTGATTTTATAGTAATTGAACTATAACTCAGCGTAGAATTGGAATTTCTACGTCGTTTCAACTCCCAGATTCAAGTCCCAAGGCCCTCTATTTATACTGAAAATTTGCATCTCCCGCGTGTCGCGGAAGAATTCGGGGAACCTCCCGCGTATCGCCTGGGATGTCATTTTTAGGGTAGGGTAGGTACGTGTCCAACTAGCTCAGGTGAGTCGACAGTTTTTATAAATTCAATTTAGACAGCGTATTATATGGATAATCGTAAGCTAGGGTTTACCCCCTGAGTTTTAGGGGTCCTAATCCTGATTCCGATTGTTCTAAAATTTTTAGGGTTTATGCTAAATTACTTGGGTGTCTCAATTAGGGTTTCCTATAGGTTAAATAAAATAATAATTTATAGTTTCGGGTGAGGGTTGTTACAACCGGCAACCGAAGGTTGCCTTCGGTGAAAAAATCTGCCCACATAGTAATATAACCGGCCGGAGCATCGGCACCGGTATCCCCCTCTTGTGGATAAGTAGCCTCCCACTCGTCGACCATATGAATGGTGGTCATCAGGTTTTTAAAACCACCCTTTGACCACTTCAACACCGGTAACCCACCACCGGGAGCATCGACGTCATCATCTTCGTCTTCATGCCGCCACTACCGGCTGTTCAGGGTTCTCACCCTCCACATTGTGTGGATTCGATGGTTCAGCCATCAGAAATACAGAAAATGAGTTCGAAAAACTCAAAAAACCTCACCGGAAACTTCAAACAATTGATCGGAGAAGACAAAGTAACCTTCTTTCTCTCACCGGCAAATTTTTGAAATTTCGAATAAGTGAGGGGAAACCACGAACGGTTTCCCCTTATATACCCATCGCAATTAATGCGGAGGGAGAAAACGAATCATCACGTTCAAAAAGAGCGAATTACGCGACACCACGTGTCAAGCGCCGTTTCCGCTGACGGTTACCACGCGCGCGTGGCCGCCCACGCGCCTGACAAGAGAGACCTTTACACTCCTTGCTACAATGCATTTAATGCCTCGGGCAGTGCAAATGTCCTTTCATTTCAGCACATGCCAGAATGATCTCACCAACTTCCACCAACTCACACGTGAGATCAGCCACGTATGCAACAAAAAGCGACTACATTATCCAATTATAAACGGCATGCGGTTTCTCTGGTATACGTCACCATAACCCATACCGCATGTCGTTTTTTTACATACCCCTAAAAATAGGTAAAAATATATATCTCCACACTATAAGGGAGTATAATACCTATTCGCACTACCCACGAGCACACGTGGAATATGCGTAAATGACACACACGAGCCCGTTCAGGTGTGTCAGATACTCAGAACCAGCGTTGTTCTTTGGACTGTACCGCATCTCAGAAACAGGTAAACCGCATTGCCTTCATTCTCTTTAAGCTTCAAATCCCTCCTATCCGGTTCACAACCACAGAGGGTGCATAAACAACTTCTTCAGCGAGAAGAAGGAAGGGAATATACGTAAACGCACATCAGCAACCCTGACTCCTGATCCTTCAAGGGCCACATCCGAGCAACAAACCCGTTTCAAGCGAATATGGGATGACAAAACCGCAGACACTCACGAGTCGCTGCGGACATAACCATAGCTTCCGCAAACGGTTGCTACGGAAGAGCCACAACTAACTTCACATCGAGGAACGAAACTACTTCAAGGAAAACTCCTCGGTATTGGAGCGTGAAGGAAGGTGCCTAAGGAAGAGATGCGGACGAGATCCCCTATGATCATACGAGATCTTGTCGAACAACAAGCGATCGAACAAGCGGTAACAAGTCTGCTTATGACTTTGTTACCCTACTTGTAACATGGATAGAATAAACAATGGTGGGCATTACCATGCCTATGACCATGTTTATTTGACCATTATCCAGAATCACATTAACATGGCCAACAATGACGCAAGTACTCAACGTTGTTCCCACAACCGTGGCCAACAATGTCAAGCAACGAGGTAACCACAAAGGACGTGCGGTTACTAGAGAGCTAATTGGAAGAACATGAACACCCCACAAAAGGGATCATCATTTGATGTCCAATCATGACATCAGAAAACTCTCTTCTTCGTTCACCACCTCAAAGGTTGGTTCGAAGTTTGTGCACACCTTCAACCACCATCTCAGAGATTGGTTCGAAGTTTGTGCATACACCCAGCAAGGTCTCAAGGTTGGTTCGACACACCAACAGCTGGCGCCCAACCCGAGGCTGAGAATTTCGTATCAGACGAAACATTCTCACCGGTACGGAAGAGGCGTCAAATGACCCTTCCAGACCTCCAGCTTGATTTACAAAAAGCAAAGACCATCCACATGGTCTAGGATCTTCTCCAGACCCAAACTACCTTCTAAACACCATAGTCCAGTACTCCTCCCACATGCAACTTGCATATGGCAGCAACACTAGACTGGGGGAACTTGAAGGGGTATGGTCCCAGATCTCGCGTCAGCATCGACCGCGAGTGACCATTACCCTTATCAAAACCCCCGTTAGCTAACAACCTACTTATGTCCATGCGGGAACGCATCGACACAGTGGGTGAATCCAATCTGTCCAGTGATGGAGGACTTACCTGGAATATTAGAACGGTAGAGTGATGCGGCATAGCATCACATCTGGTGTATGAAAACGGAAGTATTCACAGCGATGCGGCCTCGCACCGCGTCCAGTGAACACTTCTATCAATACAAGGAAACTGGATAACAGCAACAGTCACCACAGGCGACGATGCGGCTAGCACCGCATCTCGCGTATTTCTTGATCACAAGCAAGAGACGCGATAACATCAGATGTTACCGTAGGCAGCGATGCGGCTCGCACCGCATCCTATACGCCTGACAAGTGGGACTGACACACCAGTGCAAGTAGCGCCAATGACAGTCATCTGTTAGGGCTACGTAAGTCACAGACTGACGTGGCGTAACCTCCACACCCGACAAGCCTGACACACCTGCAAAGGTGCAACACGTCGTCAGTCTGTCCATCATCCTCCTCCTTCACTCCTCGGCTATAAATACCAACCCCAAACCAGGTTTGAGGTATCTCTTCACAACTCTCTCACTACTACTACTATCATACTTTGCTTCCCAAGCAGATTACTGATTCTTACGCCGGAGAGTGGTAACAAGGAGCACCCCCCACCCCATCCTCCTTGTTACGAGTCACGGTTTGTTTCCTTGTGCAGGAGATCAACCCACCGGTGATCCAGTCAACGATCCTCGGGAGGAAGGGATTAACCCTTCTTGACGAGACCAATGAGTTAACCCTGCCCGGTTAACCATTGTTTCATCAGATGCCCTATGATTTTTCTATCAGACCAACCAATAAGCAATGGTGCAGTTGATTCGATAACTGGTCCTATTTTCAAAACATTACTAAAAGCGTTTGTGTGTAGAGGAGTATAAAGGTGCATAAAACGGTTTTAAAGCCCAAACCTTTTCTATCAACAGAAGTCGTAACTGGTTCCGGTTCTAACTGGTTTTTTTAGTTAGTCTGGTTCCGATCTTAACCAGTTCGAACAAGGGGGTCGCTGCATATATAGGTTAATCCAGTGGCGGAGCTAGAGCTTTTCGACTGGAGGGTCAAAATAAAATTTTTTACATTCGCTAATTTTAAGTTAGCTCATTAGTTTTCAAACTATTTTTTATCATTATAGCTATTGTTATTTAACAAGATGCCCCTCTTGGCCATATGTTTTGACTTTTTTTTATAATCTTTTTCTTTTTTCTAACGACTATAAAGTTTTATTAAAATGTGAAACTTTAGCAAAGAAAAAGATTAAAAAACAGTATTGTATACTTTATAGCCTGCAACTTATAAACTTAATTATTACAATTTTCAAACATTACTATTAGTCAAATGGCTACATATTAAATAGCTACATTTGCATAAAAAATGTATATTTTATACTTTTCCAAATAGGAATGATTAAACAATACTATTAATCAAATGGCTACATTTTTGTCATCAGGATGTAACCACAAAGATTAAACAACAGTAGCTTAATGTCTTTATAATACTCATCATATGCACATAAATTTTCACACTGCACATCTTCGATCGGTTACCAAAATGGTGACTTTCTTGAGAGTTTTGATAAGCCTACTATGTTCTATAGTCCTCTTAGCTCTATTCAAATTCTTTCACAAATTTTGGTGGGTTCCAATGCGCATAAATCGTGTAATGAGTTCACAAGGAATACGCGGACCTCCTTACAGTTTTTTCTATGGCAACATGAAGGAAATTTCCATCATGATAAAGCAATCCATGAGCTTTCCCGTGGACATATCACACGACATATTTCCACGAATTCAACCTCACTTTGATTCATGGTTGCACATATACGGTTAGTATTGTTCATGGTTCATTCAACGCGTGCGTGAATATACGCGCCACAGGTGTTTTACATGTCTGTTTTGATACAGGGAAGAATTTTCTATATTGGCAAGGTCCTCAACCTGAATTAGTTGTCACAGAACCGGAGCTCCTAAAACAAATAATGAGTGTCCGAGAGCTTACGACGAGGATACAAGGCACGGGACCTGCATTTAAAAAGATATTTGGAGGTGGTCTGATTTTTTCTCAAGGTGAAAAATGGGCAACACAGCGAAAATTAGCTACTCACGCTTTCAATGGTGAAAGGTTGAAAGTAAGTTCGTACAAACAATTTATCAGGGAATTATTATGGAGTCACTACCGAGTCAAGCCACCGAGTCATGAACATGTGTTGGTATGAGTTGTTATTGAGTCAAGAAAATCTATTGGAGAAAGAAAATATAAAATGTTAATGAAATTTATAATGAAACTAATATGTATATACAGATTCCCCTCATCATTTGTCTTCATGTAGTATTAAAAATATCAAAGTCAAAGTCAAAACATGTCATGAGAGTTTACTTATATGCATGTCTTATGTGCACATATACAAGAACTTATTCTTGTGCATACATATGTGTTTAAATACAAATAAGCATGGTCCTTGTGTTATAGATGACAATTAAGTACAGGATCAATAATTAGTTCCTAGAGAACAAGATTATGCATGAATTTATGTGTTGGGATTAGTTTACGTAAAACAATATAAGTTCCAAAGTATATTTGATCCATCGGATTTCCTGAATATGGGAAAGGACACTTGTTTCGGAACAAAACAAGAGATCTTTTAGGGACAACCAAAGTCATTTTTCTTGTTTGTTTGGCTATAGAACATGGTTCCAACAATGGTTGAAAGCGTTGACATGATGCTAAAACGGTGGAAAGATGCTGGAACCAAAGAGAAAGATGTCCATGAAGAGTTCTTAACAATGACATCGGAAGTCATCTCAAAGATCGTGTTTGGAAGTAATTATGAGGAGGGGAAGCAAATATTCCAGAAGCAGGGGGCGTTAATTGGGTTGGCTGCCAAACAGTTGTCCAAAGTTAGGCTTCCTGGTTTTGGGTAAATCTACCTTATCGTATATAGACGATTACAAAACTCATAAAATGATATTAATGTTGAGATCTTCACAGGATGATGTTTAAAGATAAAGAGGATTTAGAAACCGACAAACTGTTAGCCAGCATTCAAGATATCATTACAAAGATGATAAAAAACAGAGAAAATATGATGGTTTCAGGAGATGAACACAACTCCACGACTGATTACCTCGGAATACTTTTGAATTCGCGTCATGATGTCAATGACGGTTATAGGCTTTCCATACAGGATATTATTGATGAATGCAGAACTTTTTACATTGCTGGCCACGGAACGATCTCTATTTTGCTCACGTGGGCTACTCTTCTTCTGGGAATCCACACCGAATGGCAAGAGAAAGCACGCGAGGAGGTTCAACAAGTATTTGGTAATCAAAACCCATCTTCAGAAGGAATACCAAGACTCAAGAAAGTAAGATTATTGATCTAACAATCTCATTTCTTTAATTCTTATTTTCTGTTTTTTTTTTTTTTTGGTAATTGTGTGTTTTTCTCGTATCATACAGATGAGCATGATAATCAATGAGACACTACGCCTGTACCCTCCTGGAATATCCACAACCCGAAAAGTTCAGAAGGAAACGCACGTTGGAGATCTGGTTCTTCCACCAAACTTAAATTTGCAAATACCGGCATTACCATTTCATCAAGACCGTGGAACATGGGGAGAAGATGCTCATCTCTTCAAACCAGAAAGATTCTCTGAAGGGGTTGCCAATGTCGTTAACAGCAATCCAGGAGCATTCCTCCCTTTTGGTTATGGACCACGAATCTGTGTAGGCAACAATTTCGGGATAAATGAATCAAAGATAACCCTCTCGATGATCTTACAACATTACAGATTCACTCTGTCACCAAACTATGTCCATGCACCATATCAGCATATCACACTTCGCCCAAAGTCTGGTGTTCAGATAATATTTCAAGCTCTATAAAGCTCCGCTTCTTGTGACTAGTGTGCATTTAATAAATTGTTTACGCTTCCACCTTTGATCAGGTCACATTTTCATTTACCTTAAACAATATATCTTGTCTATTTGTGTGTTTCTTCTAAGTACAACATCCAGAGAAGTAGTATGGAGATAGACTTCTCTCTATTCTTGCCTCATTTCTTTGTTTCTTAGAAATGAACCGAAATGTTCATTTTATGGCCATGTAGAGAGAAAATGGATATGTAACTTAATCTTGCAAAAAAACTATTTATATTGCACTGAAACAGTTTATGACTTGCTAGTTATGGTGTAATGAAACTATTGCATTAAACAAATTAAATGTATTAAAACAAAACCAATCTGGTCTAACAATTATGCATCAGTTATAATAGAGAAAGCTGGTTCGAAAACTGACTGAATAACAGCGCATCAACTGAGTAAACAAAGTAACAGCTGACTGAAAAACACTACAGCAGGCAATAAGCGTGTCACAGCTGACGTGGATCGAGGCGTAGTGCATGATACTTTATTCAACACTTTTTAGTAATATCGATCTGTACATCAATGTATACATGTGTGCTTTGTCTGGAAAATCATTTGTGTATCTATTCAAACAGCATGATATGCTAGTGTAGGTGTTATTGGGTCAAACTGATGCGATATTACTCACGCAAATCAGCAGTAATGGATAATCAGAGAAACAGTAACAATAGAATTCTTAAAAAAAATCAATCACCAATCTTTATTCAGAAAACAAACGTACTTAAAGTCTTTCAAATCCTAACTTTTAGCTAACAATCTTAAAAGATAAAACCCAAATTTAAAAATAAAGATAAATACGAAATTAAAGGATAAAGGTAAACCATCATTATTATTTAATTATCTGCAGCTTTATCTCCAACAGTTTTAATTCCCGAAACTGGGTCAGGTTCTGGGTCGGGCTCGGGTCCCATTGCATCATCCTCCCCTTCTTCAAAAGGACTCGCCCTCGAGTCGAATAGGTCATCATCTTCTGGCAGGAACGGTGAGAGGTCAGCAACATTGAATGTTGCAGAGACATTATAGTGGCCTGGTAAATCCACCTTGTAAGCATTGTCGTTGATGCGTTGAAGAATCTTAAAAGGACCATCAGCCCGTGGCTGTAGCTTGCCAAAACGACCTCCTGGAAAACGGTTTTTGCTGAGGTGAATCCACACAAGGTCGCCTTCCTTAAACACTACCTTCTTTCTGCGAAGATTTGCCCGACGCTGGTATACGATGTTATTGTTTTCGATCCTCTCTCGCACCTGTTTGTGGATGCTCTTTATTTGCTCAGACCGCTCCTCCCCCTCGGTACTAAAGTGTGTTGTAGCTGGTAATGGAGCAAGGTCAAGGGGTGTAAATGGATTGCGGCCATACACAATCAGAAAAGGGCTCATACCCGTCGACCTATGAGTGGAGCGGTTGTATGCGAACTCAGCTTGGGGTAGAACCTCATCCCACTGACGGGGATGGCTGCCGACTAAGCTACGAAGAAGATTGCCCAAGCTTCTGTTGGTGACCTCGGTCTGGCCATCACTTTGAGGATGGTGAGCACTACTGAAGTGGAGTCGAGAACCCAAACGCCTCCACAGTGTACGCCAAAAGTGACCCACAAACTTAACATCTCGATCAGAAGTAAGTGACTTTGGTACGCCATGAAGCTTTACGATTTCAGCGAAGTATAAACGGGCAATTTGGCTAGCATCATACGTTTTAGTGCAGGGAACAAAATGAGCCATTTTTGAGAAACGGTCAACAACGACCATGATTGAATCTTTTTGTCGCTGTGTACGGGGTAATCCAACTACAAAGTCTAAGCTTACATCCTCCCACGGCGCATCCGGAACAGGTAATGGCGTATAGAGACCTGCATTTGAGTGGGTCGTTTTTGCTATGTGGCAAGTGCGACAGCGATCCACAGTGCGTGCGACATCCTGACTCATTCGAGGCCAAATAAATCGTTCTTGAACCAACTTCAACGTCTTATCCCGCCCGAAATGACCCCTGAGTCCCCCTTGGTGACTTTCCAAGACAATCGCATCTCTTAGGGAACACTTTGGAACACAAAGTTGTCCCCCTTTGAAGAGGAACCCATCGTGAATGGTGTACCCACCAGCAGGGGCTGTTCTACAGGCCTTCCATAGGTCAGAAAAATCAGGGTCATCATGGTAAAGACTACGAAAGACGTCAAACCCTTCCACTTGGACTCGTAATGACGTCACAAGTGATCGGCGACGACTAAGGGCATCAGCGACGGTATTGGTAGCCCCTGCTTTATGTTTAATCACAAAAAAGAATTCTTGGAGGTATTCGACCCACTTAGCGTGTCGAGGATTTAGCTTGTGTTGTCCATTAATAAACCGTAAGGCCTGATGATCCGAGTATAGGACAAATTCCCCCGAAAGAAGATAATGCCTCCAATATCCAAGGCTGCGAATTATGGCATAGAATTCTTTATCGTACGTGCTGTATTTCTGCCTTGCATCGCTTAATTTTTCACTAAAAAACGCAATAGGGCGGGTTTCTTGACTAAGCACGCCACCAATGCCTTGCCCTGATGCATCGCACTCCACTTGAAAAGTGAGCTGAAAATTAGGTAAGGCAAGAACTGGGGCTTGCGTGACCCGTTTCTTCAGCTCCTCAAAGGCTTTGTCTGCAGCCTTAGTCCACAAGAAGGTCTGTCCTCTCAAGCAATCAGTCATGGGGGCTACAATTGAGCTGAAATTCCGGATAAAACGTCTATAAAATGAAGCCAAGCCATGGAAACTACGAACCTCGTGAACAGAACTTGGAGTTGGCCAGGATTTGATTGCGTCGATTTTGGATTCATCCATCCGAATGCCCTGCTGTGAAATAAGAAAACCCAAAAAGAGGACCTCGGAGGATAAGAAGTGACATTTGCCCCGGTTAGCATAGAGTTTTTGTTCCTTCAAAATAGAAAAAACTTGACGAAGATGTTCAAGGTGTTGTTCCATACAGGTGCTAAATACCAGGATATCGTCGAAATAAACCACCACACAATGCCCGATAAGGGGTTTAAATATCTGGTTCATAAGCCGCATGAACGTGCTGGGGGCATTGGAAAGGCCAAACGGCATGACCATCCACTCGTAAAGCCCATCACGCGTTTTAAATGCTGTTTTCCACTCGTCCCCCGGTCGCATCCGAATCTGGTGATACCCGCTACGAAGATCGATTTTCGAGAAAATTGAGGCTCCGTGTAGCTGGTCCAGCAAATCTTCAAAACGTGGAATCGGAAAGCGATATTTTATGGTTATTTTATTAACAGCCCTGCTGTCAATACACATGCGGTATGCCCCACCCGGTTTCGGAACTAACAACGCTGGGACTGCACATGGGCTCATGCTCTCTCGAATCAGGCCTTTTTCCAAGAGCTCATTAACCTGCCTCTGTAACTCCTCAAACTCCCTTGGATTCATCCTGTATGCTGGTTTGTTTGGAATTGTCGCCCCTGGATAGAAGTCGATACAGTGCTGGACCTCTCGCATGAGGGGTAAACCTGCGGGTATTTCTTCAGGAAAAACAGTCCCGAACTCATGTAACAAAGGTTGTACAGCAGCTGGTGGGTCTCCGGCAGCCTTGTTTGGTTCGATCAAGACCAGTGAGTACATTATAGGGGGTTTTTTTATGTGTGTAAAATCAATAAACGCAGCCTTTGAGAGGACGACAGCTTTGGTGTTCGAATCACGGCTGTCAAGGGGAGTAAGAACGATATTAACCCCGTCTTTTCTGAATGAATACGTGTTTCGAAACCCATCGTGCTTTGTACGTCGATCATATTGCCAAGGTCGACCCAGCAATAGGTGGCAAGCGTCCATGGGTATAACTTCACACCAAACTTCGTCCGCATACTTGTTCCCTATCGAAAACGATACCAGGCATCGCTGATTCACCTTCACGAGATTTCCTTTCTTTAGCCAGGTTAACTGATAGGGATCGGGATGGGGTTCAGTCTTGAGACCTAGCTTCTCAACCATATCAATTGCCACCATGTTTTCGCAACTTCCCCCATCGATAATAACCGTACAAACCTTGCCTTTAGAGGTGCAACGGGTCCTAAATATGTTATTTCGCAGCCACAATGTGTCGTCAACGGGTGGGGCTGCTGAAATGTTGAGAGCCCGTTGAATGACTAGAGCCTCTCCCTTGTCGGGATGAAAGACTTCAGCCCCCTCCTCGAAGTCATCTTCTGGCTCTGTGTCGTACTTGGGTAATGGTTCTTCCGTCAATGTGACGAGGTGTTTGTTAGGACATTCGCGAGCAAAATGCCCTAACCCGTAACACTTGAAACACCGCGTGACCCGTGAGGATCCGGCGGTTGGAGCGACTGTTCCTCCTGGACGATCAGCTTTGATTGGGCTGATTGGCGGTCCAGGTGAAGAAGGAACATTGACTCGGGGCGGGTCGGCTTTGATTGGGCCAGCCCGCTGATTCGTATTCTTGCTCCGCATGCACATCTGTTTCTCCACTTTCAAAGCGAGGCGACATACGTCATTAAAACTCCAATATTGTTGAAGCTGGACAACTTCAGCAATATCAGACCGTAAGGCGCCTAGAAAACGCGCAATGATCTGCTCTTCTTCCTCCTCGGCACCACACCTCATTCTCAACCTATCAAAATCAGCAATAAATTCCTCAACGGTAGAGGACCGTTGGGACAGATTATGGTACTCCAGGAATGCTTCCTGTCGGTAATTAATTGGTAAAAATTTTTCATGTAAAAGCTTCTTCATCTTATCCCAAGTTTGAACTTTTGATCGCCCCTCTTGTGCCCTTCTTTTTTTTGTATGATCCCACCATAAAGAAGCCGATTTACGTAATTTAATAGCAACAATCTTTACCTTGTAAGAGTCGGGGATGCTTTTAAGGTCGAATATGCGCTCCACAGTGCTGATCCAGTTGATAAAATCGTCTGGTTGTAGGCGACCATCGAACTCAGGAATTTCAAGTTTAATACCCATGCTCCGGAGTGGATCAGAGTCACGAGTATCCTGGTGCCGACCCGGTCGACCGAAGACATTACCGTCGACATCGCCATACTCCCGGAATACGGATCCGTCGTCGGTGTCTTGATAACGATCGTCCCGCTGCAACTCCAAGTCCCGGACTCTTTGTTGCAGCCTTTCGATCTCTGCGATATCCCGTGGGTCTCGTCCGTCATCCTCGTTGCCTCGGTCGGCGTCTCTACGAGGGCTTTGTCGGCGATAACCATCACGTCCTGCCATTGAGCTTGGCTGTGCTCTGATACCAACTGATGCGATATTACTCACGCAAATCAGCAGTAA
Source organism: Helianthus annuus (assembly GCF_002127325.2). Lineage (NCBI taxonomy): Eukaryota > Viridiplantae > Streptophyta > Magnoliopsida > Asterales > Asteraceae > Helianthus > Helianthus annuus. The sequence continues at coordinate 15,116,552 of NC_035440.2, forward strand.
TGGATAATCAGAGAAACAGTAACAATAGAATTCTTAAAAAAATCAATCACCAATCTTTATTCAGAAAACAAACGTACTTAAAGTCTTTCAAATCCTAACTTTTAGCTAACAATCTTAAAAGATAAAACCCAAATTTAAAAATAAAGATAAATACGAAATTAAAGGATAAAGGTAAACCATCATTATTATTTAATTATCTGCAGCTTTATCTCCAACAGTTTTAATTCCCGAAACTGGGTCAGGTTCTGGGTCGGGCTCGGGTCCCATTGCATCACAAACATTTTTAGATTACAAGTCAAAGCAGTTAATTTAGTATCACAAAGTTAGAAAAAGGTAAATTTGAAAGTTAATAAATAACAAAAACATAGCAATAAAAACATGAGAGTTGAGTGTAGGTCCCGATTCTCGGAGGATCGATTAACGAAACCTAATCCTTGTTTATCACAAACACGGTCACTAGTGCGGAATCCCAGTGACGGTGTCAAACTAAACACAAATAATAACAATACAATATAACCAATGAATCACAGTCAATTGATTAAGAGGATGAGAACAATGTTCAAATGGATACACACACAGTTTGACACAAAGCTTACAGACAGGTTATGCTCTCATGGTTTCAAAGTGAAACTATGAAGTGTTTATATAGCAGCCCAGGCCCATAAGTCGACGAAACATCGATGGGCTTGATGAAACTTCATGTGGGCCTGACGAAACTCCACAGTTGACGAAACTCTAGGAGTTTCGTCACTGTTCACGGCGAAACTTTGAGTTTTGACCATTTGGGGGTTTCGTCATGTAGTGTTCGACGAAACTCTAAGTTTCATCGATGGCTGCATTAGTTGTTTGGCTGCAGTTTGCAGCAAACCTTATAAACACACACAAACATAAAGACCATATCATGCAACATGCATAGTTCATTTAATATACATAACAAACTGAGACAAACTTGTCGGACACAAGTTGGATAGGAGGATATCCGACTTGGTCGACGGCGAATTACAGACTCGATAATTATAAAAGACCGTACAAAATACATCGTAAACTAAGACTAGTGACAGACACAAAATAGTGCACCAACAAACTCCCCTTGTATGTTACTGTCTTTGGTCTTCAATCTTCCGTCTTCAGTGTTTCTCGGACCACGAACTGCGGGCATGAATTCCACGATAGCAGTAGAAGCAAGCGACGCGCTGAAATCGCAATGCTTGATGCGCGTCCTTGTCGTCGTAGAAAATGTGGTGCCGATATAGCTTGTTGACGTCGGCCGCAGACATGTTTACGATCCACATCGGATCCAACATTCGGAAATTCTCACGATAGCCGTTAAATACAATCACCGCTTCATGCGTATCCGGATCGTAACACCACAACCTCATATCATTGAGAAAGTTCTGCTTCAACGGCATCAATGGGATCTTGTCCATAACCTTCGAGGGCTGATACACAAGCTTGTAACGCGCCGTGTTGGTTGCTGGATCTAAAGTGAACTTAATCTAAACTGAGGCTTGTCCGATTCATCTTTCCATCCTGACCTTTTGTTAAACTTTATCTTGCGCTCGAACAATGTAGCTCCTTCGAAGTTTGAACGATTAACAAGCTCAAGGTTCGTCAAACCTGCAACGTGTCACACCCTGACTTTTGCGGAAGCGTGATTATTGGTGTGACTTCTTAATACCATAGCATTCAATCATAACAATGCTATATAATAAAAACAGTAGAAGTTCATCCATAAATTTTAAGATTGAAAATAACATAATATACTTGTCTGAAACGTTGACGCCAAATTCAAGTTACAAATCACATCGTGTTTAAATGAGTTCATGAAGACTCAACAAAAGACCTTTAAATAAAACCGGATTTAGAAACATGTGTCCCGTCCAGGAATAGGATACACTTCCTAAACTCTAACAAACTTGGATGACATCTTTTATTCATGACGCAGCTTGACTACATGCACACACCTGCCAGATCCACTTAGTTCCCTGAAATACATGTAATTTGAAAAACATCAACAAAAGTTGAGCGAGTTCATGTGTGAGTGTATGAATAAACCTTTAAAGTATGTCTGTAAGAATGTATGTCCCTGGTATGTAGCAGTAAGGAAAAACATATCACCAATGGGTTGCAAAGCCAATGGTATGTGCAAAATAGTGTAGGAAGACTCAGGCCTAGCAAACTTGTCTCCGGGAAGAAGACATAGTCACCACATGGGTCACCCTAGTCCGCATAGGTGTGGGCTCGCTACATCCAGATAGATCTATCACTCATGTCCCTCGGTCCTACAACGAGGATTAATGGCCTTAAGTGTTATACCCACCTTTCACATGATCAAGAATTAAGTAACCCTCCTTAGCTAATCATACCATGTATAAAAAGTTTGTAAACAATTGTAACATGTATATCACCCCCGAAGTTATAAAACTGAAAACAATTAAAAGAAAAGGGGGACATGAACTCACGGTATTGCGTCTTCAGAATCGTAACCCAAATCTCCACAGCTAACACGACTCCCTACAATGTACTAATCTTTATTAGACGAACAGGTCGTTCCTTGCCTTTGTATTTACGTTCTTGAGTTACGTTTCTTATGTTTCCAATATTATTTCAGGTTATAATCACTTGTTAAAATAATAATTATTTTAACTTTAAATTATGTTAATTTTGGAATAATTGTTTAAACATTATTGTTGTAACAATACTTCTCAAGTATTTATTTTGGTACTTCCTTTCCAAGGATGGGGGTATTTTATACATGTATTTTTGTATTATTGTATTTGTCGTTCCAAACTAATATATTTTCAAGTCTCAATTTAGAAAATATATATGTAAACTCATTTTGTCTAACAATAATGTATTTCAAGAAAATATATATTTTTCTCAAAAATCATACATCTTCTAAATATTCAAGAAAATATATTTTAACTTCCCAAAAATGATATTTTCCCTTTTGTCAAAGTATGATATAACTTGTAATAATAATAAAAATCATACTTTCATTCCCTTTGTATCCAAAATAATATTTACCAAAAATATATTTATAACGGTATTCTCCGGAATATTTTATAAGTTACGTTCTTCTTTGGTTTGCCAATATTTAAGTGTGTAACTTATATACGTTTATTCCTTCTGATTTTTGGTATTGTTTTGGATTGTAAATTCTTGGTATTATATTAAGTTATATCATTTTACCCTAAAATACTATAACTATTTCACAAAGTATACAAATATTCACACAAGTGTCTTAATATATTCTAAATATATATTTACCCATTTTTATTTATAAAAATCAACCTCCAATACTTGTATTTTTGTGACAAAAATTATGGCAAAGTTGAAAACCATAGTTAAAATACACTAGTAAATATTTGTTAGAAACTATTTCTTTAAGTGTTTATATTTTTAGAAAATTTTGTCATAGTTTCTCCTAAAAATGGAGGTGCCCATGCTATTTAAGCATATCATTTTCTTTTTCAAAAATCATCAAAACAATCAATAATTAATCCACACTTACCAAGTGCAAAAACAAGTTATCTACATAAAGATCATGAACTTGAGTTTTCATAAAAACTCGTAGTAACTTGGTAGTGTATTTAGTAGGCTTAGCTACCTTTTAAAGTGTGTTTATTTCTTTAAAAATCTCATTTTTAAAGAATTTAGGTGTTTACAACTTGTAAACATATTTTACAAAAACGTTTCTTTATGGATATTCTTGTTTCTCTTGTGTTTCTACACTTGTTTTACCACAAAAAATAGTGTAGATTTTAGTAAAAACCAAGATCTTCTAAAAATCATATGTTGAACTTGGTTCTATTGGAAAACCATTCATAAATCTTAGATTCATAAGATTACTAGCTTACTTTGTTTATTATTTTTCAAGGAATCATCTTATTATTCAAGTTCATGCTTATATATGAGGATGATCTTCTTGTGTTAACACATAATCATCCTCTAACTTGCTAGATCATGTGTTTAATCATAATCTAGCAAGCTCCTTATGATGATCAACATCATAATCTCAAGTAAATAACAAGCAAACATCATTCATTTACTAAACAACATAGTTTCATCACTATTTCATCATATGTTAAGCTTTATGTTAGAGATTCATGTTTATGTCTTTTAGTGTTCTTGTGATTACAACATACTACATCTTTTAACCAACCAAAATTAGGAGTAACAAGGGTTATAGGGTCTTACTACTAGCTCTAAGCTAGGGATGAACACTTGATGTTGAAGGTGATGAATGTGGTGGATAAAAGCAATTGATGGAGGTCTTTCAAGATCCACAAGCACCAAACCTTCTAATCTTGCTTCTTACACCTTGTGAGGAGCTTGGAATGGATGAACTTGAAATGAAAATGGTGATGGTGTGGAGAGGGGTGTTCGGCCGAGAATGGCTAGGAGAGGAAGAAGAAGTATGGTGAAGAATGAGAACTCTATGATCCTTCTTATAACCATCCAACACTATTATCCAAAGGGTTGTATGTTTCACAAAGTACACACATGATCTTGAGGCAATCTAAGTAAGATCAATAAGATTTAGAGAAGATTATGTAAATCTTGAGGGTAGGCCACCTAGTGGCCAATTACTAGCATGGGGGGGGGGGGTCTAAGTGTAAGTTGTAATGATAAGTAGGTAATTAGTTGAAAACTAAGTGTATTAGTTTAGGTGTTATGCATAAGGTATGTTATATAGTGTGTTAGGGCGTTCGGGGATTACAACTAGCGCATAAATAATAAAACAATGCTTTTAGTAAAATTTTGGTGTTCCGGGTAATGTCCGGTTGTTCGGTTAGATACCGATTCGTTAAAGCGTCAAACTATTCCATTTAGTGTTCTTTAAGTACCCTTTTATGACACTTTTAATTCTCGACACTTAGGAAAGCATACATGACCATTTTGCCATATTTTTGCACATTACTAGCTTGTTAAAAAGCTGAATTTTGCTGAAATATACAGAATTCTGCACTTTTAGTGGGTTTTAGGCACTTTCCAGCACTTAAACTATCACCTAGTGATGCAGTTTTATGGTCCTTACTTCCCTACACACCTTACTAGTGTAAAACCTTGTCTCTGGCTCATACTGGGTCTCAAAACACTGTCTGTCTATGTACTGAACATCGTCAGCATTCTGAGTTATTCGATAACAGTGCTAGCTGTGCTTTGGGCATCATGTATGTCAATAAAGTTTGCAGGTGATAATGAGATGTCGTTATGTAATATGTGATGCACATGTATGTATAATACAGAAATCAGAAAGCAGTTTAAGTCATCAGTTATAATTAAGCACAGTCATTATTCACTAATCAATATTAATTAATTGTACTTATACCTGGATTTTTGACAGTTGTCACACAACGTCGTAAAATGGTAAAGACAGTATGCTCAGCAATGATCGGAAATAGTGAATACCAAATTCCCGTTTGATGGTGACGCAATGTATTTCCTTTACGAACATCCAACAGAGAATTCTTCCATGCGGCTTCACTTTCTCAAACTGTAGGAAATCAACCTGTGCTTCCGATGGTGTCAGTTTTTCAACTCGTGACAAGAAACATTTTCTCCATTCTTGGAATGCATCAACCGGATTATCGGAAGACATGCGATTCTTCAACTGTTAATCAATGTCTTCCTGATTCTCTTGCATCGATTCTTCATCAAATGGATCAAACTCCATTCCGTCAGCACGTACATAAGTTGATTTCTTCTCATTTCCTTCAAACGCAATCTCTTCAATATTTTCAACATCGGCAGTTTCAGGCTCACTCGGCATTTTGTCAATCTCAGCATCGTCAATCTCTTTCATTGCGTTCAGAGCAAGTAACTGCTCATGTGAAAGATCAGAAATAATCTCCCCTTATTCAAGAAGTTCTCCAGTGATAGGATGTACAACCTGCAATGCAAGATCAGCAGTGCTAGGAAAAGAAGATGTACCAGGCAAAGATTCAAGCTGTTATATTTCTTCAACTGTTCCACTGGAGGTTCCTTATGTAGATTCAATCTGAGAAGGCTTGTAGACAACAACCTGAGAAGAGGTAGCTACTAGAGGTTGCTCTGATGTAGCAGAGGGATCGGGGTTCCCTTGATCTTCAGGATCATCATCCTTTTTCTTCATCACCTCTTGTTGCTTACATCTATCTCCCCATAAAGTATTGACCCGCTTCCTAAGAAACTCATAGCCTTCATTTATCTTCTTGACCCCGTCAACTGTCGTAGTATTTCTAGAATCGTACCACTACTTCATAAAGTCATGTCTTTCTTTGAGGAACTCGGCCATCAACTTGCATGACGCTTGCGGAGTTCCAGATTTCTTTAACAAGCGATTTGTAAATAGGCGTCGAAAAGGTAACGGCTTTATTGATCCGCGACTCCCTGATCCATTGTGTAATCTCTTTCAGTTTAGTAATCTTTTCTTCAGGATCCAGAAAAGCAATTTGGTTGTGATGCTTCTCGGACATCATTTCCTCTTCAGACTTGTTTTCCATCTTAGTCGCGGGTTTGTGCTTTTTCTCTTTTGGTGCCATCTGCATGTGTAAAACGTTCACAATAAGTCATAATGGAACAATATGTGCATTGGACATATGTTAATACAAGTTCAAGTGACCAAATGACATATATCATTCAAATGTAAGTTTACTGTGAAAGGGCACCAAAACAGAAAATTTACTAAGTATAGAATGACGAAATTCCACACACTGTGACGAAACTCCCTTTATCACGGCGAAACTCCCTTGGTCAACCAAAGTCAGAGTTGATCGTTGACCAGTAGAGTTTTGTCGTCAACAGATTGAGGAAACTTGAGTTTCGTCATCAAGGGGTTGAAGAAATTTGAGTTTCGTCTTCCAAGGGTTGAAGAAACTTGAGTTTCGTCGTCCAAGGGTTGAAGAAACTTGAGTTTCGTCGTCATGGAGTTCCGTCACAGAAGTTAGGGTTACGTTGATTTGGGGGTTTATCAAATTCGAGGCAGTTTCGTCGTCTGTTGGTTAATCGACAGATGATTCACAAAACTTTCAACATTTGACACTTTGTGTTTTACCCAAACCAATCGAAAACAACCAAGAATCAAGCCGACATGAGTTTATACCGAAACCACACCCAAATCAGTTACCAACATTCAAACAAATATCATCCCCAGTTTTGTAAAACAAAACCCAACCCAAATCAAAAACCAAATCAGTGTTCAATATCAATACATCCCTAGTTCTAACAGTTTTTGTAAGAAACTCAAAACAAAAACAAGTTATGTTCATGAAGACATCAAGAAAACATGGTTTGCAAGGGTTTTTCGAAACAAACGGACAAAAAACAGAGGGTTCATGAGGTTAGAAACATTTGATCAAACATTCGAATACCTCGATTTAGATGAAAAAATAGAGAGAAGATGAAGGTTTTGAGTCGATTAAGGGGGATGCGCGGTATGGTGGTTTAGAGTGTTGGGGAAGACAAACAGTCAAGTGGGTTTTGAAAAAGTGATGTTGTTGCAGAACTAGGACCACTTAAATACTTATGACCTCGGTGAAACTTCGGTCTCGACGAAACTTAGTGTGGGCTCGACGAAACTCTGAGTTGGGCTTGGATTTGGGCTTAAAAAGATAGCCCATGACGAAACTTAAAAGGACCAAGGGGGTTTCGTCGTGATCTCGACGAAACTTCTTGTGAGCTCGATGAAGCTCTTGTTTGGGCTTGCTTTGGGCTTGAACAGTTAGCCCATGATGAAAATTAAAAGGGCCAATGGAGTTTCGTCGACATTATGAAGTTTCGTCGACATACATGAGTTTCGTCGACCATTTTTCACAAATTCACTAAGTCTTGAAAATTTTGCACACTGAACAGATTTTGTTAATTTGAACAGATTTCCATTTTGATTGAATTTACCAAATGCAAGGACATTTTATGAAGTAGGCTTCAGGCTTTCGGCAGAAAACACCAAGTTACAACTTCGCTAATTTTAAAAATGAACTTTACAACTACACTAAAATAGAATTTAAAGTGCGGTAAACTAACGACAATCAATGAAAAAGCGATAAACGACTGTACAAGAGTAAACTTTTGCGAGTTTCAAGGATAAGGAATCATACCAACTTACGATCTTAGTCAATCATGATTTTTGTTCGGTTTAAAGCTCTAGATAAGTATACTACCTTGATTATCGGTATTGTTGTCCACATAAGCTCAAACTGATCAGATGTAATCATAATTAGGAGATACGATTAACGGTAAGGATTATACTTACAAGTCGGTGTTCATCCACTCACAACACATTCCCGTATCAAGGGATGCACGGGATTTCATCTTACCGGTGAGTATACCGATTATCATCTGTTTGACCGTATAAAAATGTGAGAAACTCACTTATTTTTGATTGAAAAACAAGCGCTATGTGATAGAATCACTTATTGATGAGGAACTTGATTTTCATATGCATGAGGGCACAGGAGCAAGTCCGTGAACAGGTCAGTACATCGTACAGCAGAGAGACGAACTTGACTCCCAGATAAATGTGATATTTTATCACTTATTTGTTTGGACATGTGATTGATTATCAGTTATTGAGGTCAAATGCAGTATGTACACGTATGTATGGTATCATGGAAGATCTAGACTTCGTCTCCGTTATTTTTCGGTAAGAGATACAACCATGATACCCAGATGATAAGCAGCATAAAGACCGAATATCTCAGAACCTCAGCAATCTATCAAAAGAAATTTCGGTACCAAGACCATATGCCAATGAATGGTTCCCACCTGACTTGTAGTCTGTTAGGTTTGTATCATCCTGCACATTTTAATCGAATTGTGAGCCTACCGATACATCGTTAGTAGAGATACTTATCATTTCTCATTTTTTTTGTTTTACATTTTAAACATGTTGACCAACCACACAAGTGAATATCATCATTTTCCTTAATCCAAGAAACTCATTTTTAGTTTTCTAATTTTTTTTGAATTTTTGAATTTTTGAATTTTTCAAACTTAAAGACAGAAAGTAAAGACATATTTTTGGATTTTTGATTTTTAGATGTTTTTGTGTTTTCTTGAATTTACTCCCCCTAAAATGCTAAAAGGTGAAAATCTTTTTGTATTTTTAGAGTTTTTAAGTAAATATTTACAAAAACATTAGCCAAAGAAGTTACTCGGGTATCACCTTAATGCAGTAGACCAAAAGTAGATAATCAAAACGTGATTTATCAAAAGATTTTGTGAACAGGTTGGCACGTTGGTTATCAGTGTGGATTTTAACAACATCGATTAATCTTTTGTCAAAACAATCACGTATGAAGTGACACTTAATTTCGATGTGTTTGGTCTTGGAATGCTGCACAGGATTTCTAGTGATCTGTAAGGTAGCATTGTTATCAACAAAAATAGGAGTAGGTAGGAATTCAAAACCGTAGTCGCGTATTTGTTGTTGTATCCAAAGAACATGGGAGCAACAACTAGAGGCAGCAATGTATTATGCTTCACATGTTGATGTTGCAACACAGGTTTGCTTCTTGCACTACCACGTGACCAGGTGATTTCCTAAGAATTGACATCCCGCTGTTGTTGATTTGCAATCAATTTTGCATCCGCCAAAATCAGAGTCACTGAACGCGATCAAATCAAAGCTATCATCCCTAGGGTACCAGAGACCAATGTCCGGGCATCCCTTCAAATAGTGGAAAATCCTTTTAACAGCTGCCAAATGTGAGGCCTTCGGGTTGGCTTGATATCTTGCAAGCAGGCACGTCGGAAACATGATGTCGGGCCTCGAGGCTATGAGATACATGAGAGATCCGATCATAGCGCGATAGTATGAAGAGTTAATGCTTTCACCCTTCAGATCCGGAGTAATCCCGTGATTCTGCGGAAGTGGGGTACCAATGGGCGTTGCATCAGACATCTGGAACCGGCTCAAGATGTCACCAACATATTTAGTCTAATGGATGAATATCCCAGACTCGGTTTGTTAAACTTGTAGGCCCAAGAAGAAAGTCATTTCCCCCATTGCGCTCATCTCGAACTTTTCTTGCATCACACGTTTGAATTGCCTGCACAAAAAAAAATCATTAATTGAACCAAAAATTATATCATCAACATATACCTGCACCAACAGAGGTTGTTCGATGTACAAAACCCGGAGGTTGTTCGATGTACACCTCTTCTTCAACCACACCGTGTAAGAAAGCACTTTTGACGTCCATCTAGTAGACTTTGAATCCTTTAAATGAAGCATAAGCTAGAAAGATCCTAATAGCTTCCAGACGTGCAACATGTGCATAAACTTCATTGTAGTCAATGCCTTCGATCTGACGAAATCCCTGAACAACCGATCTTGCCTTGTTGCGAATGACTACTCCATGATCGTCCTTCTTGCATTTGAAAACCCAACGTGTGCCAATTTTCTTGTAATTCTCCGGCCTTTCAACAAGCTTCCAAACACCTAGCTTTTGAAATTGCTGCAGTTCTTCCTGCATGGCTTCAACCCAGGAATTATCTTTTAAGGCTTCTTTCTAAGATTTCGGTTCTTCTTGTGAAAGGTAACACACGAAGGACCAATCATTTTGAAGACGAGATTCTCTGATTGCTGAATACAAACCGGCATTCTGGTTGTTTCTCAGCTGATTACGCATCTGCACCCCGCGTTGGACATCTCCTATAATATTCTGCTACGGATGAGTATCGTAAATTCTCGATTCAGGAACACGAGTATTGATACCCAAATTGTTAAGATTAAGATCAACAACCAACTCTACACTAGGTATTTTCGTAGAAGTGGATGCATTCCCTTCAGCAGTATCTTCATTCTGCACCTGAGGAGTTTCTACAGAAGCCCCTTGAACAGGAGCAACTGGAGCTGAAGTGCCTTCATTCGCATCATGGTATTCATCATCTTCCGATGACTCATTGTAATCAACGGCATCTGCAAATACCTCATTTTGTACCGTATTGTTAACCGAATTAGAAGCTTATAGGTTAACAATAACAGGTCTCACCAATGGCGAGCCAGCAGTGTTGTCACTATCAAATAACATTCTAGTAGCTGCAGATTCTTCGTCAAAGATTGGCAGATTAAAGGAGTCAGATAGCCCATCATAATCAAACATCCAAGGATCACCCGGAGCTCTGACAGGATTTGTATACCTTTAAACCCTTACTTCACTCCATAGCTCAATCTTTTTGGTTGCCAGATTCCATACACGAAAATTTAGATTTTCATATCCAAGGAAGAAACCCTCGATAGCTTTGGCACCTAACTTTCCGTCTGGGTCAATCATTGTACATGGACCGCCAAAAGGTTCTAGGTAAGAAAGATCCGGTTTCCTTTTCTGTAGAAGTTCGAAACACGTCTTGCCATGCCTTTTAACTGTGAGAACTCTGTTTAACGTGTAGCAAGCAGTCGACACGGCCTCCCCCCAGAACTGAACAGGAAGCTCCGACTCTACCAACATAGTTCTTGCAGTTTCAATTATCATGCGATTTTTCCTCTCAACGGCACCGTTTTGTTGTGGAGTGTAGCGAGAACTGTATTCATGAAGAATACCCTTTGAAGTACAGAACTCATCCATTACACGGTTTTTGAACTCAGTTCCATTGTCGCTTCGGATCCTTTTCACTTTCAACGTGTATAAATTTTCCAGCATAGTAAGAAGATCCTTGAGGATTCCAGGAGTTTCACTCTTGTGTGCCATAAAAGCTACCCAAGAAAATCTAGAATAATCATCAGAAACCACCAGACAATAAGCTTCCCCAAAGGTTGTCTTGTGTTTCATAGGTCCAAAGAGGTCCATATGAAGACGTTCGAGAGGCATGCTAAAGTGTTGATTTTCTTCAGCGGGTGAGACTTTTTCGTTTGTTTCCCTTTCTGGAACGAAACACAGATATCTTGTAGATGAAAGCTTCTCACAGGCACACCATTCACAAAATTGTTTTTCACCAAATGATTCATTTTTCTTAAGTGAATGTGCCCCATTCTTCTGTGCCAAGATACAGACTCCTTCTCTGTGGCTTTTGAGACAAAACATGTTACTTATGAAGATGTCGTAATTGCTTGGCTCATATCAAGAATATAAAGATCATTAACTCTTGGAGCCGATAAGAGAATCCATTCTTTTGAAATTTTGAAACCAGGTTTCAGCACATAACAACCGGCATCATCAAAATGCATGGAGAACTCCTTATCACAGATTTGCGAAACAATGAGAAGATTATGAACAATTTGACGAACATTATTGATCTTATCGAAACATACAACACCATTGGAGATTTTTCCCTCTCCAGTGATGTATCCGCCTTTGCCTCCAGCAACCGCGACATAGCCTCCTCTAATATTTTTCACATCATATAGAAGACGTAAGTCGCCTGTCGTGTGCCTAGATGCTCCACTATCAACAATCCAATGACTATTAATAGTTCCTCCTGGAACATCCTGCACATATCATCCAACGATCAGTTGAGGATGGGGACCCAAGCCTTAGTGGTCTTGGGTCGTCCCTGAGCATCACGAAATGTGATCTCAATTTCTTGATGATTTTCAAAAACAACAACTCCCCCTGAACATTCACCCATTTTAGGTTTCCAAGTTTGTTTTTGTTTACCGGTTTGATTCTTATGAAAAAATTTTGAAACTTCTGGTTTTAATGATTATGAAGAACTTGGTTCCCTATTAACTTATTTGACTTCATATTTTAAGTCTTTTCTACTGCTTTGACATTTTGACGTCGTTGTTTCGTTTCTTGTTCCTTAACAGTTCTTTTATCATGTTTTGGTGAAACGGGACGACATTGAGGGTGAACCTTTTCAGGTGGTGCTTTCTCAACAAATTTATCCTTGGGAGTGTTTGTACAATTTTTAATGATATGTCCAAACTCCCCACACTTAAAGCACGTTCTCCTTTCCACAAACTTAGGAGAATCTGATCGACGAACATAAGGTACTTGCTTTTTCATCACACCCGTTTGTATGTAGAGTGTAATTGTTTTGACTGTTACATTTTAAAATCTTGACTTGTTGGACAAAATCGGTGTTTGATTTGTTTTCAAAAGTCTCAATTTTATCAGTACCCTTTGATGCTACAAATTTGACATTACTGTTTTTCTTCTGTTAACGAGCTCCTTTTGTTTCAAATTTTGATTGAGAAATGTTAGGCTTTTGAGCTCGCCTTTCTAGTTGTTTACCATAAGAAGCAATATGTTGTTGCTTTGTTGGCGGTGTCTGATTTCCGACTTGTTTTCTTATTTCGGATTTTGGAATTGGATCACATTGAGTTACAACAACTCCTGTGATCGTCTTTCCCAAAAACTTGCTTGTGTTATCTTCAAAAACTTTATCAATCGAAGATGGATTGACATTTTTGATTGGAAAATCGTTGTCTGAATAAATTTTAACATCTCCGACCAAAGTGTATAACACGTTATTGTTCATAACAGCAGACACATTCCTTGTCATCTTTGACTGGATCTATCACTTGTTTGACAACTGGTTGAACAGCAGGAGTAGGAGGATCACAAAGAATGTAATTCTCAATTGGAATATCTACTCCTTTCATCTTGTCAAGTGATGTATCCTGATCGCTTACCTCTGATTCATCATCAGACGATTCATAGTCCTCAATAATTGGAGCACTTTGATTCATTGATGCCGAAATTTCTGTTCCATCAGATGAGGTACTCGAGGAACTGTCCGATTTGAACCCTAGGCCAGTAGTAACTTCCTCATAATCAAGAGGCACACTGGGTTGAAAACGTGGCATTTCTTCTTCATAGGCATATGAGTATAATTGTGTCTCAGTGGGGGCGAACACTTCTTATACCCAACGCCTTTCTTGTTACCCTTCAGTTGTTGAGCATCAATGATGTGATCGAGCACATATCGGGAGTTAGAATAACTCTCCAATTTGAGCTTGACTGCATCATGCTCGCATTTGGAAATGGCTAGCTCCTTTTTGGTTTCCTCGATGATATTAATGTAATTGTTAATACCAATTTGTTTATTGAAAATAGTTTTGGTCAATTCGGAAACACTTTTCTTTAAGGTTTCAATTACAGATTTAAAATCCTTTTCGTTTCTAGCTAAATCCATATTTGCCTCTTTGCACTTAGACAGCTCAATAACAAAACTTTGATTATGACTATGAACCTTTTTAGATTCTAGCTTCAAATCTGCACAAACATTACAAACACTAGGAGCAGGAGTTTCAGATTTTACCTGACTGGTAGAGGCTGAGACATTTGCCATAAAGGCAATTTGATAAGAAAAAGATCCATCTTCAGAAAAGAACTTTTCCATTTCTTTTGATGCTACAGCAGCCTCCTTGATCAGAATAGACTTCTGACACTTCAATTCCTCTGCTTCATTCAATAAGTCTTCAACACAGAAATAACTTCTTCTTTCACATCAAATTCCAAATTATAATCACCCGAATTAGAAACCTCTTCATCAGAACTCCCGGTATAACCCGAACTATTGTCACTTTCAGAAAATTCTTCCCTGTGAACGTGCTTGATGTGATTGACGATTTTTGCATAACACGTTGTTCCTCCTCCTTCTTGATCACCATCCCCAAATTGTACAGACCAATTACACCCTTCATCAGCTTGGACAACTAATGCTCTAGTGGTGTTTGAAGGTCCACACTGGTTCTGGTTCTGATTGTTGTTCACCGCTACCATCCTTCTTTCACGATTGTCTTGATTGGCATTGGAAGTACTCGTCTGATTTCTGAACGGATTTCGATTGCCTTGTTTGCTTGGCCGGGTGCACTCACGTTTGAAGTGACCCTTTTCGCCACAATTGAAACAAGTAACCGCATCCTTATCAAATCCGTACTTCGTATCCTTCTTGCTTTCCAACGAAGTTCTTCCTGTTCGAGCCATATAATCCTTCGCCCTTCTAACAGCACTTGCGAACGCCCACTTTATATCCATCAACTCCATTTCATCACGGTCGATTTGTTGATAATCTTCATTGGTCAGATTGATGTTTCCAATTTGACCTGCGACCAAACCATAGTAAGCACTGACCATTGTGTTAATGAGTTCCATATGTTTCTTCGCTACTTCAATGCTAACTTTCGAGAGGTTTGAAGGATCAACTCTGACTGTTTGGGGGTTTTGGGGTGGAGGGTTGTTAGTATAACATGCTTGTTGTGGTTGGGCTTGTTGTTGTGATGACGTAGGAATATAAGCATTTGGATCGAACTGAGGTTGAGTAGTGGTAACTTGAGGTGGAGGTTGGGGATTTGGTAGCCATGCGCTCGGATCGAGTTGAGGTTTAGAAAAAGCATGAGCTTGAGCAATCATATGCGCTGGCAGATGATAAGCACTCCGATCGAAAACCTGAGGTGGTACTGATTGTGGAAATGGAAAAGAGCTTGTATTTGACATAAACACCGTTTATAGCTTCGGTTGCTGCTGAACGGAACTAGAACTAGTTGCAGGATTAAAACCATGCAGATACATTTCTGTGTTTTGAGGAACTGCAATCCTTTTGGCTTTCCGAATTTCCTCTTCGTTCTTATGTTCCAACCTTTGAATGAATTCATAGATACTAACAGTATCCAAAACTCTCGTATGCTTTAAAAGCTCAAGAGGTCGCCGGTCTTGTCGGATAAGGAGGGGGCGGTGGCAGGGTGGTGCAGTAGGTTGTGGGTGGCGGAGAAGGGTGGTTGTGGCGGCGGTAAAGGGTGGTTGTGGGTGGTGGAAAAGGGAGAGAAGAACGGACCGGCATAGTCGCCCAAGTCCAACTCGCCGAAGTAAAATGCAGAGACATAGAGATAGGGTGAATGATTTTTAAAACAGATGAGGGTTTTGTATTTTAATAGAGAGAAAGATGAGAGATGTTAAATTCTCTGGTGGCTTTAAATGCAGAGAGAGGGAGAGATCTGACATTTAGGGTAAATGACCAAAATACCCTTTAGGTTGGCATAATCTGATTGGTGGAGAGTGGTACTCATGGTTCTCTTAACTGGGGTGGTTTTCATTTTAGCGGCTCCGTATATATAATTTTAGAAAAATATTCAGTCCTATATATGTATTTGGGCCCTGAGCGGTCGCCCACCTGACACTTGCTTAGGGTCGGCCCTAGTCATGTGGTGCTTATATACGCATAATATATATTGTTGCGGGATTTTATTCGTCCACATAAAGAATTAAAGACACTTATGTGAAAAAAAAAATATGACATAAAATTACTATTTAAGATATGAACAATTAGATTTGTAGAAATAAAAGAATGTGAATAAATGGAGGGGGTAGAATGAAAAAGAACAGGGTTAAAGTTGTAAATCTTTGTAGGGTAACTAGTTTATAAAACCCTACTTATTGTTTTGTCAGATTATAATGTTACAAAGGCAGCCGCGCAGCCGTAGACAATTACCTGGATGTTAAAATCGTGTTCGTTTGATGAAATTAGGCCTTCCGATATCGCAAAACCGGTGACTGGTATTTTTTTTGTTTACTCTTTTTATCAATTTTCTTTTTATAGCATATTTCAATTTTACCATGACCGTGAAATGCTAATATAGAATCGGTATCTTCATGCAGGGTATAGAAGATTGATCGTTGACTGTTTATGGGATTTCGGAAGCCAATCTCGTTAGGTAACTGTTAATTAGTAAAGTTATGCATTCATCTTAATTACCTCTTAAATTGAAATCTAGATCTAGTGCAAACGACATTTTTTAATTACATTTTGAGCCGATTGAAACTGTGAGACTTTTGGCTAAGTTTCTTTGACTACCATAGCAATTCCAAAAACAATTACTCTTTATGTGTTTGTCAACCTATATAAAGACAATTTGGTGAAGATAAAAATGGATGATTCAAAATTCCTGTTTTTAAGATAAACAATTAGATTTTTAGAAAAAAAATTAATCGTAAACAGAAGTGGCATAATGAAAATAATGGGGTTAAAACTTTAAATCTTTAAACATTAACCCATTTATAAAACCCTACTATTTTTGTTGTTCTTTCGTCAGGCTATACACAGACTGTCGCTCAGCCAACAGACAACCTACATGGCCACTGCTTTTTCCTCCATGTTTGATAAAATCAGGCCTCCTGATATGCCAAAATCATCGGTGAGTGGAATTCGATTTTATACCCTTTTCTTTTTATCTTTTTAGGAGTATGCGTTCGTGGTGATCAGGAACTTCTTCTGGTTTTATTTCATGACTTAAAATCGGTATCGTCTTGCAGGGTGTTGAAGAACGAACGTTGACCGTTCACATAATTTCGTAAGACAATATCCTTAGGTAACTGCTAGTTAATTAAGCAATCAAATTTTGTATTCACCGTAGCTACCTCTTAATTAGATGTGTTACAAATGATGTTTTTTACTTAAATTTTGAGCCGATTTTGTGTATCTTAAATTGATTATTTCTAGAACCATCAACTTGTTGGTTTTTAATTGTGATATTCAAAATATGACAGGACTTAATTTGATTTTTTTTTTGGTAATAGCATATCTTAGCATTTTGATTTTAAAGAGCCATCAGTTTTGTTGGATTATTCGGGTTTGTTTACGGGTCACGGGTCGACACGTTATCGGGTCACGCGGGTCATGGAGTCAAGCATCAAGTCGGGTCGCGGGTTTGACCGGGTTACGGGTCAAATAAGCAGCTAAAACCGGTAGATTGTTGACCGAAATTAATATGGATCTTTGTTGGAGCTGTTGCAAACTGGAGCTACGTGGGTTCGGAGCTGTTTGGTTTATTTGTCATGTTTTTATTATATTTGATTGTGTCACGTAAAGTAATAATGGGTCAATAGGTCAAGGGTTTGTTTCCTATTTTATTGGCATATTTACGTCCATGTAGTCCATGTATATCAGTAGGTAGTTTAGTTCCTTTTCTTTAGGGTTAAGTTTGTTACTTGTAAAGGCTATATATAGCCTCATTGTTTTGTGAATATTGATCACCCTTTTCATCGAATACAACAGTTTTTCTATTTCTTTTCACCTCCTGTTATCATCTTTTCATATACAAATACATACGTAAATTGTGTGTGTTTTGAGTGATTCATTTGGGGCCTGATCCAACAAGTTTGTTGCTATTTATTCACATATCCCTGACTGTGTAAAATGAAATTTCAACGAAGGCTGAAACTGAATAATAAATAATTTCATAAACAGTGGCCGGTGGGCCGAATGTTTTTTGGAGATAAAATCAGCCTGGGCCGAATCAATACACATTTAAAAAATTCCCGAAAATCTGAAATTTAACACTACTGGGCGAAAAAACCGCACGGGCCGAGGCCCGGTCTGGCCTCCTCTAAGCTCCTCCCCTGTTCATAAAGCCATGAAGTAAACCTGTTTCATGTTGTTAAAAACCATCTTTAGCACCCAGTAATTATCGTTGGGTTTTTTGGTCAAATGCAGAGATTTAAAAAAATAAAAATTGATATGACGGTCCTAAAAGTTGTAAATCAATCTATATGTAATGGATAATATATGTTCAAAATGAAAGCCAGTATATTTGAAACTCATTAAGTCCATTAGCATAAATCTGAAGTAAAAACTAAGTATGAGCATAAAAGTCAAAATGTACCTACTTAGAGAAAAAAACTCATTTCGTTACCCGGGAGTCCTCCTGATTTAGAATTCTCCAAAATTTGGTTCCACTTTTACTGTTTTCCAACATTATTAACTACATGATTCAAATTATTTGTTGGCGATTCAGACTTTAAACACAGCAATTCCACCTGGAATAAAACTTTTTTTACCAAAAAAACTCACCAAAAAAAACTTGTTTCTCATCCATTTTGTTTATCAGAATCTTGACCACATTGACCCCCAGTATACTGTTCTCAACAACTACTGAACAGCCAGTCGATTTTGTAACTCTTTCAAATCTTTGAATTTGACCATAGTCGATGACAAAATTTCTATTAACTGATGATTGAGGGGGGACAACAAAACATGAGGGCTGATCGTTAATCAACTATTTGTATAGATGCAGACTTCAGCATTGTAAATAACCATCAACGTGCTATGATCGCCCAATTGACCATAATCATCAGCAAGAACAGTTACAAGTTCCTTTCATGTTCTCAAAACCAGCCCATCATAAATTCATAATTATCAGTCTACGAGCGGAAACAACCACCGAAATACGAATACAAGGCATCTAAGAAGATTTTGACCAACGTTACATTGCTGATTGGACGGATAAATGAATTCTGTGGAGGATTAATAAACTGGAATCAGGCGATTTAGGTGGTTCATGAACCAATAAAGCATACATAAAATTGAAAAAAGAACCAATTCTGGTTCAGGACTTTCATCAAGCATCTTGCGTGCACAACCCAAAATCTGATACTTTCCATGATTGTTTAGGTCCTACTTTCTCTGTTTGATTCTGCAATTTGTAAACATGGTTTGCATGTGGTGGTGGTATGAAAGTACGATCTCTCTCACCTATTTTCACAATTCCATCACGTTGTTTTCATTTTAAGTGGGTTGTGATATAGTTGCTTCGTTGTAGACACATATGCTTCAGTCGTACTGCTTTTATTAATTACATTGTTCTTTGCTTCTATTTGATCCGTGTTATCCAATTTAGAGAGTCTGAAAATGTTGTAGAGACTTTGTTTTTACCAACAACATGCCTACCAGTTGTTCGATGAATTGCTCACCACCAGGGGACCGGCGGTTGTGATCATTTTTTTTATGTAAACAGTTTAATTGGTTGATGAAATTAATGTAAGTTGTGGTAAATGATTCCACAATGTCAGATGCCAAATTTGTTGATTTTGTTTGCAGTTCCTGGAATCGGTATTTGAAGATATGTTTAGGAGGTATTTAGCATTTTTTACCAGAAATTATGGGTCCGAGTGAGCAAAAATGCTCTGGGTTGAGGCAGGGGTTTATGAATGGGCTTCGGGCAATGAGTTTCCTCTGGAATGGTGGTTGGCTGGTATAGAACTCAATCAATCGATTTATTATTGAGAATACGAATACAATTTATACACAAACAAATATCCCTATACTAGGAAACTAAATAAAAGAGATTAATTACAATAATTACAAAATATATATACGTAAATCAACTCCTTGATTTACGGTAGGCTGTTACCCCCCTTCAATCGAACAGGTGGAGGACCAACACGAAGCATGCCACGAAATTTCTCAAAGAGTGGCCTGGGAAGACTTTTTGTAAAGATGTCTGCAACCTGAAGATTGGACGGAACAAATTTGGTGTGAAGTTGTGCCGACGAAACAAGTTCACGAACAAAATGATAATCAATGTCAATATGCTTAGCCCGTTTGTGAGAAACAGGATTCTGACTCAGAAAGATGGCACTCTTGTTATCACAGAGCAGAGTAGGCCGATCCATGGGCAAAGCATGTAACTCGCGAAGAAGATGAGTGAGCCAAATAATTTCTGCAGCAGTGTTCGCCATAGCCCGATACTTAGATTCACAACTCGATCTAGAGACAGTTGGTTGTTTCTTGGCACTCCAGGAAACCAGATTACCACCCAAATAGATAGAATAACCATAAGTAGATCGTCTTGTTTCAATGCAGCGAGCCCAATCAGCATCAGAGTAGCCGACTAGGGTGGTAGTGCGTGGTTTAGAAAAGGTTAAGCCATAAGCAAGTGTCCCCTTAACATAGCGAAGTATGCGTTTAACAGATTGAAAATGAGAAATGGTAGGAGACTGTAGATGCTGACTGGCTTGATTAACAGCATAAGAGAGATCTGGACGAGTGATGGTGAGATACTGGAGAGCACCAACTAAAGACCGGTAAAGTGTGGGATCGTGGAAAAGGACACCGGTACGATGGAAGGTATCAGTGGTGGAAAGAGGGGTGTCAACTGGCTTGGAATCTAATAAGCCTGCACGAGCTAAAATATCATGAGCATACTTGGCTTGACTAAGAAAAAGTCCTGTGTCTGAATAAGTAACTTCAAGTCCCAAAAAATATCCCAAGACACCCAAATCTTTAACCGAGAACTCCTTGTTCAATCTGGTGATGAAAGACTGAACAAGCTGAGGATCACTGCCGGTGATTATAATATCATCCACATAAACAAGGAGATAGACAATAGAAGCCCCTTTCTTGTAGATGAACAATGAAGTATCGGCCTTGCTGCAGAGAAAACCATTTGAGAGTAAGAATGCGCTGAGACGTTGAAACCAAGCCCGTGGTGCCTGTTTAAGACCATAGAGAGCCTTGTTTAGGCGACAGACATGATGAGGAAACTGAGAACTAATAAACCCAGGAGGTTGTTCCATGTAAACGGTTTCAGTGAGATTGCCGTTTAGAAAGGCGTTGCAAACATCCAACTGACGAAGTGACCACCCATAGATGGTAGCTAAAGCAAGTACCACACGAACAGTGGAAGCCTTCACAACAGGGCTAAAGGTATGCGAGAAATCAATACCAGGAACCTGAGTAAAACCCTGAGCGACAAGACGAGCTTTGTATCGGTCAATAGAGCCGTCAGCCTTGAACTTAGTGCGATAAATCCATTTTGAACCGACAATATTGACATCCTGTGGACGAGGAACGAGATCCCAAGTCTTATTCTGTTGCAAAGCAAGTATTTCCTCTTCCATAGCTTTTACCCACTTAGCGTGTTTGGCAGCCGATTTATAACCGCGAGGATCCTGTGCTGCAAGTAAAGCATAATGTAAGGCACCTGAAAACAAAGACATGTTAGCAAAATATTTGGGTTTGTAAATTCCACTTTTTGATCGAGTTCTCATAGGATGTGTAGATATCGGCCCAGTAGACGATCCTTCCTCGGGAGCGGTGGGAACGGGTGGAGGAGGTCCGAGAATGCTGTGAGTAGGGGACGGGTCTGGTGATGTTGGGTGGGCGGTGGACGAAGAAGAAGAGTGGGCCGAAGCCGTGGGGAAGTTGGGCTGAGATGGAAAATGGGTCGTGGGGGAGTTGGGTTGGGATGGAAAAAGGGCCGAGGGTGTAGCGGAAGGGGTTTGGGGCGAGAGAGGCGTAGAGGTGGATTGGGCCGATGTGGGAGGTGAGGTGGATTGGACCGATGTGGAGTTGGGCTGGGTTGAAACGGTTTGGGCGAGAGGAAGATTGGAGCACATGGAGAAAGGAGAGGTGGTGGCCGAATGGTTGGAAGAAAAAGTGGGGGAGACCGAAATGGTGGGAGCAAAGGTTGGATTTGGGAGAGGTTCAGGAGGTAAGAATTCTTCAAAATTTGAGAAGATGAGCTTGGCCTCATCAACAGTTGAAGTATGGCCGCTGAAGGGAAAATTTGCCTCATCAAATTGGGCATGACGAGTGGTGTAAACACGTTGGGTAGAGACGTCCAAGCAACGATATCCTTTATACTTGGCATCATAGCCAATAAAGACACACTCAGCACTGCGAGGAGAGAGTTTGTGTTTGGCATAGTCCCGTAAGTAAGGAAAGACACGACAGCCAATAACACGCAGATTTGAGTATGTAGGCGACCGATTGTACAAAATTTCATAAGGGGATTTAAAACCGAGTACCGAAGAAGGTAGACGATTAATGATGAATGTGGCTGAGGCGAAGGCATCCGACCAAAGGGTAGCAGGAGCATGAGAGTTAAAGAGCATAGCAAGACCTGTTTCGGTGATATGTCTATGTTTTCTCTCAACACGACCATTTTGTTCTGGAGTGTGAGGACAAGACATTTGATGGTGAATACCAAGTTCATGAAAAAATTTTTGCACACGATTATTAGTAAATTCAGTTCCACCATCACTTTGAAACACTTTAAGTTTAGAAGATAGTTGGTTTTGAACAAAAGGCACAAAGGTTAATAAGGCGTCATAAAAATCAGATTTGCGCTTGAGTGGATAAAACCACGTAAAGCGAGAGTGATCATCGATGAATATAGCGTAAAACCGATAACCACTAGATGAGGTAATAGGCGAAGGACCCCATAAATCACAATGCACTAAATCTAAAACATTCACAGCACGTTTATGATTTGAAGTAAATGGCACGCGATGGGATTTAGATAATTGACAAGAGGTGCAAACATTAGGTTTCGGTAATAATGAAGTAAGAAACAAAAAACCATGTTTATGTAGTCTAGAAATAATATCAAAAGACACGTGTCCAAGACGATCGTGCCACGTTTCATAAGAGGCTTTAAGGTGAGGAGTCGAATAGGAGGCAATGAAAGCATGTTGTCCTTCTCGAAGCACATAGAGGCCATTTTCACACGTGCCCTTTGCCAACACTTCCTTGGTTGTTCGGTCCTGAACATGAAAAGAATTGTTAGAAAACAAGACATCGACAGGAGAATCACGAGTAAGCTGACTGATAGATAAGAGACGTTTGGTAAGATGGGGTACAACGAGGACATTCTTTAAATGAATATTGTTGGAAAGGGATTTTGTACCAATATTCGTTACTGGTAATGTGTGACCATTACCAAAACGAACAAAATCACGACCACTAAATGTTGAAGAAGTATCAAGATCTTCAACAAAGGGGGTCATGTGGGCAGACGCACCTGTATCACCGGTCCAATCAGGATGGTCCTCATCAGTGACATGACACTGAGCGTGAAAGGCATGTGCGAGATTAGCATCAATAGAAGGGGCGGCCTGTTTAGCAAAACTCGCAAGATTGGGGCACGAGTTTGCATAGTGACCATTAGTTCTGCATAGTTAACAATGAGGAGGTCGACGAGATGGACCACGACCTGCACCACGACCACGACTACGACCACGATTAGAATAAGAAGAACTGGAACTAGGACGAGAAGAGTTACCAGGACGCGATTGATGGGCCGCAAAGGCAACAGTGGGCGGCGGTTGAGGCTGACCATGCAAAGACTGCATAAAGGTTTCTTGGTTTTCTGCCTTGGCTAGAAGATCACGAAAAGAAACGGTCCCCACAGCACGATGGGTAGTGGAGAAAGTCTCATAAGTGGGACCAAGGCCACAGAGGAACCAGTGGCACTTGTCGGTTTTGGATACGGGATGACCAATGGCAGCGAGTTGGTCACAAAGGGTTTTAAATTTTCGTCCATAATCAGCAACAGTGGATGACCCTTTTTGCAAGAGACGGAGATTATCACGCAAGGTGTGCATCCGTTCGGTGGACCGATGGCTGTAGGCGGATTCCAAGGCCACCCAGATAGGACGAGCTTCAGTCAGTCCAATGACCTCAGACATGGCCTCCTCGGATAAGGAGGATTGAATGAGAAGGCAGTCTGTTTTATCATTGGTCACCCAAGAAGAATAGTCCGGGTTAGGGGAGGGTTTCTCGTTGACGGTAATGGTTTTGTCAGGGGCGGTGGTCGAGCCATCGATATGGCCGTTCAGTTTTTGCAGGGATAAAAGAAGGGTAAGTTGTTGACTCCAAGCAAGGTAGTTGGAGGAGGTAAGTTTGTGAGGGATGAAGTGAAGGAGGGAGTGAAGGTTTGTGTTCGAGGAAGAGGAGTCTGCCATGAAGAAAGAGATGGCAGCAGAGGGAGGTGGCGGCAACAGGGTAGGGCAAGGAAACAGCAGGATCGAAAGAGAAAGAAAGGAAAAGAGTAGGATCGCCTTATTTGGCTGATACCATATAGAACTCAATCAATCGATTTATTATTGAGAATACGAATACAATTTATACACAAACAAATATCCCTATACTAGGAAACTAAATAAAAGAGATTAATTACAATAATTACAAAATACATATACGTAAATCAACTCCTTGATTTACGGTAGGCTGTTAGCTGGGTTATCAGTGTCGTCTACATTTGCGGGCGTGGGTGGCCCTTTAACGTTGGGTTTACCCAAGTGATCCGGCTTTTGTTGATCATTAAATAATACATAACTAAAATATAAAACCATGAATACTTTATAAAAAGTATTTAGTTAAATAATAAAAGGATTGCTAAACCTATATTAGAGTTGTAAAGGCCGAGAGCTCGCTCGTTTAACTTATGAAAGCTTGAGCTCGGCTTGAATCTATCTTTGTTTCAAAATCTCATTTGACCTTCCAGAGTAAATAATGTAGACAGTTATGACCCACAACACCAATGTGTCAATGCAATGAAACCAACAGTCTATATCCTGTAATAATGAAGAGCTAAAGCAAGCACCAGCTAAATCGAAGAACAATATTCATAAAGGACATTTCTAATGTAGATTGATTACAAGCTTTTGACTCAGAAATTCTAAGAAGAAAATCATGAAATAAACGTGTTTCAGGTTGATAAAAAGTTAAAAACCATATTCAGCATTTATTGTTGACTTTGAGGTCAAACGTATAGCTTTCAAAATTCAAAATTGATACGAAGAACAGCATTATTAACAGCAACCTTCAAATGTACCTCCCACCATTATTAACGGCATCCTTCATATTTGTTTGTTGGCAGTTCAGCCTCATGTACAACACACCAACTTGAAATAGAACTTCTTTTTCCAACAAACCCCAGATTACTCAACGGTCTCTGATCAATCACTTGCATACATTCACCAATCAGAATTTGTTTTTGACTACAAAATTTTGACCACTTTGACCAACACCAACGTCAATGATAGAATTTGATACAGATTAAATAAACAGCAGATACTTTGATTGAATTGACGACCCGACTAGAGACGAGCTTGTTAACTGCTCCCCACCACTCCATCTCTTCACAGCTTTGACCCACTGGGTCAATTGTAGGTCCCTCGGAGGATGAGGTTAAACCTTATCCTTGTTATGTTTAACACACTAGCAAGTGCGGAATCCAAGCTAGAGTGCAAACCGAGATGAAACAAGGAAATACAAGACACACAATATTCACCGATTAACACCACTTGTATTAATACGAATGAAAGGTTCGGTTACAAAGCTATGTTTACAAATGTGTTTTGCAAACCCTCTAAAAACAGTGTGTGTGTTCTGCTCTCTATGCTTGCTTGCTTCTTAAATGAAGTGAACACATTACATGGGTATATGTACCCAACACAGATCGTCTGGTCGAAGGATCAGGTAGACTGATCGAAGGATCATCTATCGATCTGAAACCCATCGAAGGATCCACATAAACCTCGAAGGATGATCTATCGAGGTCCATCAACATCCCTCGAAGGTTTATCTTTCGAGCTCATCGAAGGATCTAAACAATCCTTCGATGACTCATCCTTCGACACAGACATATTACAATCATGTACCAACTGTTTGTCCAAGTCAAACCAGGAGGATGGTTGACTTGGTCAAACTTACAGGACTAACAAAGGACATCGTTTTATATTAGACAGAATACAGACAAAGTACAGACACAAGTGCACCAACAAACTCCCCCTTGGCTGTAGCTTTGTCTCGATCTTCGTGTCTTCAAGTCTCTGACGTCCTTTCAAGTCTTCAATGTCGGAGGATCTTCAAAGTCTTCATGTCTTGAAAGCAGAAAGTGTATCAACAAACTACCCGTTTCATGTAGGAAGTGTGTTGACAAACTCCCCCTTAACATAAGCTCCCCCTTGAGTTATGCTCGTGAAAGACTTGATCCTTATAGCTTGAGATCCTTGTGGTGTTGATGATGGTCAGCGGCAACTCGATCATTTTCATCATTTGAGTGCCTTCACGTCGTGTCTTCATTCCGAAGCTTGTCATCGACTATGTTCTCCTTGCCTTTAGGATCTGCACATGCAAGAAATCTAAACGCGTAATGAGAAAAACTGCTTGGAATATAGTTAGCATAAACAAATGACACACGTATGACCATGTTTCAATCAAACACCGTCCGACAGTTTGAAAGTTTAATAAATTTCTCAATTTTAGATTTAACTTTCAAAAACTTGCAAATTTCGACCGTTTATGAAGATTTAGTCAATTCGGTTTTCGTTTAGGTTTCAGGTAACGAAGACTCGAGATCCAACATCGTACGATCGAAAATAAAATAGAAATAAAATCTTTTTGGCTTTTATAAAGTTTATATTAAAACACACCTAAAATCTTTTTGGTATTTTTGAATTTTTCAAATGTAAAGACTGAAAGCAGTAAATAAATATATACAGACATTCTTTTTGCGAGTTTCGAGGGTAAGAGAATCATATCAGTGTACGGTCATGCCAAAACGCTCTTGTTGTTCAGTTAGTTAACATTTAGATAAGCATCCTATAACAATTATCGGTATTGTTGTCCACTTAAGCTCAGCTTATCAGATGTAATCATGGCGAGGGGATACGTTAAGGTATGATTTATACTTACCGACCGGTGTTCATCCACATCACGACACATTCCCGTATCAAGGTATGCACGAGGGTTCATCTTACCGGTGAGTATACCGATTATCATCTGTTTGACCGTATATGATGTGAGATTCTCACTTATTTTTGATTTAAAAACAAGCCCTATGTGATAGAATCACTTATTGATAAGGAACTTGATTTTCATATGCATGAGGGCACAGGAGCAAGTCCGTGAACAGGTCAGTACTTCCGTACAGCAGAGAGACGAACTTGACTCCCGGATAAATGTGATATATTATCACTTATTTTGTTTGGACATGTGATTGTTTATCACTTATTGAGGTCGTATGCAATATGTACACGTATGTATGGTATCATGGAAGATCTAGACTTGCGTCCCCGTTATTTTTCGGTAAAAGATACAACCATGATACCCAGATGATAAGCAGCATAAAGACCAAATATCTCAGAACCTCGGCAATCTATCAAACGAAATTTCGGTACTAAGACCATATGCCAATGAATGGTTCCCACCTGGTCTTCAGTCGATTTAAGTTTATATCACCCTGCACACTTTAAAATGATTGAGAGCCTACCGATACATCTTATATAGAGCTGCTTATCGTTTTTCATTTAAGGTTTAAAGAGGTTTGGATAGACCACTGATGTACTATCATTTTCTCTTTTGCTCGCCAGGAAACTCATTTTTGTTTTTCTATTGTTTTTGTGTTTTTGAGATTTTTCGATGTTTTTGGATTTTCAGATTTTTGGATTTACTCCCCCTAAAATCAACAAACTAAGACAAATTTAAAACACAAAGGTATTTACAAAAATGATTTTCCGATGTTGGTTTTACTCTTGCTTGACCTTAATGCCGTTTACCAATAATAAAAAGTCAAATCTTGATTTGTCAAATGCTTTGGTAAAAAGGTCGGCACGTTGGTCATCGGTGTGGACCTTAACAACATCGATTAGCCTTTTATCAAAGCAATCACGTATGAAGTGATATTTGATATCGATGTGTTTGGTCTTTGAGTGCTGCACAGGATTTCTAGTGATCTGTAATGCAGCAGAATTATCAACGTAAATAGGAGTAGTTAGGAATTCAAAACCGTAGTCGCGTAATTGTTGTTGGATCCAAAGGACTTGGGAGCAACAACTTGAGGCAGCAATGTATTCAGCTTCGCATGTTGATGTAGCGACGCACGTCTGCTTCTTGCACTGCCATGTGACTAGGCGATTTCCTAAAAACTGACATCCAGCCGTTGTGGATTTGCCGTCGATTTTGCATCCGCCAAAATCAGAATCACTGAAAGCGATCAAGTCAAAGTTATTATCCCTAGGGTACCATAGACCGGTGTCAGGGTAACCCTTCAAATAACGAAAAATCCTTTTGACAGCTGCAAGATGTGAGGCCTTCGGGTTGACTTGATATCTGGCAAGCAGGCACGTTGGGTACATTATGTCTGGCCTTGATGCTGTGAGGTACATAAGAGATCCGATCATTGCGCGGTAGTATGAGGGGCTAACAGCTTCACCCTTCAAGTCTGAAGTAATTCCGTGATTTTGTGGCAGTGGGGTACCAATGGGCGTTGCATCAGACATCTGGAACCGGCTCAAGATGTCACCAACATATTTAGTCTGATGGATGAATATCCCAGACTCAGTTTGTTGCACTTGTAGGCCCAAGAAGAAGGTCATTTCCCCCATAGCACTCATCTCGAATTTATCCTGCATAATGCGCTCGAAATTCCTACACAAGACATCATTAGTAGAACCAAAAATAATATCATCAACATATACCTGTACCAGAAGAAGATCTCCATCTTGTTCTTTGATGAAAAGAGTACAGCCAATAAGACCTCTTCGAAAACCGTTCTCCAGCAGATAGTTAGATAAGGTTGCATACCAAGCTCGCGGTGCTTGATGTAGACCATAGAGAGCTTTGTTGAGCAACCAAACCCGATCGGGATGGATAGGATCTTCAAAACCTGGAGGCTGTTCGACGTACACCTCTTCTTCAACCACACCATGTAAGAATGCACTTTTGACGTCCATCTGGTAAACCTTGAATCCTTTGAATGAGGCATAAGCCAGAAAGATCTGAATTGCTTCCAGACGTGCAACAGGTGCATAGACTTCGTTGTACTCGATTCCTTCTATCTGACGAAAACCTTGGACGACTAAACGTGCTTTGTTCCGGATAACAACTCCGCGGTCATCCTTTTTGCATTTAAACACCCAACGGGTACCAATCTTCTTGTAGCCAGCAGGTTTCTCTACGAGTTTCCAGACACCCAGCTTCTGGAATTGTTGCAGTTCTTCTTGCATTGCTTCAACCCAAGAGTTATCTTTCATGGCTTCTTTCCAAGTTCTTGGCTCTTCCTGTGAAACATAACACGCGAAAGACCAATCATTTTGTTGCCCGGATTCTCGAATAGCTGCATACAGGCCTGCATTGTTGTTGTTTCGCAACGTTTCTTGTTTGAATGCCACTTTGCACATTTCCAATGATGTTTTGTTGAGGATGGGTATTATGAATCCTTGTTTCTGGATTATCTGGAACTGGAATATTTATACCCAGATTGTTAAAATTCAGATCAACAACTAAATCAATGCCCGGAATTGACGAAGAGGATGATGCAGTAGCTTCAGCTGTTCTATGGGCATCCACTGGAGGAGTACCCTCTGAAGTACCATGAACTGCTGTTGTTGGAGCTTCTTGATCTGCATCTAGAAATTCATCATCCTCTGAAGATTCGTTCAATTCGGTTGCATCATGAAAATCCTCATTGTCGAGAGTATTATTGTTCACCGAAGATGGTTCTTGATTGACAAGAATTGGACGAACCACCGGTGAAACTGTTGCATTGTCACTCTCGAAAAACATCCTTGCCGCAGCACTTTCTTCGACGGCTTCAACATTGATCGAATTGAAAAAGTCATCGTACTCAAACATCCAAGGCTGACCAGGACATTTGACTGGCAAAGTGTGCCTTTGTACTCTGAACTCAGACCATTCCTCGACCCTTTTAGTCTCTAGATTCCAGACTCGTAAGTTAGGGGTGGCATACCCAAGGAAGTAGCCGTCAATTGCTTTAGCCCCAAACTTTCCATTAGGATCGATGATTGTACATGGAGCTCCAAACGGTTCAAGATAAGACAAATCTGGTTTCCGTTTTTGAAGAAGCTCAAAGCAGGTCTTATTGTGCCTTTTGACTGTAAGGACTCGGTTCAATGTGTAACATGCAGAGGCCACAGCTTCAGTCCAGAATGGAATGGGCAACTGCGACTCTACCAACATTGTCCTAGCAGTCTCGATCAATGTGCGGTTCTTACGTTCAGCGACGCCATTCTGTTGAGGAGTATAAGCTACACTAAACTCATGAAGAATACCTTTTGAAGTGCAAAACTCCACCATGGCATGATTTTTAAATTCAGTACCATTGTCGCTACGTATCCGCCTAACCTTCAACTTATACAAATTCTCAATCTGAATGATCAAGTTTTTGATAATACCAAAGGTTTCACTCTTGTGTGCCATGAACGCCACCCAAGAAAATCTTGAATAGTCATCAGTTATCACGAGGCAGTATTGATCATTCCTGATACTTTTGTGCTTGACAGGACCGAACAAATCCATGTGCAAACATTCAAGAGGAACTGCCACCGTGTTGATCTTCTTAGTAGGATGTCGTTTCTTCGTTTGTTTTCCTTTCTGGCATGAAACACAGACGTCTTGAAGATGGAAGTTTTTAAGAGGAACACCATTCACCAATTCATTTGAAACCAAATGATTCATTTTGCGTAAGTGAATGTGACCCATTCGTCTGTGCCAAGAGATAGAGTCTTTTTCTGTGGCTTTGGAAACGAAACAAGTTGCTTGTGCAGACGTAGTAATAGCTTGGCTCATATCAAGGACATACAAATCATTTATCCTTGGAGCTGACAAGAGAATCCATTCTTTTGGGTTTTTGAAGCCGGGTTTCAGCACATAACATCCATTAGCATCAAAGTGTACTGAGAATTGCTTGTCACAAATTTGAGAAACACTAAGAAGATTGTGATCAAGTTGTTGCACAAAGTTGATCTTGTCAAAGCTGACAATCCCGTTGGATATCATTCCTTCACCCGTAATATAACCACCCTTATCTCCAGTAAATGCAACATAACCTCCTCTAATAGATTTGACGTCGTAGAGAAGCTTCATGTCGCCTGTCATGTGCCTGGATGCCCCACTATCAACAATCCAATGACTACTGATAGTTCCTCCTGGAACACCCTGCACATGAACTCAATCAATTAGTTGGAGATGGGGACCCAAGTCATTGTAGTCTTGGGTCTTCCATTTTCATCAATAACAATAACTTCTTGTCTTTGATGATTGGTAAATTGTGATGGTCCCCCTGATTCAGTAACCGTTTTTGGTTTCCAGGTCTGTTTTGTTTTACCAGTGTTGTTCTTTAAAATTTTAACTTCATGGTTGTCTGAAGTTTTTGAATTGTCTGGTTTTACAGAAATAGCTGTTTTGTTAACCACATCGGTTTTAATCGCCTTTTCAATTTTCTTGACCTGTTGGCGTTTCTGTTTCTTTTCCCTTTCTTTTACAAGGCGGGGATCTTGTTTTCCCGAAACAGTTTGCCTGCGGTCAGTTTGGTCACGGGGAACATCAACTTTTCCTTTTTGTTTATGAAGATATGGACAATTTCGAATTATATGTCCAATTGTTCCACACTCAAAACATGATCTTCGTTCAACAAACCCCGAAGTATCATGTGATCGTCTTGCCGATAATGATGAACTTTGTGATCCCGAGGTACTAGGTTTTGAACTACTTGGTTCATTTCTTTTCTGTACAGTTGCTTTCTTAACAAAATCTAAGTTAGATTTGTTTTCAAACGTTTCGATTTTTTCCGTTCCCGTCGATTTCACAAAGTTTACATTTTTGTTCCTCTTTTGATTCGGCTTCTTTTGAGCTTGAGCCGGTGATTTTCCTTTTGGCTTGGTGTGATTTTGCTGTTTTTGCACTGTTGGTAATTTCTTATTGCCATATTGTTTTCGAATTTCGGCCTTTGGAATAGGAGGACACTGTGTAACTGTAACACGTGGTCCTGTCTTTCCTAAAAACTTACTTGTTGAATTTTCAAAGACTTTACTTATTAAAGATTGATTAACATTCTTAATAGGAAAATCTTTATCTGAATAAATTTTATCATCACCAACAAGAGTGTACAGCAAATTCACACTCTCCGACTCTTCTGCAGATGAGGACTTGATTGCAACAGTCTTAGCGGGTTTTGCAGGAGGATCACATAGAATATGATTCTCAAGAGGTATGTCCTCTTCTTTGATTTCCGCATCAGACTTTGCTACGTCAGTATCATCGGATTCATCATCAGAAGAATCAGCATCCTCAATAATAACTGGAGGATCCTGATTCAGTTCAGCAGAAGACACACATGTATCTGCTGACACATCTGAATCTGATGATACTTCTTTCTTGTATCCGAGTCCTGTTGCAAATTCTTTAACATCTAGAGGAACAGATGGTTCAAAGAACGTTCTATCCTCCTCGTCAGGCATTGCATCATAATTGTGTCTCACTGGTGGTGGACATTTCTTGTATCCTATGCATGTGACATCCCGTTTCTCTTTCTGAACATCAATGATGTGATCCAACACATAGCTAGAGCTCAAATAACTGTCTAGCTTAAGTTGGATCGCCTCACTTTCGGTTTTCACACAAGCCATCTCCTTTTGCATTATCTCAAGGCGAGATATATACAAATTAATGTCAGTTTGTTTTCTAGAAACCATTTTTGTCAGTTCGGTTTTATCTTTCTTTAATTTTTCGATTACCGACTTAAATTCCTTTTCATGGTTTTCGTAAAACATGTTGGCTTCAGTGCATTTGGAAAGATCCACAGTCAACTTCTGATTGTGGATGAATGTCACATCATACTTCTCTTGCAAAGCCTCGTGTTTTGCAAACCCTCTAAAAACAAAGATGAGGTTAAACCTTATCCTTGTTATGTTTAACACACTAGCAAGTGCGGAATCCAAGCTAGAGTGCAAACCGAGATGAAACAAGCAAATACAAGACACACAATATTCACCGATTAACACCACTTGTATTAATACGAATGAAAGGTTCGGTTACAAAGCTATGTTTACAAATGTGTTTTGCAAACCCTCTAAAAACAGTGTGTGTTCTGCTCTCTATGCTTGCTTGCTTCTTAAATGAAGTGAACACATTACATGGGTATATGTACCCAACACAGATCGTCTGGTCGAAGGATCAGGTAGACTGATCGAAGGATCATCTATCGATCTGAAACCCATCGAAGGATCCGCATAAACCTCGAAGGATGATCTATCGAGGTCCATCAACATCCCTCGAAGGTTTATCTTTCGAGCTCATCGAAGGATCTAAACAATCCTTCGATGACTCATCCTTCGACACAGACATATTACAATCATGTACCAACTGTTTGTCCAAGTCAAACCAGGAGGATGGTTGACTTGGTCAAACTTACAGGACTAACAAAGGACATCGTTTTATATCAGACAGAATACAGACAAAGTACAGACACAAGTGCACCAACATCAATCCAATACCCTAACACCAAATTCAGCTGACCCGTTTCACTTGCTTTGACCAGAGCTTTATTCCTCCTTGTGTAAACCTTTAGCCGACTCGTATCAGAATTTCTATTAAAGCTAGTTGTCTGATATACCAAAATGCCACTATTTCCTGTTTAAAATTTATCTAATCTATGCAGTCAACACACTACATAAGGTGTAAGCTTTCCAATCAATAGCAACAGGATTTTAGAGTTTTACCTATTAAAATTTACTAACACAATATCTTAAATTTTGTACCCTATAATCTAATCTGTAAACCGAACTATATAATTAAAAAAACTGAGATTTGATTATAAAAAGAATGCCGATAACAAGTTCTCAATTGGATAAGCATGTCTTCTCTTATCTTCTCTTTTTTGTGTCATGGACTTTGTGTGTGTACCAACTACGAAGTGGTATACACCTTTTCTACTTGTGGGACTCACTTGTCAGCTTCTTGCAGTTGTTTTAATCAGCCTGAACATGAGTATTGTCGTATATATATGGATGGCATGTAATGAGAATATAAGCAAAATTTTATTTTACAGAATGATTGAACAAACAGCCTTACACATTAAATAACATACTTTTTGCTATGAAACACAAAGTTCTAGTACAAACATGATTGATATGAACTTTTCTTGAAACAATATAATTAACAACAAAAAACATCGAAAAACATACTTCAGCAATGAAACATAGAATACTCTAGTATCTTTGAAGCACATGATGCATGTTCACAGTCCCTGAACACATCCACTGAAGAAGGGTATCTATAAATATCAGAATTTTAGTAACCAAGTCAGTGCATATATCTAGACCAACACAAATATGTAGTTACGGATTAAATTTTATTATTATCTCATTCTGCCAATCCAAGAATTTACCTGCTCATTAGAAAAAAGTCCTCTTTATGCGAGCAAGATTCACTAGTATTGATATTGTTAGTATTAAGTATTGGTTTTTGTGATGAAAAGGTACAATGTTCTCATTGATGTACATAGATTATATATAGACTACAAGCTCCAGTTTAGGAGAGAAACAAGCTAACTGACTTTGAGCAAAGACTAAGAGATAACTACCTAAAATGCTATGTAACATGAATACAATAATCACAAGGCATAAATCATGGCATAGATCATGTATGGTTAACACGCCCCCGTAAGATGGAGGCTCCGTTGGAGACTCCAATCTTGGATCGAATTGAGAGAAATGGCGTCTGTGGTAGTGGCTTCGTAAGAACATCCGCGAGTTGTTCTTTAGAGTTGATATGTAAAACTTGTAGCTTGCCCGCATTGACTTGTTCTCTAACAAAATGGTAGTCCAAGGCAACATGTTTCATTCTAGAGTGATATACCGGGTTGGCGCATAGGTATGTGGCGCCGGTGTTGTCACAAAACAGCTGAGGAGTGTGTGGTGGTTGGATTCCTAGTTCATGAAGAAGATTCTGCACCCAAGCAATTTCTGCAGCTGCATTAGCTACAGCTTTGTACTCGGCCTCGGTAGATGAACGTGAGACGGTCTTTTGGCGAGAAGAGCGCCAAGAGATAATGTTGGCACCAAGGTATAAGATGTAAGCTGTAGTAGACCTGCCGCCATCGTTGAGCCCTCCCCAATCCAAATCAGAGAAGGCACGGAGTGTAAGGGGAGAGTTACGATGCAAATAAAGCCCATGGTGTACCGTTCCTTTCAAATAGCGGAGAACCCGTTTGAGAGCTTGCCAATGAGATTGTCTAGGGGTGTGCATGAATTGTGAGAGTTGGTTGATAACAAATGAGATGTCCGGGCGAGTGAATGCAAGGTATTGTAAGGAACCAACAAGTTTGCGGTATTGGGTGGGATCAACGGTGGGAGTGGAGTCAACAAGTACAAGAGGATCGGATACACTCATGGGAGTGAGAACATCCTTGGCGCCATCCATTTTGAAGGCAGTAAGAATGTCATAGATATGACGATGTTGAGATAGGAAGAGACCTTAAGGGGTAGGAATAACCTCAATACCTGTAAGTGCAGTTCCTGCCGGGTAACTGTGCTTTATCAGTTCTGGTTAAAGGTCAAAAAAGTCAAAGCCAAGTCAAGGATTTGAAAGTTTTATCAGTTCCAAGTTTATGATGTTAAAGTCGGAATATATTGATTATTACTGTTGTCCGAATTATTTGTTTGTATCCCGAATAATATGTTTTGTCCGGGTTTAGTCCCTAGTCTATATATATGTGTTGTACAGGGTAGATTAGCAAAACCCTTGAGAAAGCTTGGTGCACCTCTCATAAGATCCCAGCTATTCTCCATCGGTGTGTGAATTCTATAGAGAGATGGAGACTATGTGTTAGTGAGAGAAAGCTCGGTTTAGATCTTTGTGATCTAAACCAGCTTGTAGATGATGTATACTCTTTTTGTATGTAATCTGTGATGACTGATTCGTTAATAAAGAGATTCATCTTCTACATCTTTCTATCTTTGGTGTTTATGATTGTTCATGATGTCTTGAATCAAGTGCAATGTTTGATGTTCGTCATCGATCCGGTGCTTTAACAGTGGTATCAGAGCATGGTTACCGATTCGGAATGGTCTAACCGCCATCCGAATCACCATTGCTCTTGATTTGATGTTTGTTTCCGCCAAACATCTTGAAGACGTGAAGATTCTGCATAAAACTTGAAGAAAATGAAGCTGTTCGTCGGCTGTGATGGTTTTTCTTGTTGCAGTTCTAGGGTTTTGATCTGAAAAAGGCAATACCCGGATTTATGTAAGTGTTATACCTATCCGAGTTCAACATCAAGTCAGGGTTTTCCTTCAGTATTTTCCTTCATTCCTTCAGGGTTTTTCCATTCAGTGTTTTTGCTTCAGGATTATTGATGAACTAGTGTGAAGTCACACTTGTGAGATATCCTGAAGCAATTTCCTCTTTAAGAGGTCAAGACTTTGTGGTCGGGGCTTTGGAGACCAGGGTTTTCCTTTTTAAGAGGTCAGAGTTTAAAAATTCAGGGTTTTTAACTTCATATTTTCATTCAGAGTTTATTCTTAATAGATAAAGGAGTCCGAGTTTCTCTTATATCTCACAAAGTCCGAATAAATCTATAATTGGTCCGACTTTTTAGAATTCATTCAGAGGTTTAGAAAATCATGTAGGTCCGAGTCTCTTTAAAATTTGTGTTTAGGTTCCGAGTTTGTGTTATCCAAAGATTTCCTTCAGAGTTTATTAATTCAAAGGACAAAAGAGTTTAGTCTTCCTGCCATCAGAGTTTATTATTTATTTCATCAGATTTTACAGATTAATTGGTCCACGCTGAAGGTTTGTTAAATGGTTCTCGTCCAGGCTATTCCAGGTTTTTTTTTTAAACAGTCCGAAATTTGAACTTCAAAGTCATAGTTTTTAAAATCAGTTCTAGGTTTTAATCACTTCACGGTTTTAATTAGTTCAGGGTTTCAATCCGTTCAGGGTTTTTAAAATCAGTTCCGGGTTTTAGTCAGTTCAAATATATGTTTCCTGCGTTAGTATGGTCCGAGGTTTGAATTTCAAAGTCAGAGTTTTCAAA
Source organism: Helianthus annuus (assembly GCF_002127325.2). Lineage (NCBI taxonomy): Eukaryota > Viridiplantae > Streptophyta > Magnoliopsida > Asterales > Asteraceae > Helianthus > Helianthus annuus. Next base: position 15,153,822 of record NC_035440.2, read on the forward strand.
ATCAAACTCAGCTCCGGATGTTATTGTCAAACAAAGTCTCCTTCCAGGTTTTTTTAAGCTATTAAAAGTGTTCTGAGTTTCATAAAGTTCAGGGCTTTTAATCAATTCAGGGTTCAGGGTTTTGAACTTTCACGGCTGTTCTCGTCAGGGTTTATGAACTTAAAACAATCTGGTTACTTTTATATTGCCTGTGTCCGGGTTTTTTCTTTTACAAAACCTCACTAGTTTCCGAGTTTCATCCAACCTAATGGTTCCGGCTTTCTTTTTGTCTTGACGGTCCGGTTTTTAAAAGTCAATCCATTCCGGTTTTGAAAGTCAACCTCTTTCGGGTTTTCTTGTTAAACGTTTCATCATTTATCTGTTTCCGGGTTTACAAGGAATATCATATTCGGGTTTCTTTTTAACTTAAAATTGGGTTCCTGTTTCTTTATCATTGTTCCGAGTTCTTTTAAAGAATTCCGGGTTAATGAAGTAAAAAAAAACTGGTTTGTTTGCTCCGGGCTATGTGTTCATGATGTTGAGAAGCCAACAATGGATGTCAAAATTCCATTTTTCGTAAATGATGGATTTTGATAAGTTTGATAAGTAGAGTGTTTGGGAAAATTTTGGTGATGAAAATTTTTCCGTGAATTTTTGTTCGGTAAAGGCGGTCCATGGTTATTTACAAGATTCTCAGTGCTGGAATGTGGTTCTTACTAGAGATTCGTGTAACAAGTGAAGACTATTATCGAGCATTAAAGATGAATGAAATAAGACTTGATTGGACTTTGACAGTTTACGAAGAAATAGGGGGAGTAAAAAATTTCCTATTTTCTTCGTAAATCTAAAGCTTGTGCGTGAAATAGCTCGTGTGTGATAGAGTTTTGTCACGTGTGTTTATGTTATTAATCAAGTATTGACGTGATGAAGTTGATTTCTCGGTTGAAGACTAGTTAAAGATTGAGCCTTATTAAGTTGCTGTTTAGAGTAGAGAAGATTAGTTTCTTGGTCCCTCTTCGGTAGAGAAGAAAAGTTTCTTGGTCCCTCTTACAAGACGGTTGCTAGTCAGTTCTCGAAATAATGTGGTGCTTCTTGTTAAGGGGAAGATCAGAGATGAAAGCCATCGGGGATTCAGTTGATTTGTGAAGATAGGAGATTGATTCATGAGGATACGTGATGAGATGTGATTATACACGAAGGGTTGAAGACTTTTGATCAATATGGTGGATGTACTTTTGATCAAGAGCTTCATTTCTTTGCGGAATTTGAAGTGTTCAAGGTTGGGCATTGGAAATTCAATGTTTCTTTCTGCTGTCGGTTAGGTTTGAAGATTAATGTATCGAGCGATATTCTTACATGTGGTTGTAGGTCGGTTCGCGTTAACTTGATTCGAGAGTAGATTGAGGGGGAGGACCTACAGTGTTTGAAATTGGATTCTTCGGGTTTCTCAAAGCAGCCTCAAGTGATCGTCAGCAAGTCTTTTATCAGAAGGGTTGAAGATCATTGTAGTCTGCCGGAAGATCAAGTCTCAGCCAAAGTTGAAAGCAGGCATGATATCATCTGTCAAGGGGGAGTCTGTAAATCCAGTATCCGGTGACTGAAGATATCAGTGTCAGACAGAACTGATAGCAACAGTTAAGGGGGAGTCTGTAAGTGCAGTTCCTGCCGGGTAATTGTTCTTTATCAGTTCTGGTTAAAGGTCAACAAAGTCAAAGCCAAGTCAACTCACTAGAATATGTGGTAAAAATTTCGTGAAGTTTCGTTATCGTATGAGAAAGTTATGACCAAAACCGTGCACGAAGGGCTAAATGCGTCAACGTCGAATTTCATGACTTTTCGGGTGAGCGCAAAGTTAACCAAGGACTTTACCATGTTTGTAAATGTCCCAAGGACCATAAAAATCAAGTTTGAGGGTCTAATGAGCATGATTGATAGCCAAAACCTCGTAACAAAGGACCAAGGATCAAAACTTCAACTTTTAAAAGAGATTGAGGATCAGATGGGGCTAGGCGTCACACCTAGGGCCCTAGGCGTGACGCGAGGCCTGCCCAGCGACAGAAATCTGGTTATTGCAGTTAAGGGCCTGATTCCGAGTTGTAACCAGCTGTTACCCACACTAAAGCTTCACCAATCAACTTACATGCATTTAGGGGCACTTGTATTCATCTTATAACCTCCCTAGACCTCTGTGGCAGCCTCACAACTCACCAAAATCTGCATAAAAGGGTCTTGAAGTAGTAAACCAAGAACACTTGCATTCTCAAAAATTCACAAGAGCAATTCTGGAGCTCTCTGGTCATCATCAAGGGTTCATAGGGCTTTATACTTGTTATTAGGACTCTTGTAAGTATTCATAACTCTTTCAAATTCGTTCTAGCTTAGTTATTCAACCGAAAGTCAATCCGTCGTAAATTTAGTTTGACTTTTCGATTAAACAAAAATGGCTTAGTCATTTCTCGAATTGAAAGTACCTACAAGTTGGTATTTATGTAGGTAACAAACCCTCAAAAGGGTATTTTCAGATTCTCACTCTAAGCATGATGATTGTCGAGTCAAAGCTTTTCTTAAAAAGTCAACAGAATGTGTTTTCGCAAAATTTAGCATAAATAGTAATGTAGGTCTCATGCAACCTGTTTGATCATCAAAATAACTTTGTAATTAATGTAAGAACATGTTTTATCATGATTAACTCGACAACTTTCAGTTTAAACCCGGATCGGAACCGAAAGCCTTATAAAATGACTTTTTCTTTGATTCTCGATTCGGATCCGTGCATGCATGTTTGAGATCTGCCTTAGAGCTTATTTTGGACCATTTTTATATATGTACAACTCTCTGAGATTTTAAGACTTGGTTCAACACTTGTCCGATTCATATGCATGTTACCGGTTATGCTTAAATATGACTATTTTGCCCTTTTTGCTATAAAACGTGATTTTTGAAAAATTGAAAGAGTAGAAACCTTTGTTACTGATTTATAAACTTGCACCAAAAATTTGATATCAGTTGGGGGTCCAGATTTAGAGTTATGCTCAATATCGTAAATCTAAAGCTTTATGTTAAATAAACGGCGTAATTAGCGTATAACCTATTTAAGCCCATTTTCTTTATATCAAACTTTTTACCCACTGATGTTATATAACATTTTGGGATTTTTGAAGATTTTTATTTAATTTTTGGCTGATCGTATCATGGGTCTCTAAGTTTAATTCGGTAGATACCAAATTTACCCTTTTTAGCCATAAAATGAGTTTTATAAATCTTTTTGACCCCAAACATTTTTCTGCTGATTTTATTTGTTAAATAAATTATTTTGAGCATTCTGGAAATATAAAAATATCAGCTTTCTTTTGAAAACCCGGAAACGGCTCTAAATCGCCTTTTTAAGCGTTTTTAACGCCTAGTATGCACTATAACCATATTAAACATATAAGGTTGATACCTACTGATATTTTTAGTATATTTTTATAAAATAACAGTAAGTATAAGTTTTTGAACTCAGGTTTCCAGTTTTGACACTTTTAGCCCTTGTGAAATTACCGAAATACCCCTAAGGTGCATAGTTTGATTTTAAATGATAAGTTTCGTATATGGGTCATACCCTACTGTTATAATATGTTAAATTAAGTATATTTACTGTATAAGTCAGACCTGTAACTCAGATTACAAATTTAACTCTTTTATAATCTTTTAAATGACCAAAATGCCCTTATGAGGCATAAATTGAGTTTAATTCCGTATGGGGCAAAATAGAAGTTATCTTACTGATATTATAACATATTTAAGGCATATTATCTCAGGAAACTTGCATATGACTCTTAAGGCTACCCGTAACGCTCTTTTAGCGTTCGGTTCGGTTTATGTAACTAGTTTGCATAAATTGACCGAAACGGGTCAAACATTATCATTTTTGTCTCAAAATCCAGAATGTATTTAGCATACCCATATTATACAAGTATCCAAGCTTGTCGGGTCTAAATCACGTTCTATCCGGTCTTCGCTTAATCGTGCGTTTGAACCGTATCGTCCTTTAAACTAACCGGTCTAAGCTTAGGCTTAAATAAAGATCCGTTAGGAATCTAATAGGTTATATAAACCTTTGTTCCAGAATAGAAGAACCAGTAAAAGCTACCTTCACTTGCTAGTTGTGATTTATACTTACCAAGGTAAATACTTTTAACTTATTTTCCCTATACGGGCTTGGGATACGGTATATAAAATACCGCTTGGTCCGGCATCGAATTCTTTAATCGAATAGAGGTTTACTTTATTGAGATGCCTTGTTTTGAATGTGTTTTATTGCTTAAAGCCTTTGGGGGGTTAATGACCATGTCCCGGATATCCTCGGCATTATCTTACGAGATAGCCACGACCTGAGCACGGGGTGTAGGCGTACACCTGTCAAGTGTATAACTCAATTTTTGTGGTGTGTCAATTGATCTTTAACCCGGCACGAACCGGGCTACTGAACGCATAAGTAACATGTAAATCCTTTACAAGATTATATAATATAATTATCCCAAGTTATAAAAATATTTTTATGCCATGTGCATTTAAATCAATTTTCAACCTTTTCAAAATGAGTCAGTTAAATTGTATTTACCAGTGTAAACTGACGTATTTTTCCCAAAAGGTTAAGTGCAGGTACTACACGTAATAGGCTGGCTGTCTTCTAGAGCGTCCACAATAAGTCTCGCCAGCTTGGATGACAATAAATCTGTTGAACAATATCTTATTTTTATTTTGATCCGCCTGTGGATCCATTTCAACTATTAGTGATATTTGATATTACATTCTATTAAAGTTGAAATGAATCTATCTTTGCTTCCGCTGTGCATTTATATATTGTGTTGTTTGTCTATGATGATGCCAACTACGTCACTATACTCCCCACCGGGCCCACCGGTGACACGTGGAAATTAGGGGTGTGACAGGTTGCTATCAGAGCCAACTCTGAGTGAATTAAACACTAGCCTTTTGTGTTTAATCTCAGTTACACAATTGCACATTCCTCGATTCTCGAGTCTAGACAAAGAACTTAGGAAATATCCAAAATTTGTTTTATTTTCTAGCTTTGTCTTATATATATATTTTGTTGTGTCACTTGTTTGATTTTTGACAGGTTCACAAAATGCCGCCACGTATGAGAGGAAGAGGAAGGGGACAAGGAGCATATGTAACCACAAACGACCATGAAGCCGGACCTTCGCACAGGCAAACACCTTCAGGCTCCCATAACACAGATGCTCAAAATCTGTGGAGGTCTTTTACTGAACCCGCAAGGCACTCGGTTTCACTGAGTACCTCACCTTCTATCCCACACTCCTTTGGGCCTCAATCAGAAAATGAGCCCCACAACTCTCACTAGTCCTATATTCCTCTCCAAGGACACCAATCACCCTTTGACCACCCATCACCTGTTTTCCAAGGCCTGTTCAACCCCGCTGACTACCTTGATGTGCCTATGTGTTTTAACCCACTTGGACCAGAAGACCATTTTCCTTGTGACAATGCGATGGACGTCGATGAAGATACCGATCCCTCAATGCCACCATCTGGAACTCCGAACCACCCTATCAAGATTTCTGATGGGTCACCTTTTGTGGGATCACCATACAATGGTCCCGACAGCTTTGAGGAGAAATTCAGGCAGTACGACTGGGCATTTACCCCTAGTTACCATAACTCTCCCCTGCACCAGCCGCAACACAGCTCTCCCTTGCACCTCCAGCAGCAGCAACAGCAGCCACATCAGCAGCAGAATCCTTCTGGGGATTCCCGACTTGTCGCGGTCACTCCACCGCCGCCACCACCTCCGGTGTTGCCTCCCCCGCCTCCAAGGCGGAGACGAACGAACGCACGGATGTCCACACGAGGGGGAATACGCATCGGCACCCCTCCACATTCAGGTAGCAGTCGGTACTCGCCACTTTACGAAGAACCAGAGATGGGAGAGTCTTCACATCCCGTCTCAGAAGTAACTTCTGCGCCAATCGTGCCACCGCCACCGCAGGATTTCGGAAACCCGATCCCCGCTTATACTAGTGTGGCAGCTTATAATCCCTTCGAACAGACGTACCCCACAGGTTATAACTTTACAGAGGATCCCTACTGGGTAGCTGCGAACTACAACTCTCTCAATCCGGAAGGTACCTTTGGAGGTCCCTGGGCTACGGGACAACCGACCTATGGATACCCACCATATGGATATCAGCAGCCGCAGCCTCCTCAACCACCACATTATCCGCCACCACCGCCGGCACCGATGATGTTGCCGCCACAAGTTCAAGAAATCCTTCAAGGGATAAATGATGTGCGACGTGAAATGCGGCATGAATTACGGGAAGATCGTCGGCATAATCGTGGGATGTTTAAGAAGATGGTGGATCTAATCAAGGGAAAAAGCAAGAAGGACTACTAAATCCTTTGTTTGCTAGTTATTTAATCATGTCCCTGCGAGGACATTTATTTCTGTACTTTGCCCCTGCGTGGGCATATTTTTCCTTTCTGTTCTACCCCTGCGTGGGTTTGTTTGTTTCTGTTGACCCCTGCGTGGGTTTGTTTGTTAGTTTAGCCCCTGCGTGGGTATGTTATTTGCGTAAAAGTCCCGTTTAGGGCAAACTCGTGTTAGTTAATTTTATTTGAAATGGTTAATTTAAGTTTTTCATTTTTAAATTATATGCATGAATATAATATACGAATAAATGAAAAGTAGCAATTTTTAATCTAATTTACCATTTTAATAATAAGAATCTTAAAAAGGTAAAACCTAGCTTGAATGTCATATTAAAGACCTGGCCAATATGGTAGAACCTGTTTAAAAAGATTCAAATCTCTGTTAACATCTGTAAACATGTTAACATTCTTGGCTAGTGTGATTCGCAAAAATCACACATGTCACCCTTTTAATAAATTATCCAAAATTTATATTATATATATATCTGATTGTGACATAATGCCTACGGGTTATAACTAATGTCATATAAAATAAAAAGGCAGCCGTGGTTTATAGACCCCCTACCAAGAAAAGGATTGATTGTTTTAATTATTCAAATTTTAATCCTATAGAATCTAAATTCCAATTTAGAAATTTGTCCAAGTGACTAGGCCTATTGTGCCAATATATATATTTCATTCTAAGGTAAAGTGGTTAATAAACAGTCCTGAATGAAATTAATTAACAAGTTAACTAATATGGCTCTTATTTACCACGGTTAATAAATCGTCAAGAACGATAATACTGTTTAGGCTTCTAAATAGACCTTGTCCTTACTTTTATGTAGCCCCTAAAGCTACATGGCTAAGTCTGAGGAAGTAAACAGTCATCCAGAGGAGGGCCCAGATAACACTAAGATACATATAACTGGTGCGGAGCTGCAAGCATTAGTGGAGAATGCTGTTACCAAAGCCATTGAAAGGCAATATAGCGAACCCAATAGGACCCGAAGTAGGACCCGGTCCGCGCCACATTCCAAGACCAAGGTTCATTCGGAGGCCCATAGCAAACCGCCCTCTAAGAAAGATGTATCTAAGAAAGATGAGCTCAAGAAGGATGATGAGCGACATTCATCCAACCAAAACAGTATCCCGTCAAGGAAGGTCGAGCATAAACCAGAACCGCGTGATAAGTCATGTACATACAAATACTTCGTCTCATGTAAACCCCGGGACTTTACTGGGGAGAAGGGAGCGGTTGACTGCATGACCTGGTTGGACGAAATGGATACAGTGGTAGATATCAGCGGGTATGCTGATCGGGATATAGTGAAGTACGTATCCCAACCGTTCAAAGGGGACGCATTGGCGTGGTGGAAATCTCTCTTACAAGCTGCCGGAAAGGCCACACTTTACAGTATGTCATGGGATCAGTTCGTAACCCTTATTAAAGAGAATTTTTGCCCACAACATGAAGTTGAAAGGATCGAGTCAGACTTCGTATCTTTGGTGATGAAGAATCTAGACTGCCAGGCATACCTCACCACTTTCAATACTCTATCTCGATCGATTCCATACTTGGTAACCCCAGAGCCGAAAAGGATTGCCCGTTTCATTGGGGGGTTAGCCCCTGAGATTAAGGCAAGTGTTAAGGCATCGAGGCCTACAACTTTCAGATCAGTAGCTGATCTATCCCTCTCTCTCACCCAGGACGTAGTCAGGTTGAGAGCACTTAGGAACTCGGAAGAGAATAAGAGAAAGCGTGAGGACGATACCTCACGGAGATCGGAGAAGAGACACCGAGGGAATAACGACCACAGGAAAGGGTCGGGATTTAAGAGAGATGGGCAACAATCAGGGGATAAGCCCAAATGCAAAACCTGCAAAAAGAATCATTTTGGGAAATGTCGCTTAGAGTCGAAATCGCCACTACTAGAAAATAAGCCTAATGCAACCTTTTAGAAGCAACCTTTTTCAAAAGAGTTGCATTTGACCCTAATGCAACTTCATTGGACATAAAGGTTGCATTAGAAGATCTAATGCAACCATTTTCATAAAAGGTTGCAAAATTACTTGAATTTGCAACCTTTTTCTTATAAGGTTACCAATTTTATTGAAATTTGCAACTTTTATTACAAGGGTTGCATTGTTAATCTTATACTAAAAGATTATATTGCTAAAAGTAAATTCACAAATTCTTTGCAATAAACATATTCTTGTTCTAACACTTATGTTAAACATGAACTTCTTGATTTTTTCTATTATATGATTTAACAACAATTGTCTTCTTTTGCGAAATTCTTAGTTTAGCTCATTGTCCATTCATTTGAGTTGTTCATTTCACTTTGGAACTTGATACTTTGCGTTGCAGTCCCTAAACACATATACATTCTAATTTAGAACATAAACATTTATAGATCTTGCTGACTAACAATGAACTGCATGTTTAAAAGATATTCAATGGCTTTAATGATCCACCATTGCCCAAATTATTTCGTTATCTTTGCACCCAATCATCCACCAACTAGTCCTTTGCTTCCAACCTATACCATAAAAAAACTAAAGGAAAAATAAGTCAATATTACAGCATGTGTAATCACTTATACTATTATATTTAGTTTACGCAAAGCATGGGAGATTTGGGGTTGTTCCACTTATATTTAAGTAATACAACACATATAAATAGTATAGATATATATATATAATATTTTTTAAAAAAACTAAATATAATATTTAGTTATTAACTAGTATTTTTGACCAATGCTTTGCGACGAGACTGTTAAACCGAACAAAAAGTACACGTAAAAACGTTGACCCACACACGCACGTCGCGGCTTGTTAACTCGCAAAAATTAGTCTGAGGCGTAAAACATATAGAAATATAACTAGCTCGGCTCAAGCTCGATAAGGTTCAGCTCACTTTAAGCTTATTCTCGAGCCGATCCCGAGTAGCTCGCGAGCCGCTCGACTCGTTTGCGCCCCTAACCAAACCTCATGACCATTTTGTCAGTTTACTAACTCATGTATTTTTTATTTCCATCTCTTTTCAATCTCAAAATTTTAGATTTCCGCCCTCCCGCCCCCACCCCCACCCCCAAATTTAACCGGGTGTGATTCTCCCACTCTCCCTCTAAATCTGGATCGATTCCCAAATCTTTAACCACCTATTGAGGATGCCCATTCATCCTCCTTTTTGCAGCCTCTTCATTCTCAATCTGGATGTCAGGTTCAAAACTTTTTATTATTATAAACTGGTTGATATTTGGTGCCCTAATTTCTGAAGATTCATTTCACGTGTAGGTTAGAAAGGATCTTGAAATCACCTTCATCATATACTCAAAAATTTTGAATCGCTTGGAGTCGACTTTAGGTCGCTTCATTATGGATAGCATAGAAAGGGGAAGGCGAAGTCGGGTGTAGGCTCCTGGAAGTGATGTCTTCTAATGCACTCAATCGACCTCGGTTCTATCCATAAGGCACTGAATCTTACCACACACCCACTTTCAGAACCTTTTTTTCTATTAAAAGGACCAGGTAATGATCTATCCATGCTCATTCTGGTAGTTGTATACTATACCGAAGAAAACTAATGTGAATTGAACAATTTTATAACAGACTCAACTAAGTGTAAACATTGCTTATCACCTGTATTTTTTTCGTTTGTCATGTTATTCAAAAAATCAGTTTTGAATGATGCTTGTGTGAATCAATTCAAAATGATGTCAGAAAAGATTGTTTGGTTGAACCAAGAGAGGAGCTTTATTCAGGTACAAATTAAGCCCCTGCTTCCTTAATTTTAAGGGCCCTCAATTTGCATTATGTAATACAAATTATGACTGGAAATAAAGAGAGAAACTAAGACAACTAAGACAGGTTACCATGAATCTGTACCAGAGGGATTGAGGCTACAGAGATACAAAGTGAAACAATGGAGATGGAGGTTCAATTTCCGAAAAGCAGGTATTCATCCATTGATTTATAACACACTTTTAATTTATTTATTTTTTTGAACGGTGAGAATCTTTAACAGTTGAGAGAGAGAGAGAGAGATCTCACTCCCTCCCAAACAGAGGGCCCTAAAGTGCTCGGAATTGGTGGTGGACTCGGGTTACTCTCGGAATACTTCGTTTGTCCAGCGGGTGCCCCAAAAGTGCTTGAGATTGATTCTGTTGGCTCTTAAAAAAAAGAGGGCCCTAACACACTTCTAATTTATGAAGTTCAGAGATCTAAATCTCTGTGTATAGCATTTAATTTTAATAACAGTGAATACTTCGCTACTGGTGCAAACGAGTCGAGTTGCTCATGAGCTACTTGAGATCGGCTTGTTGATAACTTGAATTGAGCCCGAGCTTAATCTTTCATCAACGGTAATTTCATAAAAGAGCTCGAGCTTGAGCCTACTTGCGAGCCTAAACAAGCTTTTTATTTTTATAATGATTATTTGATATATCTATATAATAGTTATTAGTATATAGAGAATTAAGATAAAGTTAATTAAATAGTATATACTATCTTTTATATAAAAACTATAATTATTAATATATATGTAAATAATTACAAAATGTCCAAATAAAGTAATTATATTGATAATATATAATAAAGGAGTTGCGCCCAAACATGTAAAGCTACCCATAAACCAGGCTTGAGCTTTAATGACCATGAGCTCTCTTCAATCAAATGATCCAAGCTTGAGCGGCCCTATATAGCTTGGCTCGGCTTGTTTACACCCCTAACCATGAATACCCATGTCCATGTTGTACAAAATACAAACTATGATGCTATTATTTCTATGTAAGATTTGCAGGAAGGTGGAAGCAATTTTAAAACCATGGGTGGTTCACAGGGGAAAGAATTGGTTTATAGGCTTGAAGGGCTTTATTATAAAGATAAAAAGTTTTATTATTTCTATTTTTTTGCTGGTACAATCATCGTTCTTTCATTGATGGTTCATGAGGTTTGTCTTATTTTTTATACATTAATATTTTTTATTGATACTAATTTTGTTATTGCTCTTGCCAAATCATTAACAACCCAAAAATTTGATTTTCTTATACAAAAAGATTATGTTTTTGAGTGCAGATGGATTACAAGATTTTGAAGAACCTAAGGATGCGAGGATGCACGATAAGCAAAGTGGGAATTTGCTAAAGAAGAGTAGATGTTTACGGGTCAGTTATCAATTTTTTGTACTTTTTGTTATCAATTAGAACTTTTAGGGGTGTTGTTGGGTTTCTAGTTATTCGGGTCGGCTTAAATGGGCATTTTTAGTTTGAAAGTGTAGCTGATACCTGAACTATATTACATATTGTGTTCTCGAGTTTAGGGTCGGGTAGGCGTATGGGTTGGAAAATGTCATTTCCTATTTTGTAGTTTTACAATATGAGGGTGTTCTTTAAACGATAATTTGATAAAATGATTATTCTCAATGATATAAAAATATAGACCGCAAAAACCCTAAAAGTTTATGCAATAGAGGATGAAAGAAACTAGTATATCTTTCCTTTATTTTTTACTCTGTTATCTGCTTTAAAATTGTTTAAAGAAGCTTATACATCAGTATGTTCTTTTCTTGTGTAGTTAGGTAATTGCTTTACATGTGGTCTTTCTACCTTTTAGTTGTGAGTCTGCAACTCATTATTTTTTACGAGTTCCGTTATACAACAGACAAAAATATGGAACCTTAAAACTAGATCGGGTTAATTGTGTGCACTCAAATTTAAAATTTCATACCGTATAACCAGACTGATAATGCTACAGGTAAACCAATTACATGTATTTTTAACCCTGGCCTACATGTATTGATCTTTTTGAATCCTAAACGAGTCAGTCCGTTTATTCAGGTATCAGTTATCTTTGAAAGGCCTAATAAGTAAGAACTACAATATTTTAACATGACTGTTAGACATGGTTTAGATTATATATATGATGTTATTCATGGTTCTCTTTGTGTCAAACTTTACATATTTTTTAAAAGTATTTGGCTTGCTTTAACATTACTGATTTTTGCTGAAACTCATTTTGATCTGAAGCACTATGACCATTTATGAAGGTTAGGCGACGATAAATGACTTTTTAGAAAGTATCATAGATCCATTATGTGTTGACTTGTAAAAGTCAATTTTTTTGTTCTATGGTTCGAATCAGTTGACATTTAGCAACTTCGATGTGATAGTAAAATGTATATATAACTTCACATCGTAACATATCTCTGAAATTAGAAAAAAACAGGGGTATTACTATAGGTTATGTAATATATGGTTCTTGCTATCTTCTTTTTGCCTTGTTTCTTGGCTGTTGTTTTCAACAAGCAACTTATAATTCTAGGTTATTGGTTGCTGTTTTTTTTTTAATATTTTCTTATTCTTTTTATTAAGGAACAAATGATGAACTACAAAATGGAAGTGATTTGGTGGAATAAGGAGTATGATGGCGATGTTCGACTTTACGGGAGTCGTGTTACTAAAAAATGATGAAGAAAATGGATGGCGGTGAGGAACCATACATGATTCCGGGTGTACTTATGGAAACATTCAAAGGGAGCTTTAAGTTGAGAAGACACAATTGCTTGAAATGCGAAAAGAAATTGAAGATGACCATCGAAGGAAAAAAAGTTAAGGTAGAAGCTATGTAGAAAGATTTTGACAACAAGCGATCGAACTTTGAAGCTATTGCAATATATTATAGAAAAGCTACCTATTGGAGTACTTCAATATCCTAGAGATGAGTAGAGGTGTTTGTTACTTTATATAATTGTAATTAAAAATTTATTTTGATTAAATTGTTATTTTGACTTTACACTATGTTAGATTATGATTTAGTATTATCTATTTTATTTATGTTATTGTGTTGTGTAATTGAGTGATTATTGCATATTAATAGAATTTTTTGTAATTCAAACAATAATGTTATAAAGTTGCATTTGATTGAAACAAGGGTTGCATTTTTTGTAACTAAAATCTTATAAAAGTGTTGCATATGATGTAAATAAAGGTTGCATTTAAATGTAGCAAAGGTTGCATTTGAGTGTTAAAAAGTTGCATTAGCATTTAAAAAAGGTTGCATCTAAGTGTTAAAAAAGGTTGCATTAGCATGTAAAAAAGTTGCGTCAAAAAAGGTTGCATTTGAATAGAATATGCAACCCTTTTAAAAAAGGTTGCATTATCCAACAAAAAAGTTGCATTAGGTCTAATGCAACTTCACCTAATGCAGCCCTTGATAAAAGGTTGCATTAAGCCTAATGCAACCTTTTCAAGGCCTAATGCAACCTTTTACGTGGGTTGCATTAGCTTCATTTTCTTGTAGTGCGCAGTCCCACACGAGACCCTGTGGAATCTGCAAATCTACTGATCATACGACTTTGAAGTGTAAGGGTCTGAAGGATGCAACATGTTACGGTTGCAAGGAGAAAGGGCACATAAAGTCTAATTGCCCAAAGAACGCTAAGAAAGCCAATGATGGAAAGAAGACCAATGCAAGAGTCTTCAAGATGGACGCTAAGGAAGCAGTTCAAGATGACAACGTGATTACAGGTACCTTTCTTGTAAACGATATTTTTGCTAGAGTATTGTTTGATTTAGGAGCAGATAAGTCTTTTGTAGATAATAAGTTCTGTGAATTGTTGAAATTACCTGTAAAAGCCTTAAGTGTGAAGTATGAGGTGGAATTAGCTGATGGAACCATAGAAACCGCCTCAACTGTTTTAGATGGATGTGTTATATCCATTAGGAATCACTCTTTTCCATTATCCTTACTTCCCTTTAAGCTAGCCGGTTTTGATATAGTGATAGGTATGGATTGGTTGTCACACAACCAAGCCCAGATTATGTGCAACAGAAAGCAAGTAGTAGTTAAAACTCCGTCTGGTGAGTCACTCACTATCCAAGGAGATACCCAGCATGGATTGCCTGAGCAAGTGTCCATGCTCAAGGCATCCAGATGTCTGCAGAAGGGTTGTGTCATTTACATGGTAGAAGTTACTGTTGATGAGCCAAAGCCAAGGATTGAAGATATCCCTGTCATTTCGGAATACCCTGAAGTGTTTCCGGAAGAACTACCTGGCTTACCGCCGGATAGGCAAGTGGAGTTTCGAATTGACATCATACCGGGTGCGGCGCAGTAGCGAGAGCACCATATAGGTTGGCACCAACAGAGATGAAGGAGTTAAGGGCGCAGTTAGATGATCTGTTAGCTAAAGTTTTTATTAGACCTAGCTCGTCTCCTTGGGGAGCGCCGATTTTGTTTGTCAAAAAGAAGGATGGATCGATGCGTCTGTGCATCGATTATCGCGAGCTTAATAAAGTCACTATAAAGAATAGGTATCCTTTGCCTAGGATCGACGATCTGTTCGATCAGTTACAAGGAGCAAGCTACTTTTCAAATATCGACTTGAGATCGGGCTATCACCAGCTGAAGGTCAAGGATGAAGATGTACACAAGACGGCGTTTAGGACTCGTTATGGACATTACGAGTTCCTAGTGATGCCTTTTGGGCTCACTAACGCACTAGCCGCATTCATGGACCTCATGAATCGCGTCTGCAAGCCTTATCTGGATAAATTCGTCATCGTCTTTATTGACGACATCCTTATCTACTCAAAGAACCAGGCTGACCACGAGAAACACCTTCGTTGTATTCTCAAACTTCTACATCATGAGAAACTCTATGCCAAATTTTCAAAGTGCGAATTTTGGCTTCGAGAAGTCCAATTCCTTGGACATGTGGTAAGTGAGCATGGTATTCAAGTGGATCCCGCTAAGGTAGAAGCAGTTATGAATTGGCAAGAGCCAAAGACACCTACCGGGATTCGCAGTTTTCTAGGATTGGCAGGATACTATAGGCGATTCATCGAAAATTTTTCAAGGATTGCTGCGCCCCTAACTTCGTTGACACGTAAGAAGATCAAGTTTGATTGGGGCCCTAAGCAGCAGGAATCCTTTGACGTTCTGAAGAAGAAGTTGAGCAATGCACCAGTATTAACATTGCCCGATGGTATGGAAGAATTTGTGGTGTATTGCGATGCATCACACACTGGCATGGGCTGTGTACTCATGCAGAGAGGCAAGGTCATTGCCTACGCATCACGACAGCTAAAGGTGCACGAGAAAAACTACACCACCCACGACTTGGAACTGGGTGCCGTCGTATTTGCATTGAAACTTTGGAGACATTACTTGTATGGGACAAAATGTGTAATCTATTCGGATCACAAGAGCCTTCAACATTTGTTCAATCAGAAGGAATTGAACATGCGACAAAGACGATGGATGGAAACTTTAAATGATTACGACTGTGAGATAAGATACCATCCAGGCAAGGCGAATGTAGTTGCTGACGCCTTAAGCAGAAAAGAAAGAGTAAAGCCGATAAGAATCAATGCCAAGCGCATAGAAATAAGGAATAATTTGAACGAAAGGGTGTTAGCTGCACAGAAGGAAGCTGTGTTGGAAGCTAACTATCCTGAAGAAAAGCTAGGAGTAACTGAGGAGCAGTTATCCTATGACAAGGACGGAACGCTAAGACTGAATGGACGAATATGGGTTCCAGTTTACGGGGGACTTCGAGATGTTATCATCCAGGAAGCCCACAGCTCCAAATATTCCGTTCATCCTGGAGCTGATAAGATGTACCAGGATCTGAAGGCAAACTACTGGTGGATTGGTTTGAAAAAGTCTGTAGCTGCGCATGTAGCTAAATATTTGACTTGTGCGCAAGTCAAAGCTGAGCATCAGAAGCCGTCAGGTTTGCTTCAACAACCTGAAATTCCCACGTGGAAGTGGGAGATGGTGACAATGGATTTCATCACCAAATTACCCAAGACAAGGAAGGGAAACGATACTATATGGGTTATAGTAGATAGGCTAACCAAGTCAGCACATTTTCTTCCCATTAAGGAAACTTACAGCTCTGACATGTTAGCTGAATTGTATGTGGATAAGATCGTAGCTCTACATGGTGTACCAGTGTCGATTATCTCTGACCGAGATACCAGATACACCTCTCATTTTTGGAAGAGTTTCCAACAGTCTTTGGGTACGCGCTTAAACTTTAGTACGGCTTACCATCCGCAGACAGACGGACAGAGTGAGCGTACCATCCAAACATTGGAAGACATGCTTCGAGCATGTGTGATTGATTTAGGTGGCAGTTGGGATAACCACCTACCATTGATAGAGTTCTCCTACAACAATAGCTACCATACTAGTATTAAGGCTGCGCCTTTCGAAGCATTATATGGTAGGAAATGCAGAACACCCATCTGTTGGGCAGAAGTAGGAGAAGTTCAGTTATCAGGACCAGATTTGGTTTTTGAAACCACGGACAAGATCGTCCAGATTCGCGATCGCTTGAAAGCTGCCCAGGATAGGCAGAAAAGCTACGCTGATCCAAAGCGTAAGCCTTTTCACTTCGAAGTAGGTGACAAAGTATTGCTTAAGGTATCACCCTGGAAGGGAGTGATGCGATTTGGTAAGAAAGGTAAGCTGAGCCCAAGATACATAGGACCTTTTGAGGTTATCGAACGCGTCGGATCAGTTGCCTATAAGCTAAACTTACCGGAAAAGCTTAGTAGTATACATAATGTGTTCCACATCTGTAATCTGAAGAAGTGTTTCGCTGACGAATCACTGGTCATACCGCATACAGATATACACATTGATGAAAGCTTGAAGTTTGTGGAAAAACCATTGTCGATTGAGGATCGACAGGTGAAGAAGCTTCGAAGGAAGTATATACCTATTGTTAAGGTCAAATGGGATGCCCGTAGAGGTCCCGAATACACATGGGAGGTAGAATCCACGATGCAAGAGAAATACCCTCATTTGTTCCAGTAAATCTCGAGGTCGAGATTTCTTTTAAGGGGGTGAGGATGTAACACCTCGGGAATTTGCGTCCAATAATGCATTGACACGTGGCATAGGCTTTGGATATGCGAAAACATACTTTAGAGGGACTAAAGTTGTCAAACAGTGAAACTATGGAAAATAAGGGTCCAAAGTGTCAACAATGGAAAAATAGGCTCTACAATAACCCTACATGGTGCTTATAACCCTAAGCGGATAAATCATGGATCATACGAAGCGGAAAATGTAAGAAAGTGAGGAATTACAAACTACAGGGGCTAAACGTGTCAACATGTTGAATTTATACCTCCGAGTGATCTTTTGGCAAACCCGAAGCTTTGTAATGATAAAATATACTCACTAGAAAGTTATGACCAAAACCGTGCACGAAGGGCTAAATGCGTCAACGTCGAATTTCATGACTTTTCGGGTGAGCGCAAAGTTAACCAAGGACTTTACCATGTTTGTAAATGTCCCAAGGACCATAAAAATCAAGTTTGAGGGTCTAATGAGCATGATTGATAGCCAAAACCTCGTAACAAAGGACCAAGGATCAAAACTTCAACTTTTAAAAGAGATTGAGGATCAGATGGGGCTAACCTAGGGCCCTAGGCGTGACGCGAGGCCTGCCCAGCGACAGAAATCTGGTTATTGCAGTTAAGGGCCTGATTCCGAGTTGTAACCAGCTGTTACCCACACTAAAGCCTCACCAATCAACTTACATGCATTTAGGGGCACTTGTATTCATCTTATAACCGCCCTAGACCTCTGTGGCAGCCTCACAACTCACCAAAATCTGCATAAAAGGGTCTTGAAGTAGTAAACCAAGAACAGTTGCATTCTCAAAAATTCACAAGAGCAATTCTGGAGCTCTCTGGTCATCATCAAGGGTTCATAGGGCTTTCTACTTGTTATTAGGACTCTTGTAAGTATTCATAACTCTTTCAAATTCGTTCTAGCTTAGTTATTCAACCGAAAGTCAATCCGTCGTAAATTTAGTTTGACTTTTCGATTAAACAAAAATGGCTTAGTCATTTCTCGAATTGAAAGTACCTACAAGTTGGTATTTATGTAGGTAACAAACCCTCAAAAGGGTATTTTCAGATTCTCACTCTAAGCATGATGATTGTCGAGTCAAAGCTTTTCTTAAAAAGTCAACAGAATGTGTTTTCGCAAAATTTAGCATAATTAATGTAAGAACATGTTTTATCATGATTAACTCGACAACTTTCAGTTTAAACCCGGATCGGAACCGAAAGCCTTATAAAATGACTTTTTCTTTGATTCTCGATTCGGATCCGTGCATGCATGTTTGAGATCTGCCTTAGAGCTTATTTTGGACCATTTTTATATATGTACAACTCTCTGAGATTTTAAGACTTGGTTCAACACTTGTCCGATTCATATGCATGTTACCGGTTATGCTTAAATATGACTATTTTGCCCTTTTTGCTATAAAACGTGATTTTTGAAAAAGTGAAAGAGTAGAAACCTTTGTTACTGATTTATAAACTTGCACCAAAAATTTGATATCAGTTGGGGGTCCAGATTTAGAGTTATGCTCAATATCGTAAATCTAAAGCTTTATGTTAAATAAACGGCGTAATTAGCGTATAACCTATTTAAGCCCATTTTCTTTATATCAAACTTTTTACCCACTGATGTTATATAATATTTTGGGATTTTTGAAGATTTTTATTTAATTTTTGGCTGATCGTATCATGGGTCTCTAAGTTTAATTCGGTAGATACCAAATTTACCCTTTTTAGCCATAAAATGAGTTTTATAAATCTTTTTGACCCCAAACCTTTTTCTACTGATTTTATTTGTTAAATAAATTATTTTGAGCATTCTGGAAATATAAAAATATCAGCTTTCTTTTGAAAACCCGAAAACGGCTCTAAATCGCCTTTTTAAGCGTTTTTAACGCCTAGTATGCACTATAACCATATTAAACATATAAGGTTGATACCTACTGATATTTTTAGTATATTTTTATAAAATAACAGTAAGTATAAGTTTTTGAACTCAGGTTTCCAGTTTTGACACTTTTAGCCCTTGTGAAATTACCGAAATACCCCTAAGGTGCATAGTTTGATTTTAAATGATAAGTTTCGTATATGGGTCATACCCTACTGTTATAATATGTTAAATTAAGTATATTTACTGCATAAGTCAGACCTGTAACTCAGATTACAAATTTAACTCTTTTATAATCTTTTAAATGACCAAAATGCCCTTATGAGGCATAAATTGAGTTTAATTCCGTATGGGGCAAAATAGAAGTTATCTTACTGATATTATAACATATTTAAGGCATATTATCTCAGGAAACTTGCATATGACTCTTAAGGCTACCCGTAACGCTCTTTTAGCGTTCGGTTCGGTTTATGTAACTAGTTTGCATAAATTGACCGAAACGGGTCAAACATTATCATTTTTGTCTCAAAATCCAGAATGTATTTAGCATACCCATATTATACAAGTATCCAAGCTTGTCGGGTCTAAATCACGTTCTATCCGGTCTTCGCTTAATCGTGCGTTTGAACCGTATCGTCCTTTAAACTAACCGGTCTAAGCTTAGGCTTAAATAAAGATCCGTTAGGAATCTAATAGGTTATATAAACCTTTGTTCCAGAATAGAAGAACCAGTAAAAGCTACCTTCACTTGCTAGTTGTGATTTATACTTACCAAGGTAAATACTTTTAACTTATTTTCCCTATACGGGCTTGGGATACGGTATATAAAATACCGCTTGGTCCGGCATCGAATTCTTTAATCGAATAGAGGTTAAATTTATTGAGATGCCTTGTTTTGATTGTGTTTTATTGCTTAATGCCTTTGGGGGGTTAATGACCATGTCCCGGATATCCTCGGCATTATCTTACGAGATAGCCACGACCTGAGCACGGGGTGTAGGCGTACACCTGTCAAGTGTATAACTCAATTTTTGTGGTGTGTCAATTGATCTTTAACCCGGCACGAACCGGGCTACTGAACGTATAAGTAACATGTAAATCCTTTACAAGATTATATAATATAATTATCCCAAGTTATAAAAATATTTTTATGCCATGTGCATTTAAATCAATTTTCAACCTTTTCAAAATGAGTCAGTTAAATTGTATTTACCAGTGTAAACTGACGTATTTTTCCCAAAAGGTTAAGTGCAGGTACTACACGTAATAGGCTGGCTGTCTTCTAGAGCGTCCACAATAAGTCTCGCCAGCTTGGATGACAATAAATCTGTTGAACAATATCTTATTTTTATTTTGATCCGCTTGTGGATCCGTTTCAACTATTAGTGATATTTGATATTACATTCTATTAAAGTTGAAATGAATCTATCTTTGCTTCCGCTGTGCATTTATATATTGTGTTGTTTGTCTATGATGATGCCAACTACGTCACTATACTCCCCACCGGGCCCACCGGTGACATGTGGAAATTAGGGGTGTGACAGGTTGGTATCAGAGCCAACTCTGAGTGAATTAAACACTAGCCTTTTGTGTTTAATCTCAGTTACACAATTGCACATTCCTCGATTCTCGAGTCTAGACAAAGAACTTAGGAAATATCCAAAATTTGTTTTATTTTCTAGCTTTGTCTTATATATATATTTTGTTGTGTCACTTGTTTGATTTTTGACAGGTTCACAAAATGCCGCCACGTATGAGAGGAAGAGGAAGGGGACAAGGAGCATATGTAGCCCCAAACGACCATGAAGCCGGACCTTCGCACAGGCGAACACCTTCAGGCTCCCATAACACAGATGCTCAAAATCTGTGGAGGTCTTTTACTGAACCCGCAAGGCACTCGGTTTCACTGAGTACCTCACCTTCTATCCCACACTCCTTTGGGCCTCAATCAGAAAATGAGCCCCACAACTCTCACCAGTCCTATATTCCTCTCCAAGGACACCAATCACCCTTTGACCACCCATCACCTGTTTTCCAAGGCCTGTTCAACCCCGCTGACTACCTTGATGTGCCTATGTGTTTTAACCCACTTGGACCAGAAGACCATTTTCCTGGTGACAATGCGATGGACGTCGATGAAGATACCGATCCCTCAATGCCACCATCTGGAACTCCGAACCACCCTATCGAGATTTCTGATGGGTTACCTTTTGTGGGATCACCATACAATGGTCCCGACAGCTTTGAGGAGAAATTCAGGCAGTACGACTGGGCATTTACCCATAGTTACCATAACTCTCCCCTGCACCAGCCGCAACACAGCTCTCCCTTGCACCTCCAGCAGCAGCAACAGCAGCCACAGCAGCAGCAAAATCCTTCTGGGGATTCCCGACTTGTCGCGGTCACTCCACCGCCGCCACCACCTCCGGTGTTGCCTCCCCCGCCTCCAAGTCGGAGACGAACGAATGCACGGATTTCCACACGAGGGGGAATACGCATCGGCACCCTTCCACATTCAGGTAGCAGTCGGTACTCGCCACTTCACGAAGAACCAGAGATGGGAGAGTCTTCACATCCCGTCTCAGAAGTAACTTCTGCGCCAATCGTGCCACCGCCACCGCAGGATTTCGGAAACCCGATCCCCGCTTATACTAGTGCGGCACCTTATAATCCCTTCGAACAGACGTACCCCACAGGTTATAACTTTACAGAGGATCCCTACTGGGTAGCTGCGAACTACAACTCTCTCAATCCGGAAGGTACCTTTGGAGGTCCCTGGGCTACGGGACAACCGACCTATGGATACCCACCATATGGATATCAGCAGCCGCAGCCTCCTCAACCACCGCATTATCCGCCACCACCGCCGGCACCGATGATGTCGCCGCCACAAGTTCAAGAAATCCTTCAAGGGATAAATGATGTGCGACGTGAAATGCGGCATGAATTACGGGAAGATCGTCGGCATAATCGTGGGATGTTTAAGAAGATGGTGAATCTAATCAAGGGAAAAAGTAAGAAGGACTACTAAATCCTTTGTTTGCTAGTTATTTAATCATGTCCCTGCGAGGACATTTATTTCTGTACTCTGCCCCTGCGTGGGCATATTTTTCCTTTCTGTTCTACCCCTGCGTGGGTTTGTTTGTTTCTGTTTGACCCCTGCGTGGGTTTGTTTGTTAGTTTAGCCCCTGCGTGGGTATGTTATTTGCGTAAAAGTCCCGTTTAGGGCAAACTCGTGTTAGTTAATTTTATTTGAAATGGTTAATTTAAGTTTTTCATTTTTAAATTATATGCATGAATATAATATACGAATAAATGAAAAGTAGCAATTTTTAATCTAATTTACCATTTTAATAATAAGAATCTTAAAAAGGTAAAACCTAGCTTGAATGTCATATTAAAGACCTGGCCAATATGGTAGAACCTGTTTAAAAAGATTCAAATCTCTGTTAACATCTGTAAACATGTTAACATTCTTGGCTAGTGTGATCCGCAAAAATCACACATGTCACCCTTTTAATAAATTATCCAAAATTTATATTATATATATATCTGACTGTGACATAATGCCTACGGGTTATAACTAATGTCATATAAAATAAAAAGGCAGCCGTGGTTTATAGACCCCCTACCAAGAAAAGGATTGATTGTTTTAATTATTCAAATTTTAATCCTATAGAATCTAAATTCCAATTTAGAAATTTGTCCAAGTGACTAGGCCTATTGTGCCAATATATATATTTCATTCTAAGGTAAAGTGGCTAATAAACAGTCCTGAATGAAATTAATTAACAAGTTAACTAATATGGCTCTTATTTACCACGGTTAATAAATCGTCAAGAACGATAATACTGTTTAGGCTTCTAAATAGACCTTGTCCTTACTTTTATGTAGCCCCTAAAGCTACATGGCTAAGTCTGAGGAAGTAAACAGTCATCCAGAGGAGGGCCCAGATAACACTAAGATACATATAACTGGTGCGGAGCTGCAAGCATTAGTGGAGAATGCTGTTACCAAAGCCATTGAAAGGCAATATAGCGAACCTAATAGGACCCGAAGTAGGACCCGGTCCGCGCCACATTCCAAGACCAAGGTTCATTCGGAGGCCCATAGCAAACCGCCCTCTAAGAAAGATGTATCTAAGAAAGATGAGCTCAAGAAGGATGATGAGCGACATTCATCCAACCAAAACAGTATCCCGTCAAGGAAGGTCGAGCATAAACCAGAACCGCGTGATAAGTCATGTACATACAAATACTTCGTCTCATGTAAACCCCGGGACTTTACTGGGGAGAAGGGAGCGGTTGACTGCATGACCTGGTTGGACGAAATGGATACAGTGGTAGATATCAGCGGGTGTGCTGATCGGGATATAGTGAAGTACGTATCCCAATTGTTCAAAGGGGACGCACTGGCGTGGTGGAAATCTCTCATACAAGCTGCCGGAAAGGCCACACTTTACAGTATGTCATGGGATCAGTTCGTAACCCTTATTAAAGAGAATTTTTGCTCACAACATGAAGATGAAAGGATCGAGTCAGACTTCGTATCTTTGGTGATAAAGAATCTAGACTGCCAGGCATACCTCAACACTTTCAATACTCTATCTCGATTGGTTCCATACTTGGTAACCCCAGAGCCGAAAAGGATTGCCCGTTTCATTGGGGGGTTAGCCCCTAAGATTAAGGCAAGTGTTAAGGCATTGAGGCCTACAACTTTCAGATCAGTAGCTGATCTATCCCTCTCTCTCACCCAGGACGTAGTCAGGTTGAGAGCACTTAGGAACTCGGAAGAGAATAAGAGAAAGCGTGAGGACGATACCTCACGGAGATCGGAGAAGAGACACCGAGGGAATAACGACCACAGGAAAGGGTCGGGATTTAAGAGAGATGGGCAACAATCAGGGGATAAGCCCAAATGCAAAACCTGCAAAAAGAATCATTTTGGGAAATGTCGCTTAGAGTCGAAATCGCAGTCCCACACGAGACCCTGTGGAATCTGCAAATCTACTGATCATACGACTTTGAAGTGTAGAGTGTTTATGGATTTAGAATAGTCGAGTAAAATGCATGAGGGAAAGAGTATGTTAAAGGAATAAACAACAAATATAAACGCACAATGAAGCATATTAAGAATAGCACATAATGAGCGGGATAATAAAACATGTATTAGCACATAATAAAGCAAGTATAGCATGTCAAGTGTTAACACATAAGCGCCATATATGCTTAAAAGATCAAAAGAGAATGAATAAGAGCAAATAAGGCAGCATGCAAGTAGTTTCAAGTAAAACATAAGAATAAGGCTCTAAAACTATAGACTAGGCTAAAGCATTCCTACTTTTCCTAATTCCCTATAGTTATGGCTCTGATACCAATCTGTCACACCCCAACCAATGGCGGAAACATCGGGATGAGACGAAGTGTGAAGATTGCTCGAGACATCATAACGCTAATAATTATGACAAGTATTTAAATAATCCGATTTCATTTCATAAGATAAATTGTCAACATTACAAGAAATTCAAATACAACAAGTTTAACGAAATACATAACAACATAACAAAATTGATACAACATATTAAACCTAAACGTCTATATGTGTATCTAGGCATCAACGCTACTTCCTTTCATAGCATCGTCATCATCAACCTGTAACATGTTTAAAAATACAATTCAATGCAAAAGCAAAGGCGAGTATACAAGTTTGGTACGTACATAACAAAAGATATGTTTTAAACAATTCCTCATAGCAAGCATGTGATTCAAGATAAACATTTAAACATGGCATGTGTCTAACATATCAAACCAAGGAAACGCAATATGCTCATGACATTACCGATGATAAAGGGCGGGTCGTTAATCCTATAGCGCTACATATGTCACGGTTTGGCTCGTACGAAGTTAATGATAAATTCAACACATAAGTTTCACCCAAGTTTAAAGTATCAAGCCATCACGTATACAAGCATGTTATAGGAATGTTCATGTGTTTAAGCAAAATGTTCAAGTGTAAGTTTGTTGATAGGTAAACATGTTACACCCCAAAAGTAAAAAGGGGAAATACGAGTATACTCACAAGGCTTGCATATGCTTTCCGATTATCCAATTGTTGACGAGTAGAGATTTAGAGTCCGAATGTATAAGGGTTAAAGTTCAAGTATGTTTAGAGTCGAGATTCGGTGTTTAAAACAACATAAAAATAAGATATGAGAATAACATGGAAAATAATCATTTAGTACATATGATGCTTGTTCTTGACACTAGGAAACTCGAAGGAGTTTAGATGTTTTCATGGAACAAGGTTCCATTAGAATCGTGACAAGTTATCATAGTCTAGGATGATGTAATCTAGTACCCCGACATATGAACACTAGTTCATCATCAAAGATTCGATTATTCGAATAATATATTTAGGTTATATAATATATGTCCAATAGTTCAAGCATGAGGTAGAAGATTAAAATCTTCATTTTGGTACCTCTAAATGTCATAGAAATCATGTAGGAGGTAGGAAGATCAAGTCTTCCATTTAGGCACCTCTATGTGTTCACCACTACACTTGATGTAAAAAAAACAACCAAGGAGGGTCATGAACATACAATAAAGAATAAGAAATATACACACTAACTAAGAGAAATCATCAAATCATGTGAGGATTGTATGTTTGGACAACCCAAGTTGTTCCATAATCACTCATGTATCAAAGACAAAGTTTGACATGACTTGTGTGTTAAAAACCCTAAACAAAACACCAAGTTTATGAGGTTTAATCCTCTGATTTTTAAGTGTCTCAACCTTGTTTTTAAGCATAACCAACCACTAAAGTGTTGTAAGCATTAGGACATAGGTTTGAGATGAGATAGACTCAAGTTTGGTAAGAAATAACAAGGATTTCATGAAAACAAAAACAATCAGTGGACTTTGGAGCCTTTCTGCTGGAGTTCCAGGGATTTATTTACTATGAAAAACCCATGGAAACGTAGATAAGTTCAATACAAAGTAGTAGGAAAAAGAATCGAGTGAATCGGATAAGAATTGAGTGAGTTATGCTCATTTTCGTGAAGGGGTGTCAATCTGCTCGAACCCTTGCTTTCAGCTACGGTTTGGAGGATGTTTTGAGAGTTTTTAGTGTTGCAAAAGTGGTAGGGAGGCTGGTTATAAGTGGTATTTATAGGGGGAAGGATTAGGGTTTCAATGGGTTGGGCTTTGTAAGTGTTTAGAAGGGGTTACACCTTGAAACTAGCCCACAAAACCCAACTATATGGGGCTAAATTTTGCTAAATTGGGGCTGCCATATTTCTTTATTTTTTTTTTATTTTTAAAACATTATAATGAGTAATTTTGTTAATTAAGTTGTGTAATAATATGCAACAATGTTTCCCCTAACTTGTAACAAGGTAAAATATGAAATAAAACATGATTTAACTAGGTAAAAAGTGTAATGTACAAGTATGTAACATGTTTGTAAGTGACAAGTATATGTCACATATTAGATGATTAACCGTTGTATAAATAAGCATATTATTAGGGTTTTTAGGTATCAACAATTTAAGGACAAGCATGGACATGCATCGTGAATAAGTATCGTATAAGTATGAATTACAAATAAGGATTCGATGTACAATGAATTCCAACGTATGAACATGTATGAATATGTAGATGGTGAATTTAAAGAAATACGAATTTTATTTATGATCCAAGTCTCGGATTTTACAACGAAAAGACGACTACAATAATACAAGATTTCCAAAAATAGCATTACAAGGCGAGCTTTCTAATTATGGAAAGTATGAAAAAGCAGGGCGTTACACACGATTTTACAACCTGGTATGGGTATGGGATTGCCAATACCCGAACCGAACCCGACCCATTGTCATCCCTACCCGCACGAAGAGAAATCTTACCGTCAAAGACGTCGATGATCGCCTTGGCGGTTTGAAGGAATGGACGGCCCAGAATAATAGGAACTCTCTCATCGGCCTCCATGTCGAGCACAACGAAATCTACTGGGAACACAAACCTATCAACCTTCACCAAAAAATTCTCTACTATCCCACGAGGATACTTGACTGATCGGTCAGCCAGGACAATGACATGCGCGTGGGTGTAAGCTCTCCTAGACCAAGTCGCTCATACAACGAAAACGACATCAGATTGATGCTGGCCCCTAAATCGGCTAAGGCGTGAGCAGGGGTAACGGCTCCTCCGAAGAAACATGGAATCGTGAAAGTACCAGGGTCGGTCAATTTCTCTGGTAGCTTATTCAAGACTACCGCGGAACAACCTCCTGTCAACGGAATATTCGAAAGCTCACCGATCCTCTCCTTACGCTTCAAAAGATCTTTGAGAAATTTCGCATACTTAGGCATAGACTGAAGCGCCTCGATAAACGGAAGATTGATTTTCAACTGTGTGAACATCTCGAGGAATTACCCGTACTCCTAAGCATATTTCTGCTGCCTGGCACAGGCGGGGAATGGAAGGCGAGAATAATCATCACCAGTGCCGGCCGAACCTTCATCGGCTGCTTCTCCACTTTCTTCTCTACTGGCGACTCCTCGGCGTGTGCGGTACTTGCTGGGGCTAGCCTCGTGTGCACCTTGCCTGGAGCCTCCATCTTAATCTCCTCATCGACTTCTTCCTCTTTCTCTTCCTTAACTCTCTCTCACAACCTCTCCCAAACTCTTCCCACTATGGGTCGTAATAGCCTTCGATGACTGATTCGCGGGATTCGTGAAAGTGTTTCCCGAAAACTGCCCGGCGGGTGCTCCTGCAACTGCTTAGCAAGTCCACCTACTGTTCTCTGAAGATCGAGAAGGGCGGCCTGCTGGAGTTCATGAATTTTATTAGTCTGCTCCTGACTTTTAACGAACGCCTGATTCTGCGTCATCATCTGAGCGAACATATCCTCCAACCTGCTTAGACTACCCTCAGGAGCTTTTCCACTACCCTGACTCTCCTGAGTCGATCCTCCACTCGAACCTGACCTACGAAACTGCCCTGAAGCAGAACTCGTGTAAATACCGGGCCCTCTACTCTGATACTGACCAGATGGAAATCCAGGAGGATTTCCAGACGAACAATAACCACTCGCATTACCACTACCGCGCCAGCTGGAGTTAGAATTATTGAACGGATTCGTGGGACCCCTAGACTGACCGGCTATGTACTCCACCTGCTCAAGAGTAAGGGTAGGACAATCAATAGTATCATGACCTCCTCGACAAACCTCACACCTATCAACTTTCTTCTTTATCGCGCTCAACTCCCGCCTCATCTCCTGCCTCAAACTCTCGACTACAGTAGCTACCGATGGATCCAAGCTAACTTGGTTTACCCCTCGACCGGCCGAGGTGGTACGCACAGGAATGGAAGTCCTGCTGGTAGTGTTGTAGTCCATATCAGAGTGGGAAAAGCTCTCAAACAAATCATTGCACTCAGCCACTGTCTTCTTTCCCATAAGTTGACCTCCTGCTGAAGTATTGAAGCGAGCTCTAATCTCAGGAGTAAGACCATTGTAGAATTTCTCGACTAACGCCCAATCGGATAGACCATGCTGAGAACAACGGGATATCAGGGTCTGAAAACGCTCCCAAGCTAAGTGATACGGCTCATCCGGCTCCATACAAAATGAGTGAATCTAGTCACGAAGGCGAGACACCTTGGCTGGCGGAAAATACTTGGCTAAGAATGCATCGCGAAGACCTGCCCAAGTAGTGAATGTACCAGCTGGCTGGGAATCAAACCAGACGGTTGCGCGTCCAGCGAGTGAGAACGGAAAAACCTGAAGATACCTAGCATCAAGATTGACAACCTCAATGGAGAAGGTGCTGCAGAGACGAGTGATGCGATTGATATGAGCGGGGGCATCCTCGTCGTCACGACCATGGAACTGGCAAGAATTTGTGATGGCGGTCATAATGTAGGATGGAATCTGCCAGGACCGATCGTTCGGGATGTCTGGAAGGGTGATGGGGGATTTCCCACCGGCGAAGCCGGTGGTTGCCTGATCGTAAACCGTCCTACGGGCCATTAGAGCTACGGGCGGTGGACTAGATGGACGGGTGGGTGGTGGAGAATTGTGGGGTGAAGACTTTGGTATGGAATCGAATGCTGGGGTGAAATGTAAAGACGAAGTAGAGCTAGAAGCACGTACCTCGGACGTAGAAGACGAGAAGGATGACTTGAGTGTAAACGGAAGCGGCGGCGGTCCCTGCGAGCGCTTATGGGGCATCCACTGCAAAAACCGAAAACAACCAAGTAAGACGACTCTAACAAATGACTCAACTAACTATAAAAGACACTAAATTACTTAGACACTTACGACTCAAACAAAATAAACAACTAGCATGTAATATGTCAAGTAAATCCAAACAAAGTAATCAATGCAATCGCCAAGAATCCCCGGCAACGGCGCCAAAAACCTGATGTGCTGAAAATGGGTTAATTAAAAACAACTAAAATTACCCTAATTCTAGACTCTCTAAGCTTTAAATTTATAAAACTAAGACTCGATCTAAACCCTAAACCACACAACCGGCAAGTGAACCGATCAATGTAGTAAGCTAAAGCAAGTCCGAGTATCGAACCCACGAGACTCTACTGATTACGCTACGACTCTATCTAGACTAAGACTGACACGACATAACTAATTTGTTTATTAAATTGGGGGGGGGGGTTTCTAAATATCCTAAAATTATAATTAAAAATCAACTAAATTAACTAAACAAGCTAGACACGAACTCACACGAAGGCTGAACTCAAGGATGATGAAGGAACTACCTAGACAGGAATCCTGATTGCTTTTAGTTATGATTATAATTGAAAGTTGTCTGCTATGGAACCGGGATCTTATAATTCTCAACTCTTGGGAAATCTAAGGACCCCTAACCCTTCTCAAGAGCACGCTAAGATCCCCTAAAGGTTGTTAAATTACCGGTTATTAGACTCCTTTACAAGACATCCAATGGGTTTATAAAAGTATCCTACAAGGCTCACTCCCTTACGAGACCTAAACCTAGGATAGGCTTGTTTTCTTAGCTAGACTTGCTAGACAGCAGCTAAAAGGTTAACTTCCTAAGAAGGATCCACCTTGCGGTTTAATCACTTAGACCTAGCAATAATCTCGCACCTTACAGCTATTGACGATTAGTAGAGCACTTAATTTTATAAAAATACCAAATATTACTTCTAAGGTTTATCGGCCGATTTACTCCTAAATATTCAAGATTTATTACGTGATATAGACAGTCACCAAAATCCAAAACCTAGCACGATTCTATTATGTGATAAAGACCGTCACCAAGATTCATGCGAAGCAATAATCAATAATTAAACAACATCAAGCACGCAAACACATCCAACTGATAGAATAAACCGTTTACAATTTATAACCAATCCATAGCATTCAAAAATCCAAGAATAATTAAAACATATGCAATCATTCAACCATGTCTAGGTAGTAACAAAAACTTAGCCGCTAAACATGTCTAAAAGTATAATAACGATTATAAACAAATCTGAATTCATCATGTGACAATTGAAAACAAACGAAAACTAAAGAAACGGGAAGAATAAACCCGAATGCTTCACTCTCGAGTGCTCCTGATCGTTACCCGATGATTCCTAGCAACCGAAAGCTTCAAGAACCTTCAATCAACCTTCTACAAGCTCCAAGAACTCCAAAATTCGTCCAATGTTCGTTGATGTTCGGCTGTTCACGTTTTATGATCATTATAAACTCCAAAACCCTAGATTTCCATGCAAGTTACAACATTCTGCCGACATAGGGTCCTCAGGCGGCCCGTGTAACCTTAATAAAGAAACTTACGCGGCCCGTATCACTGCTCCAAACCGGAAATCCAATTATAAACTCTCGCGGCCGGCATAAACTTAGGTTGTCTTCTTACGCGGCCCGTATGAACTTAAGCACTTGATTTTGTTTTGATCTAAGTTGGCGCGGCTCGCGTCAATGTTTGTTGAATCCTATGCGGGGCGCCTAAACTCTCCAGAACCGGTTTTTTAACTTGTTTTCGCTTACAAGCTTCCAGTTTTCGTCCCAACACTCTCCTTTGTCATATTTTACTCGTTTTTCGCCCTTTTCAACTCCAAGTACCTGGAAACACAAATAGACTAGAAGTATGTACAATCTATCTAAAACCGACACTAAAAAAGAATAACTAACGACTAAAACAGACGCGAATACTGATGTATTTTACAATACATCAACCTCTAAGTATCTTCAAGGTCTAACCTAAACCCTAATGCCAAGCCTTGTTTATATAGGACAAGGTTTGCACATGGGCTTTGGTCTGGGCCAGGCCATTCTCCAAGCCCATAACGCTAAATAACTCCCTAACCAATAATGCTAAGCCCAATACAAAATATCCAAAGACTAAACAAACAAACTATTAAGCTATTGACACAACACATGCACCAACAAACTCCCCCTTGACAATAGCTTCATAGTGTAACTTTGTCTTCAAACATCTTGTAGTCTTTTGGTCTTTGGATAGCTTCAGCTACACAGTTTCTGACATCAGCAAACTCCTCCTTAGCTAATGCTTCCAATCTCCAAAACTTTCATTCGTTGTAGATCAGCGAACTAGCAATCTTTGGTTAAGCAAGTGTCTTCAAATCTTCCATATCTCTTTCTCTTTCTGCAATGTAGTAGAAGGATCCTACCATGCATCTTCACACACCTTCACTTCACTCTCAATCTGCACTTTACTTGTATTCTACACTTCATTTTGATAACTGCATCAATCTGTTTAGCAACACAAGCAAGTATCTCGAAAAACCATTTGCCTTTTTTACATTTAAAGATAAACCAATATTTTATCTTATCATGCAAAAACAACTACTTGTCAGTTCAAAATGGGAGACCTTTTAAAAGGAAAATCTTTTTGGTATTTTTGATATTTTTCAACATAAACTAACCAAACTAAACTAAAACCAAAAATATTTTACAATACTTCTTTTTGTGAGAATCATGTGCAAGAAGATCATATCAGCACAATCAAACTGTCTTCACACTATTAGATAATTCTTTATGTAATTTTTCGTGAAAAGCAGTTCAAGACGATTGCCAGCATGTTTGTCCACCTAAACAAAATGCATGAACATTTCAAGTACCATTTCCATATGATACGTTAAGGTAATTTTTTCATACCGAAATACGAGTGTGTCCCACTTCAGGATGTACCCCCGCAATCAAGGTATGCACAAAGATTCATCGTAGTAGGTGAGTATACTGAATTCATCCGTTTTATTTTTCAACGATAGATATTTGGTGAACAGGTCAGTACTTCCGTACAACAGAGAGACCAAAATATCTTATCGAGGGCTAAGACAGATACCATTTTTTGGTACGAATTATGCATTTTGCACTTATTGAATGACTCTCTATGAGAGTTTCTTCATTTTCAGGGTTTTGGCATTTTTAGCTCTTTTAAGATATCCTGGGTGTGTCTAGGTCAGCATGTATCTGGATACAGCAGAAGGACACCCCTGATATCCCCAGATGAAATAACAGTATAAAGACCCAAAACTTCAGATTTTGGCAATCTATCAACGCAAGATTTAAGGTCATTAAACCATACACCACTGATGTGTTCCCCACTCATACACAGTGCATTTAGGTTTATATCACTTAGATAAGTTGATTATTTCATGCTTTTGCCTACTGGTACATCCTATGATGAAGCTGCTATCATACTTAAGCAATTTAGGTTCAATTTCAGTGTGACAGTCTAACTTGCTGATGTACTGTCATTTCTTCTTTTTCACACAGCGAAACTCATTTTTTGATTTTCTATTTTTTTTATGTTTTTGAATTTTCAATGTTTTTGGATTTTTTTAAAACTTTATAACTTACTCCCCCTAAACGTACGCACTAACTAAACTCTTTTTGGCTTAGAGGAATTTCTCCCCCTAAATTTTTGTTTTTATGGAGAAAGTTTCAAAAACAAAAATTTAAACACAAACAGACTCCCCACTTTAAATCTGACAAAAGTTTTTTTTTTCACGTTTAACACATCACAACAAACACAAAATTAAATAGTTCGTTACCCATGTTAACCGACTATTCACCTCAGATGCTTAACAGGAATAACCACTGTCGAACACATCAACAGTCCTTCTAGGTCATCATGCGTTCACTCAACAACTCAGTTAGTTTTGAGGACCCAAGCCCTGATGGTCTTGGGTTTTCCATATTCATCCATTACAGGAACATCCATCCAATATCCATCACTCCTCAATGGAGTCTAGGATTGCTTACCCATTGTTGAACAAGATTGATAATTCTCACTAGGTCTTTGATTGCGAGAGTTCCAATAAAATCTCATATTTCCCGACCTTTGAAAATTATTACCTTGATACCTTCTTCTCCCATGCTCATACCATGAATTTTGAAAAGATTTTGGATGTTGTTGAACATTTGAGTTACTAAAACCCCTATGTTCATTTCTTTGTTGAAAATTTCGATTACCAGCAATTTGGTATCGATTTTGATATCCAAAATTTCTATTTTGACTTTGAAAACGGTTTGATTTACCATTATATTTACTAAATTGTGGAGAAATACTTCGTGGTCTATCAAATCTTTTCGAAGTTGAGGGTTTAGATTTAAATTCAGGTTTCTTTGTCTCACAACTTGTTTTATCATAATTGCTTGACCCAACCTGATTCCCGTCTTTAACCTCATCAACTTTTTGTTTGCCTTTCTTCAAAGGATAACAACTCGCCACGTGCCCTTTGTTGTGACGTTTAAAACAAGATCTTTTCTTATAAGTTTTCTTTTTTACTTGATCCCTTTTTAAATGTGTTGGTCTTTTTGTCTTCAGTATCCTCATCCACTTTATGAGGTGCACTGTTAGACCCAACAGATTCTTTCAAAGAAACTGGACTATTTGGCAAGTCCACAACTATCGGATCCACTACTACTTGTGCAGTGGTTACAAAATCAGCTAGCTCATCTTCAGTTGGTAAAAATGAAATCTTGATTTCCTTAAGATGAAGCTTTAGTATACCCCACCCATGTTTTATCATTACTCCTTTTTTAAACCTTTTTGAATATGAGTCCTGATTAACGAAGAATTCCCAAAATTGTCTAACTTACCCTGAAGTTCTACAATTTTGGCTTGTGCATCAGCCAACTCTGTGCGCTTTTCTGAAAGCTCGTTAGTCTTTTCTTTCACAGTTTCACGAGCCAAATCAATGATCTGTAACAGTTCATTGACTTTGCTTGTTAAACTGCTAATTTACTATTCATTTGATTTGAGTTTATCTAAACAATTTGATTCTCTTTTAATCAAAAGAACATTTAACTCTTTTTGGTTTTCCAAATCAACTAACAGAATTTTGTTTTGCTCCGATAGTCTGTCAACTTTACCTTGTAGTTCAGTGCAATTAAGATATGTATGACTTACAGATTCTGATGATACCTTCACCTCTGATGTAAGTCCATTCACATCCTTCAAGCCCTTTGAAACTACTGCATCCTTCTTTTCAGCATTCTCCTCATCTGCTTCCTTCTTCTCTTCTACCTCAGCAGCTTTCTCTCCTATCTTCACAGCTGCAAGCTCAGCTTCACCAGCTTGATCACATGTATTCAATCTTGATGGAATCTGATAAAGTTTTTCCAAAGCTTCCCACAGCTCTCTAGAAGTCCCATATGTCTTGAAAGTATGTTTAACACCCTCAGGCAAGGACATCTTTATTGCTGCGAAAGCTTTCTTCTCAGCATCAACCACCTGTTTCTCAGATTCATCCATCTTGTTATAAGAAATAACTTTAACTCTTCTTTCAACACGACGTGTAGGAGCAACATAACCATCTATCATACAGCTCCACATTCTCGTATCTTCACTTTTCACAAATGCCTCAAACTTCTCTTTCCAGTCAGCATATTCTTTGACGTTTTTAAGCTTTGGCCAGTTCTTAACAACCTCACTTCCATTATCCTTCTTAGCCATCACGCAGCGTAAAAGTTTAAATAGATTTTGGTAACCTGTGACAAAATCCAAATCTAACTCCTATACTGGTCCTCGTGGAGCTTTTACCGTAAGCGAACTGCTAAAACCGTACAAAAATATTTATCCGAAAACTGTTTTTACCAAATTATACCGTTAGATTCGTCTCGAGATTACGATTCCAATGATATAAAGTGTCAAAAACCTATTTCGGGATTTTCCAGAGTCTTTTTTTGTCCTAAAAATCCAAGGATCCCAACGGTGCAAACGGTTTCCTGAGATGAGCTACGGATAATTTTCTAAACACGAAACAGTGAAATTTTTCTTACGCAAGCCAAGAAAAATTCCACCACTTGTCCGAAATGGTTCTAAGTTCGAAATGGTTATCCGGAATGGTTCTATTATCCGAAATTAACACCGAAATGACTGCTTTCATTCCGAAATGGCCCGAAATCCTTCACTGGTATCTGAAATGCTGTGTTGAAGATCCGGAAT
The DNA here is from genome assembly GCF_002127325.2 of Helianthus annuus. Taxonomy (NCBI): domain Eukaryota; kingdom Viridiplantae; phylum Streptophyta; class Magnoliopsida; order Asterales; family Asteraceae; genus Helianthus; species Helianthus annuus. The sequence goes on from NC_035440.2 coordinate 15,189,466, forward strand.
GATGCAGTGTGATCCGAAATCAACTCAACTGGTCCGAAATGCAACTGTTTGATCCGAAATGCAAGCCTGTGAATCCGAAATTCAAGTCTGGAGATCTGAAATGATTCGTAATCTTCGTTTCTGGTCCGAAATTGGTCCGAAATTGCTTGCTGTTTATGCTGATAATCCGAAATGACTGATTTTTGGTCCGAAATCCAAGCCTTTTGATCAGTAATGGTCCGAAATTCTTGAAATTTATCCGAAATTAGCAACAGAACACAAGAACAGCCTCCAAACACGTCCAAAAACGCCGATTTTCTGCAGAAAACGATTCTGAACCGAGCAAAACAAGAGCCGAATGCTCTGATACCAATTGTAGGTCCCTTGAGCTGTATGGATCGTAACAGAATCGTCGATCTAACCTAGAGTGCAGAATCCCCTAGATCAGATTTAAGAGAAAACGAGTAGAAATAAGAATCAAGAACACGATGCACTTTCAATCAGGTCTTCTATTGATTATCCAACACAAAGTTTACAATCAATTCAAGACCCATAAGAAATCTCTCAGCCAATCTCTGTAGATTTCTCTAACTCTCTCTCAATACCTCTAAGTATCTTCAAGGTCTAACCTAAACCCTAATGCCAAGCCTTGTTTATATAGGACAAGGTTTGCACATGGGCTTTGGTCTGGGCCAGGCCATTCTCCAAGCCCATAACGCTAAATAACTCCCTAACCAATAATGCTAAGCCCAATACAAAATATCCAAAGACTAAACAAACAAACTATTAAGCTATTGACACAAAACATGCACCAATACTGGTAAATACAAATAACCGACAAATTTTGAAAATATTTCAAAATTGTTTCAAGTGCACAAAGGCACATGTTTTTTATAAATAACTTGGGATAATAATAATAATTATCTTTTATACAGTTTTACATGCCTACCAATACATATGGGGGCCGGTACAGAAACCGATAACATGATTAACCGACACGCCACTTTTAACCCATTAAGGGTATCCCCAATATGGGTAGAAAAATATTTTATATTAGCATTGTCACACCCCGACCACGTAAAACAACAAAACGTGGCGGAATCGTCGGGGAGTGTTGTAACAGAATCATTGTTTCATAACACATGGAAAATTGAAAATTTTTTTTATTGATTAACTGAGTTACAATGTCTTAACAAACAAAGAAGTATAACAAAATTAACTAGTCTTGCATCTTTTATTGTCACTAAGGCCTCGTCCAATCCTATGTGAGCATTCATCAATATCATCATCAAATTTCATCAACTATTGTACCTGAAACACATGTGAAAATATATCAGCATAAAAATGCCGGCGAGTACATAGTTTTTGTAAAAATAGGATTCATGACTTAGGTTTAAGAAAATGTTTAATGAAAACTTGTCATGAATCCAGTTTAAGTGTTTGCTTTTATAAAACATTTGAAAAGCGATAATAAGATGGATGATATGTAAAAGAGTAGTGTAAGGTTAAATGAATAACCAAGTAAAAATGAGTTTGTATAAAATAAGTTGTTTGCAAAACAATGTCTTGTGAAAAATATGTTATTTGTGTAAAAATGTGTAAATCCAAATTAAATGATTTAAATAACGCTACGACATGTAATATAGTACAAGCACTTATATATAGGAAGTACCAGCGGCGTATCCACCATGCTTGTATCACATTACACACGTCTCGTTACTTAAGTCACTTACCCAAACAAACCACCAATGTAAATTGCCCATGTATAAACCAATTGTCAAATGTCATTGTGAAAACCATGTCAAAATGTCTATGTCAAATGTCAATCATGTAATGTGTAAACAAAATGTCATGTATGGCAAGTGAAATATGTATTAACTTAACCATAGTGAAAATGCACAAAACAAGGTATTGAAGTAAAACTCAGTTTAGATCAACGTTTTGTTTTGTGGAAATGCATGCTACACTGAATACAGACATTTATGCGGTATTGTGAAAATGCATACATCCAATCCTTGTGACAGTGGTAATAAACCTTTAAACAAATTAAAGGTCTATCGGTTTTTATATTTAAATCGAATTCGGTCATTCCTTCCATCCAAACATACCCAGGATGTCAGGGACGGGAGTTGTCAATTCCTATGGTACCATTACCTACTAACGAGCGGCGTAGCTAATGTTAATGAATGTATATTGTCCCACTTAAACAAACCAAATGTCATACCCAAAATGTAAGCATGTGATGAAATGAAAATGTACTAAGTATGATGAACATACATAGCATGAAAATATCATGTAAGACGATGTACTAAGTATGCACACAATGGACATACATAGCAAAAACATAATGAAATCATGTACTAATAGTGTACTAATGAACATAGCAAGTATATGATATGAAAACATGGAAAGCATGAAAGTAACAAGTAGGCACATGTATTTCATCCCAAAATGTTTGAAAAACAGTAAAAGAGGGGTCTATGTACTCACTTGAGGGTGCTTAGAAGTCTTGAACAACAACCAAGCAAAGCTAGAGGGATCATGGAATCAAACGGCACCCTATATAGATAACTACATAAATAAGCGGACCTAAATCGGGGGATTGGATAGCATGAGGTTTCGTAAACCAAATGAGTATTGGAACTCATATGATATGGTTAATCAAAACCCACATACTAAAATGAAACCTAACCAAAGTGCTTTCGACCCATTACGACCCGTTTAGGTAGCTTACGCTACTTTAACGTGTCGTTCGCGTAAAACGCGTTCAGAATGCCTAACTAGTCCTATGACAAGCAAGATATGCCTTAATATGCTTAATATTGTTGTTAAATCAGTTTAGATACCAAAAATTATGTTGCATAGGTTTAAAATGAATTTTAGCGTAAAAAGGGTATTTTAATAATTTACCTAAGGCACATACATTACCTATCATACAACTACTTAAACAACGTGACCATAAGGTATAACCTCGGAAGGTTATTCCCTATACAACTATGGTCACCTATTGTGTTTGGTTGGATCCTAAAGCTCGACCAAATGGGTCGGGTTCGAAAGTATAAGCGATTGTTTAGATCGCTTACCTTTACGACCCTAAACAAGCACAAATCTAAAAGCAACGAGTTAAACATGCTAGAACATGTTTAGTAAAGTTAGAAAACAGGTTTGGTATCAAAACAAACGGTTTTGATACCCTAGAGTAGTTTGGTTACAAAATACGCGAGGAAACGCATTTTGGCCGAAACTACGACTCGTCACTGAGCCTAGATAACGTGGTAATCAGTGGGTATAGTCACTAGGGACTATAACCATCGTGATTACGCTCACGTTATGAAGTTCAAACGAACTTCGCGTTAACCATAAACTGGTCAATGTAGAAAGTCAAACGCAATTTGACTTTAATGCTAAAACGAATGAAAAACGCGAATGAATACTTACAAAAGGTCCCCGCAAGCTTTGACCCGATTCACTCTCAGGTAGGAAGCAAATACTTCCACTTAGAGAGCAAGAATCATATCAAATGTGAGGAATGCAAGTGAAAGCAAGTGGGTATTTATAGATTTTCAAGAGCCGTTAGGATCATTTCTCGAAGATTGAGCTTTGATCTCATCCGTACAAGTGGGCACATGGTATTTGGATACCATGGGCTCTCAAAAACCATCAAAATTGGCCCATAGAATGATCAAAACCATGTCCAAAAACCCTGCAAACCAGCTGTTGTTTCAGAAACTGGTGTTTTGTTACTGGTCATCTCAGGCGGCCCGCTTAAGATATGCACATGGGCTTACGCGGGCTGCATGGCTAAGTATTCAGAATTTGCAGTTTAGTCCCTGAACTTGTGAAATACGCATTTTGGCCCATTTTTGACACGTTTAAGACCCGTTAACCCCATTTCAAGTCTTCAAAATGAAGTCAAAGTATAGGGGACTCAAAACATGCTCAAAAATATCTCGGATGTTGATTCGTTTGGTCGTACGGTTGCGTTATTCACTTAATTACGACGAAAGTCGTAACGAACGCAAAAACGATCCAAATTAAGCGACGAATGGAATTTTATCATGCCAAAGACTAAAATAAAATAGTTTAATGCTTACATAAATTTTTGGATGTCCGGAAGTATTCAGAACGTAAGTTATGCGCGAAAATGCAAACTTATGCACTTTTTGACGCTTTTAGTCCCTGAATGAGCTTAGAGTTTGTTTTAGCACACCGAACACCTCAAAGCCTATTTCTAAGCTATGTGAAGGATATTTAGGGTGTGTTTAACTTATGATCATGTTCCGGAATGTTCGTTACAGTTCAAATTGGCATACTTTCGCAGTTTGTTGAATTTAGTCCCTGTAAGCGAATAAACTTGATTTCGGCATACCAAACCTTCCAAAACTTATTTCTAAGTTATGTAAAGGTTATTTAAGGTATGTTAAGCCTATGTCACTATTCTGGAATGTTTGTTGCATTAAACTGGTTATATTTACGCATCAGTGCGCTTATAACCCTCCAGAAAGCGATTTAGAGCCCGAAATTGAACAAGAGTTGATATGTGCAAATGATACACATGTTTATACAAATCCCAAGTATGAAATACAATATTTCATTGGTTTGGTATTTATTTGATGGTTGAAGTGACACAGGTGTCACAGTCTCCCCTACTTCAGGAAATTTCGTCCCGAAATTTATCTTAGAGGAAACTTGTGAGAGCTTGAAACATGAAGTTGAAAAGATCGAACAATACTGGTTAGAGTCCTGAACTTCTAGTAACCTTAAATAACATCATGCTTGCAACGTGAGAGGGTCACTTATATACAAGTATATAAAGCGTTATTGGTGCGTCCATCGTACCTCTATTACATTGTTCACATTTTGTTACGGTTGCCACTATTGGTTCTTACACATGATAAGTCTTACCACAGTTTCCGTGCACTGAACTTCGTAATTATGTATGCATCCATAATTACGTAATTCCTTGCATAGTCACGTAGTGCATCTTATAATGTGTAGGGGAAGGAAACCATGAACGAGCCGGTGATGATTGTGCTTAGACCACCATAGGGTCTTTTAATTAAATCAATGAATGATTTAAATAGACTACCAAGGAGTTTGTTCAGCTATATCACCATATGTCATTCTTAACCAGATTCTGTATCAATCTTTTGACTAGACCACTCAAAGGGTTTCTTTTGAATCATGGAATGGTACTATATAATCCAAGGGTCTTGACTATCACGTAGAAGCCCAATAAGGATTTAAGGTAGTACCTTTTTGAATATCCTACTACGAATCCCTCATATGAAGATATGAAAGGTTCTACGAGGATTTGGATAACGAATATCCAGAGTATTCAAAAACAAAAATGCATAAAAGAAAACACAAAGTGCATAAACACATAATCACATAATTGTTTAACTTGGTTTTACATTTGTCATCATTTTGTTAATTTGTTCTGCAAACTGAGCACATGTATTTAAATCACACCAGGTATCCAATCAGTGGATTTTGACTTTTGCTTTAAACATTATCAAGAATCTAACTATGAAGGTAGAAAGATCATAAAGAGAAAATTCGATTTCAATTATAAGGAAACGAAATGTTCGAATTAAAGTATACAAAGAATCCAATTAAGGACTTTGATTTTAATGACAATTTTCCATAAGGATCTAATTGTGAAGATAAAAGATCCATATGGATTTTGGGAATTGAAGATGTTTTGAAACCTTGCACTGGATGTGCTTAAGTCAAAACATGAAGTAAAAATGCTTATGAAATTGAGATGCTAGATATGCCAAGGCGACACATGAAGCGGAATTTGAAGGTTAAGTCAATGTATGAGGAAAATATTATTGAAAACTATGCATGGGGTTCTAAAAAAATGTGTGCAATGTTTTTGAAACCTTATATATAATACTTTTGAAATCATAAAGTAGGTGTATTAGGTAGGTATAAAAAAATGTTTTAAAATCATGCGAGATGAATTTTGAAATTATGTATACGGCTTTTGAAAACATGAATGATGCTTTTGAAATCATGCACTTGATATAAGTAATTATACTGTATTAATAACATTTTGAAATCATGAAGGTTGTTTTTGAAAACATAGACAATGTTTTTGAAATCGTGGAGGTTGTTTTTGAAAATATGGACAATGTTTTCGAAATTATGCATATGATATGTTAAGTGAATACACTATATTAAAAATGTTTTTGAACTATATATAAAATGTTTTTGAAGTCATGAAGGTTGTTTTGAAAACTTATGTTATGCATGTTGAAAAATCAGAACGTAACGAGTATGAGATTTGAAAATACCCTTAGTTATCTAACCAGGGATTCAAAGGCACAGATGTGCAAAAGCATGATTACTCATAATGTCACTTTATTTCATGTACTTCGTCTCCGAGTGTACTTAAAATTTTTTGAGGAAATCATGAGTGATCAGTTGAAAGGGAGAATCACAAGAATAGTTTGTAAAGAACATAGTTCCTTGATGTAGATATCATAGGGAAATGCCATACACACATGTAACTACATTTGTATATCAGAATTGCGAACAGCGACTTTTATTTATGAACAAAACAGATTGTTTCACAATATAAGAAAACAAAAGAAACAAAGGCATAAGACAGCAACATCCTTTGCTCGGCCAAATGCTCATCCAAGGGTTGGATTTGCATTGACAATCTTTGGGCATTTGTTCCTGAAATGGCTCGTTTCGCCACAGTTGTAGCACGCTCCACGTGGAAAACGAGCTCGGATAGGTTGGCTTGTGGTTGACTTGGACCACCTTGGCTTGGGTTGATACGACAAGTACTTGCCAGGTGACTAATTCGCCCACACGATACACACACACGACACTGCAGATGAGCTTGGTGATGCCCGTTACAGTTGCCGCATAGTGGTGCCGTTCCCTTGTATTGCTTCTTAGCAGTTGGTGTTGCCTTTTGGCTAGGTCCTGCTGGATTAGGTGTATCTGCTGCGGGTTTCTTTGAAGCCTTACGCTTCCTTGATTTTGGTGCAGGCTTGACTTCTACTTTCCTCAGTGACTCTTGAGTGGATCCATTTTTGAGGCGAGACATGGCAATACCTAAATCCACGGACTTCAGAATTACTTCGCCTATTTGCTGGGCAAGTTTGGCTGCTTGCTCGGACATTTGACCGTTGTTGAGGTAAAGAGACATTCTAGAAAAAATGAAGGACATAGGAAGCAACAAATGAAATGTTATCGGATAAACAAAACAGAAAGGCAATGCATACGAATTGCGATCATTTGTTTGTTTACCTAAGGCAAACAAATGAGACGGTGACAAATCAAAGCAAGCGGGTCATAATAATGTATTGCTGAAGACATGCTTGCCTATAAGTGAACACTCACCCCAAGAGTTCCCAGGTAAGAGTGACTGGTCCGATACTGCGGATTTGTACGAACACTCTAGCCTTAGACAGAAAACTCAGAGTACAGGCATTCACTCTTCTGGTTTGCACGTGTTCACATTATTTAGAACCCAAAACCTTGACGAGATTTTGAAAACTTAGAAGGCACTAGGCCAACAATCAAACTGGAAGGTTTCAAAACCATATAATAAATCATCCTAGAACAGATGATTAGTTTTCAAAGCAGTTTTGAAATTTATGTTCTTGTTGTGGTTGTCGCCTAAGGATAGGTGACGGTATTGTTTTATGACTAAACGCAAGTAAACTTGCGTCAGGGTCCTAGGAAGGTTATAGACTAGGTCAAAGCATTACTAATAACCTAATTCCTTATAACCATGAGCTCTGATACCAACTTTTCTGTCACACCCCGACCACGTAAAACAACAAAACATGGCGGAATCGTCGGGGAGTGTTGTAACAGAATCATTGTTTCATAACACATGGAAAATTGAAATTTTGTTTTATTGGTTAACTGAGTTACAATGTCTTAACAAACAAAGAAGTATAACAAAATTAACTAGTCTTGCATCTTTTATTGTGACTAAGGCCTCGTCCAATCCTATCTGAGCATGCATCAATATCATCATCAAATTTCATCAACTATTGTACCTGAAACACATGTGAAAATATATCAGCATAAAAATGCCGGCGAGTACATAGGTTTTGTGAAAATAGGATTCATGACTTAGGTTTAAGAAAATGTTTAATGAAAACTTGTCATGAATCCAGTTTAAGTGTTTGCTTTTATAAAACATTTGAAAGCGATAATAAGATGGATGATATGTAAAAGAGTAGTGTAAGGTTAAATGAATAACCAAGTAAAAATGAGTTTGTATAAAATAAGTTGTTTGTAAAACAATGTCTTGTGAAAAATATGTTATTTGTGTAAAAATGTGTAAATCCAAATTAAATGATTTAAATAATGCTACGACATGTAATATAGTACAAGCACTTATATATAGGAAGTACCAGCGGCGTATCCACCATGCTTGTATCACATTACACACGTCTCGTTACTTAAGTCACTTACCCAAACAAACCACCAATGTAAATTGCCCATGTATAAACCAATTGTCGAATGTCATTGTGAAAACCATGTCCAAATGTCTATGTCAAATGTCAATCATGTAATGTGTAAACAAAATGTCATGTATGGCAAGTGAAATATGTATTAACTTAACCATAGTGAAAATGCACAAAACAAGGTATTGAAGTAAAACTCAGTTTAGATCAATGTTATGTTTTGTGGAAATGCATGCTACACTGAATACGGACATTTATGCGGTATTGTGAAAATGCATACATCCAAGCCTTGTGACTATGGTGATAAACCTTTAAACAAATTAAAGGTCTATCGGTTTTTATGTTTAAATCGAATTCGGTCATTCCTTCCATCCAAACATACCCAGGATGTCAAGAACGGGAGTTGTCAATTCCTATGGTACCATTACCTACTAACGAGCGGCGTAGCTAATGTTAATGAATGTATATTGTCCCACTTAAACAAACCAAATGTCATACCCAAAATGTAAGCATGTGATGAAATGAAAATGTACTAAGTATGATGAACATACATAGCATGAAAATGTCATGTAAAACGATGTACTACGTATGCACACAATGGACATACATAACAAAAACATAATGAAATCATGTACTAATAGTGTACTAATGAACATAGCAAGTATATGATATGAAAACATGGAAAGCATGAAAGTAACAAGTAGGCACATGTGTTTCACCCCAAAATGTTTGAAAAACAGTAAAAGAGGGGTCTATGTACTCACTTCAGGGTGCTTAGAAGTCTTGAACAACAACCAAGCAAAGCTAGAGGGATCACGGAATCAAACGGCACCCTATATAGATAACTACATAAATAACCGGACCTAAATCGGGGGATTGGATAGTATGAGGTTTCGTATACCAAATGAGTATTGGAACTCATATGCTATGGTTAACCAAAACCCACATACTAAAATGAAACCTAGCCTAAGTGCTTTCGACCCATTACGACCCGTTTAGGTAGCTTACGCTACTTTAACGCGTCGTTCGCGTAAAACGCGTTCAGAATGCCTAACTAGTCCTATGACAAGCAAGATATGCCTTAATATGCTTAATAGTGTTGCTAAATCAGTTTAGATACCAAAAATTATGTTGCATAGGTTTAAAATGAATTTTAGCGTAAAAAGGGTATTTTAGTACTTTACCTAAGGCACATACATTACCTATCATACAACTACTTAAACGACGTGACCATAAGGTATAACCTCGGAAGGTTATTCCCTATACAACTATGGTCACCTAATGTGTTTGGTTGGATCCTAATGATCGACCAAATGGGTCGGGTTCGAAAGTATAAGCGATTGTTTAGATCGCTTACCTTTACGACCCTAAACAAGCACAAATCTAAAAGCGACGAGCTAAACATGCTAGAACATGTTTAGTAAAGTCAGAAAACAGGTTTGGTATCAAAACAAACGGTTTTGATACCCTAGAGTAGTTTGGTTACAAAATACGCGAGGAAACGCATTTTGGCCGAAACTACGACTCGTTACTGAGCCTAGATATCGTGGAAATCAGTGGGTATAGTCACTAGGGACTATAACCATCGTGATTACGCTCACGTTATGAAGTTCAAACGAACTTCGCATTGACCATAAACTGGTCAATGTAGAAAGTCAAACACAGTTTGACTTTAATGCTAAAACGAATGAAAAAACGCGAAAGAATACTTACAAAAGGTCCCCGCAAGCTTTGACCCGATTCACTCTCAGGTAGGAAGCAAATACTTCCACTTAGAGAGCAAGAATCATATCAAATGTGGGGAATGCAAGTGAAAGCAAGTGGGTATTTATAGATTTTCAAGAGCCGTTAGGATCATTTCTCGAAGATTGAGCTTTGATCTCATCCGTACAAGTGGGCACATGGTATTTGGATACCATGGGCTCTCAAAAACCATCAAAATTGGCCCATAGAATGATCAAAACCATGTCCAAAAACCCTGCAAACCAGCTGCTGTTTTAGAAACTGGTTTTTCTGTTACTGGGCATCTCAGGCGGCCCGCTTAAGATATGCACATGGGCTTACGCGAACCGCATGGCTAAGTATTCAGAATTTGCAGTTTAGTCCCCGAACTTGTGAAATACGCATTTTGGCCCATTTTTGACACGTTTAAGACCCGTTAACCCCATTTCAAGGATCCAAAATGAAGTTAAAGTATAGGGGACTCAAAACATGCTCAAAAATATCTCGGATGTCGGTTCGTTTGGTCGTACGGTTGCGTTATTCGCTTAGTTACGACGGAAGTCGTAACGAACGCAAAAACGACCCAAATTAAGCGACGAATGGAATTTTATCATGCCAAAGACTAAAATAAAGTATTTTAATGCTTACATAAATTTTTGGATGTCCGGAAGTATTCAGAACGTAAGTTATGCGCGAAAATGCAAACTTATGCACTTTTTGACGCTTTTAGTCCCTGAATGAGCATAAAGTTTGTTTTAGCACACCGAACACCTCAAAGCCTATTTCTAAGCTATGTGAAGGATATTTAGGGTGTGTTTAACTTATGATCATGTTCCAGAATGTTCGTTACAGTTCAAATTGGCATACTTTCGTAGTTTGTCGAATTTAGTCCCTGTAAGCGAATAAACTTGATTTCGGCATACCAAACCTTCCAAAACTTATTTCTAAGTTATGTAAAGGTTATTTAAGGTATGTTAAGCCTATGTCACTATTCTGGAGTGTTTTTTGAATTAAACTGGTTATATTTACGCATCAGTGCGCTTATAACCCTCCAGAAAGCGATTTAGAGCCCGAAATTGAACAAGAGTTGATATGTGCAAATGATACACATGTTTATACAAATCCTAAGTATGAAATACAATATTTCATTGGTTTGGTATTTGTTTGATGGTTGAAGTGACACAGGTATCACAAGCATTAGCATGTATCAGGTGTATGTCTACACCTCGTGCTTAAGTCGTGACAATTTGGAATTTAAATGAGCCGAGGATTTCCAGGACATGGTCGCGTTAACCCCCAATTTGAAGTTATCAGACAAAACAGATTAAACAGGTTATGCGGATTTTCTAGTCATAATCCGACATATGATCCCATACCCGACCAAGTGGTAATAATTTACCGTATCCCAAGCCCGTATAGGGAAAATAAGTTATGAGTTTTTACCTAACTTAAACAAGTCTTACAATGCAAGAAAATATAATAAGCACAGCCGCTAATCAATTAACTAAGCTTGGTTGCAATCTACTGTAATGCATTAGTCTGGAATGAATGGTATAATAACCAATTAGAATGTTAATGGGTCTTATTCAAGTCATAGACTCGAACCGGTTAACTTAAAATAGTAAAACGGTACTGTCGCAACCCCCGCCCCCTATCTGTCCCGAGAACGGGCGGCCGCAAACAACAGTGTTGGTGGTATCGGTGTTTATTTATTTGACAGTGGAAATTTCATCATGACCGTAGTTAGGAAATATTTTATTAGAGTAAAACACCACATTTTATATAAATATATATATTGGGACAAAACGCAAGTTTTTATTACAAACAGATTTATAGGGATAAATCCCATTTTGTTGAAATAAAACGCCTTCTTTATTTAGTAACTTTTATAGCCACTTTTCCAAGCCTACCGTGTTGTCCAGCTGGCTTCTAATTGGCTTTCACATTATGTTACCTGAAACGCGTTTAAAAACATTTTGTCAGTGGTAAATACTAGTGAGTGAATCCCAGTTTAATCAAGAAAAGTTTTATTAATTTAATCAGTATTGGGAGCGATTACAATGTTTACATCTACCCAATTACTCATTCAGTACTGTCAATCCTGATTGGTGGGTCATATTACACATTGACAGTAATTGTAGAATTACAAAGACTCAATCACTGGTTAATTGCATTGTAAAACATTTAAGGTTTTGTAAAAACTGTTTACAAAAAGGAGATTACACACATTGCTGTTTAGGTTCTGTAAGGATTTCCTGAGAATTATCTATAATTTACACAAAGCACACGTGTTACTATAATAACCCATTTTAACATTAGTAATACCCTCCCCGAGACGGCATTCCAACGACTACGTCGGGCAGAACCACGATAGCCGTTACGGAACCCTAGATCAATCGGGCAGAGTATCTAATACGTATCCAGGGGTTATGATACTTACAACAGAGCAGAACTTCATTATTTAGGGGGTATTATACCCGAGATTATGCCTACAATGTGAAAATTGAGAGAGAAAGAAAGATTTGGGACGAGGTGGGACTAAAGGCCCGAAGCCTTCTTATATAGGGTTGTTCTTGCATGCCGTCACGCCTCGCGACGAGATCAGGGGTAGGGCGTCGCACCCCGCGACGTAGGGGTCGTAGGCCCTAGCTTCGATGTGTCACCGGTCTAGCTTCGCCACGTGTCAACACGTGGCGGCTTCTGGAGAGTGCCTCGTAGCCAGACCTTGGCGACCCGCGACGAAAATGACCAAGGGGCGTCGCGCCCCGCGACAGCCCAATAATTTTTGTTTTTATTTATTTTTAATAAAAACTAAGGTATTCGGGGTCCGTCTTTACGTATGGGGGGTATTTTAGGACATATTGGGATATTATAAAATATGTTAGGGTGTCGGAAAAATTTTCAGGAGGGTTGTTATATCCTCCCCACCTTGTTTTAGAGCTCGTCCTCGAGATCTACTGGAACAAGTGTGGATATTTCCTTTGCATTTCCGATTCAAGCTCCCATGTGTATTCTGGTCCTCTTTTGGAGTCCCATTTCACTTTGACCAGAAATAATCTCTTGTGCTTGAGGTTCTTGACTTTCCTGTCTTCAATCTATAGAGGCCTCTCTACAAACTTTAATTGTTCATTTACCTCTATGTCCTTAAGAGGTATCATCAGTGATTCATCAGCTAAGCATTTCTTGAGATTAGATACATGAAATACATGATGTATTCCTTCCATTTCCTCTGGCAATTGTAGCTGATAGGCTACAGGTCCTATTTTTCTAATAATCTCAAAAGGTCCAACATACCTAGGACTTAGCTTTCCTCTTTTGATGAATCTTACCACTCCTTTCCAAGGAGAGACTTTCAACAACACTTTGTCTCCTACCTGAAACCCTAACGGTTTGTGTCTGTTATCAGCGTAGCTCTTTTGTCGCTCATGTGTTGCTTTCAGTCGTTCCTTGACTTGAATGATCTTGCCGGTTGTTTCTTGCACTATCTCAGGTCCAGATAGTTGCTTTTCCCCAATTTCTGCCCAACAGATTGGGGTTCGGCACTTTCGTCCATAAAGTGCTTCGAATGGTGCAGCATTGATACTCGTGTGATAACTATTATTATAAGAAAATTCTATTAAAGGTAAGTGATCGTCCCAATTACCTCCAAAATCAATTACACAAGATCTAAGCATGTCCTCCATTGTCTGAATTGTCCTTTCGCTTTGTCCGTCCGTTTGAGGATGATAAGTTGTGCTTAGATTCAACTTGGTTCCTACTGATTTTTGGAAACTTGCCCAAAAATGAGAGGTAAAACGACTATCCCTATCAGAAACAATTGATAAAAGAATTCCATGTAATGAAACTATTTCATTTACATACAATTTAGCTAATTGTTCCATACTGAAAGTTTCCTTCATTGGTAGATAATGGGCTGACTTAGTTAGCCTATCTACAATCACCCAGATTGTATCATTACCTTTCCTTGTTTTGGGTAATTTAGTAACAAAATCCATTGTTATTAATTCCCATTTCCATACGGGCATTTCTAACTGTTGCAATAACCCTGAGGGTTTCTGATGTTCAGCTTTGACTTGTGAACAGGTTAAACACTTAGAAACATAAGCTGCTATATCCTTTTTCATTCCTATCCACCAAAAAATTCTTTCTTAAATCCTGATACATTTTATCACTTCCAGGATGCATCGTATACTTAGACTTATGGGCTTCTTCTAATATACGGTGGCGTAAATTTCCTAATTTAGGTATCCACATTCTCTACTTATGGAATCTCCAAATTCCATCTGTTCCTCGTTCTAATTCCTTGATCATACCTTTTAATTTTTCAGTATCATCCTTGATAACTGATTCTTGTGCTTTTCTAATCTGATCATTTAAATCTGCTTGCCGATTTAATTTAAGAGAATGTACCCTTTTTGGCTTTTCATGATACTTTCGGCTTAAAGCATCAGCCACTACATTTGCCTTTCCTGCATGGTACTGGATATTGCAATCATAATCACTAAGAATCTCCATCCAGAGTCTTTGCCTTATATTCAACTCCTTTTGTCCGAAAACATACCTTAAACTCTTATGGTCGGTGAAAATGGTAAACTTATTACCATAAAGGTAATGTCTCCAAACCTTAAGGGCAAAAATTATAGCTCCTAATTCCAAATCATGGGTTAAATAATTCTCTTCATGGTTCTTAAGTTGTCTAGATGCGTAAGCTATAACCTTTTGGCGTTGCATCAATACACATCCATAACCTAATTTAGAAGCATCACAATAGACTACAAAGTCTTCAGTTCCTTCTGGTAACGCTAGTATAGGTGTAGGGGTTAATCTTTGTTTAAGAATTCTAAAAGCTTCTTCTTGTTTTGGTCCCCATTCAAACCTAATTGATTTACAGGTTAGCTTAGTTAAGGGAATGGCTATCCTAGAAAAATCTCGAATAAATCTTCTATAATAACCGGCCAATCCTAAGAGACTTCTAACCTCGGTTGGTGATTCAGGGGTTTTCCATTTGGTAATTGCCTCGATCTTGGTGGGATCCACATGAATTCCTTCAGGATTGACTAGATGTCCAAGAAACTGTACCTGTTCTAACCAAAACTCGCACTTTGAAAATTTAACATAAAGCTTTTCCTTTCTTAGTAAACTTAGAAGTGCGTGCAAATAGTTTGCATGATCCTCTTTACTTGTAGAGTAAATGAGAATATCATCTATGAAGACAATTATGAATTTATCCAAATGTGGCTTACATATTCGCTTCATCATGTCCATAAATGCAGCTGGGGCATTGGTTAAACCAAATGGCATGACGGTAAATTCATAATGGTCGTACCTTATTCTAAATGCGGTCTTAGGAATGTCCTCTTCCTGTACCTTTAATTGATGATATCCTGATCTTAAATCGATTTTAGATAAAAATCGAGCTCCTTGCAATTGGTCGAACAGATCATCGATTCTCGGTAATGGGTACCGTTTCTTAATCGTGACTTTGTTCAATTCACGGTAATCAATGCACATACGCATAGATCCGTCTTTCTTTTTAACAAATAAAATCGGTGCTCCCCATGGCGATGAGCTTGGCTGTATGAATCCTTTCTTCAACAATTCGTCTAACTGTTTCTTCAGTTCCTACATTTCTGCGGATGCCAAACGGTAAGGTGCTTTGGCAATTGGTGGACTAGACACGAACTCGAACGAAGACTTTGACCAGAGATGATGAAGACTACCTAGACTAGACGCAAGCTAAACTCAGAATGGATTTCTATTTGATGATTTTGTGGTGTGGAACCGAGATCTTTAGATACTAAACCTATTAAGACACCACTAAGCCCCTCAAACACTCTCAAGGCGATTCTTGTGGCACTACCTAGGCTGTTACGCTTACCGGTTTTCTAGATTTCCTCACAGTCCTCTAGTTTCTTGAAAGTGCATATATAAGACGCTCTACCTCACAGCGCGAACGTCTAAAGCAACTACGGGTTTTAATCTTGGTTTAATAGACAATGGAATGTTAAGGACTTATAACCAAACTGAGACCTATTAATAACCTCGAGCCTCACAGCGACAAGTTTAGCAGAACACTTGATTTTATTAAATTACCGAATATTACTTCTAAGGTTACTTACGCATTTTCACCCAAAAGGATTAATGATTTATTACGTGATATAGACACTCACCTAAATCAAGAACCCTAGCACAACCCTATTATGTGATAAAGACCGTCACCAAGGATTATACGAAGCAATAATCAATAATAAAATAGTCACAAGCACGCATATACACCAAGTTAAAATTCCATAGCTTTTACAATACAAGGAAATCCATAAACCACTTTAAAACCGAATAAAAATCCAATCTTTGTCAAACAATTGTCATAACCTAGGTAGTTAAAGAAGTCTAGCCGAATATCATAGTCAAGAACAAGAAGCAAATCTCAAATAACAAATAATTCATAATTATGAGTTCGAATAACATAAAGTATATCAAACTAATAAATTAATTATTTGCAAACCCGGGATTGAATCTTGATCGTGGCTTGAACTCTCGGAGCAATCGGTTTTCCTTCTCCTTAAAATTTGCGAACCTCTAAAAGTATTCAAGATGGCAGCCACTCCCTTCAATTCGTCTGATGATATGCGTTTGATCGTCCCCTCTCTTTTTCACGTCTGATGTCCTTTTTATATTCTTAGGATATTAGGTTTAATTCAAAAAATGCTCAAAGGCCCATAAACCCAATATTCACGTGAAAGTGAACTAATATTTGCGTGCGTCTCCCCGTGACTTCGTATGATTTGATGTTGGGTATTCTCCAAGGGTATGGGTGATACTATACACACCCCCCCTAATTCCTGATTACACCCCCCCCTATAAAAACATCATATCCATCAATCATTTGGTTTTTGTTTTTAGTCTTTTTTTGTCTTTTTGTTGTCTTTTTTATTTTATTTTATTATCTTTTTTATATTTTTGTTATTATTATTATTTTTATTTACTATTAGTAATGAATTATTATTATTATTATTATTATTATTATTATTATTATTATTATTAAAATTGATAAAATATTTGTGGTGGTGGTTTCAAATTATTAGTTCTTTTTACTTTTTTTTACCTTTTTAGTGCTCAAATTATTGGTGTACAACTATCTCGTGGTGATATAATAATGAACACAAAAAGCTCATATGAGCCGTGCTATTATTGCTACAAGTTCTATGTGGTGATATTAACTAGTTGATATTTCCTCCAAAATATCACCAGTTTCCTCCAAAATTGGGAACTTCAGTGCATTCGCTTCATATACTTGAGAAAGCTATTCAAAGAGCTGCATAAATTTACTTGTTCAAAGAGTGATCTATTTATGTTTCATCATAGCATTCAGAAAAGTTAAAGAGATGTCTGGATTTTCAACAGATCGGGTATAGTTTTTAATTCCCATGTTTCAAGTTTCAACTTAGTTATATAATCTAGCTAGGTTAAGGGTCTTGTTTTAGTTTAAATGGGTTTGTTTGGATAATATATATTTTGTAACTACTCAAGCTTGTTCACCTAAATTTTGTAACTAATACTAGTTCACTTTTAGGTGTTCAAGTCTCGTGAAGAGTTGATGGAATGGGTTAGAAACACCGGACGTAGTCTTGGTTACGCTATTGTGACTACAAGATCGAAAGCTAAAAATGGCTACGTGTCTAAAGTTGTACTTATGTGTGATCGTGGTGGTGCGTATAAATCAGATAAAGATTCAAGTAGAGAGGCCGGCACTAGAAAGATAAATTGCCCGTTTGAAATGGTAGCGAAATTTTCAAAAAAGAATGGTTCTTGGACATTAAAAGTAAAACCTGGTGAGCATAATCATCCACCCGGAGAATATATGGAGGGACACCCAATCCTCAAACGGTTGACACCTAATGCTTACATTTCGGAAATCAGACAACTAACAGAGCTGAAAGCCAACATGCCAAGCTAAAAAAATTCTTGAATTCAGCAAATTGTACCTTAGATAAGATTGTTCGTCACATTGATGAAGTAGTGAACTCGCAATATACAATTGTTAAAGATAGCTTCGAAAAAAGTAGAACTGTTCTAATGCATAAACACAACCTACCAATGTTCAATCACGTCAAAATATGTATAAGTCTTGGATAGCACAATCTGCTACATTTGGGGGGGGGGTATAGATTAAACCTCGGTATGTAAATTATTAAATGATAATAATTTTGTAAAATACTTATTTTTATATAGCTTTTGTTACAGCTATAAATATAATTTGATAAATTATAACAATAAAAACTAATAATAAATACTATATCATAAAAATAATAATAATAATAATAATAATAATAATAATAATAATAATAACTAATTAATAAACAAATGCAAACAAATACTAAATAACTAATAATTAAATAAATAAATAAAAAAAAGACAACAAAAAGACAAAATAGGCTAAAAACAAAAACCAAATGATTGATGGATGTGATGTTTTTAATAGGGGGAGTGTAATCAGGAATTAGGGGAGGTGGGAATAGAATGAGCCTATATGGAATGTACATGTACTATGAGAAAAGGCTGGTGATCCAGCTGTCGTAAAAGTGAAAAGAAAAAATAAAAATGAGTTGGTTGTTGCTTTCAATAACTAATATGTTTACAATGGAGTGGGATTGGTTTGTTAAGTCTTGTTAGTTTTAGGTTTCTAACAAAAGACTAATATCTATATCTTGATCTCTATTTGTGAGCCAAATATACCTACATTTATAAATAGCTATACACGTATGCATGTATGGGGAGTGTGAGATGTAATTACAATAAATTACATAATTACAGCACAAAAATTTTAAGGTTTCTAATAAATGATAAGATAAAATTCATAACAAACCATACAGAAAAATAAATTATTATCGCGTAGATTTTATCGTTTGGCGATATTAAGGTTAGTCGAGCTGAGACGATTTTTTTTTTTTTTGACGCTGTCAGTATTTCGTCCGGTGTCAGGTTGTTACTGTTTAACGTTCAACAGTTTTCACGCAATTCACCATTCGTGTGTTGTAAAGCCGGTTAAACGTTCCTAGGCATACTAAAGGCCTAATCTAGTTAATTTACGTCTAATTACACTGTTTAAATCGTCCTAATGTTTGATTTGCGCGTAATTAGGAGCCGTAAATTACCGGTTGTCACATCTTCACTCGCTAAATCGCATAGACACAATTTCAGAACAATGGGTTGGATCGGAGAGCAAATCGATTAAGTGAAATCTATGCAGTTCCGACAACTATTCACTCAAGCCATTAGTCTCGGTTCGTCATTCTCCTTTCAAACATTTTTATTATCATCATCATTAGATGTTAAATAATTTAACTTTAACCCACTAATCTACTTTTTAATTCTTCATCTACCCAACTTCATCCTCGTATTTCAAAACCTGCAACCCCACAAAACCCATAACTATTGAAACCTTTTTTCTATATAACTCACCATTGAAGAGTATAATCACCTGCAGCGAATCAACCGGCCGACAAGTTGAAGAGTATAAGTGTATAACCACAGTTTAGCCCCAACCCGCTGGCAACCAATCTGCGACCACCGCATCAGCGACGTGCTGGCAGCAACAACGATGTGACGGCAGAAGTGGCGGCGACGTGACGGCTGTGATGGTAGGGTTAGGGCTTCCTTTGTATTGTTTTTTAGGAGGGTTTTCTATGGATTGTTTACAGGAATGGTTTGGGTTTCCGGTGGATTGTTTAGTTAGCGTTAGGGTTTCCTTGGAGGAGGTGAAGGGTGGTGGCGGCTTGGTGGTGTCATAGGGTGGTGGTGGGTGAAGGTTGTGTGTGAGAGTGAGAGAGAGAAAATCTCTGTTGAAATCGAAGATGGTGGTCTGCATTGCTGATTGTAGAGGATGATGACACTGGTGGTTGTTGGTTGAGTTTTATGTCTTGAACGAGTGTGAGAGAGAGAAAGAGTGTTAAGAGAGATAGTGTGTATCTTGGGTTTCTATATTCTAATTTTTTGTTTTTTTAATTAACATATTTTTTAATTAAATGTCTAAAATTACATAACTACCCTCATGTGAGTTGATGTCATTTAACGTTAAAAACAAACTGGGTTATGGTTAAAGGATGAAACGTGCAAGATTTTAAAACATTAAGTACAAGACTCGTCAATTTGAAAGATAAAGGGCACCGCCTGAAATTCACTATAAAGATAAAGGACAAAACTTGAAGTTCACTTATAAGATAATTATAGTATTTTATACTTAATTAGGCATAAATAGGTAACGTTAGACTGATTAAAGATCCTAAATAAGATAATTATAGTGTGTTTAAACTAGGATTAGAGTTAGACCATATATGTAGGTATGTGGTACATGTGTTTTCCGAGGATCATGTGACAGGTCCTATGTGATGCTAAAAGAAAATGAAGCGGATGCAAGAACTGTAGATAATGTGCGCGTTTTATTAATTTATGCCCTTGATCCACCTGTTGATTCTGATAAGAAGCCTTCATGGGATTGGCTAAACTAGGATTAGACCACATATGTAAAAATAATTAGGCTTAGATTGTTTTCTTAGAAACGAAAAAGTTTGCATTGAACTATGTATAAAAATTATTTGGGACCCCAATAATTTGGCGGCCCTAGGCTCAAGCCTATGAACTCACCACATAGAAGCCGCCCATGCATGAGGGAACACTTGACGAGTTTTAAAATCAAGTACTCTCAATACAGATGAGTTGTAAACCAGCCTGATTTCATTTTCCTTGGGCTCAAACTAGTTTGGCCCAAACCAGTTCATGTTAATAATCCATTATAGGTTTTAAAAGCCCAACCCACCCAAACTGATTTGTATCGGGTTCAAAACTAGTTTTAGTTTATAAACCCTTTTTTTGCTCAAACCGGTTCGGGTCAGAACGAATTCTTAACACAAAAATTCCAAATCTGTACCAAACTGCCGGGTTGGGGACGGGCCGGTTATTTTGGCTACAAAATCGGGCTATAAACCGATTCTTCAGGCCCAAACTGGTTTTTTTACACATCTATCTAATACTCTAATAGAAGGAAGCAATTATGTGGATACAATTTGTTTTTCGTTTCAGCCTTTCTTTGTTTCTGGCTTCATGATTGACGTGCCAAATTAGGGCTTTATATATTAATTCGACTGGGCTTAACATAATCTACAATGTGGATCTCGATGGATTAAAGACAAAAGGGTATTCAATTTGTGGGCTTAACTGCTTAAGGATATGCACAAGTATATTTTTCTAAAAATATATATTAAAGAAAGATTTTTTTTTTTAACTCCAAACAACTAAATAAACTAAAAGATTTTTTTTTTTTTTATAATTTTGGATACAACATATTGCTTACCTTGAATAAGGCAAGTAAAGTAACAATTAAAATTTTAAAGGATTTGCGTTATTAATATGTAGAGTAGCTATGACTCTATGATCCCCACCACACGCAAGGATCTGAACCTGGGAGGATTTATGTAATAAAAATAATAAAAATTTATGTACAATAAAAATAACAAAAATTTATCCACTGGGAAGTGAAGGATTATAAGGTGCAGGATAGAAGAATACCACTTTGTGGATGCTATTTGTGCACTGATTTTCCACAAAGACTTGCAAAGTCTTCCATGGGCCATTAGCAACTCATTACTTAACGTAGTTTGTTCATCATAGCAACTCATATTTCATCTCATTTTCCTTAAAAGTTAAGGTTGAATCATGGGAAATCAGTGGGTTTGGGGGCTTCATCTCGTTTTCTTAAGCATGTTTTTGGTTGCAACCAAACATACTTGTCTGGGTGCTCAAAATTCGACAAGAAGCTGCCATGAACGAGAGAGATTAGCACTACTCGAGTTCAAACACAGCGTCAAAGATGACTTTGAAATGCTCTCATCATGGGTTGGCATTGATTGTTGCTCATGGAAAGGAGTCCACTGTGATGGTGTCACCGGAAGAGTTGTCGGTCTTCATCTCAGAGGAGATTTCAGCGACTATGATTACCACGAATACGGTTACTACTTAGATGGTGACTATGATTACCACGGAGACGGTTACTACTTAGAAGGTGATAAGGTGAACGCATGTTTGGCTGAGTTAAGACATCTGCAACATCTGGATTTAAGCGGAAATTATTTTAAAGGAAGTCAGATTCCGGAATTCATTGGATCCTTCAAGCAACTAAGTTACCTCAATCTCTCTTATGCAGGTTTTAGTGGTATTATTCCCCATCACATTGGAAATCTCTCCAATTTGAAGGTTCTTGATCTTCTTTCAGTTGATGTGTGGCAGATCATGTCAAATGATATGGCATGGGTTTCTGGCCTTTCCTCACTTGAGCATCTTGACTTGAGTTTCGTATCTCTTTATCAAGCAAACAATGTTGATATGGTATTTTACATGATTCCTTCATTAACATATCTAAGCTTGAGTGAGTGTGGACTTACTAATGCTGATCTTGGACTTCATCTTAACTCAAGTAAAATACTTCCCAACATTGAACATTTGGATCTTAGCTCCAACAGCTTTGAAGGTCAACTCCCTCACTTTTTTCAGAACTTGACATCCTTAACCTTCCTTGATCTTTCAGACTATAATCTTAGTCTGGCATGGAACTCTCTGCTAAACATGATCCCTTCTTTATTAGGATTAGGTTTGTCAGAGTGTGGGCTTCGCAATGCCCCCTTTTCTCCCACTTATTTGAATTCCAGTGCCCATTCTAACATACAATATCTTGATCTTAGCGATAATTCAATTGAGGGTAGATTTCCATCTGAATTAGTGAACATCACTTCCCTAAAAGTCCTTGACCTTTCATCAAACAGTTTGAACTCATCAATTCCTGTCATGCCGAACCTTCTAACGCTTGATGTTTCTGGAAATAAGTTTGAGCACATCGAGCTTGTTGGGATTTGGAGACAATGTCATCTGAAGGAATTGAGCGTAACTGGTAATCATGTTGGAGGAGAAATGATAGGCCCATCATCAAACACGTCTGAATGTTCCCACTATGCTTTAGAGGTGTTGGAAGCAGACGAAAGTCAATTAAACGGTTCGATTCCAGAATCTGTTGGAAAACTAAACAATTTAAGAGTTGTTGGTGCACTTGTGTCTGTACTTTGTCTGTATTCGGTCTGTATGTAAACGATGTCCTTGGTAGTCTGTAAGTTGACCAAGTCAACTATCCTCCTAGTTTGACTTGGCCAATAAGTTGAAAGATGTTTGTCTGTATCGAAGGATAGCCTCGAAGGATACTGTTGATCCTTCGAGGTGCTCGAAAGATATGCTTCGAATGTTAGACCTCGAAGGATCATCCTTCGAGGTCCATGCTAATCTTTCGAATGAAGTGTACTCGATAGATGATCCTTCGGACCATCTATCGGATCCTTCGGACCAGACATCTTGGGCTGGGTATAAATACCCATGCAGTGTGTTGTGTTTCTTTTAGATGCACACAGACAGACAGAAAGAGAGTTGAGAGCATTCTGTCCGAAACACACACACACTTTGAGAGTTTGCAAACTGATTGTAAACATTGTGCTTGTAACCGGAAACTTTCTACGCATTAATACAAGTGGTGTTAGTCGTTGAGTCTTGTGTGTTCTTATGTTTGTTCTTGCATCATCCCGGTTTGCTCGCTAGCTTGGATTCCGCACTCGCTAGTGAGTTTGTATAACAAGGTTTAGGTTTGTTCTCGATCCTCCGAGAAAAGGGACCTACAAGTGGTATCAGAGCTTGGCTCTTTACCTTGTTTAAAACCGGGTTGTTCGAGTTCTTGGTGTGTTTGAACACTTGGTTTAGCACCCGTTTTTGGTGGTTTTCTTGCTTGTTTTAACTGAAAAACGGTTTCTAAACCTTCGGGAGTGTTCAAGGTTGGGTTGGGTAACTTGAAAACTTGTTTTTAAGTGTCTTGGAAAATTCCGGCCATATCTCCGGTCAGTATTCCGGTGAACAGGTTTTGGATAAGATTTCCATTTTTGGCATATTTTATTTCAAAATCGTAGTTGGTAAGGAAGGTACAGTCTGACCATTCCTTTTTGCCGAAAGTTGGCTCACCAACCACATCAACTTTTCACCAACCTGTCGTACTTTTGTCAGTGTGTCAGACCGTCGAAAGATAACTTTCGAGCTCGAAGGATCATCCTTCGATCAAGGAGATTCGAAAGATAACCATCCTTCGAACATCTTTCGAAGTCAGTGTGTTATCCTTCGAGTCAAGGAATCTTTTCGATAGATACATCCTTCGAGTCACTGTTTATTTCGAAAGATAAGGATCCTTCGTGTTAGGTGAATCTTTCAAGGTTATCTTTCGAGGTTAGTGTTCGAGCCATCAACAGTGATCCTTCGAACACTGTTGATCTTTCGAACAAGTGTCATCTTTCGAGATCTGTGTACGAAAGATAAGGATCTTTCATTATTGAATCTTTCGATAAGGGGAATCTTTCGAAATCATCTTTCGAAAGATAAGGATCCTTCGAAGTAATTGTTTGAAACTCAACAGTGATC
Organism: Helianthus annuus; assembly: GCF_002127325.2. Lineage (NCBI taxonomy): Eukaryota > Viridiplantae > Streptophyta > Magnoliopsida > Asterales > Asteraceae > Helianthus > Helianthus annuus. The sequence goes on from NC_035440.2 coordinate 15,214,110, forward strand.
TTACGAACACTGTTGATCCTTCAAACAGGTCGTGATCTTTCAAACAGTTTACATCTTTCGATTCATATCTGTTTTGCACTTAACAGTTTGTGGTGTTTAGGTGTGGTATTTGTAATTGATCAAAATGAGCTGTACAAGTCCTTGGGATTGGAGTTTGGACTCACAATCTAATAGTCAAGAACTCACGTCTGTTGCAGCATGGGCAAAGAGTATGTTTCCTCCAGCATCAATCAGTCCAAATCAATGGGCTTTGGTAGCAAATCAAAGTCAAAGCCTTCAAAACTTGTTGATCAGTGAAAGTGAAACGGGCAGTAACAATCGTCCACCGAAGCTAAATCATATGAATGACTATCCTTCATGGAAAAACCGTTTTCACACGTATGTCCAAGGACAAAGCACCGATCTTTGGACGTGTTTCATCAATGCATTCAATGAGAATCTGGAGACTGCTGCGTCTACTTCTGAGGGTTATGCCAATATGCTTGAAAATGACAAGAAGGCTTATGAATTGGAGAAAAAGGCCTTTGCCACACTTACACAAGCACTCAACAAAGACATCTACCATCAGTTCTCATATTGCAAGACCACGAAAATGTTGTGGGATGCCTTAGTTGCTAGAGGAGAAGGAAATGCAGCTGCTCGAAAGTCTCGAAGTGATTTGTTGAAGAAAGAGTTTGAATCTTTTCAGTTTTTGGAAAATGAGACTCTAAATGATATGATCACTCGTTTCTATCATTTGATTAGTGAAATGTGTGCTTATGGTATCATTTCTACTCAGCCAGAGATGGTGAACAGGTTTGCTGATGCCTTGCCTCCAAAGTGGAGCTCTTTCATCGAGCTGTTGAAGCATACCGGAACTCTAGACCAAGTCAACATCTATGAGTTCATTCAGAAACTGGAGCACAAAAATGATGAAGAAATCAGGAAAGCAAAGCGAGCTCCCGCTCCGCAAAATACAGAAATGTATCTTCCGGGTTTCGATGCCTTGGCAAGAGCAGCAGCATCTCAGCAACCTAAGTTACAGACTGCATTTGTCTCCAACACAAGCTCATGTCCGTTTCCTCAGTCAACAGCTGCTCCACCACAACCTCAACAACAACAACAGCAAGCTCATTACACAAGCCATCCTAAACCTCAACCCCAAAATCCTCACACAATCCGAGTCGACAACTCAAATCTTTCACACCTTAGCATTGAAGTTGCTAAGGAACATATGGAAATTATCAATACCATGGTCAGTGCTTACTGTGGTTTGGTAGCTGGTCAACTTGGAAACATCAACATGACCAATGAAGATTATGATCAGATCGACAAGGAAGAAATGGAGTTGATGGATATTAAATGGGCTTTTGCTAGTGCGGTTAGAAGGGCAAAAGATTTCATGGCACGAACTGGAAGAACTTCGTTGGAAGGAAAGAAAAACACGAAGTATGGGTTTGATATTAATGCCGTCACGTGCTTTAACTGTGGCGAGAAAGGGCACTTTAAACGTGAGTGCACTCGACCAACAAAACACGGCAATCACAACCCTTTCAGAAACCAGACGAATGTGAATGCCCAACAAGAAAACCGTGAACGGAGGATGGTGGCAGTGAACAACAATCAGGGACAGCCTGGAACTGCAAATCACAATCGGGCTTTGGCTGTTCAAGCTGATGAAGGATGTGACTGGTCAGTGCAGTTTGGTGAAGGTGATCAGGGAAGTGGAACTGCCTTGTATGCTAAGGTCATCGAGCATGTTCATAAAGAAGAATCTTCTGGAAGCGATGACAGTTCTGGTTATTCTGGAAGTTCGGATGAAGAAGGCTCTGTTTCTGGGGATAATCACTCAGAGCCTGATGAGAAGGAGGAAGAAAGTGAAGATATTCAGGATCTTCTGAATGAAGCTGATGAACTTAAATGTCAGAAATCAATTCTGATTAGGAAGGCTGCTGCTACATCAACGGAAATGGAAAAGCTATTTTCTGAAGATGGAGCTTTTTCTTTTCAAACTGCCTTTATGGCAAATGGTTCAGCCTCTACTAGTCAGGTAAATTCTGAACCTCCTGCCCCTAGTATTTGTAGCTCATGTGCTGAGATGAAGCTTGAATCAGAAAAGCTTCATAGTCATAACCAGAATTTGGTTATTGAACTATCGAAATGCAAAGAGGCAAACATGGCTTTAACCCGGAATGAAAAAGAATTTAAATCTGTAATAGAAACTTTAAAGAAAAATGTGTCCGAGGTTAATAAAGTAGTTTACCACAAGCAAGTGAGTATAAATGAGTATATTAACATTGTGGAAGAAACTAAAAAGCAATTAGCCATTGCCCAATGCGAACATGATGCGATCAAACAGAAATTGGATAGTTATTCTAACTCCCAATTTGTGCTTGATCACATCATCGATGTTCAACAACTAAAGGGAAATCAGAAAGGCATAGGGTATAACAAATGTCCGCCCCCCTTGATGAACAACTATACCAAGATGCCTGATGAGGAAGAAATGCCTCGGTATGAACCCAGTGTGCCTCTTGATGTTGAGGAGTTTGCTACTGGCCTTGGGTTCAAACCGGACAATTCTTCAAACACAGCCCCTAAGGAACAAGAAGCTTCACCATCCATGAAGCAAAGTCCTCCAATTATCGAGGACTATGAGACATCGGATGATGAATCAGAAGTGGCTGTAAGTGATCAGGATAAATCACTTAGTAAGATGAAAGGAGTAGATATTCCACGAGAGAATCACATCCTTTGTGATCCTGATACTCCTGAGGTTCCATCTGCTAAGAAGCAAGTGATTGATCCTGTCGAAGTTGATAAGACAGGTGTGTCTACTGTTAAAAGCAGTAATGTGTTGTACACCTTGGTTGGAGATAATAAAATCTACTCAGATCATGTTTTTCCAATTAAAAATGTAAATAAATCTTTGATTGACAAAGTCTTTGAAGACAATACAAACAATGGGAAAAACACTTCCGGGAATTGTGGTAACACAATGTGATCCAATTCCTAAGGCTGAGATTAGAAAACAGTTTGGTAATCAAAAATCTCCAACCACTCAACAACCGACTGCTTCTAAGGGTAAACAACAACGAGCTCCAAAGCCAAAGGCTAAGGTTGAATCAAAAGGAGCTCGTTACATGAAGAAAGGAAAAGATGTTAAATTTGTAGCATCAAAAGGTACAGATAAAATTGAGACTTTTGAAAACAAATCAAACAATGATTTTGTACAACAAGTCAAGATTTTAAAACGTAACAGTGATAACAATTACACCCAACACACAAACGGGTGTGATGAAAGAGCAAGTACCTCAGGTTCTACAAGTTCAACATCTGGTAGTCGATCAAGTTCTCCTAAGTCTGTTGAAAGGAGAACTTGTTTCAAATGTGGAGAAATTGGGCACATTATCAGAAACTGCCCAAATGCTCCAAAGAAGAAATTGGTTGAAAAAGCTCCACCTGAAACAGTTCACCCTCAACGTCGACCAGTTTCACCTAAACATGATAAACGAACAATGAAAGAACAAGAAACTAAACAACGACGTAAGAACATAAAAACTGTTGAAAAGGCTTTAAAACCTGAAGTTCAAACAGTTAAAAGGAAACCAAGTGTATCACAACCTGTAAAACCAGAAACTTCAAAAACTGTTTATAAAAATAAATCTGGCAGGCCAAATCAAACTTGGTTACCTAAGTCGGGTGACAATTCAGGGGGAGCAGTTGTTCTTGAAAATCATCAAGAGATCGAGCTCACGTTTCGTGATGCTAAGGGACGACCCAAGACCACTAAGGCTTGGGTCCCCATTCTCAACTGATGTTTTTATGACATGTGCAGGATGTTCTAGGAGGAACTATTAATAGTCATTGGATTGTTGATAGTGGGGCATCCAGGCACATGACTGGCGACTTACGGCTCCTATACGACGTGAGAAACATTAGAGGAGGGTATGTTGCTTTTGCGGGTGATAAAGGTGGGTACATCACTGGAGAAGGAAGTATCTCCAATGGTATCGTGTGCTTTGATAAGATCAATTATGTGAAGCAAATTGATCACAATCTTCTGAGTGTGTCGCAAATCTGCGATAAAAAGTTCTCAGTGATTTTTGATGACGCTGGCTGCTATGTGCTGAAACCTGGATTCAAAATTCCACAAGAATGGATTCTCTTATCGGCTCCGAGAGTTAATGATCTTTATATTCTCGATATGAGCCAGGCGATTACTACATCTGCACAAGTCACTTGCTTTGTCTCAAAAGCCACAGAAAAGGAGTCTATATCTTGGCACAGAAGAATGGGACACATTCACTTGAGAAAGATGAACCATTTGGTGAAAAATAATCTTGTGAATGGTGTGCCTGTGAGAAGTTTTCATCTACAAGATATATGTGTCTCTTGCCAAAAGGGGAAGCAAACAAAGAAGTCTCACCCTTTGAAGAAAATCAACACTGTCAGCATGCCTCTTGAACGTCTTCATATGGACCTTTTTGGACCTATGAAGCACAAAACAACGTTCGGTGATTCCTATTGTTTAGTAGTTACTGATGACTACTCTAGATTTTCTTGGGTATCCTTTATGGCACACAAGAGTGAAACTCCTGGCATCCTCAAGGATCTTCTTACAATGTTGGAGAATCTCTATACGTTGAAAGTAAAAAGGATCCGAAGCGACAATGGAACCGAATTCAAGAATCAAGTTATGGATGAGTTTTGTACTTCTAAAGGCATTCTTCATGAGTACAGTTCTCGTTATATTCCACAACAAAATGGTGTCGCTGAGAGGAAGAATCGGACGATTATAGAAACTGCAAGAACAATGTTAGTAGAGTCGGAACTCCCTATTCAATTCTGGGGAGAGGCTGTATCGGCTGCTTGCTACACGCTAAACAGAGTTCTTACAGTAAAGAGACATGGCAAAACTTGCTTCGAACTCCTTCAGAGAAGGAAACCGGATCTTTCTTACCTTGAACCGTTTGGTGCTCCTTGTACTATGATTGAGCCGGATGGAAAGTTTGGTGCAAGAGCTATCGAGGGTTTCTTCCTTGGATATGCTACCCCGAATTTTCGTGTTTGGAATCTAGCTACCAAGAAGATTGAGCTATGGAACGAAGTTAGGGTTCAAAGGTACACGAGTCCTGTTAGGGCTCCGGGTGATCCGTGGATGTTCGATTATGATGGGCTATTTGACTCCTTCAATCTGCCAACCTTTGACGAAGAATCAGCAGCGGCTCGAATGTTGTTGGAAAGTGACAACGCTGCTGTCTCACCATTGGTTAGACCTATTGTTGTTGACCCTCAAGCTTCTTCGTCAGTCAACAATATGGTTCAAAATGAGGTTTATGAAGATGCTGCTGATTATAATGACTCTTCTGAAGATGATGAATATCATGATGCAGCCGAAGGATCTTCAGCTCCAGCTGCTCCTGTTCAAGGTGCTTCTGTAGATACACCTCATACGCAGAATGTAGACACTGCTGAAGGGAATGCATCCACCTCTACACACATTCCTGGTGTGGAGTTGGTTGTTGATCTTAATCTTACCAACTTGGGTATCAATGCACGTGTGCCAGATAATCCTGAAATGAGGATTCATGATACCCATCCCCAGCAGAACATAATAGGAGATGTCCATCGCGGTGTGCAGACGCGTAATCAGCTGAGAAACAACCGGAATGCTGGTTTGTATTCAGCTATAAGAGAATCTGGTCAACAAAATGACTGGTCCTTCGCGTGTTACGTGTCACAAGAAGAACCAAAGTCGTGGAAAGAAGCATTGAAAGACAGTGCTTGGGTTGAAGCCATGCAGGAAGAATTACAGCAATTTCACAAGCTTGGAGTTTGGAAGCTTGTTGAAAAGCCTGAGAATTACAAGAAGATTGGCACTCGATGGGTCTTCAAATGCAAGAAAGACGACCGTGGAGTGGTTATTAGAAACAAAGCTCGTTTAGTCGTTCAAGGTTTTCGTCAGATTGAGGGGATCGACTACAACGAAGTCTATGCACCTGTTGCACGTCTGGAAGCTATTCGAATCTTTCTGGCTTATGCCTCATTCAAAGGATTCAAGGTTTACCAGATGGACGTCAAAAGTGCATTCTTACATGGTGTGGTTGAAGAAGAGGTATATGTCGAACAGCCTCCAGGTTTTGAAGATCCTGTTCATCCCGATCGGGTTTGGTTGCTCAACAAAGCTCTCTATGGTCTTCATCAAGCGCCACGAGCTTGGTATGCAACCTTATCTACATATCTGCTGGAGAACGGTTTTCGAAGAGGTCTTATCGATTGTACTCTCTTCATCAAAGAACAAGATGGAGATCTTCTTCTGGTACAGGTATATGTTGATGATATTATTTTTGGTTCTACTAATGATGTTTTGTGTAGGAATTTCGAGCGCATTATGCAGGATAAATTCGAGATGAGTGCTATGGGGGAAATGAATTTCTTCTTGGGCCTACAAGTGCAACAAACGGAGTCTGGGATATTCATCCATCAGACTAAATATGTTGGTGACATCTTGAGCCGATTCCAGATGTCCGATGCAACGCCCATTGGTACCCCACTGCCAACTAATCACGGAATAACTCCTGACTTGAAGGGTGAACCTGTTAGCCCTTCATACTATCGCGCGATGATCGGATCCCTTATGTACCTCACAGCATCAAGGCCAGATATAATGTACCCAACGTGCCTTCTTGCCAGATATCAAGTTAACCCGAAGGCCTCACATCTTGCAGCTGTCAAAAGGATTTTTCGTTATTTGAAGGCGTACCCCGACACCGGTCTGTGGTATCCTAGGGATAATAACTTTGACTTAGTCGCATTCAGTGATTCTGATTTTGGCGGATGTAAAATCGACGGCAAATCCACAACGGCTGGATGTCAGTTTTTAGGAAATCGCCTAGTCACATGGCAGTGCAAGAAGCAGACGTGTGTAGCTACATCAACATGCGAAGCTGAATACATTGCTGCCTCAAGTTGTTGCTCCCAAGTTCTTTGGATCCAACAACAATTGCGGGACTACGGTTTTGAATTCCTAACTACTCCTATATACGTTGATAATTCTGCTGCTTTAGATATCACTAAAAATCCTGTGCAGCATTCAAAGACCAAACACATCGAAATCAAATATCACTTCATACGTGATTGCTTTGAGAAAAGGCTAATCGATGTTGTTAAGGTCCACACCGATGACCAACGTGCCGACTTATTTACCAAAGCTTTTGACAAATCTAGATTTGACTTCTTATTATTGGTAAATGGCATTAAGGTCAAGCAAGAGTAAACCAACATCGGAAAATCATTTTTGTAAATATCTTTGTGTGTTTTTTAAATTTGTCTTAGTTTATTGATTTTAGGGGGAGTAAATCCAAAAATCGGAAAATCCAAAAACATCGAAAAATTTCAAAAACACAAAAACAATAGAAAAACAAAAATGAGTTTCCTGGAGAGCAAAAGAGAAAATGATAGTACATCAGTGGTCTATCCTAACCTCTTTAAACCTTAAATGAAAAACGATAAGCAGCTCTATATAAGATGTATCGGTAGGCTCACAATCATTTTAAAGTGTGCAGGGTGATATAAATCTTAATCGACTGAAGACCAGGTGGGAACCATTCATTGGCATATGGTCTTAGTACCGAAATTTCGTTTGATAGATTGCCGAGGTTCTGAGATATTCGGTCTTTATGCTGCTTATCATCTGGGTATCATGGTTGTATCTTTTACCGAAAAATAACGGGGACGCAAGTCTAGATCTTCCATGATACTATACATACGTGTACATATTACATACTGCATTCGACCTCAATAAGTGATAAACAATCACATGTCCAAATCAAATAAGTGATAAAATATCACATTTATCCGGGTGTCAAGTTCGTCTCTCTGCTGTACGGAAGTACTGACCTGTTCACGGACTTGCACCTGTGCCCTCATGCATACGAAATTCAAGTTCCTCATCAATAAGTGATTATATCACATAGGGCTTGTTTTCAAATCAAAATAAGTGAGTATCTCACATTTTATACGGTCAAACAGATGATAATCGGTATACTCACCGGTAAGATGAACTCTCGTGCATACCTTGATACGGGAATGTGTCGTGATGTGGATGAACACCGGTCGGTAAGTATAAATCATACCTTAACGTATCCCCTCGCCATGATTACATCTGATAAGTTGAGCTTAAGTGGACAACAATACCGATAATTGTTATAGGATGCTTATCTTAATGTTAACTAACTGAACAACAAGAGTGTTTTGGCATGACCGTACACTGATATGATTCTCTTACCCTCGAAACTCGCAAAAAGAATGTCTGTATATATTTATTTACTGCTTAACTTTTATTGTTTTTCTTTTAAACAGTTTCGTCGTTTGGTGCATATCAGCACGACATTAGCGGTGATGTCGTTTGATAACACTCAAAGGATTTTAAATTGTTGTCTTTTAATTTCAAAAATACCAAAAAGATTTTAGGTGTGTTTTAATATAAACTTTATAAAAGACAAAAAGATTTTATTTCTGCCTTATTTTCGATCGTACGATGTTGGAACTCGAGTCTTCGTTGCCTGAAACCTGAACGAAAACCGAACTGACTAAATCTTCATAAACGGTCAAAATTTGCATGTTTGAAAGTTAAAGACTAAAACTTGACAAATTTATTAAACTTTCAAACTGTCGGACGGTGTTTGATTGTGACATGGTCATTCGTGTGTCATTTGCTTATACTATGTTCCAAGCAGTTGTTCTCATTACGCGTTTAGATTTCTTGCATGTGCAGATTCTAAAGGCTAGGAGAACATGGTCGATGACAAGCTTCGGAATGAAGACACGACGTGAAGGCACTCAAAGGATGAAGATGATCGAGTTGCCGCTGACCATCATCAACACCACAAGGATCTCACTTCATAATGATGAAGTCTTTTCACGAGCATAACTCAAGGGGGAGCTTATGTTAAGGGGGAGTTTGTCAACACACTTCCTACATGATACGGGTAGTTTGTTGATACACTCTCTGCTTTCAAGACGTGAAGACTTTGAAGATCCTCCGACATTGAAGACTTGAAAGGACATCAGAGTTTTGGTAACTCGAAGACCAAAGACCGTCGAAGTTCGAGACGAGTCTACAACTATAGAAGATAAAGACAAAGCTACAGCCAAGGGGGAGTTTGTTGGTGCACTTGTGTCTGTACTTTGTCTGTATTCGGTCTGTATGTAAATGATGTCCTTGGTAGTCTGTAAGTTGACCAAGTCAACTATCCTCCTAGTTTGACTTGGCCAATAAGTTGAAAGATGTTTGTCTGTATCGAAGGATAGCCTCGAAGGATACTGTTGATCCTTCGAGGTGCTCGAAAGATATGCTTCGAATGTTAGACCTCGAAGGATCATCCTTCGAGGTCCATGCTAATCTTTCGAATGAAGTGTACTCGATAGATGATCCTTCGGACCATCTATCGGATCCTTCGGACCAGACATCTTGGGCTGGGTATAAATACCCATGCAGTGTGTTGTGTTTCTTTTAGATGCACACAGACAGACAGAAAGAGAGTTGAGAGCATTCTGTCCGAAACACACACACACACACTTTGAGAGTTTGCAAACTGATTGTAAACATTGTGCTTGTAACCGGAAACTTTCTACGCATTAATACAAGTGGTGTTAATCGTTGAGTCTTGTGTGTTCTTGTGTTTGTTCTTGCATCATCCCGGTTTGCTCGCTAGCTTGGATTCCGCACTCGCTAGTGAGTTTGTATAACAAGGTTTAGGTTTGTTCTCGATCCTCCGAGAAAAGGGACCTACAAGAGTCTTAAGTCTCACGCTCAACAATTTTACAGGTTCAATCCCAAAATCTTTGGAGAGATTAAGATCTTTAGAAGCATTATATCTGTCTAAAAACAAATTAACCGGCTCAGTTCCAACATTCCATGGAAACCTTACCAAACTTGACCTTTCTTATAATCAATTTAGCGGTTCCATCCCAGAATCGTTGGGAAGATTAACAGGTTTAACTCTTTTAAGTCTGGAATCAAACCTGTTAACAGGTCCAATCCCAGAATCATTGGGAAGATTAACAGGTTTAACTCTTTTGAATCTGCAATCAAACCGGTTAACAGGTCCAATCCCAGAATCATTGGGAAGATTAACAGGTTTAACTCATTTATATCTGCAATCAAACCTGTTAACAGGTCCAATCCCAGTTACAGTTGGGCAACTCACCAAACTCGTTGAATTAGATGTCTCTCATAATTCTTTAGAAGGAGTGGTTTTGGAATCCCATTTTTCTAACCTCTCGATGTTGCAGAGGTTGGATACAACTGGTAATCATCAGTTGCTTATTAATATCTCAGATGAGTGGTTTCCTCCATTCCAACTGAAGAGTGTTGGACTTGGTCCTTGCAAGACTGTAAATGGATTTCCAGAGTGGTTGCAAAATCAAAGGAAGCTTGAGCAGTTGGTGTTGTCTAATGCTAGCCTATATGGACTTGTACCAACATGGTTGCGGAATATGTCCATGCTTTCTGCATTAGATCTATCCCACAACAAACTCATTGGATCTTTGATAAACCTTCCATTTAGCGAGTATACCAGGGAATTAAGTCTACAAGACAACCTTTTCAATGGGTCAATTCCAAGGTCAGTGTGTAGAGTTACAAGCTTGGTAATTCTCGATGTTTCCAGCAATCGGTTATCTGGAAATATTCCTGATTGTCTAGAGAATCTACAACACATGACAATGCTTATACTTAGTTCAAATGGGTTGTTTGGAGTCCTCCCAAGTTCTTTAGGAAGTATTAATTCATCATTAAGATGGTTAAAACTGAATGACAATAACTTCAATGGCCAAATACCACAAGACTTGAGAAAGTTGAGAAACTTGGAAGTTTTGGATTTAGGCAATAACGAATTCTCAGGAAACATACCAAAATGGATTGGAGATAAACTTTCAGAATTGAGGATTCTGAGGTTGCATAAAAACAACTTCACATGAGGTATTCCTCATTCTTTGTGCAAATGTTCAAATCTTCATATTTTAGACATCGCACACAACAACTTAACAGGATCCATCCCTCATTGTTTTGGAGAATTGAGCGGGATGAAATACGGATTAAAAGTATATCATGTGAGCATGCATATGTTCGATGTGTTTCAAGTCATTAAAGGAACCGCACTTGATTATACAACAACGAATGATTTAGTTGTTAACATGGACCTTTCAAGCAATAAACTTACAGGAGAAATCCCTCAAGAGGTAACTGCACTTGCTATGTTGATAGGTCTCAATTTGTCTCATAATCACCTGAGTGGGATTATTCCAAATAGCATTGGAAACATGAAGGCGTTAAATTCTCTCGATTTCTCAGACAACCAATTAACCGGGGCAATCCCTTCAAGCATGGCAGATTTGAACTTTTTGAGCTGGATGAATCTGTCATACAACAACTTGTCAGGAAGAATTCCAACCGGAAAACAATTGCAGACACTTAACGACCCATCAATATATGCTGGTAACAGGGATCTCTGTGGTGCACCTCTGCCAAATAGTTGTTCCAATCATGAAAACCCACCAGCCCCAGCAAGCAAGATAAAATACAAAACTACTAGCGGGCCAAGGAATGTATGGTTTTACTTGGATGTAACGTGTGGATTTGCAACAGGTTTTTGGGGTATTATTGGTGTTTTGGCATTCAAGAAGCAATGGAGACAGAAGCTTTTTATGATTGCAGAGGTAACAATGGATAAGGTATATGTGGCAGTTGCAGTGAGGATCTCCAAGATTAAAAGAGGCAGAGAAGCCTAATAGATTCTTATAATTGACAATATTTGTATAATTATTGTTTTGCTTTCAAATACTTGTGTTATATACATGTATCATGGTTGTGTTTTATAAAATAAAAATATTGCAATACATGAGATAGAATACAGGTGACAGAAATGGACAAATTATCAGAAATGCATAACTTACCAACGCGCAGAAAATCATGTGATGACAACAGGTTCGCTCTATTTGAGTCCATTCACTTTTCTTGAGTTTTCCAAAATTATAATTTCGATCTCACCCCATTTTCTATTTGAATTAGATCTTCTAGTTGAGTCCTGAAAAGAGATAAAAAAAAAAGCAACAACAACAGCAACAGTGGTGATGACTGAGAATCAATCTAAATTCCAAAAAGAGGCATGCAACAACTATTATTCAAGAAGTGATAAAAGTAATTATTCAGAGAACCAATCTCTGATTCTTGATAGTTCTTTATGTTGGTCTCATTATCTAAATTTGTCCTGCAAAATTCTATAACTCATGACAGCAAATTTCTCTCTGTCCTTTCATTGAACACCCTGTGTGCCTCTTGAAACTTCTAACTCGCAATGCCTTTCCTTTTCCTGAGACAATTAAGGGTGGATGAATATAAATATCTAACCTTAAAATATATATATATATATATATATATATATATATAGGGTAAGGATAGTGTAAAAAGGGCCTAAAGTGTGAGAAGTGTAAGAAGTGTATTATAACACTATATATAATACTATATAACACCATATAAACACCGTATAAGAATATGTAACACCATATAATACCATATAACACCATGTAACACTATATATCATTATATAACAAATATAACACTATAGGTTGTCTGATAGCATGTCTATGATAGATGTATAGTGTTATATTTGTTATATAATGATATATAGTGTTACATAGTGTTATATGGTATTATATGTTGTTACATATTGTTATACGGTGTTTATATGGTGTTATATAGTATTATATATAGTGTTATAATACACTTCTTACACTTCTCACACTTTGAGCACTTTTTACAGGATCCTCTACCTATATATATATATATATATATATATCATGGTCAATGTTAAAATATGAGGCATCTTAGTTTTTTTAATCTTGAGTAAAGATTCATATAGTTCGGTTCTGAAGGTATAGCAGCCTTACGGTCTGGTCCGCAATTTGGAACTTGTAATCAGCCATTTAAACTTTTTTTTCATTTACTTCTCTTTTAGTTTTTGAAATATGCAGTTATATTTGTGTATTTTCCCATTATTTAACCTGCTGAAATCCCTCCTTGATACAGTGGCGGAGCTAGACTTTAACACCAGGGGTATCCCAAAAAAAAATTACGATGTATTCATAAAAAATCCTTTATAGGGGTATCCTCGTATTTTTTTAAGGGTATCCTTTATATAAAATCGAAAAAAAAACAAAAAATTAACTCTGCGAAACACTGCAAACACGACTTTGAGCCGTAGCCCGTGCTACGGCTGCCACAATGCTGTCTCCGCCCCTGCCTTGATACCTCTTTCTTCGAATGGGTTATTAACATAACAACAATTCTCTTTTGAATCAGTATCCCTCACTTCATCATCATCATCGTCGTCCCATCTCTCACTTTCTTTTTAAAACGGCTCACATGCCCTTTTAAGCAACTTCTAAATCTAAACCAATGTTTACCATAGAACTAGAACCCTCAAACAACTTGTCACTGCTACAATAAAAGAAAAAAAGGCCCGATACGCCAAAATCAACAAACTAATAAATTCTATTCAACTGATAAGTGACACTCATTACTCTCCTTTTAAACCAAACCTTTCATGAAGCAGTACATAAACACAACAAATCATAACTAGTGTAAACAAGGGTTACTGGATGTTATTACTCCCAATTATTGGGTACTGGGCGCTGCCACTCCCAACTATGAACTGAAATGTAATATAATCATTCACAGACTTAACCATCCATCAATCTTCTTATTCCAAAAATCCACTTCCTACCTTTCAAACACTGTTTCATTTAGTGAGCAAACCAACTTCACTAGAGATATTCTCAAACCGATTTCAAACTGGCGGATCAGATTTGATTGAGACTGGTTTCACTATCTATTACAGATCGGCTTATAAACCCGGCCCCGAACCAGTTTTTTGTGCATCTACAAACACCCACACCCAGAATATCTAAGATTGTAGGTCCGTCTTATGTACCTTTTACTGAATTTGGGAAAGGTAGCTAAAAAATGATCTCTTGAATTGTTCAAGCCCAAAACCATTCAATAGTGAAAGGCCCAAAGATGCAGAGGCTAAATATCAAGAACAGATGAGGAGGAAACCGTAACCTCCAAGTTCTAATGGGTCAAATGTAACAGGAGTACCGAGTACAGGACACCTATGTATGTAACTGTAATGTCTTAAAGTTACGTTTAACAGTAACGTTAAAACAATAATACCGACAGTTTTTTTTATTAGATATTGATGGGTACAATGATGTTATACCACCTAAATCCGGATTCTCACGAAGATTATCATGGCGCCAAACAAGAACAGACGTCAATAACAGGAACATTGATCAGATGAAAGGTGCAAGTACAACGATTCACAAGATATTAGACCGGATGTCTTTATTCTATCCAGACCACGAAGCCTATAAACCTATAGAGCATGGGGAAAATCGCAACGGTAACCTAACAACCAACCAACAGATGAACCTATCTTTCTTATATTCAATACTCATTATCAAAGACCCATTGAATCCCATTTCCGTGTTCAAAAAAGCTGATTTTGGTGGCAAGAATAACTTAAAAAAATAACAACAAACCAAAGCAGCAGAATTGTAATTTAGCTAATAAACGATTTGCTTAACTTCATTGGTTATAAGATAAAGTATTTACATAAACAGCCAGCCACCCTCTTAATCACCCATCTTCTTATTCCAAAAATCTCCTTCAACTATTCAAAAGCCATTTCACTTACTGAGCAAACTCATATGAAAACCCAGCAACCACTGCCAAAGGGAACACATCCCAATATCCATCGACGAACACACCAGCGGCTGCAACTTATATCCCGCTACCGTTTCACTCACTTCCTCTGGGTCACAATCGGTCAAAATCAACCCAACTTTGCCGTTACTGTGAGGAATTGCGCCAACAAAAGCAGGTTTTCCGGCTGATGGGGCATGGATCTCGAGTGAGCGCCTCATGAAAGAATTCTTACCCATGACGACAGATGAGTGGGGTCGGAGTCCTTGCCTTATTGTCTTTGAGGTGGTTGTATAGCTTCTGGAGGTAGATTGCCTTCCTTGCTGCCTTGGAAGCCATTGGTTAGGTCAGGGTTGTTGTGTTCACGATTTAGCGGTCCAGTGTGGAACCCCATCAAGTAAAAGTAATAATAAGACAAGGCAGAATTTAATACCAACATTCGGTGGGTTTTTTTTCTTTTTTTTTTATTTTTTTATTTAGGGTGTTCGGTGTGGTATCGGCAAACCAATCACTCATATACATATATATCTATAGATGAGGGGTAAGAACCACTACACCGATCTCAGTAGTAATGTCGGTGTCTGCGCTTCTTGCCTCCGCGAACGCCTCTTTCCTCTCGTTGCTGCTCACGAACCACAAGCTCAACATCCAGTGGTTCCACGATCTGCTTCTCCATACATCAGTCAACGTAAATCCGATTATTCCAGCCCCTCGATTAACACTAAACATAATAGTGATCGGAATCATCATCATATCCTTCCGGATCAACGGTTTTTTAGCACACCGGATGTAGCGCCTGTCACCGGAAGTTATAATTCAGGTCAAAAGAAGAAGCACAGTTTATTCCGGTTCTCGTTGTTATCGAATTTGTTCAGATCTAAAAAACGAAACGAGAATTCAAACCCTAGGTCTCGCGGGTGGTGATGATAGTGCCACGTCAGCACATGAGGTGGTTTTTTAATGGGCTCGAGGTGAAAGGACCAAATTACCGTCACGTGCTAAGCACATGAGGGGTTTTAACAGAGAAATTTAACTTAAGTTAGGGCTGGGGACCAAGCGAGTGCATTTTTGACAAGTTTTGGGACCACGAGTGTAATTAGAAAACCACTGGGACCAAGTCTGAAATTTTTGCAAACCACAGGGACCAACCAAGCATTTAACTCAAAAAAAAATTGTAGTGCACATGTGTAATATTATACATGTGTATGTGTACTACAATTTTTTTTATATATATATAAAACCTGCATTTTTTATATATATAAAAAACCTGCAATTTTTATAAAAAAAATTGAAAAAAAATGTTTTTGGTGTGATTTTAGACTTTTTTTAGTTAGTTTTCGAGTTTTCACAATAAAAGTGGTTTTCATTTGAATCATCCCCTGAGGGAATAAGCCTATATGTTATGGTTTTATACCTTTTGACTCCACGTCACTGCTACGTAAACATGAACAATTATTAATTTTTTTTATATTTATGTGTAATGGTATCACAAATTTTAACTATCTATTATCTTATTAAAATAATATATAATTTATGTAATTAAAAAAGCGTGTACAAATATTATTGGTGGAATAAAAAAAGATGGAACGTTTTTTTTTTCTGTGTAATTGATTCTTCTAATTAATTCACACTTCAATTGTTGAAAAGTTGGTTGAGAGAAGTTAGTTAGTGGGGCAACGCCCATGAAATTCATAAGCGTAAAATGGAGGGTGGGTGGTATTAGGGCGTGAAGGAGTCCTAGGTGGAAATGAGCGAGCAACAAAGACATCGTCATTGTCGTTAATTAGAACTCATACTTATTTGTGAGAGGCAATCATTGATGCCTTCAAACTCAAAGGCTATAGACCCATTGAATCCCATTTCCTTGTTCAAAAAAGCTGATTTTGGTGGCAAGAATAACTTAAAAATCTAAGTCTCAAGCTTTCATAGCTAACAATTCAAAAACACAATTAAACAAAAATTATGAATAATGATTAAAAAAATTAACAACAAACCAAACCAGCAGAATTGTAATTTAGTTAATAATAAACGATTTGCTTAACTTCATTGGTTATAAGATAAAGTATTTACATAAACAGCCAGCCACCCTCTTAATCACCCATCTTCTTATTCCAAAAATCCCTTTCAACTATTCAAAAGCCATTTCACTTAGTGAGCAAATTCATATGAAAACCCAGCAACCACTGCCAAAGGGAACACATCCCAATATCCATCGACGAACACACCAGCGGCTGCAACTTATATCCCGCAACCGTTTCGCTAACTTCCTCTGGGTCACAATCGGTCAAAATCAACCCAACTTTGCCGTTAATGTGACGGATTGCGCCAACAAAAGCAGGTTTTCCGGCTGATGGGGCATGGATCTGGAGTGAGCGCCTCATGAAAGAATTCTTACCCATGACGACAGATGAGTGGGGTCGGAGTCCTTGCCTTATGGCCTGAATTTGGCTCACACGAAGATTGTCGGCACTGACGATGACAAGGTGGGTGTTGTTGTGTTTAAGGTGGTTGTGTAGCTTCTGGAGGTAGATTGCCTTCCTTGCTGCCTTGGAAGCCATGGGGACGATGAGAATGGAGGTTTGGGTTAGAATGTGGGGTATGGTGGGGTTTGGGTTGGGGGCATGAGTTTGACACGTGGAGTTCGAGCCCCCCCCCCCTCACCGGTGACTGACGTGTCCGTAGGGTATGGCGGGGCTTGGGTTGGGGCGTGGCTTGGCAGTTTATTAAAAAAAAGCGAAAAAGATCCCGCCACATAGGATCGCTAGCCCGCCCCACGCCTGTGTTCAAACTCCCGCCTCTTGGGCCACGCCCCAACCCAAGCCCCCGGGGTGGTGGCTTGGGCGTTTTCCCCCAACCCAAGCCCCATACCCCATAGTCTTAGATCAGGGTTCTTGTGTTCATGGGGGTGTTTGGGATTCCTTCTCAAAATGATTTATTGACTTATATAGAGCTAAAAGTCCTTTTGAGAAGGAGAAGCTTAGCCAAACATTATTGAGAAGTCAGGAAGATGAGAAAAGTTTAGCCAAATACAAGCAGGAAAATGACTTTTCAAGGTTTTTTTTGTCTTCAAAAAGGAGAAAAGGAGAAATCACAAATTGTGACTTTTTAAGAAGGAAAAGTCCTTCAAAAAATGAAAAGTCAAAAAGCTTAGCCAAACATGCCCCATGATTTAGCGGTCCAGTGTGGAACCCCATCAAGTAAAAGTAAGAACAAGACAAGCCAGAATTTATTTAATACCAACATTTGGTGGGTTTTTTTTTTCTTTTTTCTTATTTAATTTTTTTTTGATATTAGGGTCATAAGGTTTTATACTTTTTGACTCCACACCATATAAAGCTATGAGGTGTGGGTTAAAGCTCTTATGAGCTTTATCAGGACACGTCAGCTTCACGTCAGATCTACGTTAGCCATGGGGTTTTATCACGTCTTTCCTTAACTTGCATGATGTGAAATAAAACCTCCGTCATCATTACCTAATTATTATTTTTATTTAAATTTAAACAGTATTTAATTTTGATATATTAATTTATAACTCATAATTTAAATAATAAAACTAAAATGCCATAATCAAATAAAAAACATACAATGTCATAATTAAAATAAAAAAAAAACAAAGTCACTCGTCGTCTTCGTTGTCTCCTCCTTGTTCATGATAAAACCATCGTGGTGACCACGATGGTGTTGCCCTTTCCAAGCGGTTGGACATGCCGCCCAATCCCAGTGCGTGCAATCAAGACTACCCCAACATCCCAGGAAACCCGTGTATGCGTTGATAAGTGGAACACCGGAAGCGGTTGCCATCCTCAAATATCGTCTCTCGTGTAGAAACATAACACCTAATAAAATAGTGTTAATAAAAAATAATAACAATGTAAACTAAAATAACAACGATGTAAATTTAAAAAATAATAACAATAACAATAAGAATAAAAATTACCTTCACGTAAATTTTCAAGAGAATCACCACACATTGTTGACGATATTCTTAAATATTCTTCCCACGCATCACTCACTGTATCGTACGTTAGTTGCCTAATTGCTGTTGTGCACTTTTTTCCGGTTATGTTGACCAACTTACCTCGATCGTCCCAAATTCAATTCGTTACCATGCTGGTGATTCCCTTATAGCGCCCTTTCTTAATTTCGATGGTGTGGGGTGGTGGCGCCCCTCAGGCGCCATTGATCTTGAGATGGCAAGGGTGCCGCCTCAACACCCTCCGGCCTAAGGGCATAAGACTATATGTTATGGTTTTATACTTTTTGACTCCACGTCGCTACTACGTAAGCATGAACAATTATTAATTTTTCTTTTATGTTTTTGTGTAATGGTATCACAAGTTTTAACTACTCATTACCATATTAAAATAAAATATATAATTTATGTAATTAAAAAAGTGTGTACAAATATTATTGGCGGAATAAAAAAAAGATGGGACGTTTGTTATTTTTAATTGGGTCTCCTAATTAATTCACACACATTAATTGTTGAAAAGTTGGTTGAGAGACGTTAGTGGGGCAATTGTCACGGAGTTATTTTCTTACTCTCGTGCGGCACTTAGATTTGACCTAAGTTAAGCCTTTTGGTTGTGTTGGGTTATGTTTACGCAGCGGAAGTCTTTTGTGAGAATTACAAGGACAAGTTTTGTAGTGCAATACTACAACAAAGATAGAGTTTTGATTACTTGAACAAGCTTACAAGTGAGAGTGATTACAACAAGTTGGGTGATTACAAATGAGGCCACTTATGCCTATTTATACTAGTGCCTCATGTCTAGATAGTTCCTAATCTAGATAATTCCATACATAATATCTAGTTGCTGAATTCTAGAGACTTCTATGCAAATATCCAGCTTTGTGATGATTAATGGCTGATCTAGAGTCTTCTTTGGCAGCCCTTATAACCAGCATTTTCTAGTGTCTTCTTTGATAATATCTTGGTGATTTCATGATGTTTCAAGAGTGATCTAGATCCTTCATAGCTGGATCCTATGGGGCTGATTTTCCAGCGTTTTCTAGAGAGTTCGGATGCCTTGTAAGTTGCTTTGTTGGTCCCGAATGTTGTAGCATTTTCCGGAGACTTCCAGCAGCCCCTAACGAGTCTGGAACAGCCCGGAATATTCTGGAAACGCGGTGGAAAAATCTGATTTTCAAGCAGGGCGTGACATCCTCCCCCACCTAAATTCGCAACGTCCTCGTTGCGATTTTTGGACATCGTTGGTCGTTTTCTCGTGAGCTGAAGAGCGGATATAGTTTTCCCTTGCCGTATTTGTCTCGCCTCCAGAGTAGCGGAGTGTACCTGTTTTCCTTTGACAAGATACATTGCGTTTAGGAATGGTACCGGCATGGCTCTGGTCTGACGGAAGAACTCCATCCCGAGAATGATGTCATACGTGTCAAGCGGTGCTACGGTGAAGTCTATCTTCCCCGACCATGTCCCGATCTTTGACTTTACTTTCCATGAGTACCCTCTAATTGGCTCAGGATCTCCATTGGCTCCTTTGATCCATCCTTCACGGAATGTGATCGGTATGCCAAGTCTTTTAGCCTCCCCTGGGGTGATGAAATTATGGCTTGCCCCGGTATCCACAAGTGCCTTTCCGGCTTGTCCGTTTATTTCGATTTGCACAAACCGAAGTCCTTTGGGTGCTTCACTCAACTTATTGTCCGTCGATGTTTTGGTGTCGCATTCCGCCATCCTTATGCGTTTTCCTTCGAATGCGTTTAAGGTATTCAGGACATGTAACTGTATTGCCCCCAATTGAGCCTCCTCGGTTTCAGCAGGTTCATCATTAGTCTTTTCCATTGCATTAAGGCTATTTTTCTTTGGGCAAAAACGTGGGTTATGTGGCCCATCGCATATCAAACAGCCCTTATAGGGTTCGTTGGCTAGTTGGAGTGGTTTCTTGGTGTCCTCTTTCCGGAATTGGTTGATGGGTTTGGTTCCCCCACCTTTTGCATTGTTGGTTTCCACTTGCGTGGACTTTGATCGTGTTTCAGTACGATCATGTAAGGATTCGGCAGCAATGATGGCTGATGTTAAGTCTTGAACGTTACGACGTTCGACTTCGTTTTTCGCCCAATATTGTAAGCCATCGATAAAGTATGCAAGTGAGTCTTTGGGCGAGATATCCGGAATTTCAAGCATAAGTGTTGTAAATTCACTTATGTAATCTTTGATAGTGCCTCGTTGTTTGAGATTACGAAGTCGAATTCTCGCTTCGTACTCAGCATTTTCCGGATAAAATTGTCTTTTGATTTCTTTGGTGAAATCAGCCCAAGTAGTGACGAAGCACGTACCTTGCTCAATTTCTTTTTGCTTTCGTCGCCACCATAATGCAGCCGTGTCTTTTAAGTAAAGTTGCGCGGTTTTGATCTTCTTGGCATCATCCGCGATGTCTACGCCTTCAAAGTACTGTTGAATTTCCCATAGGAAGTCGTCCACCGCACGCGCTTCTCGCTTTCCAGTGAATGGAGTTGGTTGTGGGACTTTGACTTTCGTGGGAACAAGGGTGCTTGTACCACCAGCTCCGTTTGCAACAGCTTGCTTGAGGATATTGAAGTCCATTTGCAACTGTTTGAAGCTATCGTGGTAGCTTGCAAGTTCCTTCTCTATGTTGGTTTTGAGTTGACCCAACTCGTTCATAAACATTTCTTTCATTTCATTTCTCAATATTGCAATAGCAGCTTTGAAGGCATCCTTCGTCTCGTCGATATCACTACTCAAAGGTTCTAATTGTTGTAGTGAATCAGTGACGTGTTCCTTGAAGGTGTCAAATTCTGCCCTTAGAGCATCAGCATTGTTGTTGTATTCAGCCATCGATGTTTCAACGTCTTCAATTCGTTTATCCAGACTTGCAACCAAGTCTTTGGACATTTCTCGGGTCTTCCTTCCACCTTTTCGAGTGTCGTCACGTCCACGCGTTTCGTCTCCGGCACCCGTTGTATGTTGCATCTTTTCTATTTCAGCCATCTCCAATGGATCGAACGTTGCTCTGATACCACTTGTCACGGAGTTATTTTCTTACTCTCGTGCGGCACTTAGATTTGACCTAAGTTAAGCCTTTTGGTTGTGTTGGGTTATGTTTACGCAGCGGAAGTCTTTTGTGAGAATTACAAGGACAAGTTTTGTAGTGCAATACTACAACAAAGATAGAGTTTTGATTACTTTGAACAAGCTTACAAGTGAGAGTTATTACAACAAGTTGGGTGATTACAAATGAGGCCACTTATGCCTATTTATACTAGTGCCTCATGTCTAGATAGTTCCTAATCTAGATAATTCCATACATAATATCTAGTTGCTGAATTCTAGAGACTTCTATGCAAATATCCAGCTTTGTGATGATTAATGGCTGATCTAGAGTCTTCTTTGGCAGCCCTTATAACCAGCATTTTCTAGTGTCTTCTTTGATAATATCTTGGTGATTTCATGATGTTTCAAGAGTGATCTAGATCCTTCATAGCTGGATCCTATGGGGCTGATTTTCCAGCGTTTTCTAGAGAGTTCGGATGCCTTGTAAGTTGCTTTGTTGGTCCCGAATGTTGTAGCATTTTCCGGAGACTTCCAGCAGCCCCTAACGAGTCTGGAACAGCCCGGAATATTCTGGAAACGCGGTGGAAAAATCTGATTTTCAAGCAGGGCGTGACACAATGCCCATAAAATTCATAAGCGTTAAAATGGAGGGTGGGTGGTATTAGGGCGTGAAAGAGTCCTAGGTGGCAATGAGCGGCGACAAAGACAACGCCCATGAATCCAAAAAAAATTACGCTTTTCTCCCTATATCAGAATTACGATTTCGCCCTCAATTCAAAATTATGCTTTTCGCTGGCACTCCCTCATTAGACCAACCAGTTTATTATTTGATATCCATTTTATAATAATTACGTTTTTGCCCCTCTTTAAAATTACGCTTTTGCCCCCAACTCAAAATAAATTACGCTTTTGTCCCCTGTTAAAAATTACGATTTTTCCCTCGATTCAAAATAAAAGGGCGGTTTTGCCCTTAGCTCAGAATTATCTTTTTGTCCCAGTTCAAAATAAAATTTTGTTTTTACCCTCAGCTAAAATATACGATCTTGCCCTCTGTTCAAAACTGCGATGTTTCCCGTTTAAAAAATTATAATTTCGTTCTTAGTTCAAAATTACGTTTTTTCCCGGTTCAAAATAAAATTATGCTTTTGCCCCCAACTCAAAATTACGATTTTGCCCTCGGTTCAAAACAAAATTGTGGTTTTGCCTCCCGCTTAAAATTACGATTGTGCCCTTAGTTTAAATTTATTACGCTGTTATCCTAAGTTCAAAATTACGAATTTGCCCATGTGAAAATTTAGAATTTTGCCACTGATTCAAATTTACTACCATCACTTTAACTTTTGGCAAATTACGATTTTACCCCAGTCAAAAAAATACAACTTTCCCTTAGTTAAAAATTACAACATTGTCATTGTTTTAGTTTTTTTTAATCAAAACTATAAAAATGTTTTGCTATAATTGGTTGACTCGATTTAATTGGTTTCGTGTCAATGAGCTGTCTAACACTTGCTCATTATTCGGCCATCGCCCCGCAACACGGGCGGGGCATCTACTAGTTAAAATACAAAAGAAAACTAAGGCCGATGTAAAAATATGAGGCATCTTAGTTTTTTTACTAGTTTTTTAGTCTGGTCCGCAATTTGGAACTTGGAATCGGCCATTTAGACCTTTTTATTTAATTCTCTTTTAGCTTTTAAAATATTCAGTTATATATGTGTATCATATTTCTTCCTCCAACTCACATAAACGAGAGAGACAAGCAGTCATGCACCACTCAAGTTCAAACCAAAACCTTTCCGAATACAGTTCATAAACACAATTAATACATAATATTATAACTAATGAAAGAAAAAAGCTAATAAAAAGGCCAATCAAACTGAATTGTAATAAAAAAGTTTGCTTAACTGCATTGGTTTTAAAATAATTATTCACATAAATAGCCAGCCACACACTAACCATCCTTCAATCTTCTTATTCTAAAAAGGAAAATTGGTATTTAATAAACCAACCTTTAACCAGTTGGTAAATAATAATCCAACCTTCAAAATTGGTAAATAATAATCCCACCTATCAACATGTTGGTACTCAATGAACTTTCGTTAATTTTTTTTTAACTGAAGTTAGTTTTTATGTTTTATTTATAACACAAATAGTCCCTGTAGTTGTAATTTACTAGTTTTAACTATTTTATAAAACAAAAAAACCACTCAAAAATCCTCCTTTTCCTCGATTTGAGGTTTATAAAATAGTTAAAACTGGTAAATTACAACTACATGGACTGTTTGTGTAATAAATAAAATTTAAAAACTAACTTCAGTTAAAAAAAATTAACGGAAGTTCATTGAGTACCAACATGTTGATAGATAGGATTATTATATACCAATTCTGTAGGTTGGATTATTATTTACCAACTAGTTAAAGGTTATTTTATTAAATACCAATTTTCCTTCTAAAAAACAGCTTCAACATTTCAAATCCACATCATTTACTGATTAAATTCAAATGAAAACCCAGCAACCACTGCCACAGAGAACACATCCCAATAGGCAATATCCATCTAAGAACACACGAGCGGCTGCAGTTTCTATCCCGAAACAGTTTCACTCATTTCCTCTGGATCAGAAGCAGTTCCACAAAAGAGATGTAATTCTAAACCACTTTCTAAGATTCATGGTCGACTTTCATCTGTAAAACATAACATTTAATACACAGGAACATACTTAAGGATCAGCAATTCATTCCCTTCTGTTGAGACCATGAAAAAACCTATGTTTTCTCCTTCGCGAGTGTCGCTTTGAAGATCTTGACATTACATATGGAATAAAATGAACCTACACAACGAAGATTCTGAGTTAGATAACCAAACACCATACAAAAATCAGTTGGTGTAACAGTCTGATTTAGTGCGTATGATTGTACGAGACTAAAGCAAGTGCACAGAGAAGAGAGAGAGTGAGATGGTGACTCTTACATACAGTACAGACTTAAATTCTGAAAGTGCACAAACCAGTTTTTGGGCCAAGATCAGTTTGGGTGGAGACGACAATTTGAAAAGGATCGGTTTTGAAACCAGTTTTTAGGGGGAAAGGATCGGTTCGGTTTGAAAACGCTTTTATCCGACTCGGTTGGGTTTTGACGGTTTCAATTGAGGGTTTTACAAACTGCCAGATTGGTTATGTTCTAAAATGGTTCATCCAAAATGGTTTAAAATCAATGTTTTAAAAACCGGTTTTTAGATCAAACCGGATTAGGCTAAAAAATGGTTCAACCCATAGTCACCTAATTCGCGGTTCGCTCCGGTTCGGGTACGCGGTTCGGGTTCGCGATTCGCTAGTTGGGATGAATTCGGTTCGGAGGGGGGTAGGTTCATTTCGGTACGATTCGGTTCGGTGTACCATTCCGTCCGGTTCGGTATACACATTTCTTAATGAAATAAAAAAAGTAAACAATTAAAAAACGTTTTAAGTCAAAGTAGATAAAAAGTAAAAGTATTGAGGTCTAAGGATGAAATATGTAACTTAATAAAAAAAGCTTTAGGTTAAAAATTATAATAACACAAACATAAAGGATGTAATATGTAAATAAAAGAGGTTTAGGTTAAAATAGATTAAAAAACGCAGCCGTCATATTATGTACAGCCTCCATCTCCATCGTCTCCTCCATTTTCACTAGGGTTCATCATCACATCACAGGTAAGGTTTAATTTGTTCATCTTCGTAACCATTCTTGTGCATAAAACTTTAATTTCACATATTTGTACATAAAAGAAATTCGCTGAATTGATAAAGGAAAATCGCTGAATTGATGAACCTGATGCGCTGAATTGAAGAATAAGATACGCGAATTGGCATCGTATTATACGCATACGAATTCCGTATGGTACGAAACGTACCAAAACGAAATTCGCATCTTTTTGAGCGAATTATGTGACTATGGTTCAACCGGTTGAATCAGGGTTGTACTGAGCGGTTCAACCGGATTGACTAGCTAACTCTATAATTTCATAATTTAAAACACTAACTCAAAAGTTAATCCAAAAATGCATTAATGAATGCTAAATTAAAAGATGAGAAAAGTGCTCGAATAGACCATGTGATTTGCCCATTTTTCACCTTTAGTCCCTAACTTTCTAAAATTACAGCTATAGTCCCCAACTTTTCCAATTTCGTTCCCGGATAGTCCCTGGTGCGGATGGAGGTTATTTTTTGATGTTAAGTGGGCATGAAATTACAAAATTACCCTTACTATTAAAAATCACAATAAAATATTAAAAAAAAATCTAATTTATAATTTTAAAGTAAAGTAGACTACACCTTTTTCCTATCCCTACCCCTCTCCCTTTTCTCTCTTCCTCTTTCATTGTCTGAAACATTCAAACCCTCCAAACCACCACCATAAAATCTCCGTTGTCACCTCCTCCACAAACCCCCGCCGCCACCCAGTTTTTGTAATTGAGCTTCCAATGAGCTCGAGTGTGTTCTAGAAAGAACTTATCGGCCAAACTGAGACTTCCAATGAGCTCGAGTGTATTCCATAAGTCATATACATATACACTAATCAAATTTAAACATAGTGTAACCCCAATTTAGAAACAGAACTAACCAAATGTGTGGCAAGCTTGTTGAACACGATTAGCAGGCCAATGGAGATCAAAAGGACTCTCTCCAGTAACTTCACACCAAGTAGCCGATGCATCACACTCCCGTGTAGTGTTGAGAGCTTCCGTTCAATCCCTTTGGTCCATGTCTCCTCTTATGCTCCATTAACTATAGCAAAAGATACCAAATGCATTTCAGAATATTAGCCTTTATGAGTCCTTATGCAACTTTAATAACAAAGTTATGCTAAAAAACTTACAGAAATGTGATATGTATCTGACAAACAAACGAACAATAGTACGGAAGAATTTGGAAGTCAATAACAGGAACATTGATCAGATGAAAGGTGTAAGTACAACGATTCACAAGATATTAGACCGGATGTCTTTATTCTATCCAGGCCACAAAGCCTATAAACCTATAGAGCATGGGGAAAATCGCAACGGTAACCTAACAACCAAGAGATCAACCTATCTTTCTTGTATTCAATACTCATTATCAAAGACCCATTGAATCCCATTTCCTTGTTCAAAAAAGCTGACTTTGGTGGCAAGAATAACTTAAAAATCTAAGTCTCAAGCTTTCATAGCTAACAATTCATAAACACAAATTATGAATAATGATTAAAAAAATTAACAAACCAGCAGAATTGTAATTTAGCTAATAAACGATTTGCTTAACTTAATTGGTTATAAGATAAAGTATTTACATAAATAGCCAGCCACCCTCTTAATCACCCATCTTCTTATTCCAAAAATCGCTTTCAACTTTTCAAAAGCCATTTCACTTACTGAGCAAACTCATATGAAAACCCAGCAACCACTGCCAAAGAGAACACATCCCAATATCCATCGACGAACACACCAGCGGCTGCAACTTATATCCCGCAACACTTTCACTAACTTCCTCCGGGTCACAATCGGTCAAAATCAACCCCACTTTGCCGTTAATATGAGGAACTGCGCCAACAAAAGCGGGTTTTCCGGCAGATGGGGCATGGATCTCGAGTGAGCGCCTCATGAAAGAATTCTTACCCATGACGACAGATGAGTGGGGTCGGAGTCCTTGCCTTATGGCCTGAATTTGGTTCACACAAAGATTGTCGGCACTCACGATGACGAGATGTTTGTTATTGTCTTTGAGATGGTTGCGTAGCTTCTGGAGGTAGATTGCCTTCCTTGCTGCCTTGGAAGCCATGGGGACGATGAGAATGGAGGTTTGGGTTAGGACGTTAGGTCAGGGTTCTTGTGTTAATGATTTAGCGGTCCATTGTGGAAGGAAGACCATGAAGTAAAAGTAATAATAAGACAAAAGTCCGAATCAAACACAAACAATTGGTGGGCTTTTTCCTTTTTTTTATTTAGAGTAAACTGCAACTTTACACCCTGTGGTTAAGGGTGATTGGCACTTTTACCCTCTTAAAGAAATAATTGCAATTTTACCATTCACTGTTTGCTGTTATGTTGCAACCTTACCCCCGGTCTCAAATTTGTTGACTATAACTTGAAATGACTATAATGCTCTTTCATATTACCCCCTGTGTTTTTGTGCACTCTATGATATTACCCCCTGCCACCACTGCCACCGCCATTCACCACCACAACCACCACTACCACCTCCAGCCACCACCACAACTTAATATCCCTTTCATAGATAACACCACCACTACTTCTGTCACCGGAAACCTGCAACTCCGGCCATCTTCTCCGACGACTGCCACTACTGCCACCTCCAGCCACCACCACAACCACCACTGCCACCTCCAGCCAAACTGAAGCTGCTACTTAGTCAGCTAAAATGGCCCTTAAAAAACGTATCTTGTAATGGTTTTAAAAGAGTTTATGTTGATTGATTCAGATATAGTTTCAACTAATGAACTAATCATGAGTTGTTTTAACGGGTTAACCGGAGACATCTGTAGCGGATCTGCGTATGTGTCAGATGATAGTTGATATGAGTTAATTTGGATGGGAGGTCTGATTCTTAAACATATTAGATATAGTAAATTTAAATACATATCTGTGCTCATGCCAATTGTGGTTTTGTACAAAGAATTTGAATGAATAGATGGTTCATATAGTAAAATTCTCACAAAATAAAGTTATTATGAGCCGTTCAATGAGCAAACAGCAACTAATGAAGTTATAAAGATGTTTGTTGAGGATAGGATCTTGATCATGTTACTTAACACACGTATGTTAAGTTTTGTGTTTTGAACTAATCGCTTGTGTGGGCCCCGTCAATTCCCTTGTGTTTCAAAGGGTCCTGATTGATTAAATCAACAACAGTGAGGGATTTCCCTCTTTATGTGAAAGCTGGTATTTTTTCTACAGAAATTATTTTGTCTTTGTTTATGTGCACCTAAGTTGGTATATTGGTTCTCTGCCAAAGGCTCCAAGACACTTTAAATGAATACCAAATACAAATACAAAGGGCAGATGCATATTGCTGGATGAGAACGACAACGTGGTTGGGCATGATACCAAATACAACGTGTTGGGTTTTAGGGGACCAAATGCATCAAGCGTGATGATGGGTTTGAGTTTATGAAGAAATTTGTGATTGAATTAAGGGTTTTTGGTGGTGGAATAAAACATAGCATGCATGTGGGTTTAGCTGACTCAGTAGCAGCTTCGGTTTGGCTGGAGGTGGCAGTGTGGTTGTGGTGGTGGCTGGAGGTGGCAGTGGTGGCAGTCGTTGGAGAAGATGACTGGAGTTTCAGGTTTCCGGTGACGGAAGTAGTGGTGGTGTTATATATGAAAGGGATATTAAGTTGTGGTGGTGGCTGGAGGTGGCAGTGGTAGGTGTGGTGGTGAATGGCGGTGGCAGTGGTGGCAGGGGTAATATCACAGAGTGCACAAAAACACATAGGGTAATATGAAAGGGCATTATAGTCATTTCAAGTTATAGTCAACAAATTTGAGGTCGGGGGGTAAGGTTGCAACATAACAGCAAACAGTGGGGGGGTAAAATTGCAATTATTTCCTTAGGGGGGTAAGGGTGCCAATCACTCCTAACCACAGGGTGTAAAATTGAAGTTTACTCTTTTATTTATTTATTAGCGGTAAGACCTGTGTGTAAATACGGGTGGTTTCTTAGAAAACCATGCAAAGCACATATTGATAGAAAGTAAAAAAAAATAATTAGTGTAGACTTACAAAATTGATATAAACTGATGGTCAATAGGTTTAGTCAACAGGAATTCCATTAAGTTGATAACCAAACCACTGTTGTCTATCGACTGTTAAAAACCTCTGTTGCTTTCCAACAGACTTTGCTAAAAAATGTCATCCATTATCTCTAACAGAGTTTGCCAGATTGATAGATAGTAAGTATCAGATGTTAGTCAACCCATGTTAAAAAGGTCAGTCAACAGAAATTAAAAAGGTTAGTGAACAGTTGTTAAGAGAATAATGCTATTAACAAAGAATTTAGTACTCTCATTAAAAATGAAACTTGCAAACTTGTTACTACAACGCCAGATATAAACATTTTTCGCAGCATGTGTTCTCGGGATAGGCTTAATGTAGAGTAAGTATCAGATGCTTTCAAAAACTTGTATTGCTTTCCAACAAACATTTCCTAACAAAAGTTCATCCATTATACGCAACAGACGTTGTGTTGATACACTTTATTGTTGATGCACTTTATTGTGGATACGGCTCGTTTCAGTTCGCCAACGTTACAAGTGAAGGTCGGGGTCATGATATCCTCTTCTCTTGACCCGGTATGATGTTAACATATGCGTTCTACGTTTGCAAGTTCTGTTTGAAGGTGTCTCTCTTTGATAAGCCATGAATCTGCATGAAGACTATGAGATATATTTGGACTTGATTAGAGAGAGAAGACAAGAACAATAGCTCACTCAACACTAACTACTTCCATTAACTAGGGGTGTTCAAAACTATCCGTATCCGAAAATCCGATCCGAAATATCCGATATCCGAATCTGAAATATCCGGAAAATCGGATATCCGAATTTTTCGGATTCGGATTCTGATAGTGATTTTTAAAATTTTCGGATATTTCGAATATCCGAAATATCCGAAAATTTATTTTTCATTTTTTTCCGGATATCCGAATATTCGAAAATATCCGAAATATCCGAAAATATCCGAAGTATCCGAAAAATATCCGAAAATATCCGAAAAATATCCGAAATATCCGAAAAATATCCGAAAACTTATATTCGGATATCCGAAACTATCCAAATTATCCATTTCCGAATATGAAAAAATAATCAAAAAATAAAAATTTTAAATAAAAAGTTGGATTTTCGGTTATCCGAATCCGTATCCGAAAATTCGGATATCCGAATTCCGGATATCCGAAATTTCGGATACGGATTCGGATAGCGAAATCTGGTATCCGAAAATTTCGGATATCCGAATTTTCGGATATCCGGTTTTGAACACCCCTACCATTAACTACTTATCTTTAAGTACAACAACCATTAACTAACTATTAACTACCTATCACTATACTAGAAATAACTCGTCCCTCAACTATCCATCATTACATTTCAGACCCCTCACTTATTAATCTCTGACAAATGGATTTTCGGGAACTATCGACTTCTCTTCGACCACGATTTTCAGGTCCCTCACCGCACGCAGTTTCATGAAGTTACATAAACTACATGTACGTCCCCAAACTATGTCAATGTTACAGATTTAACTCAATTTTTATTTTTCTTTCTATACAAGTCCACAGACAGAGCCGGCTATTGGGCCGGCCAAGCCGGGCGACCGCTCAAGGCCCAAATTTTCAAGGGCCCGAAATTTTTTTAAAAGTGTTATATATTATACATACTTTAAACAATTTGCTTCATCACCTACTATAGCTTAATTGGCAAGCACAACATATTTTTTGTTTCTTTTTTTTAGATTTTCAGAATTTTAATTGCAAAAATGTTTGAATTCTGAGAAAAACTAAGGACTGGCTGTTGCTCTATTGGTTCCCTATTGAAACAAATAATGGATGGGATCATGCGAATAAGTTCGATTCTCTGTCTTTCCTTCTAATATATCTTTTTTGGTCTTTTTTCTTAATTTTATAGTGTTGTCTTTCCTTTCCAACATTTTTGTTTTTCTTTTTTTCTTAATTCCACAGTAATTAATTATGAGCTATATAAATATCATGCACATTACTCGTATATCTTTATATCATCATTTTAGTTTTCTATTGTTTTAACTTACCTATAGACACACCTTCATCTAAACGTGAGTTTTATCATAAAACATAGGAGTAAAATATAAGAATGTTATATATGATAATGTAATATTACGACTTTGGTATACTACATTTTACTTATGCTTATAGAAACCTCTCGGGACAGAATATTTATTATTTATATCGAGTACTCGTATCGTATCACACCGAATGAAACCAATATTCAATTAATAACAACTACAGGAGGGGGGGCCCAATTTTTTTGTCTCGCACGAGGCCCAAAAACTTTTTATCATTTTCAGGGACGACCTTGTCCACACACTACATGTGACCTTGAAATCAAACCTTAGTTTATAATCCGAAGTTCATGGTTTTATTGGCATTCCCACATTAACTTTATTTTATTTAGTAATCAGTAATAGTTCATTATATACATGTTTTGATGAAATGTTTTAAAATAAATACATAATAGATGTTTGTGTGACGTTTTTTCATCGAAAATGCTAGCAAACAAGATCCGGAACACACAGAAAGGGACGAACTGAGCCCACGATGAGAAGCAAAGAGTTCAAATCTAATTGGGATCGTGTAAAACCGTCCCAAACCAAAGAAACCAAACAAGGACAAACCATTTTATGTACATTATTGGTTCTAGAGTTTCTAAAAACCGCTTTTAGGTTATCATTTCTTGTAAGATTTGGTTGACCATAAGTAGAATGGAATTATAAATTTTCAGAACTACTTTCTTCATCTTTAATTGATTAAGACGTCCTTTATTTTTACACTAGGTTAGAACCCCGTGTATTACATAGGTTTAATAAATTTAATTATATATACTAAATAAAAAAAACAATATATTTTTATAAACCTCATTTAATACACATGTTGAGTAAATATAATTTTATTCATTAAATAATAAAAAAATTATATCTTTAAGAATCTCGTGTATTGTGCGTGTTGAATAAATGTAACTTTATATACCAAACAATAAAAAAATTATATTTAAAAAAACCATGTGTATTAATGGATGGAAGAAATGTTATATACCAAACAATAAAAAAGTTATATTTAAAAAAAAAAAACCATGTGTATTCACGGGTGGAAGAAATGTAATTTTATATGCAATATAATAAAAAAGCCACGTGTTTATATTTTAAGAGTGGGGATCCAACGAAAAGTGTGTTTTTCCTAGAAAGTCTAGGAAGCGATCTGGGCATCCAATGGGTGTGTTTAATGGTTGAGATCATCTTGGTGACATTTTGGTAATATATGTTTCTTAAAAATATGATTATTTAATTAATCATGGGTAGATATGTCATTTAAGTTGTTTTAAATAGGAAATAATTGTCATTCCATAACCACCCCACATTTCTTGCGATTTTTTTTCTCTCTCTCTCTTCCTTCTATCCTTCGTGAAGAAACACATCAAGAAAACACATCTTATTAATCTGCTTGCTGTTAAAACACAACGTTAAGAAATCCTCCAGCATGGATGGTAAAACACAACGCATGAATCTGCTTGTTGTTAAAACACAACTGTATGAATCTGAATGCTAAAACACAACTGTATGAATTTGCTTGCTGTTAAAACACAACTGTATGAATCTGCTTCCAGCATTACCAGCATGGATGGTATAACAACCCTCGGTAAAACCGACATCCTCATAATAATTTTAACGCCCTAATATATCTTGAAATAGCCCAATGTGTCTTTATATGTACCCCGTATGTGAAAACCGAGCCCCAAAATATATTATATTATATAAAATAAATAAAAACAATAAAAGTTAAGTTGAGGCGGGCCGCATGGACCTCACCTCAACCTAACGCGGGCCGCGCGAGTAGGAGAACCAGACATGGCCAAAACCTCAAGCCCAAGCGGGCCGCGTACATAGTTGGATAAGTGAAGGCGGGCCGCGAGTGTCCTGGTTTGTGGCACAGCCCGGAGAAGCCACGTGTCCAACTCGTGTCGAAGCTATACGCTGACCGGACCAAGCTACGCGTTGACCGCCTGTTGACGCGGGCCGCGTAGACTTGGCCCAAACTCCACGCGGGCCGCGTGGGAGTCCAATTTCAGCAATATAAATAGGAGGCATCGGGCCTTCAGTCTGCTCGCTCAAATCTTTTCTTTCTTTCTTAATTTCTGAGTAGTGTGTACTATACCCGGGTATTATACCCCCTAAAATAGCGAGGTTCTGCTACGATGTAAGTATTATAACCCCTGGAGACGTATTAGATACGCTGCCCGATTGATCTAGGGTTCCGTAACGGCTGTCGTGGTTCTGCCCGACGTAGTCGTTGGAATGCCGTCTCGGGGAGGATATTACTAATGTTAAATTGGGTTATTATACTAACACACGTGCATTTGTGTAAATTATAGATATTCACCAGGAAATCATAAAGGAAAACCCTAAAATAGCAATGTGAGTAATCCTTCTTTTTGTGTAAACCTTTTTGTGAGTAATCTCCTTTTTGTTAACAGTTTTTACAAAACCTTAACCTTTTTACAATGCAATTTAGCAG
Source organism: Helianthus annuus (assembly GCF_002127325.2). Taxonomy (NCBI): domain Eukaryota; kingdom Viridiplantae; phylum Streptophyta; class Magnoliopsida; order Asterales; family Asteraceae; genus Helianthus; species Helianthus annuus. The sequence goes on from NC_035440.2 coordinate 15,248,185, forward strand.
TGATTGAGTCTTTGTAATTCTACAATTACTGCCGGTATGTTGGGGTTTTGTATACAAAATTTGAGTAACGTTACCATTGGACGACGAGTTAGCCAATGTGTAATATGACCCTCAGTCAGACTTGACACTACTGAATGAGTAATTGGATAGATATAAACATTGTAATCGCCCTCAATACTGTTTAAATTGAATTCATTAAATTGAGATTATTCACCAGTATTTTCCACTGACAAAATGTTTTTAAAACGCGTTTCAGGTAACGAAATGTGAAAGCCAATTAGAAGCCAGCTGGACAGCACTGAAGGCTTGGAAAAGTGGCTATAAAAGTTACCTAAATAAAAGAAAGCGTTTTATTTCAATAAAGTGGGATTTATCCCTGTATTTCAGTTTGTAATAAAAACTTGGGTTTTACCCATTTGTTTAATATTATAAAACGAGGTGGTTTACTCTGAATTAAATATTTCCTAACTACGATCCTGATGAAAATTTCCGCTGCCAAATGAAATAATAACGTGATACCACCGCAACTGGCTCACGGCCGCCCGTTCCTGGAAACTAGGGATCGGGGGTTGTGAGAGGAGGTGGTATCAGAGCTATGCCACTGATTCAGCCACAGAAATGTTCCGCTGACATCAAAATTCAAATTGTTAGGAAATAAATTACGGAAATACGTGCATAATTGTAATTACTTGTTATGTGTTATCTGACTATTTGTTAGTTTACAGTACGAGCGACCAAGGACCCTCTGACGCGTATCGTCAATTGTCTGGTTCGCCTAGAAGCGAAGGCACCTCTTCTCAGCCTGCCCTCTCAGGGTATTCTGCTGACACGGAAGAAGGAATCTTTGTATTTAAGGCTCAGTCTGAAGAGCCATTTCCTCAGAAAAAGAGGGGATGGTTCAGTAGGGGAGCACATGAGCGTAGGAAACGTCTGAAAAAGTTACAGGATCAGCGAGTGTTAGCCGCAGCCAAACGAGAAACCGATGCCTATGCCCAGGGCATGCTCAATAGGGGTATAGCAAATATCCGTATTTTAGCAACCACTGCTGCTGACCCAAACCTGGAACAAATGCTTGCACCCCAACCACAATTACCAAATCCTGATCAACCCATGGAAATAGAAAACCCAGAAGAGATACCAAGGGTACCTGCACCCAATCCCCTAGACCCAGATAATTACGACCACTGGTGGAACGAGGTTAGGGATTATGTGCAACAAAACCCAATCCAGGAAAATGTGCCAATGCCAAATCTAGGAGCCTACCCAGGGTTAGATCCTCAAGATCCCTACAATATTACTGATGCATACGTTAGGGAAATCTTAGAAAATCCATACCCTTACCAGGCCCCGTATCAGGCACCCGCACCACAGATTCCAAACCCAATCCTAGAACCTGCACCCCCAATGAGTGCAGAAAATGTCCAGGAACTTAGGACTTTTGGAGAAGAAATTTTAGAAAGCAGTGAGAGAATGAGACAGGTGGGAGAGCGTCTCGTCTGGAAGTATGACGAGCGCAATATGGATTTCTGGATGAATCCATATCAGTGAATGTGACGGTAAAACGGTAGTAGTAATATAATATAATATAATAATATAATAATAATATATGTGTGTATATGTTAGAAAAAAAAAAAACTACGGATGCATACTACTAGTATTGTAGCTTTACATTTCAGTCGGTACTGTAATTTTAAATTTCTGTACTGGTGTGTATTGATGCATAGTATATAAAAAGAGTAAAAGTCGCAATGCTCGACGCTTTTGGTTAAAAAGTGCGTGTTATGTGATTGGCTATATGCAAATGTTATTTGTGATATTAATATTTGGTAAATGTCTAAAATTCAGATGGCCGACGCGGGAAATCAAGAAAATCTGAATAACGATAACCAGAGTAACAATAACGTGGTTAACGAAATTCTGAACAACGATAACAACGGAAACCAAATGGATAATAGTGCCATTCAGCATATTGTGGCACAGGGAATTATAGATGCGATGCCATTTATTATTCAAACTGTTCAAGAAGCGAATAATAAAAGTAAGCATAGCAGTAAGCGACCAACTGAACCAGAAAACAGCGTGAACAATGAACTTGTACTTCAAGCGCCCATTCCCAAAAGAAGAAGAACCATGCCAACTGGTTGTTCTTACAAAGAATTCTGGTCCTGCAAACCAATAGAATTCTCGGGCAATGAAGGACCCATTGCAGCTTTACGCTGGATAGAGAAAACTGAGGCTGTTCTGAAAATAAGCAAGTGTGCTGAAGAAGATAAAATAATGTTTGCCTCAAATCTGTTTAAGAATGCAGCCCTAGAATGGTGGAACACTATTCTCCAAACTAGAGGAAGTGATAGGGTTTATAACATGGAGTGGGAGGAATTTAAGAACATGGTAGAAAGGAAATTCTGCCCTCCCAATGAAAAAGAACAGATAGCAAATAAGTTTCTAAATCTTAGAATGACTGGGGTAGACAGTAAAGGTTACACTACCACATTCTTTGAATATGCTAGGATAGTACCAAGCCTTGCATCACCTGAACCGGTATTAATTTCCCGTTACATCTGGGGATTAATTGGAGAAATTAGACATGTAGTCAAGGCAGCTAGACCTCAAACCATAGAAGAAGCTGTAGAACTAGCCAATACCTTGACAGATGAACTAATCCGTACTAGGGAAGAAGATCAGAGGAGAAATTTATCCCAACGGCTTACCCAAGAATTCCGTTCTAGGAATTTCAACCGTAGGAATGTAGGTTCTACATCTGCGCCTTATTGCAAGTATTGCAAAAGGAAGCATTCTGGAAAATGCCCCATATACTGCAATTTCTGCAAATTCTCAGGTCACAAGGAAGAAGATTGCAGGAGGAAAGCTAATAGCAGGGTCTGCTTCAACTGTGGGGAACCAGGTCATATTAAGACAAACTGCCCAAAATTGACCCCAGCTGCAAACAACAAGAACCCTAAAAATGCTAGAGCATTTGTTTTGACTACAGACGAAGCCAAGATGATCCCAGACGTCATTGCTGGTACGTTTTTAGTTAATGATATTTTTGCTAAAGTATTATTTGACTCTGGTGCAAACCAAAGTTTTATTAATACTTCGTTTTGCAAATTCCTAAATAAATCATTAACTAAACTACCACAAGAATGTCTAGTAGAAACCGCAAATGGAGAAACTGTTAAGATTTCTGAAATCTTGCAGGGAGCAAGAATAGAAATTTTTAATCAAAAATTTATGGCAAACCTTTACCCAATGAATCTGGCTGGATTTGATGTTGTGTTAGGAATGGATTGGTTAATAGCCAATAAAGCCAGTATTTTATGTGATCAAAAGACAATTCAATTAAAGTCACCCAGAGGTGAAAAGATTTCAATTAAAGGAGATAAACCCTTTAGATCCACAAAATTCATCTCTGTGATGAAAACTGCAAGTTGTATAAGAAAAGGATCTATAGTGTATTTGATTTCTATAATCACTAACACTAAAGGAAAAGAATTAAAAGATATTCCAGTAGTATCCCAATTTTCAGATGTCTTTCCAGAAGAATTGCCAGGATTACCGCCAGACAGGGAAGTTGAATTTAGAATCCATCTGCTACCAGGAACAGCACCAATTGCCAAAGCACCTTACCGTTTGGCACCCGCTGAAATGCAAGAATTGAAGAAACAACTGGATGAATTGTTGGAAAAAGGATTCATACAGCCAAGTTCATCGCCATGGGGAGCACCGATATTATTTGTCAAAAAGAAGGACGGATCAATGCGTATGTGCATTGACTACCGTGAATTGAACAAAGTCACGATTAAGAATCGGTACCCATTACCAAGAATCGATGATTTGTTTGATCAACTTCAAGGAGCTCGATTTTTCTCTAAAATCGATTTAAGATCAGGATATCATCAATTAAAGGTACAGGAAGAGGATATTCCTAAAACCGCAGTCAGAACAAGGTACGGTCATTATGAATTTACTGTCATGCCATTTGGGTTAACCAATGCCCCAGCCGCATTTATGGACATGATGAACCGAATATGTAAGCCATATTTGGATAAATTCATAATTGTCTTCATAGATGATATTCTAATTTACTCTAAAAGTAAAGAAGAGCATGCAAAGCACTTGCACTTACTTTTAAGCCTGTTAAGAAAAGAAAAGCTTTATGCTAAGTTTTCAAAGTGTGAGTTTTGGTTAGAACAGGTACAATTTCTCGGACATTTAGTGAATCATGAAGGAATTCATGTAGACCCAGCAAAGATCGAGGCAATTACTAAATGGAAAACTCCTGAGTCACCCACTGAGGTTAGAAGTTTCTTAGGATTGGCCGGTTATTATAGAAGATTTATTCGAGATTTTTCTAGAATAGCCATTCCTTTGACTAAGTTAACCTGTAAATCTGTTAAGTTTGAATGGGGACCAAAACAAGAAGAAGCTTTTAGACTCCTTAAGCAAAGATTAACCCATGCACCTATATTAGCGTTACCAGAAGGAAATGAAGACTTTGTAATTTACTGTGATGCTTCTAAATTAGGTTATGGATGTGTATTGATGCAACGTCAAAAGGTTATAGCTTATGCCTCTAGACAACTTAAGAGTCATGAAGGAAATTATTCAACCCATGATTTGGAATTAGGAGCTATAATTTTTGCCCTTAAGATTTGGAGACATTATCTTTATGGTAGTAAGTTTACCATATTCACAGATCATAAAAGTTTAAGATATGTTTTCGGGCAAAAAGAGTTGAATATGAGACAACGACGCTGGATGGAATTGCTTAGCGATTATGACTGTGATATCCAGTATCATGCAGGAAAAGCTAATGTGGTGGCTGACGCTTTAAGTCGAAAATATTATGAACAGCCAAAAAGGGTACGTTCTCTTAAATTAAATCTGCAAGTAGATTTAAATGAACAAATTAGAAAAGCACAAGATTCAGTAATCAAGGAAGATACTGAAAAATTAAAAGGAATGATTAAGGAATTAGAACAAGGAACGGATGGAATTTGGAGATTCCATAAGAAGAGAGTCTGGATACCTAAATTAGGAAACTTACGTCACCGTATATTAGAAGAAGCCCATAAATCTAAATATACGATGCATCCAGGAAGTGATAAAATGTACCAGGACTTAAGGAAAAATTTCTGGTGGATAGGAATGAAAAAGGATGTAGCAGCATATGTTTCTAAATGTTTAACTTGCTCACAAGTTAAAGCTGAACATCAGAAACCCTCAGGTTTGTTACAGCAATTAGAAATGCCAGTCTGGAAATGGGAATTGGTAACAATGGATTTTGTTACTAAATTACCTAAAACAAGGAAAGGTAATGATACAATCTGGGTGATTGTAGATAGGTTAACCAAATCAGCTCATTTCTTACCAATGAAAGAAACCTTTAGCATGGAACAATTAGCCAAATTGTATGTAAATGAAATCGTTTCTTTACATGGCATTCCTTTATCAATTGTTTCTGATAGGGATAGTCGTTTTACTTCTCACTTTTGGTCAAGTTTTCAAAGAGCAATGGGAACCAGGCTAAACCTAAGCACCGCTTATCATCCTCAAACAGACGGACAAAGTGAAAGAACAATTCAGACGATGGAAGATATGCTTAGAGCTTGTGTAATTGACTTTGGAGGTAATTGGGACGAACACTTACCTTTGATAGAATTTTCTTATAATAACAGTTATCATACAAGTATCAATGCTGCACCATTCGAAGCACTATATGGAAGAAAGTGCAGAACCCCAGTCTGTTGGGCGGAAATTGGAGAAAAGCAACTATCTGGACCCGAGATAGTACAAGAAACAACCGACAAAATTATTCAAGTCAAAGAACGACTGAAAGCCGCACGTGATCGCCAGAAGAGCTACGCTGACAATAGACGCAAACCGTTAGAATTTCAAGTAGGAGATAAAGTATTATTAAAAGTTTCACCCTGGAAAGGAGTGGTAAGATTCATTAAAAGAGGAAAGCTAAGTCCCAGGTATATTGGACCTTTTGAAATCATCAGAAGAATAGGACCTGTAGCCTATCAGCTACGACTGCCAGAGGAAATGGCAGGAATACATGATGTGTTTCATGTATCTAATCTTAAAAAGTGTCTAGCTGACGAATCACTCGTAGTTCCTCTTAAGGATATAGAGGTTAATGAACAACTCAAGTTTGTAGAAAAGCCTCTACAGATTGAAGATAGGAAAATTAAGAACCTCAAGCATAAAAGACTAGTGTTGGTCAAAGTGAAGTGGGACTCCAAAAGAGGACCCGAGTACACGTGGGAACTTGAGTCAGAAATGAAAAAGAAATACCCACACTTGTTCCAGTAGATCTCGAGGACGAGCTCTAAAACAAGGTGGGGAGGATATAACAACCCTCGGTAAAACCGACATCCTCATAATAATTTTAACGCCCTAATATATCTTGAAATAGCCCAATGTGTCTTTATATGTACCCCGTATGTGAAAACCGAGCCCCAAAATATATTATATTATATAAAATAAATAAAAACAATAAAAGTTAAGTTGAGGCGGGCCGCATGGACCTCACCTCAACCTAACGCGGGCCGCGCGAGTAGGAGAACCAGACATGGCCAAAACCTCAAGCCCAAGCGGGCCGCGTACATAGTTGGATAAGTGAAGGCGGGCCGCGAGTGTCCTGGTTTGTGGCACAGCCCGGAGAAGCCACGTGTCCAACTCGTGTCGAAGCTATACGCTGACCGGACCAAGCTACGCGTTGACCGCCTGTTGACGCGGGCCGCGTAGACTTGGCCCAAACTCCACGCGGGCCGCGTGGGAGTCCAATTTCAGCAATATAAATAGGAGGCATCGGGCCTTCAGTCTGCTCGCTCAAATCTTTTCTTTCTTTCTTAATTTCTGAGTAGTGTGTACTATACCCGGGTATTATACCCCCTAAAATAGCGAGGTTCTGCTACGATGTAAGTATTATAACCCCTGGAGACGTATTAGATACGCTGCCCGATTGATCTAGGGTTCCGTAACGGCTGTCGTGGTTCTGCCCGACGTAGTCGTTGGAATGCCGTCTCGGGGAGGATATTACTAATGTTAAATTGGGTTATTATACTAACACACGTGCATTTGTGTAAATTATAGATATTCACCAGGAAATCATAAAGGAAAACCCTAAAATAGCAATGTGAGTAATCCTTCTTTTTGTGTAAACCTTTTTGTGAGTAATCTCCTTTTTGTTAACAGTTTTTACAAAACCTTAACCTTTTTACAATGCAATTTAGCAGTGATTGAGTCTTTGTAATTCTACAATTACTGCCGGTATGTTGGGGTTTTGTATACAAAATTTGAGTAACGTTACCATTGGACGACGAGTTAGCCAATGTGTAATATGACCCTCGGTCAGACTTGACACTACTGAATGAGTAATTGGATAGATATAAACATTGTAATCGCCCTCAATACTGTTTAAATTGAATTCATTAAATTGAGATTATTCACCAGTATTTTCCACTGACAAAATGTTTTTAAAACGCGTTTCAGGTAACGAAATGTGAAAGCCAATTAGAAGCCAGCTGGACAGCACTGAAGGCTTGGAAAAGTGGCTATAAAAGTTACCTAAATAAAAGAAAGCGTTTTATTTCAATAAAGTGGGATTTATCCCTGTATTTCAGTTTGTAATAAAAACTTGGGTTTTACCCATTTGTTTAATATTATAAAACGAGGTGGTTTACTCTGAATTAAATATTTCCTAACTACGATCCTGATGAAAATTTCCGCTGCCAAATGAAATAATAACGTGATACCACCGCAACTGGCTCACGGCCGCCCGTTCCTGGAAACTAGGGATCGGGGGTTGTGACAGATGGTAAAACACAGCGTATGAATCTGTTTGCTGTTAAAACACAACCGTATGAATCTGAATTCTAAAACTGTAAGACCCCTTCCCGTTATTACCGAATATTTTAATATCCGGATGAATTTAGGTCCCATATTTATTTTTATTTTGTTTACAATACATATAACTTATACGTCTGAATTAACTGATAACCCAGACTAAGCGTCATAACGATTTATTACACAAATATTTACATTTACAAATAAAAGCATGCGGAAGCTTCATGGACAATTCTTGTGTTCGGTTCGCGTCTGGACTTGATCTTCATCCGATTTCATGAGGTATTCCTTCACCTGACATGTTACAACCATACAAACGGTTAGTAACTTAAACGTATAAATGAAACCATCGAATCTGGAACGCAAAAATAACAAGTTTAGAAAATTTCATGTCCCTCGCGTCACGCGAGGGATTTTGGTTTAAGGTGTCGCGTGACGCGCCACCTTGCTTTGACCCGGGAAAGTTGACCAACTCCCTCGCGTCACGTGACGGAGTTAAGCTCAGTCTGTCGTGCGACGCGACAGACCTAATTTTCCAGAAAATTATTATAGCTGGCTGCATTTTCATGCTTAAGCCTAAAATTCCCATTTTTTTCATTTTTGAAGCCTTAAAACATATCCGAACCCACCAAAATCATTCGGGATTCGTTTATAACATACTTCCATCATAATCTAACATCCCGATTGCAAATTATTGTTTTCTATCTGTTCCTGATTCCGGTTCTTAAACCAAATTAATTGACCCGATCTAATATTAGACTCTTAGTCAAATTCCAAAATTTTGTCATTTTACCCTTATGGGTGATTTATCTATTCTTAACGCCCGTGGGCGTTATTACTTGTTTAAATCCTTTATTTTAAACCCATAAGTATGTCTAAAATCATTTAAGCCCTTACGGGTATGGTTTTTACCATTTACTTTATTTTATTCATTTTAGCCATTTCTACGCACCATAGACGCGTATTAGGTTTAGTTAACAAATAACCTACCGATTTGATAACCAAGCATTATGTGGGTTATTTTCCCCAAATTCTTCTTGGCTCAAAGGCCGCCCACTAATTATGGTGTAACACCCTTACCGATATTTAACGTAATTCTTATAAATTAAGAACTAAAAATGTGTATTAATGATCACACATACTAATCATAATACGGGTTTATTTAAACTTTACTTAGCATTAAAACAATACAACAAAATGTGGTTGAATTCGTCGTTCGAAACGACAACATAATAATGTGCAGAAGCTTGAACTTGATCGTGTTCGGTTCTTCGTTGAGCTTGATCATCCCCCGGTATTGTATATAATACCTACAATTCATAAAACATGAATTGAATTAGTCGTACGTAGCTTAGAACGTGTTTAAACGAGTTCACGAGGCAAAATAATTGAAAAAAAACAACTTTTTTTAAAAACTGACTCTGTCATGCCACGCGAAGAACCACATGCTCCTTCGCGTGGCGCGAAGGTGACCATTTTCCAGCAGGTTTGCATCTGGGACCTGCATATTCCCAGCACGTCCAGTTTTTACGGAAACGGCCATAACTTCTTCGTTATTGATCCGTTTTACCCCATTCTTTATCCTATGCGTCCGTAATTTAATTATCCATCTTATGGAGTTAAAATCCAACATCCGTCATAATAAATTTTGAGACTTCTAAGCCTTCGACTCATTACCTTTTTACCGAATTTTAACCCGTTTATGCATTTTATCAAACAAACGTATTTGTTTGATCATTATATCACATACACTTCCTCAAATTAATGTTATCTACCATTTTAGGTTCTAATCACAGGTTCATTACACAATTTAAACCCGTGTTCGCTCGTATGCTTATTTTGACCCGATAAGGGTAATTAAGCCTATTTTAAACATGAATCTCTTTCACTCACGTCAAGCATTATACCACCACATTTCTTGTCAAATAATCTTTCTTCACAACTATATTTGTGTTGTACTAAGTGTGGAAATTCCTAAACTCCGAGTTTTACCCCTCGAATCATTATTTTACGGCAAAGACTATTATAGAGTCAATGACTAAGGATTCACATCTTTCGCTTTTGTATACTCATTCTAAGTGTTTAATTATGCATACTACTCTTTTCCGAACCACCCTTATGGGTCGTTCGCTCGATTTAGCTTACAAGGGCATTTTGGTCCATTTAGTCCTTTAATTGATACAGGGGACTTTTAAAAGCATTTTTGACCCAAAAGCCTTGTTTTAAACTATGCATTTGATTGGAAAAGTCATTATGTTTTCAAAACACAACGATTATCATATGAATCATTCGGTTTGCTTAGTAAAGAAACCAAATGTCTTTATGACTGCATTTAACTATCAAGGAGCCTCTAATTCCTATTGAGTAGTTAATCTATATTGCATGTACCTGGCTCGGATCAATATATATATTGACCCGTTTCGATACCTTGCCTTAGTACCCGCTAAGTAATAGCGATGTAAGTATCCATATGATATTTATTCCTGAAATCATACAACTCGACAAGCCATTAGTCGATATTGTCAAAAGGTGATATTTTCACCCTTTTGACCCGTTTGTTTTAGTTGACCGATTATATTGGCGAGATGAAGCTTATTGCCATCTCGCCTACACGACCCGCTCCAGTTTACATTACGCGGTCATTTTAATTATAAATCACTTCTTAACACTTTTTGGCTTATCAAGGCTTTCGAAATAAAGTATTTTTCAAAACCAACAGTTATTGTCAACGAGTGACCAAATTACAATTTTACCCTTATTGGTTATTATGATTTACCTTATATGGTAACCCTTAAAAGTACATGTTTCATTCGTCATAATATGATTGAATTACCGATTTACTCATTTTTATCCATCACTATGGTTTCTCATCATATTTGATTATCTTGTTCCGTACGACTACACGCCGGAACACCATATCTCAATTAGGTATTTGTCTTTTTCGTAATTAACACGACAAAAGGATATTCTAAATATATGACTAGTGTAAGATATACTTACCTTGCATCCGAATTATGCTTTTCTTTTCCTTCTTGCTCTGTTTGACCCGCTTCATTCACAAGCTTCCACCTAGCTTGTTAAGCGCCAAACTATTATCATATTTCGTAAGATGGTTAGTTTAGTCGTTGTCGATCATGACTATTCCACCCTACATATTTTCCATCAAAATTATCATTCGATCTTATTAATGGTGGGTTTGACTTTTAAAAGGTCAAACGCCTATTAGTATATAAAACGCACATTCAAGTTTGTCAACTATTTTAGGCATTTCTCAATTATCCGGTAGGCGTTATCTCTTGGCCACCGTTTTAACCAAAGTTCCAACCAAATTTATTATATTTCCAACACAATAAACTAGTTCAAGCAATTATCTTGACTCGTTTATTCATTTATTTTTGTAAGAACTAAGGGTTCCTCATACACGAGTGAAACCCGTTTCATCATATCACTAGCATTTATCTCAACACTTAATGTAATCAAGTTCTACTTATCAATTGGTAGACAATATGATTTCAAACACCTAGTTCCATGAACATATTTACCAAATTTCATCTTAACATTCAAAACTCATTTCAAGTCATTTATGATCATGTACCCAAATTCATGATTTAATCAAACACCTTCTTAACATCATGCATGCATGATGATTCTAAACCTAGTTAAACCATCAATTCATCATAACATTAAAACCCACTTATTTAAGTGTGGTAATTCATCTAAGTATTCAAATCATAGCAATATATGCAGAATTTTCACTTAGGGTTTTGCTCCTAAGCAAGTATACATTTCTAATCTAGCCATAACTTCTACAATTCATACCTAAATCGCATCTTGTAAAGTTAATCGACTTTTCACAACTTCATGAATGTCAAAAGTTCGACATACCTTTCGATCCCCTTGACTTGGTGATCGTTTATGTATATTCCAATCCGAATTTGGCCTTCGTTTGATCCTCCAATTTGAAGGTTTTGTTGAGTTAGGGTTTCACCCCTTTCTCCCTGCTCCTCCTGTCGATCGAACACACCTCTGTGTGTTTTTATTTCTTTTTTTTTTTATATATATATAAGTGTTTTAATTAAAACACTTTTCTAACTACCCACCTTTAGCCCCTCATGATTTGGTTTGTTACAAGTAGGCCTTAACCTCTTTATTTCTAGAAATATTTTCCTTTAATTAACTAGGTTAATTACTCCTAGTTAACTTAGTGGGTTCCGGGAGATTACCACCCGTTTGGTTTTTAAGTCTCGTTAGCTCGGGTCTCTTATAAACGTTATCTCATTAAACCCTTTTATTCTCTTTTTATTCGGAATTAGGTTTATTTATTTACATTCTAATATTTACCACGTTAATTTTTACCACTAACGGTGTTTCACCCGTTATCACTATTAACGTGGTTTGATTACCAAACCCATTTTTTTGGGGTGTTACATATGGACTTACCGGATAGCGTTGACCTATTACAATACCTCGCAAATTTTGTTCAATCTTATCATGGCAGTACATGACCTTCCAAATAATTTTACCTGTGTGTAAAACTTAACCAAACAAACATTAAATTTTTTCCGGGTTCTAATGGCGACACATCACCACTTGACCCATTTAACTTTTTGAATCTTAATACTTGACTTACAAGTATTAAGTGTCAGGCTCAAATGGTAATAAATTCATCACTTGACTCGTTTTTCCCATCAATCATAATACTTAGCATTCTAGTATTAGGCACCGGATTCGAATGATAACAAAATCATCACTTGACCCGTTTGATAACTTTTTCACACTTACTTAATATTTATTAAGTATACAGACCTTTACTAGCTTTCTCGCATAACATATTATGTTTAGGCGTCTCTTACCATACTTAGCAATTTCCCTTTTCTTACACGATTTCAACCCATCTTGGGTTAAATCTCATATTCCCACATTACCCTTTTGTAGGTAATTTACCAATTTAATTCTAATATCTTTAGTGATTTAACCATCTACATAATTACACGGATTTTAAATCACAAATGGTCTTACTAAAGTAAGCCACTTACCTTTTCCTCTTTTAAACACTCCTTGACCCGTTAGCTTGTTTGACCCGTTCCTTCCAAGCTTCCACCTAGCTTGACAAGATCAAACTTTACACAATACTCATAAGATTAGTTAAGTTAGCCATTTCATAATGACTACAATATCTCATGAGTTTATACACACCAATTCATCAAAACTTTAACTTTAGGTCAACTTGACTTTTAAAGGTCAAGCAATACTTTAGTATGTACATGTGCAATAATATAGAACATGCTTAGCATACAAATTCATAATACACCCACATTAGATGATTACGTCATTTTATACAATTGTTACAAAACAGGCCTATAACCTATTTTGATTCAAACATAAAACTAGAATTTCTAACTTCCACATTCTTTTAAGCATTTTCACAAACACTTGGTGGGCATCATTTTTCTAAGTCTAATTTCATAGCTAAAGCACCTAAACACTTAGCCATTTTATTATGTTTCAACATCCCAACATATAAACTAGCACTAGCTTATCAACTACACATTCAATCATGCATAGACATCATTCTAACCAACATTTAAATGTGGGTTTCACCTAAGGGTCAAAACCCACTTTTCACATTCATGATCATCTATCTATGAATCATTCAATTTGCACAGTTAAACATCGATTTTACACAAAGGAGGTTCCTTATCACAAATGTGACCCTTATAAACCTTCAATTTCTATGAAACAACTAAAACCCGTTTGTTTCACCTTTCACATAACTTAGAAACTTCAATAAAAATGGAAATCAAGGGTTACCTCTTGGTTTATTGTACCCTAGATGACAAATTCCAGCTTCATGCACGAATTTAGGGCTTCAATTCCATGGATTTGAGCTTCTCCTTGTGGATTATGGTTGGAGTCTCCTTGAGAGCTCCTATATGTCGACACACACCTCATATGTGTGTTGACCAACCCTTTTCTCCACTTTATACCCACTAGTTTAGCCTCTATACAAGTTCAGCCCCTCACTTTTAAATCAATTATTTAACTTAGTTAACATAAAAACCAAACCTTGTTAAGTTTTTTATTGTATTTCTTTTTTTTCAGTTCTCTAACTTTATTAACGGGTTAGTTATTTACAGAATACAACTCCCCCATTTTATCATCTAGACCCGTTTTATTAGTAAATAAAACTTTCATTTAATAATTAACCCGTTTCTTTACTCGTATAACGCTTAAAGGCGTAATTACACGAAAGAGATTTTCGGGGTGTTACAACTCTACCCTTCTTAAAGAGGTTTCGCCCTTTATTATGCATTTCTTTGTGTTAAGGCAACAAATTCGATTCTCTTTTTTTTTCAGTTGAACACTGCTCAATCTTAATTCTTTCATTTTAAGCTACATATAGATAGTTTTCTAAGTCCAGGGTTTGCGACCTCATCTAATCGGGGTTTAAATTTTATTTTCCTTCTGAAGAGCTTCTTATTTACCACCTAACCCAAGTCACCCGACTCTTTTATTTATTTAGATATTGTCTTATTGAATAACGTCTAATCCCACATCCCTATAGGATTATCTTTCTACTTATCTTCTCGGAGGTGGTTTGATACTAAAGATCATTTCCCAACCGATTGACCTATCTAAGGTCTGTTTCTGGTCCTACGACCCATTTTCTGTTTGTTAACATCCCGAAGGACATAGGGATCCGTAGATTGTTCTTGCACTTTTCTAATGGGCGTTTATCCCTCCTTACTATTTTTTTGTTACATACATATGCCCACTCACATATGTATACCTATTTACGCTTTCTTTTTGTTAGCACTTAAGCGTATTTCGGCCCTATAGATCATACTTGGTTTACAATCATGGCCATACCTTCGTTTCTATGACCCTCAGCCATTTATACGTCAGTTTTACACACCAGTTCATCCATTATGGGCCAATGATCTATGAAGGTGCAATTCCTTTAATCCTTCTTAACGTGCCCTTTTAGACTACGTTTGCTATCTTTTTCTTTTATACCGAGCATAGTTCGTTGCTATGACCATTTTTTATCGTGAGATTTACCTCTCGTTCTCAGGGTCCCCTATGAACCCTTTCTTTCAATTCAACACCAATTCATTACTTTTACTTAACATGTTACTTATTAATTTAAAAAAAGATGTTTTTTTAAAGTTTTGCACCTATTAGTGTCAAAACTTGTTTCTTTTAAGGAAAACACTATTTTCCAATTCTCCGCTAATTCTTTACATTCGTTAAAATGTCGTTGCTAACTATAAATATGCTTTAGTTCAACATTTTTTTAACTTGTGTCAATTCCTTACATCAAGAAATTGACAACCAAACATTTTATCTTTACCCATTCAAATTTACGCGGGGAATCGTACCCGTTTCCCACGCCTTATGTAGGATGGTTTTGTGACCCGAACGAGTCGTTCAGAGGCTTTCTCCTTGGTTTCAGGTGCGGAATAACAAGAAACTAAGGTAGAAATAGCACGCAGATCACTTTAACTACTTGTTTTACTGATTTGACGCTGATTACACTTCAAATCTCGCACCGGCAACACTTCGGCACGATTTCTACAACTCTTCTAACTGTTACAACTGGGATCGCTCATCAGGCTATATATAGAGATCTGGAACCGCTTATTGGACAGGCCCAATAAGCGGTCCATACACATGACACATAAGCGGTCCAGTATGATTGTCACTCGAGCGGTCCATAGCTATTGACACATGAGCGGTCCAACAATATGTCGCTCGAGCGGTTCAAGCTAGTTGCTATTCGAGCGGACCAGCCTACTTGCCGTTCAAGCGGTCCAGCATATGACCGTTCGAGCGGTCCAAACCCTAATGGTCCAAATGAGCGATTCAACCATCTAAACCTATACAATTCTCACAATTTCTCGTATTTCGTACATTTTACAATCAATCCTATTCTAAGACTCGAACGAAGATGTAGTCGACAGACAACTGCACCAACAGACTCTGTCACACCCCCAAAATCCACCTGCGGAGTATCACCGCTTGGGAGCGTGACTGACCAGGATCAAGCCACCAATCATATAGAACATTGTATAAAGTATAAGTAATTGCAATATAAACCAAACCCAAATCCATATGAAAGGTGTTTCCAAAACATAATTAAGATATCATTGTTTAGCGGAAGCGTATAATCAAAACCCATCGTAACATAGTATCAAATGCTATAAGTGTTTAAAGAAACAATCACGATCCAAGCCCACAACGACCCGCTCCTCCATGTGCAAGCTCCATATACCTAACGACCTGCAAGGCATGTAACAGAGGATCAACAACTAGTTGAGCGAGTTCACAGAAAGTAAATGCGTAATAGTAAGTTCGTTTGTAACAGGTGGCTCTACTGGGCCGTTAGTATATTCTACTGGTGGGAGTTTCCCACGTTGTATAACCACTAGACTACTCGTAACCATAAGTATCCTACACAACCGAGGATAGTAATAAGCATGAGTATCCTTCACATCCGAGGATAGTAGTAAGTATAGGTATCCTTCACATCCGAGGATAGTAATAAGTATAGGTATCCTTCACATCCGAGGATAGTAATAAGTATAGGTATCCTTCACAACCGAGGATAGTAGTAAGTATAAGTATAGGTATCCTTCACAACCGAGGATAGTAGCAAGTATAGGTCTACGTAGAGAGTAAGTATGCGTCCTGCACAACCGAGGACAGTGAATAGCATAAATAGGTGTCCTGCACATCCGAGGACAGTGTATGGTAGTCTAGTAACAGTGTATCTAGTCAATCTCAATCCTTTAATCCCATTCCCAAGCCCTTGGGAATCCCATGCCTTAGTAAGGGTGTGAACTCACCTTGGTTTGCTCGGTATGCTAGGTTATGCACTCACAAATAATTAATCAAGTCCTATTGTATGCACGTATAACAAATCAGTTCATGTTCGAAATGATACGCATGTAATCTAATGTCATATAGTGCTTGACAGCCAATATCATGTATCAATCATGTATCACGTAACACTTAACCCATTCATACAATTCACGTAATTCATACGAACATTTACAGGATCATGCACCTCTCAAAAACTCAGACAAGTATGGGGGGGGGGGTCTCCCCTGTTCAAAACTTGTATAGCACATGTAATCATCATACAACCTCGGACATACATGAAGCACACAAGCTCGGTCACATTAACTTAATATACTCGGACCATTTTATTTTCATCAAACAAACTCGGCCCAATACTTAACATAATAAACTCTGTCCAATTAAATATCATTAAACTCGGACCTTTTAATAATCACTAAACTCGGCCCATTCATATATCATTAAACTCGGACTATGTTAAGTTTATTAAACTCGGACACATTACAATCCATTAAACTCGGACTCAACAATTCAATAAACTCGGTCCACTTTACAATTCAATAAGCTCGGCCCAACAACTTTAAACTCGGTCCACATTGAATTTATTAACTCGGACCATTGCAACTATATATATTCGGACCATATACATGAAATTAAAGTCGGATCATATTGAACTCATTATGGTCGGACCATGCTGAACTCATTAAGGTCGGACCATTTGGTTTCTTATACTCGGACAAGGGGTTCTAAGCTTAAACTCGGACCACCTAATCATCAAGTAACTCGGACATGAGAGATTCCTCTCATTAAATTCGGACATGCTAGTGTGATTAAACTCGGGCAAGGTTAAACCCCCACATACTCGGACCTTCATATTCTAAATAAACTCAGATAGGAAACATGATATTAAACTCGGTTCATACATTCATCACATAAACTCAGACTATCAATTCATGGTTACAAACTCAGACAACATATGCATATGAAATTCGGATCAAACACCAATCGTGAAACTCAGACAGTAATCAAATCATACATCCCTAAACTCAATGTAACAGTTACGTTCTCTTGTTCATACGTTCTGGAAAACTAATTTCATGGCATTGCAATCATCAAATCAATATCCAACCATTCTATCATTCACAGGCAATCGATTAAACCATCATTCAATATCATTATCATCATAATCCGAATCAAGTCAAGAATCGCAGAATGTTATATGAAGAACTAGGGTTTCATGAACACCTAATCATGAATCAAGAATTGATAATAATCAAGCAATCGATTAGGGTTTACAAGTATTACAATGATCAATAAACAATTAATCACAAACAACAATTAAACAATTACCTTGAATGATTCTAGAGAAACAATGATGGTGGTGATGATTGTTAGAGAGCCAAAGGAAATGAAGGTACGTGCTTGGATTCTTGTGAGAGGTTTAGTGAGTGATTTAGGGTTAAGTATGATTTAGGTTTCACTAATAACTCTTTACACCCTTTATAATCATATTTTACAATAGTGCACCATCTCAATTAATTTCACAGTTTCACCACTCAGTTTATGCATTAGACAAGTCTTTCACAAATAACACATAACCAAGCACATTCACGCAACACATTTCTTTGTATCAAAACGTTAGAGTTCCATAACGAATTAAATTTGAAAATAAATCACTAAACGAACAATGAACGTGCAATAAATGCGAAATAGAAATCTTGGAAATTCGAGTTGTCACATTATCCCCAACTTAAAAGAAATTTCGTCCCGAAATTTGGTACGCACTCACTGAGGAAGCTAGGTAAGTTACATCGTTCACTGGTTTTCCTGGGGTGTCACATCATCCCCCCGTTGATTTGGAATTTCGTCCCGAAATTCAGTAGTAGTAGCTTCAGCCTCAGTAGTGGATGCATTGGTTCCGAATAACTGGGGGTACTTTTCTTTCATTTGGTCTTCGCGTTCCCAGGTGTACTCTGGGCCACGTCGGGAGTTCCAACGAACTCGAACAAGAGGGATTCTCTTGTGTTTGAGGACCTTCACATCCCGGTCCGTGATTTCCACTGGCTCCTTGACGAACTGCAACCGCTCGTCGATAGTGAGTTCCTTAAAAGGAACTATGAGGGTCTCATCTGACAGGCACTTCTTCAGATTCGACACGTGAAATACATTGTGAACTGCACCGAGTTCAGGTGGTAGATTCAGTCTGTAGGCTACAGGGCCTATTCTTTCCGTGATTTCGAACGGTCCAACATACCGCGGATTGAGTTTGCCTCGTTTACCAAATCGAACTACACCCTTCCAGGGTGAGACTTTTAATAAAACCCGGTCCCCGACCTGAAATTCCAAAGGTTTGCTACGCTTGTCCGCGTAGGCTTTCTGACGGTCGCGTGCTGCCGCCACGCGTTGTCGTATCTGTGCAATCTTTTATGTGGCGTCCACTACAATCTCTGGACCCGTAATCTGACTATCCCCCACCTCTGCCCAACAGAGAGGTGACCGACATTTACGTCCGTACAATGCCTCGAATGGAGCGGCTTGAATGCTGGTGTGGTAACTGTTATTGTACACATGCTCGAAGCATGTCGTCAAGAGTTTGGATCGTTCGCTCAGACTGCCCATCTGTCTGAGGATGATATACTGTGCTCATGTCTAATCGTGAGCCGAAAGATTTGTGCCTCGCTTGCCATAGCTCTGACGTGAATCGTGCATCCCGATCCGAAATGATGGAGGTGGGCACCCCGTGCCTCGAAACAACTTCTTCAAGATAGATGTCTGCGAGTGTGGAGAACTTATCCGTTTCCGTTATAGCCAGGAAGTGTGCAGACTTGGTGAGTCGATCCACGATTTCTCCATATTGTATCGTTCCCATGCTGAGATCTAGGTAGGCCTGTAACGAAATCCATGGAAATTTATTTCCATTTCCATTGAGGTATTCTGAGTTGCTGAAGTAGGTCTGATCTGTCTTGACTCTCACACAAGTCAAACATTTGCCGACGTAAGTTGCAATGCGGGCCTTCATGCTAGGCCACCAGTATGTAGTTCTAATGTCGTGGTACATTTTATCTGCCCCCTGGGTGTACCGAGTAGCGAGACTTGTGCGCTCCGTCCATCACAAACTCTCGTAGACCGCCATAAAGTGGGACCCAAATACGCCCCGTTACGTAGTAGGCGCCGTCTTCCCTTTGTTCTAACCGTTGCCTTGAACCGCGTAAAGCTTCATCCTTTACGTTTTCTGGTTTCAATGCTCCCACCCGCGCATCTCATATTTGTGCAGGAAGATCAGACTGAATGGTGAGCTGTAAGGCTCGTACACGCCTAGATAAAGTGTCTTTCCGACTGAGAACGTCAGCCACAACATTGGCTTTGCCTGGATGATACTTGATTGCGCATTCGTAATCATTAAGTAACTCGACCCATCGCCGTTGACGCATAATCAATTCCTTCTGCTTGAAGATATGCTCGAGACTCCTGTGATCGGTGTAAATTGTGCACCTGGTACCGTACAGGTAGTGTCGCCATATCTTAAGCGCGTAAACAACAGCTCCCAGCTCTAAATCGTGCGTCGAGTAGTTCCGTTCATGAACTTTGAGTTGACGAGAAGCGCAGGCAATAACTTTATCCCGCTGCATCAATACACAACCAAGACCCTGTATCGATGCGTCACAATAAACCACGAAGTCGTCCGTGCCCTCGGGCAGTGAGAGGATAGGTGCGCTGCATAGTCTATCCTTCAGGTACTGAAAAGTAGTTTCCTACGTATTACCCCATCTGTATACAACACCTTTCCGTGTCAGCATAGTGAGCGGCTGCGCGATCTTGGAGAAGTCCTTGATAAACGGCCTGTAGTATCCTGCCAAACCCAAGGATTTGGCGTATTTCCGTTGGTGTACGCGGTGCTGGCTAATTCCTGATCGAATCTACCTTGGATGGATCGACATGGATCCCATCCCTGTTCACCACATGGCCTAAGAAGTGGACTTCATGAAGCCAGAAGTCGCATTTTGAAAAATTTGCGTACAGTTGCTCCTTTCGAAGAAGTTCCAAGATAAGACGTAAGTGATGCTCGTGCTCCTCCTGACTCTTGGAGTAGATCAGAATGTCGTCGATGAAGACAACGACGAACTTGTCAAGATAGGGTTTGCACACCCTGTTCATAAGGTCCATAAATACGGCAGATGCACTCAATAATATCAAACCATCCATCATATCAAACATAAAGTATAGTAGTCAAAATAATTCGTAAAACCCAATACAATTGATGTTCAAACCAAACTTTGTTTGAGTAGCGGAAACATAATAATGAAAACCCAAGATAAGTTATAAGTTCAAATATCGTTCATTGCGTCTCCTCGTCCTAACACGAAAGCTTGACCTCTTGCCTCGTTGCCATTGTTGTTGTTTCCCCCGTTGTTGTTGTTGTTCCCGTTGCCCTGGTTGTTGTTATGGTTGTTGTTGTTGTGGTTCCTGTTCAGCTGAGGGCAGTGCCTTTTGAAGTGACCCTCTGCACCACAATGAAAACACCCTTTGTTGCCCTGCTGCTGATTCTGCTGTGCTTGAGACTGCTGCTGATTCTGGTTCGCAGGTCGAGGGCTTCTACAATCTTTGGCCTCGTGACCCATCTTGAGGCATCTTTGACAGCGACCCTTATTACACTGGCCACTGTGGTGCTTGTTGCAGGTGTTACACTTCGGGAGGTTTCCTCGATATCCCCCCTGTCTGTGGCTGCCTGAGGAGTGTTGAGTGGGACTCTGGTAACTGTCTGTCTTTCGTTACTGAGCTTGTGACTGCACTGAAGCCGATCCCTTGCTAGAATCCCCATCCCATTTTCTCTTACTTTCACTGGGAGTAGCAAGTGTAGTAGAAGCAGTAGCGGTAGCAGTAGCGCTGAAACGCTTTGGCAGTCTGTTCTGATCCACTGCCTGGTCTGTGATGCGGTGAGCGAGGCGCTGAATAGCCTGAATGTTGTCGAGATTAGCCGATGTTACGTGGCTCTGGATTTCTGGCACCAAACCCTTGAGATACAACTCAATACGCTTGTATGGAGGGTCTACCATGGTTGGACACAGCACAGCCAACTCGTTCGACCTCTTAGTGTAAGCCTCGATTTCTGACCCAGTCATCTTCAAATGATAAAACTCATCCTCCAGCTTGTGGATGTCTTCCCGTGTACAATATTCCCTTTTGATCAGTTCCTTGAAGTCATTCCAAGGGGTGGCGTTAGCAGCTGCCAACCCTAGGATCTGCACTTGCGCGTTCCACCAAGTTAACGCGATCCCTTCCAAAGTACCAGTGGCAAACTTAACCATGCGTGCCTTAGGGCACTCACACATCTCGAACACAGACTCGAGTTTTTCAAACCAGTGGAGGAGTCCAACCGCTCCTTCAGTGCCACTAAATGTGCTAGGACGACAATCCATAAAATTCTTGAAAGTGCAGACAGGCTGCTGCGCGTGTTGACCTATTGTGTACGTATAGGACAAGGTTAAATACGAGAGTTAATGTAGGATCTAAAGATCCTAGTGTGTCTATACTGCAGGGTATACTACCTGCTTGAGCAGCTGCAAGTGCCGCAGCAACTTGAGCTTGAACGAGAGCCTCTAGCTGGGCTTGAGTCATGTTAATTCGTCCGGCCATTGATCTTCACATCAAAGGCAACATAAGTGAGAATGGTTCGCGAATAGTGCGATGACAGAAGAGTGTAAGCACGTAAGTGTTCTTAAACAATAACAAGTAGTGAGCAAAGTAGCGTAAGCATACTACGAGCAAAGTTCTATGCAATTTCTAGCATGTAGGCAATAAACATAAACCTTATTACCTAGGATGTTGAGTCTTGCACGTGGAGCGAAGCGTCGTTGTGGATCGTTGAGAGCACTGTTCTGGTTATAGTCTGGTTTTAATAAAAAACGTTTTCCCCCATATTAAAACCAAGTTCTCTATAACCAATGGCTCTGATACCAATCTGTCACACCCCCAAAATCCACCTGCGGAGTATCACCGCTTGGGAGCGTGACTGACCAGGATCAAGCCACCAATCATATAGAACATTGTATAAAGTATAAGTAATTGCAATATAAACCAAACCCAAATCCATATGAAAGGTGTTTCCAAAACATAATTAAGATATCATTGTTTAGCGGAAGCGTATAATCAAAACCCATCGTAACATAGTATCAAATGCTATAAGTGTTTAAAGAAACAATCACGATCCAAGCCCACAACGACCCGCTCCTCCATGTGCAAGCTCCATATACCTAACGACCTGCAAGGCATGTAACAGAGGATCAACAACTAGTTGAGCGAGTTCACAGAAAGTAAATGCGTAATAGTAAGTTCGTTTGTAACAGGTGGCTCTACTGGGCCGTTAGTATATTCTACTGGTGGGAGTTTCCCACGTTGTATAACCACTAGACTACTCGTAACCATAAGTATCCTACACAACCGAGGATAGTAATAAGCATGAGTATCCTTCACATCCGAGGATAGTAGTAAGTATAGGTATCCTTCACATCCGAGGATAGTAATAAGTATAGGTATCCTTCACATCCGAGGATAGTAATAAGTATAGGTATCCTTCACAACCGAGGATAGTAGTAAGTATAAGTATAGGTATCCTTCACAACCGAGGATAGTAGCAAGTATAGGTCTACGTAGAGAGTAAGTATGCGTCCTGCACAACCGAGGACAGTGAATAGCATAAATAGGTGTCCTGCACATCCGAGGACAGTGTATGGTAGTCTAGTAACAGTGTATCTAGTCAATCTCAATCCTTTAATCCCATTCCCAAGCCCTTGGGAATCCCATGCCTTAGTAAGGGTGTGAACTCACCTTGGTTTGCTCGGTATGCTAGGTTATGCACTCACAAATAATTAATCAAGTCCTATTGTATGCACGTATAACAAATCAGTTCATGTTCGAAATGATACGCATGTAATCTAATGTCATATAGTGCTTGATAGCCAATATCATGTATCAATCATGTATCACGTAACACTTAACCCATTCATACAATTCACGTAATTCATACGAACATTTACAGGATCATGCACCTCTCAAAAACTCAGACAAGTATGGGGGGGGGGGTCTCCCCTGTTCAAAACTTGTATAGCACATGTAATCATCATACAACCTCGGACATACATGAAGCACACAAGCTCGGTCACATTAACTTAATATACTCGGACCATTTTATTTTCATCAAACAAACTCGGCCCAATACTTAACATAATAAACTCTGTCCAATTAAATATCATTAAACTCGGACCTTTTAATAATCACTAAACTCGGCCCATTCATATATCATTAAACTCGGACTATGTTAAGTTTATTAAACTCGGACACATTACAATCCATTAAACTCGGACTCAACAATTCAATAAACTCGGTCCACTTTACAATTCAATAAGCTCGGCCCAACAACTTTAAACTCGGTCCACATTGAATTTATTAACTCGGACCATTGCAACTATATATATTCGGACCATATACATGAAATTAAAGTCGGATCATATTGAACTCATTATGGTCGGACCATGCTGAACTCATTAAGGTCGGACCATTTGGTTTCTTATACTCGGACAAGGGGTTCTAAGCTTAAACTCGGACCACCTAATCATCAAGTAACTCGGACATGAGAGATTCCTCTCATTAAATTCGGACATGCTAGTGTGATTAAACTCGGGCAAGGTTAAACCCCCACATACTCGGACCTTCATATTCTAAATAAACTCAGATAGGAAACATGATATTAAACTCGGTTCATACATTCATCACATAAACTCAGACTATCAATTCATGGTTACAAACTCAGACAACATATGCATATGAAATTCGGATCAAACACCAATCGTGAAACTCAGACAGTAATCAAATCATACATCCCTAAACTCAATGTAACAGTTACGTTCTCTTGTTCATACGTTCTGGAAAACTAATTTCATGGCATTGCAATCATCAAATCAATATCCAACCATTCTATCATTCACAGGCAATCGATTAAACCATCATTCAATATCATTATCATCATAATCCGAATCAAGTCAAGAATCGCAGAATGTTATATGAAGAACTAGGGTTTCATGAACACCTAATCATGAATCAAGAATTGATAATAATCAAGCAATCGATTAGGGTTTACAAGTATTACAATGATCAATAAACAATTAATCACAAACAACAATTAAACAATTACCTTGAATGATTCTAGAGAAACAATGATGGTGGTGATGATTGTTAGAGAGCCAAAGGAAATGAAGGTACGTGCTTGGATTCTTGTGAGAGGTTTAGTGAGTGATTTAGGGTTAAGTATGATTTAGGTTTCACTAATAACTCTTTACACCCTTTATAATCATATTTTACAATAGTGCACCATCTCAATTAATTTCACAGTTTCACCACTCAGTTTATGCATTAGACAAGTCTTTCACAAATAACACATAACCAAGCACATTCACGCAACACATTTCTTTGTATCAAAACGTTAGAGTTCCATAACGAATTAAATTTGAAAATAAATCACTAAACGAACAATGAACGTGCAATAAATGCGAAATAGAAATCTTGGAAATTCGAGTTGTCACATTATCCCCAACTTAAAAGAAATTTCGTCCCGAAATTTGGTACGCACTCACTGAGGAAGCTAGGTAAGTTACATCGTTCACTGGTTTTCCTGGGGTGTCACATCATCCCCCCGTTGATTTGGAATTTCGTCCCGAAATTCAGTAGTAGTAGCTTCAGCCTCAGTAGTGGATGCATTGGTTCCGAATAACTGGGGGTACTTTTCTTTCATTTGGTCTTCGCGTTCCCAGGTGTACTCTGGGCCACGTCGGGAGTTCCAACGAACTCGAACAAGAGGGATTCTCTTGTGTTTGAGGACCTTCACATCCCGGTCCGTGATTTCCACTGGCTCCTTGACGAACTGCAACCGCTCGTCGATAGTGAGTTCCTTAAAAGGAACTATGAGGGTCTCATCTGACAGGCACTTCTTCAGATTCGACACGTGAAATACATTGTGAACTGCACCGAGTTCAGGTGGTAGATTCAGTCTGTAGGCTACAGGGCCTATTCTTTCCGTGATTTCGAACGGTCCAACATACCGCGGATTGAGTTTGCCTCGTTTACCAAATCGAACTACACCCTTCCAGGGTGAGACTTTTAATAAAACCCGGTCCCCGACCTGAAATTCCAAAGGTTTGCTACGCTTGTCCGCGTAGGCTTTCTGACGGTCGCGTGCTGCCGCCACGCGTTGTCGTATCTGTGCAATCTTTTATGTGGCGTCCACTACAATCTCTGGACCCGTAATCTGACTATCCCCCACCTCTGCCCAACAGAGAGGTGACCGACATTTACGTCCGTACAATGCCTCGAATGGAGCGGCTTGAATGCTGGTGTGGTAACTGTTATTGTACACATGCTCGAAGCATGTCGTCAAGAGTTTGGATCGTTCGCTCAGACTGCCCATCTGTCTGAGGATGATATACTGTGCTCATGTCTAATCGTGAGCCGAAAGATTTGTGCCTCGCTTGCCATAGCTCTGACGTGAATCGTGCATCCCGATCCGAAATGATGGAGGTGGGCACCCCG
Organism: Helianthus annuus; assembly: GCF_002127325.2. Lineage (NCBI taxonomy): Eukaryota > Viridiplantae > Streptophyta > Magnoliopsida > Asterales > Asteraceae > Helianthus > Helianthus annuus. The sequence continues at coordinate 15,274,483 of NC_035440.2, forward strand.
TGCCTCGAAACAACTTCTTCAAGATAGATGTCTGCGAGTGTGGATAGATGTCTGCCTGGATCTTTCTTTCTTTGGCTATAACCTTCATCAGACTCCCCCTATCACCCTGCTAGGATAGTCGTCTGGGATTTGTTACCACCATAGAAATTATCTCCTGGCTTTCTCTGTTTAAGCTCTTCTCTGGTTCTGATATGTCTCCTGGCTATCTGTAGCAACAGGATCAGAAACCTGCAAAACTTTACCACTCTATCACAAATCAGAATAATTGTGATTCAACTTAATGAATCAACTTAATCATGTGATACTGTTTTCAATTAACCACTGCTTCACAAATTTGAAACATTCCAATTTCTGATTCAACCTAATGAATCATTTTAAACATTTCAAATGTCTTAACCAACCTGTATGTTCATCAAGTTTAGCCTTTGAGATTTTGAAAATCAGCGCTTCACTATCAGTTGTCGAAAATCTTTTTGGATTTTTGAAAATATGAAACATAAATGCAAAGACAGAAATTTAAATGCAAAACAAACATATTTTTGTGAGTTTGTGCAAGAGGATCATATCAGTTTTTGAGACATAACACAAGCACCGTTAAGCTTTTAATCGTTTTAAGTTCTAAACGATTCACGTAGATTGACGATATAATTGTCCTCTTAAATTTTCATACAATTTTCAATCTATTCAGGATACTATTTAGGTATTTTATGAACTTAGTTTAATTCATGTGTCCCACCTCTTGAATATACTCCCGTATCCAGAATCCCAATATTCTGTCTTACAGGTATGAACACTACAATGATGTCTGTACATAAATTAGGGGAAAGATGCGAGAACTGAGGGATCTCAGGTCAGAACTTCCGTTCAGCAGAGAGATATCAGCTTCGACTTAGCAGTGTGTCCCCTTTAGAGGATCTTTTCAGCTACAACAGATGATTATCAATTTTATTGTCTAATCAACTGAGGGCTTTATACTATATTTCAAGCATTTTGTGGAAAGTATTAGCCAAGGACTAGGTCAGAACTACCGTTCAGCAGAAGTCCCGGAATAATACCCCAGACATCATAGAGTATAAACACCTAGTATATCAGAATACGAGACCTTTCAAACGAGATTTCAGGGGTTACCTATATATCCAAGTAGTGTTCCCCACGAATTTCATAAGTTTGAAATTTTAGGTTTATATCCCGAATAAATCTACTAAATGTACAAAAATCTATCGTCACATCATCAGTGAGACCGTTTATCACATTTTACATTACATTTCTTTAGCATGCTGTGATAGTCCACTGATTTACAATCATTTCCTCTTTTTCACAACAAAACTCATTTTTAAAATTTTTCAATGTTTTTGACATTTTCAAATTTTCTAATTTTTTAAAATTTTACTCCCCCTAAAATCAAAATATGTTTCAATTTTGATTTTCTGGGAAAATTTGAAACAAACTGTACAAACTTGACAACTTGATGAGAATCACTTCAATTCTCTATCCACCTGGCATAAACAATCAGAACTCCCCCTCACAACAAACTATTTTCCCATTGTGATTTCAAAACACTTAAGTTTGTTTTAATCAAAATGGCTTTTCCGGAAAACTTAGTTTGTTTACCAAACAGTTTAGGTACGGGGTTACTTCATCATCTTGTTTTCTACACAAAAGTAGGAAAATCCAAGTACAAGTTAATGTCCTTGATTTACCATATGCAGTCCAGAATCCTCTGTACCACTTGTAAAACATTCACAAACACAACCAAACCTCTTTACCGTTTGCATGATTGACGTTATCGAATAAAATTCAAGAAAGATGCCGATTCATGATCCACGATACCATCTTGGGATCTCCGGCAATTCCTGCAAAATCTTCAAACACAGATTTAAAAAGATGCCGATTCATGCTCCACTCTTACAAACCTGGGAGCTCTGGCAAGTCAGGTTTTTTCTATTTGAATAGTTTCACCCAAGCCTGACCAGCCTTGGGTGATTTTGAATTCTTGTTCAACAATGGTGGAAAGTTTTTCTCATCTATTGTTAAACTAGAATTCTCGACCTTTACCTCAACACATGGCTCCTCTGGCTTTACGATTCCAGAATCATTGCCTGAATGTGGCTTGTCTGACTTTAATGAGTCAGATTCATCGCCGACATGTGGCTCCTTTGTTTCCGAAGAAACAGATTCATCGCCAGGAAGTGAAAACTTCACTTTCTTCTTCTTCTTATCCTCTTTTGTCCTCAGATTTGCATCTGATGAATTCGACTTGCTTGACTTTGTAGTTGAGGAAGTTGATTCATCAGCACTCTTCTTCGATCTTTCGGGTGAACCCGAGGACAAAATCTTTTCGAGATATTCTCTCGCTTTCTTTCTCTTTTTCCGCAGTCTGTCTTTCTGGCCCTGTGAAAGTTTAACTTTCTTTTCCTGAATGTGTTCTTTGACGTTTTAACCCGAAGCTTTCAATTCTTTGGGCTTGACAACGACTGGTATCTTCTTTGCCATTTTCTGAGAATTAGCCCTCAATCTGTCATTCGATCTTCTTGGGCAATCTCTGGCAATGTGACCTTTGATATTGCAATTATAGCACCTCCTGGTCTCATAACTCCAGTATTGGCAGTTAACAGCAATATGCCCCTGATATCCGCAGGTGTAGCACACCCTGTTATCATACTAGTTACCACCGTTGTACCAAACATTCAAATCGTAACATTGTTTGGCCTGGTGGTACTCATTCCTCAAATTTGCTGGTTTTGACGCTTTAGCACTGTAGTTCGTCCTGCACACAACAAATTTTGAATTTTCATTTTGTGTTTTTTTTCTTTTGATTGGATGATCGTACTGATGAGTTTTTTCCTTCATTTTTAAATTTTTGTTTCTGTTCTACAATCTTCTTCACAGGTTTTTGCTTAGAGCATTCTCCCTTTTCAGTCGAGTGCAAAACAGTTTTCTGAAATTTTCCTCTTAATTTTGAAATTGTTTTCTTTTTCTTAATTTCAGCATCAGACACTGTCTCCGACTCATCTGCTGAATAAAATTTCTCATTTTCATCATCAGTTTTCTCATCACAATCTTCAACTTTGACTTTGTCAAAGTTTGTAACATTTTCACTTATCGGAACTGAATTGATTGGTTTTGGACAGGGAAAATTCAAACTGTCAGATTTAGTCACAAAACCTATCAATTTCTTCTCAAGTTCATCAATTTTCCTCGAATTGTCAGCTTCACTTTCAAGCTGAGATATTCTCCCAAAATGAGACCTGATTGTTTTCTCATTGTCATTCTTCAAATTTTCAAGAACAGACTTTTCATTTATTAAAATTTTGATCTGTTCCTGAAATTTTGATTCATTCGCTTTCAGATTCTTGTTTTCAAGCTTAATCCAGAAATCTAAATCTTCTGAAGATTTCTGTTTGTTTTCAAGCTCTTTTACCAACTCTTTGATTTTCTTTTGAGCGCTTTCACCTTCTTTTTCAAGTTCGACAATCTTCTGAAGATGGGAACTTATCATTTTCTGTTTTTCAATGTTGTTTTTACTGAACACATTTCTCCCATCTTCAAGAATTTTCATTTGCCCTTCAAATTCTTGATTTTTCAATGTCAAACTGTTAAAATCAACCAACAGTTTGTCATTCTCAGCTTTCAACTTCTCACAATTTTCTTTCAAAATAAGAATCTGATTTTCAGCAACGTGCTTCTCGTCTTTCAACTTTTTGACTTCAGATGCCAAACTTGTCATGTCTTTCACAAGTTTATCATTATCAGTCTTAAAGTTGTCACATGTTGAGCACATTGTTTCATTCTTCACCGATTCTTCAGCTTTTGAAGTTTCTTCATCCTTTTCTATGAATGTACCTGCACAAAACATTTTAACGAAATCAAAAGGATTTCCATTATTATCAATATAACAACCTCGTTTGAAATCGTATTTCAGCACATGTTTTGCCCTGATACATTTAGTAACCCTTTTGTGCATCTCTTCAATCACATCTGAACTCAGATCTATCACATTATACTCCAAAGTCTTGATCAATTCTTTCTTTTTCTTTCTAACTTCAAGTTCATGAGCTTTAAGTTTGCTGATGAATTGATTTAGAGGTAGTTTTGAAAAATTTGAGTTCTCCCTTAAATTCTTCAAACATTCACCCCATTCAATCGGTAATGCATCTGCAAATTTCTCCAATTTTTCAACATTTGACGGATATATCTCATGATCTTTCATATAATTCAGTAAAACACTATATCGGTCTTTAAGATCATCCAACGTTTCGTCTTTCAGACACACGAAATATTTAAACCTTTTTGCCCATCCATCTTTGCTCACTTTTCTATAACCCTCATCTAGAAATCCGTGATGCCAATTATTAATTCTTTCAAAATAATAATTCTCCTGCTCATCAAACATCATTGCCATGTTTCGCAAAACAAATCGACACATGTTTGTTGACGAATAAGCGATCTAAATGTGACAGAAAAGCGAACCAAACAGCAATTGTGCTAAATAAGCGGTCCAGATAAGCGATCCGGATGACTATACGATCGAGCGATCCACTACCCGTCCGTATAAGCGATCCAAGAATTGTCCAATAAGCGGTTCAGAACTAATTCGTTCGAGCGGTTCAAAGAATGTCCGTATAAGCGATCCTCAACCGTTCGGATGAGCGGTTCCCGACCGTCCAAATAAGCGGTTCAAGAGCAGTCCAATCGAGCGGACCACATTCAAATCCAATTTTGATCCACTTAGACTTTGAATTTTGATCTAAACTTTCTAGGGTTTATCTCGATACTATTTCGCACAATCTGTGAAAAATTGAGCAAATTCCGACCGTGAAATCTTCCCGAATCAGAAAAAGAAGGTGTAGAATTAAGAAAAAGTGACGAAATCCGGCTAATTTCTGCAGAGAACCTCCTCCTGAGCTCTGATACCACTTGTAGGATCGTATTCTGACCCGAACGAGTCGTTCAGAGGCTTTCTCCTTGGTTTCAGGTGCGGAATAACAAGAAACTAAGGTAGAAATAGCACGCAGATCACTTTAACTACTTGTTTTACTGATTTGACGCTGATTACACTTCAAATCTCGCACCGGCAGCACTTCGGCACGATTTCTACAACTGTTCTAACTATTACAACTGGGATCGCTCATCAGGCTATATATAGAGATCTGGAACCGCTTATTGGACAGGCCCAATAAGCGGTCCATACACATGACACATAAGCGGTCCAGTATGATTGTCACTCGGGCGGTCCATAGCTATTGACACATGAGCGGTCCAACAATATGTCGCTCGAGCGGTTCAAGCTAGTTGCTATTCGAGCGGACCAGCCTACTTGCCGTTCAAGCGGTCCAGCATATGACCGTTCGAGCGGTCCAAACCCTAATGGTCCAAATGAGCGATTCAACCATCTAAACCTATACAATTCTCACAATTTCTCGTATTTCGTACATTTTACAATCAATCCTATTCTAAGACTCGAACGAAGATGTAGTCGACAGACAACTGCACCAACACCTTATCCCAATTTAACAATATACCCTTTTACTTCAACCTGTAGGTTATTTCTTTAGGTTATCATCTTTTAAAAGTATGATCTCTAAGGTCCATCCCTTTATATTTATGGCCCGTAAGTCCTCTTTTTTTAATTAGTGACTTGTAGGTCGCATTGGTCCCGTGAACCTTATCACTATATATGACCCGAAGGTCGTGATGAATCCATATGTCATCTTTTATCCACATTATTTGCTTAATTTTGTTGGTGTCATCACACCTATTTTCTATTTTCAAAGTCATTTATTTCTCATTTTCCTTTGTCACACGTGGCCATCTAGTCCGTGTATACCCAAAAATTTATATAAATTCTTTTTCCACTTTTATCATTACCCGCCAATCATGGCCAATTAGACTATGGAAGGAAAAATTTCAATTTTATCCCAACCATAGTCCATGACTATCTTTGATCTTTATGGGCAATTCCATTTCTATGACCCGCGGGTCATTTATATGTCGGTTTTCATTGCCGAATCTATCACTCATTGCCCTATTAGACCATGAAGGATACACTTCCATTTTTATCTCAACCATAGCCCGTGACTATGTTTGATCCTTATAGGCAATACCTCCGTTTCTATGCCTATAAGTGGATGTGGTCCACCTACAACACCTTGGTTTCTATGACCCCATGGGTCGTTTATACCTCGAATTTACTTGCCTTCTGGGGAACAATCATTTTCCAATGGACCCCCAAGAATCCTTTTAATTCTTCCCATTCAACTCGTCATTACTACATCGGGCGTATATGTGTTCATTATAAGAAGTCCATGGTGCCATGTGTTTACTACTGACCTGGCCAGGGTAAGCAATCCACACATGATATGCGTGACCTAATTATTACTAACACATTATCTCCCATGTAAATAATTCCTCGGTTCATGATTCTGTCCTCAAATTTTAATTTTTTTTGTAAAACCTCTTTTATTGTTATATTACAATTAAATTACCGGGTTTTACCTTAATTCATTTCAAAACATGCGAAATATTTTCATCTCATGAAATTTTATGCAATCACATTCACTACTGTTATTGTTACTTTTCCTCAATAAGATTTTATGGTGAATGCCTACTTGGATGATCACCCTCATCCAATTTTCTATGTCTGAACCCTTTGTTATTCACAATGGTGAATAATGTGTATTACCCACCCAAATTCTCTTGGGAATATCATCCTGGATGGTTATCCCATCTAGCTTTCCCAAACCTTTATCCTGTATGGCACCACCATTCACCATGTGAATGCTGCATACCACTATTGATACGACAATAAAATTGTGCACCTGAGTAATACTCGCCCTGATGGGCCTTCATTTCCATTTGTCCTTTTATTTTGTCTAGCCACTTGACTTCAGTACTTAACAAGCATCCTCCACTTGTCATGCTTCGGATCATGCCATCATCTCATCGATAAACCATTGGATTCCCGCCATCTTCAGATGCGGGGATTATATCACTGAAGCATTCACATGAAATTAGTAACAGTACAATTTATAAAAGCCCGTACTATAATACAAAGCATTTTATGCTACTTTTTATCACAAGTAGTTTCCCCGGCCCCTACAGGTCTTTTACCATTTTCTTTGGGGTTAACGTGCATTGCACGATAGCCCTAGGCGTTGTTTACAACTTTCATCCATACAATACCGTTCTAACAACTTACCGGACTTCGCGATCAAGCCTTGAACCGAACACGCATCCCCCAACTAAGAGCATAAGGTTTAAGTCCAAGCATAGTTCCCACCATACTTGAATCTCTTAAACCTTGGCTCTGATACCACTTGTAAGACCCCTTCCCGTTATTACCGAATATTTTAATATTCGGATGAATTTAGGTCCCATATTTATTTTTATTTTTTTTTTACAAAACATATAACTTATATGTCTGAATTAACTGATAACCCAGACGAAGCGTCATAACGATTTTGTTAGTGCATTACGTCTATTGACTTCGTCTTGTATCATGTAATAGGATAGTATAGGATAACCAGTGCACGAGGTTCGAGAATCAGATTTTAGTGGTTAAAGAGGTGATTCCGCTTGAAAGTGCTCCATGCCATTTCGAGCGGAATCTCACTAGTATATATAGTGCACTTGTCTGTTTCATTTGGCACGGGATCTGGAATTTGTAACGAAGTGCTGCCAAATTGTTCTCAGGTTGTAGTCAGTGTTAAATCAATATAAGAGGCATTATAATTACATTGAGCGTCCGTTTCATTGATTCCGCCTTCGATTCGGATTAACAACTCTTCTGATCGACTCATTTGGGTCCAACAACGATCCTACAAGTAGTATCAGAGCACAGGAGGAAGAGTTTAGCTCAATTGCATCAGATTTCTGTCTTCTACACCTTCTTTTTCATTCTGGACAAGATTTCATGGTCAAAATGGAATGAATTTTTCACCGAACATGCAAAATAGTATTTTAACAAAGCCTTGAGAGTTTGAGACTGAAATACTGATTAAAAATGACAAAAAGTGGACAAAAACCATATTCCGCTTGAACGAACAAGTTGATTCCGCTTGAAAAAATCAACATGATCTCGCTTGAAATGTTGATTCCGCTTGGAATTTGCGTCTGATTCCGCTCGAAATAGAGATTCCGTTTGAAAAACCAGCTGATTCCGCTCCAAAATGCTATTCAAGTGAATCCGCTTGAGAATTGAAAGTCTGGTTTCGCTTGAAGTGGTTAATCAAGTGATTCCGCTTGAAGTGTTATTGTGTGATTTCGCTTGAACTTGTTTAGTCAAGAGATTTCGCTTGAAGTCTTATTCCACTCCAACAAGAGATTCCGCTTGAGATTCATATTCTGCTTGAAATTGGATTTTCACGTCAAGATCATTTCACGACAACCGAGTGTCAGTTTATTTGGGGATATTTGTTATTACTGATACTGATTGTGTTTGTTTGTTTGTCCAGGTTATTCAAGAATTTCACATTATGGCTAATGTTGATCCTGATAGATGGTGGAAAATAGATTACACAAGATGGGAAATCGGAAAATTAAGAGAACCATTCAAAGAAGCCCAGAGAGCAAAAATATGGAATGATGATTTGGAATGTTACATGGATCCACGGGGTAATCCAGTTGTTGACCCATCAAAGGTGGATTTTGAAGCTGTAACAAATTTGCTTCCAAGTCAAGGTACTTTCAACACAAGAAGGTTATCTGAGAAAGAATATTTGCCGGATTTGGAGAACAAAATCAAAGAAATTTGTGAAGCAAATCTACCAAAGGTGGTAAACAAGCAAGCAAGCCATCCAAGTTGATTTTATAGAGTCTGAGGTTAGGAAGAAGAAGAAAATAAAAGAAGAAGAGTTGAAAAAGATGGTTGAAGAAGTTAAGATCACAGCAAAGCTTGCTGCTGAAGAAGAGCAGAAGATAGAAGAAGAACAGAAAGAAGAAGAGGAGGAGAACAAAGAGGAAGATCGGATAGGTGAGACAGAAGAATCATTGGTGCTGAAAAAGACTGAGATAAATGATTCTTGAAAATTGTTGAATGCTGAAACTGTTGATAAAAACGAAAACAAGTGCAGGAATTGCATAGAAATGTGCAAAGCCTGTACTAAAAAAGATGAAATGATAAAAACAAAAGAAATTGAAACAAACAAACTTGAAAATGTTTTCAAAATAAAATGTAAAGAAATGATTGACAAACAAGAAATTTTGAAACTAAAAGTTGAAAAACTGACACAGAAATGTCAAGGTCTTGAAAAGGATAATGATGTTTATAGACAACTGTGTACAGCAAAATGTGTTGGTTGTGTTGAAAAAGAAAATAAATTTCAAGATTTTCAAAAAGAGTATGATGCTTTGAAGTGGTCGAGTCAGAGAGTACAAGAGGCTTATGATACTTTGAAGAGCCAAGTGAAATGTTTTGATCAAAGATTGTCTAAAACTTTAGTCACTAAAGAAATGTATGAGAGAAAGTTTAAAGAAAAGCAACTTGAACTAAACAAGTGTATTGATGAAATTGCTAATCTTAAACAAGTTCTGGCTGAAAAGGAAAAAGTTGTTACTAAACTTCAAAGTTATCATAACTCTTCGTACATTCTCGAACGCATTTTCAACATCACACCAGATGATAAAGATACTGATAAGAATAGAAAAGGTATTGGTTCAGAATTTCATCAGGTTCCACCACCATTGAGAAACAATTATACTTTCTATGATGAGGAAAAGGTGGCAAAGGGTTTAAACATAGCTAACCAGTTACCTGAAAGTATCGATGTGACTAACTCCAAATCTGATGAAGCTAAGGATTCAGAGGTGGTAAGTAAGGTTGTTGAAAGCGGTTTGAAAGATGAGTCAAACAAAGGTAAGTCTAAATCACATGATGAAAACGAGGGAAATTTTCATGATGGCTATCTTAAACAGACAAAATCCGAGAAAAAATTGAATGATGATTCAAAAAGATTGGTTTATACCATGATTGGATCGGACAAATTATTCTTAGATATTGTATTCCCGATTCAAAATGTGATTTCAGAAAAGATCGATAAAGTTTTTAAGATGGTTGAGATCGAAAAATCAGAAATTTCAGAATTCGCTGGGAAAAACAAGAAAACTTCTTATAACAAACCTGGTTTCAAGAAGAAAAACATGAAGGCTGGGTTGGGTTATAAAAGGAAACAAAATGGGAAGCAAAATGAAAAATTGAATTTGCAACAAAAAATGAATTTTGTTCAAGGGAAAAGTTTGAAAGAAGAGGAAAAACTCAAATTTGGACAACAGTCTAATGAGGAGTTTGATGCTAAGAAAAAGAAACAACAACAGGCTAAGGATGTTTCAAAGAAAGTGTGTTTTAAATGTGATCAAATTGGACATGTTGCACGAAAGTGTCCAAATCCAAAGCCTGTTGCTGTTGAAAAACAGAAGTCTAAAAGTGTGAAACAAAAGACTACCAGATTTGATTCCAAATAAACTTGGAGGTACAATACAAACAAGTTTGCTTTGAATCAAACTTGGAGATCAAATCACACTAGGTTTGGTTCAAGACAAACCTGGAATGTTCAAACACCAAAATTGAGAACAACACAAAGTTGGAAAACATCTGTTGATATGACAAAACCTCAAGAGTTTTGGAAACCAAATGGTGTTCAAAATGAAAAGGTTAAAAAAGAATCACATTTTTACAAACGTGGAACACCGAGAGGTCAAACATGGTCTGTAAAGAAACATGTCGATTCAGTAAAAGATGAAAAAGTTGAAGTTAAAATTGATAATGTTTTTGAGAAAAATGAAAGAAATTTTACCTGGAAAGATTCATGTTCAATTACATGAGTCTAAACAGGCTTGGGTCGCATTGTTCAAATGATCAAATTATTGCATGTGTAGGTGCTCAAGAAAATCAAAGATTGTGACAATGAAAACTGGAGCCGCCTGGCACATGGAGAGGAGAAGAGGCTGCTGGACCCTATGTTTGTTAAAACAGGGAGTTTAGTTTGATTGTTTCTTGTACTTAAAAAATAAATAAATAAATAAATAAATGTTGATTGAATACGCCGAAACCCTCACGGCTGAACAAACATGATTACTTTCACCAGATTGAAAAACGGTTTTCAAACTGTAAAAAAAATTAATGGGTTGTAAATCATGGGGGTACTTTATATTAGATTTTCTGCAAATCAGAGCACTTTAAGCAGAATATGGATGGCGAGACAAAGCTATCAGCATTGTGTTGTCAAATTTTCTTTTAATAATTTTGCATTTTAGGGGGAGAAATATTGTCAGAAAATACAAAAACATTAGAAAATTTGAAAAGGTCAAAAACATGATAAAATTTCGAAAATTGAGTTTTTGTGAATAAAGAGGAAATGATAGTACATCAGTAGACAGGTACAGTATGCTAAAGAAATGTAATGATTTTATAGCGTTAAACAGTCTCACTGATGATATGCCGATAGGTTTTTATACATTTAGTAAACTTTTTCGGGATATAAACCTAAATTCAAACTTACTTATTTCGTGGGGAACACTACTTGGATATATAGGTAACCCCTGAAATCTTGTTTGAAAGGTCCCTCTTTCTGAGATACTAGGTCTTTATACTCAGTTATATCTGGGGTATTATTCCGGGACTTCTGCTGAATGGAAGTTCTGACCTAGTCCCCGAATAATAGTTTCCGCATTGCTTGAAATATAGCACCACCCTCAGCATAAAAAATGATGAAACATTGCAAAATGATAATCGTGTGCTGTTGAAACAAAAAGATCCTCTAAAGGGGACACACCGAAAAGACGAAGCCGTCATCTCTCTGCGTAAACGGAAGTATCGACCTGAGCTCTCACGGCCCTCGCATTTAACCCCTTACAGATATCATTTGTGGTATACTCACATGTAAGACTGAATATTGGGATCTGGATATGGGAGTATATTCAAGATGTGGGACACATGAATAAGTTAAGTTCTTAAAATACCTAAATCATATCCTGAATCAGTTGAAGTTTGTATGAAAATTTAAGTGGACTAGTATATCGACAATCTAAGTGAATTGTTTAATTCTTAATATGTAACTAAGCTCAAGGTACTTGTGACTTGTCATAAACTGATATGATCCTCTGACGCATACTCAAACAAAAATATTGTCTGTAAATATGTTTGTACATATGTCTTTACTGCTTTATATTTTCAGAAAAATACAAAAAGATTTTGATTTCTGCTTTACTTTCGACAACTGATATCTGAGATGCTAAGTTTCAAAATCTAAGTAAGTTGATTGTGTTTCTGAAAATAAAACAAGTTCATTAATTTGATACTTGTATTAAAAATCAAAACTCAAAAACAGTTTGTGATATCTCCAAGGTCATTAGTTTGAACTTGGATGATTAACTGTGAGGGAATTGGATTCTTTAATGTTGCTAAATCATTTAGTTTGTTGATAGGGTGAGTGGATTAGAGAATTTGATTGATGATTTGAAAAGCATTATATTTATAGATGTTTGAGTGATTGCAGATAGACCAGACTACGATCCCGAGAGCAGAGTCTAAGGGGGAGTCTGAAGACAAGCTTGAAGCTAGGGGAAGCTTGTAACTGGAAAGCTTGGTGTCGATCCCTAAAAGCACGGAAGGTTGACGAAAGGGGGAGCCTGATGAAGATGCTGTTGATGATAGAGCCAGTGATGAGATCCTGGTGTAATAGTCAAAGAGAGAAGCTGATAGAAGAAGAGAAAGTTTAAAGGATGGTTATAATGTTACAATCTGAATGAGAAGGCAGAATGATCAAGTCTGAAGAGGTGTCACAATAGAGACTAGACACTGAAGACTTCTTCAATATCCGAGGGGGAGTCTGTTAGTGCATTACGTCTATTGACTTCGTCTTGTATCATGTAATAGGATAGTATAGGATAACCAGTGCACGAGGTTCGAGAATCAGATTTTAGTGGTTAAAGAAGTGATTCCACTTGAAAGTGCTCCATGCCATTTCGAGCGTAATCTCACTAGTATATATAGTGCACTTGTCTATTTCATTTGGCACGGTATCTGGAATTTGTAATGAAGTGCTGCCAAATTGTTCTCAGGTTGTAATCAGTGTTAAATCAATATAAGAGGCATTATAATTACATTGAGCGTCCGTTTCATTGATTCCGCCTTTGATTCGGATTAACAACTCTTCTGATCGACTCGTTTGGGTCCAACAATGATCCTACAGATTTATTACACAAATACTTACATTTACAAATAAAAGCATGCGGAAGCTTCATGGACAATTCTTGTGTTCGGTTCGCGTCTGGACTTGATCTTCATCCGATTTCATGAGTTATTCCTTCACCTGACATGTTACAACCATACAAACGGTTAGTATCTTAAACGTATATATGAAACCATCGAATCTAGAACGCAAAAATAACAAGTTTAGAAAATTTCATAACCCTCGCGTCACACGAGGGATTTTGGTTTAAGGTGTCGCGTGACGCGCTGTCACACCCCAACCGATGGCGGAATCATCAGGGCGCGGCACTGAGCGAACCAGATTGTTCAAAGAAATTCCATAACAACTATTATTACCAAATAGTTTTATATATCACGTCCCATACCGTGACCCATAAGATAAATCTAGTTATTAAAGACATAGATATTCTTCAAACAAAACATGTTCCGACAACTCAGATTTAAACACATAAATATAAATTGACTTGGTTTCTAGACTCTTCCTAGCTTCGCTTTCATCACCACACGTCTAAGCATCCTAGCAACTTAAGCACCTGTCACATACGTTAAAATAAAGTCAATACATAAAATGTAAAGGTGAGCATACAAGTTTGATAATAGCATATAGAGTTCGAATAGTTTACGTATAACCAGCACGTACACAGGGAGCAATGATGCATGTAAATTATCGACATGGACCTATCAATACCAGTGACTGCGGGTTGACTGTCCGAGACAGTTCGCAATACATGATCACCACCGTAATTCATGCAAGTAGATTGTCCTTAACAACCCCCGTGTGAACGGGTGCTGAGTCCAAACTATAGTACTACGTTGCTAAGGCAGGTAGACAGCTTTCCACGTGTAAACATAATAACAAGCATACATTTAATCACGTAATACATGCAATCGGTTAGCGTTCAAATAGTTTGTATAGTGTGTTCGTTTGTGATTTTTATAAGTAACGTATGTAACACCCAAAAGTGCTAAAGCAAAAAGGGTTCGAGTATACTCACAGTGATTGATTGTGGATTGAAGGGAGCGCTGAGCATTCGATTGACCCATCGAGTGACCCATTCGATTGAACATTACTTCGTCAATACTATTCTTCAAAAGTTTGGGAGTGTGGGGCCATGTGCTAGCCGATCGGCTGGCCCGGTCGATCGGCTGGGCTGTTCGACAGCCTAGCCATTCGGCCAGCATTTCTGACCTGGTCGGCCTTTCGTCTAACACTTGGTTGTTTGTTTATTTGTTATTCTTTCAAGGTATCTTGACAACGTGTTGAACTATGATAACCTTCGTTCCTACTTGTTTCCTTGGCTCGGACAGGAATCATCCAAGTCCGGCCGGTAAACGGTTCGGAGTGTCGGTTTAAAGTTTAACCGATATCGGTGAACCTTGTTCATAGAACCCGAATCTTGAACCTTCTAAACCATTTGAATGATTGGTTAGCCGGTTTAAGCTCCGTTTCTACTGGTTTGAAAGCATTGAGTGTAAAAGAGTTGAAAGAAAGTTGGAAATCCTTCTTTCAATCCTTCACATCATGAAAATGTTTAGATCTATGATGGATCTTAACTTGTTCATGTGGAAACCGGTTAGATTTAAGCTAATCATAGTGGAATGAGGCCAAAACATGATGTTCTTCAAGAACACCATGATGACATCACCCAAGAACACTTAGATCTTGGTGATTTCACGGTTGGAATCCAAGTTTTGAAAGATAGAAAGGTGTAGAATCAAGTAATGATCAAGAACGTACAAGAATTAGAGTGAAAACTTACCGGGATTGAGAGAAATATGAGAAAAGGTGAAGAATAGGAGCTGGCCGGTCAGAACTTTCCAAAAGTGGAAATGAAGACAAGGACAGCCCTATTTATAGGCTTCCAAAAGAGGAAAGTGGCAGCCGATCGGCTGGGAGTTCCGATCGAGTGGGCAGCTCGATCGGCTGGCAAGGTGCTAGCCGATCGGCTGGCCTGTTCGATCAGGATGCTTCCTGTTCGATCCGCCACGCACTTCGAGTATTTTTGCGACGTTCTTCGACGTTTCGATTCCGATGGACGATGATACGATTTCGATAGAGTTCCTAGTCAAATTACTTTTAATCCCAACCACTATATCTAACATATAATCTTCGTTAAGTCACGTTTCGATGTCGGTTTCGATTTGAGTTTGATTGCCTTTCGAGTTTCGATTCGATTTTCGATTGACTTGCTTGAATACTACACCAAACATAAAGTAAGCACGCTCAAGCAACACATAAGGCACACACACGTATATCAATAACACAATTCCATAATTCAATAATTCGAGTCTTGAGTTTGATTGATTGTTAGATCTGTTTGATTACTGATTAGATTAACTTTATCGCATTGTTACTTCCTGTCATTCACAGTCGTAGATCGGTTCGCATTAAAACACATTCGATTACTTCGATTCTTGCTGATTACAACACTTACTCCACATAATACAACTAAAACACAAAATCGACTATCTACAGTCAGAGAAAGTCAAAGTTGACTTGGACTTTGACTTTGACTTTGACATTCGAAAACACGGGGTGTTACAGCCTCCCCTTGTTTAGGGAATTTCTTCCCGAAATTAGGCTCGAAGGCTACACGACACCGTGATTTACCAACTTGATGCTTCAGATCTATTTATTTAAACAACTGCGGGTACTTGGCCTTCATGTCGCTTTCGAGTTCCCAAGTGAACTCCGCGCCTCGTTTGCCTTCCCATCGGACTTTCACGATCGGAATGCGAGAGCGCCTGAGCTGCTTGGTTTGGCGATCCATGATTTCGACATGCTTTTCCACGAAGTGTAACGTTTCGTTGACCTGAAGATCGTCGAGTGGTACGATTAGATCATGGTCAGCAAGGCATTTTCGGAGATTAGAGACATGGAAAGTCGGGTGGACGTTACTGAGTTCCTCCGGTAATTCGAGTCTGTAGGCGACTTTTCCGATTCTTTCCAGAATCCTAAAAGGTCCAACATATCGAGGCGCAAGTTTCCCTTTCTTGCCGAATCGGACTACACCCTTCCAAGGAGATACCTTTAGGAGTACGTAGTCACCAACTTCAAATTCAAGGGGCTTGCGTCTTTTATCGGCGTACCTTTTCTGTCTGTTCCGAGCTTTTACCAAATTGTCCCTTATCTGGTGGATTTTGTCAGTCGTTTCTTGTAGAATTTCGGGACCGGTTAGTTGCGAGTGACCGATCTCGTGCCACACAATAGGCGATCGACATCTTCTACCATACAGAGCCTCAAAAGGTGCCATTTGGATGCTGGCATGATAGCTGTTATTGTACGAGAATTCCACCAATGGCAGGTGTTTGTTCCAACTACCACCAAAATCTATAACACACGCTCGGAGCATGTCTTCAAGAGTACGGATCGTCCTTTCAGTCTGTCCGTCGGTTTGAGGGTGGAATGCAGTACTCAGATTAAGCGACGTACCAAGGGCCGCTTGAAACGTTTCCCACAATCGCAAAGTGAACCGAGCGTCACGATCTGAAATGATATCACGAGGCGTACCATGATTACGAATGATCTCGTCGGTGTAGATTTGGGCTAGTCGCTCCACCTTGTAGTCTTCTCGTATCGGCAAAAAGTGGGCTGATTTCGTTAGACGATCAACTATGACCCAAATACTGTCGTGACCTGATGGCGTGGGCGGGAGCTTCGTTATGAAATCCATAGCTATACTCTCCCACTTCCATATAGGTATCGGCGGTAGTTCGAGTAAGCCAGAAGGTCTTTGATGTTCAGCCTTGACTCTTGCACACGTTAAACAGCTTCCAACGTACAGAGCGATATCCCTTTTCATACCCGGCCACCAGTACTTATAAAGAAGTTCCTGGTACATCTTATCTGCACCGGGATGAATAGAATACCGGGATTTGTGGGCTTCGTTCATGATAATCTTACGCAAATCAGTCCGCTTGGGGATCCAGATTCGGTCCAGATAATAGAATATCCCATCTGGTTTGCTTACTAACTGAGCTCCATCGTGATAGATCCTTTCCCTCTTCAATGTACGCTCGTTAAAGCAAGCATGTTGAGCTTCTCGGATGAGGGTTTCGAGGTTGTGCTGTGCTTGGATGTTTCGAGTACTGAGCACGTAACTCTTTCTGCTGAGAGCGTCAGCAACCACGTTCGCCTTGCCTGGGTGATAACGAATCTCACAGTCGTAATCATTGAGAAGTTCTACCCATCGGCGTTGATGCATATTAAGCTCTCTCTGATTAAAGATGTGTTGTAAACTCCTGTGATCAGTGTAGATTGTACACTTTGTGCCATACAGGTAGTGTCGTCAAATCTTTAATGCAAAGACAACCGCGCCTAGCTCGAGGTCATGGGTTGTATAGTTCTTCTCGTGGATCTTGAGCTGACGAGATGCGTAGGCTATAACCTTGTCTCGCTGCATGAGAACACAGCAGAGACCAAGGTTAGAAGCATCACAGTAGACAATGAAGTTGTCGCTTCCGTCGGGTAGAGTAAGAATCGGTGCGTTGTACAGCATATGCTTGAGGGTTTGAAAGGCAGTCTCTTGTGCGTTTCCCCACACAAAAGGCTTGTCCTTATGGGTAAGAGCGGTAAGCGGCACAGCTTTCTTGGAGAATCCTTCGATGAATCGTCGGTAATAGCCCGCTAGTCCGAGAAAAGAACGAACTTCTGACGGGTTCTTAGGCGTAATCCAGCTTTTGACGGCTTCAATCTTCGCAGGATCGACATGGATACCCCGACTATTCACTATGTGACCCAGAAACTGAACCTCCTCCAACCAGAATTCGCACTTGGAGGACTTGGCATAGAGTTGGTTCCCCTGGAGTAACTCGAGAACCAAACGTAGATGTTGCGCGTGTTCGGCTTTCGATTTGGAATAGATCAAGACGTCGTCGATGAACACGATGACGAAACGGTCAAGGTATGGCTTACACACGCGATTCATCAGATCCATGAAAACCGCGGGTGCGTTGGTTAAACCAAAGGGCATGACAACAAATTCGTAATGGCCATAACGAGTTCGAAAAGCAGTTTTAGGAATGTCTTCCTCCTGAATCCGTAGCTGATGATATCCTGAACGTAGATCGATCTTAGAGAAGCATGCTGCACCCTGTAGCTGATCAAACAAATCGTCAATTCGGGGCAAAGGGTATCGGTTCTTGATGGTTAGTTTATTCAATTCCCGATAGTCGATGCACATCCGGAACGATCTATCCTTCTTTTTGACAAAAAGGACTGGCGTGCCCCACGGAGAGGTGCTTGGGCGAATAAAGCCTTTTTCGAGTAACTCCTGGAGTTGATTCGAGAGTTCCCGCATTTCGGATGGTGCGAGTCGATAAGGGGCTTTGGCAACGGGGTTAGCTCCAGGGATGAGGTCGATACGAAAGTCGATATCACGACTTGGGGTTAGTCCGGGAAGATCGTTAGGGAACACCTGAGGAAATTCACGAACCACTGGAACATCTTTAACTTCCACTTTCTTTTTCTTTCCCTACTACGATGTTGGCCAAGAAGGCTCGGTATTCCTTGCGGAGATGCTTGCTGGCTTGAATACACGACATAAGCTTGAGACCTTTCGACGTTGTTTCACCATAAACACATAGAAGATCACCATTCGCGAGCGAGAATCGAATCATCTTTTCAAAGCACACAACTTCAGCATGGTTTTCACGAAGAAAGTCCATGCCTATTATGACATCAAAACTTCCGAGTTGCATCGGAATAAGGTCGATCGGAAAGATGTGATTGTTGAGTTCGAGGGTACAATCACGGAGTACTGAGTTAACGGCAATAGTTCTTCATGTAGCAACTTCGACTTCGAATGACGAGGATAGATAAGAGCACTTACGACTAAGGAGCTTCTCGAATTCAAATGACACAAAGCAGTTATCGGCTCCAGTATCAAACAAACATGATGCATAAATACCATTCACAAGGAACGTACCATTAACCACGTTGTTATCCGCCTGAGCCTGGCGGGCGTTGAGGTTGAAAGTTCGGGTATGGGCTGTTTGATGCTGCTGCTGGGGCTGCTGTTGTTGCTGGGGCTCTTGCTTGACTACCCTGTTCGGGCACCTGTTTGCGAAGTGGTTAGGGTCACCACATGCAAAGCAGACTCGAGCATTGACTGCTGGAGCTGGAGTTGCTGGTTGGCGTTGAGGAGCAGGGAGTAGGGCTTGGTTGACAGTAGCTTGAGCTGGGGTTTGACGAGGACCATAACGGTAGTTCGCAGTGAAATGACCGTAGAGGTTGCAGTGAGCGTAAAAACGACAAGCTAGACCCACTGGATGATGATACGAACATGTCGGGCAGAGTGGGTGAGGGCCTGTGTATGCACGCTTTGCTGGCGGTGCATTGATCACTGGAGCTGAACGCTGGTGTTGCTGCTGTTGAGCTGGTACAGATTGTAGGGGAGCAGCGTTAGTTGCGACAGCACAGCTCTTGTTGCTGGAATTGTTGTTGTGGTTCTTCTTCTTCCTTCTTGAGGACTTGGAGGATTGAGCAGATGAGTCGGTGGGTGCTGCAGTGGCTTGATGCAGGGACTTGGTTTGCTTATCCCAGAAACCTGACTTGACTCGCTTATCGTTGATCTCAGCGGCGAGTAGGTAGGTTTCCTCGATTGTTGCTGGCTTGGCGACGTGAACGAAGTCGGCTACACAGTCGGGTAGAGCTCGGATGTACTTCTTGATGGCTTGATCTGAGGTCTTGACTTGGTCAGGACAGATAATGCTAAGCTGCTTGAAGCGAGCAGTGAGAGCAGCGTTGTCTCCATCCTTCTGCTTGATTTCCCAGAACTCATCCTCCAGCTTTTGGCGCTCATGAGGAGGGCAAAATTCTTCGATCATGGTAGCTTTCAACTCCTTCCATGATAGCCCGTAAGCTGCATCATTTCCGCGCTTGTTTCCTTCGGCCGTCCACCAGTCTAGAGCACGGGACTCTTCTGACGACTTGCTAGCGTTTTCATACACCTCACTCACAGCTTTCGCCACGGTTTTGGAGATGATAGCAGCGAGACGTCGGTCTCTCTTTTCTTGGCGGGTCAGACGTTGACAGGATACAGACGACGACATGGTCTGCAACAGACATCGTCACAGGACTCAACACAACGTAATCGAATCTCTCCTCACACGTCTACCACTATCTAAAGCTTAGAATCACGTCGAGACACATAAGCGCGTAAACACGTATGCACAAAACCACAGATGCACGTAAGCACAGAAGCACATAAGCACAAAGTCACATAAGCACGAAAACACGTAATCATTTAACCACAGAGGCGGTCAGAAAACAGAAACCTATCCTTCAAAGTTCGAGTACCGTTCGAATATTGTATCGAATAGCCTAGCTTAGTCGTGTAGCACAGTATAGTATGATATCGTCTAGCTTTGCGATAGCTGAGTGTCGTTTAGGGATAGAATAATAGTGCGAGTTGCGTGTGTCGATTGAAATTTGGTAGCAGAATCGAATAACATCCCGAAATAAAACAGAGAAGCAAATATAAACACAAAGCAGAAAAGGCACACATAAACACATAAAAATCAACAAGAGTACCAGACGACTTTGTTAAATTCGAAACATATAAAATCGAGAGATAGATTGTCTGCGGCTACTAAACATCGACTACCCAAGACAATTCGACTATTCGCAGTAGACTTGTCGTCACTTTCGACTCTAGAGGTCGTGTTTCTGCCTCGATTCTCGGGCATTCCACACGCGTTCCCTAGGTCATACTTGTGAGTTCAGGTCGTTGGAGTCCGTCGATGCCTTGGTGAGATAAGTAAGTACAGAACAAACTGCCAAGGTCAGGGTTTCACCCCTTGGCTTAGCAATTTCTTCCTTGTTTTTAATGAAAATAGAGGAAATTATGCATCAAAATATGGATTTCACTCCTGATTTGGTATAATCCCCCTTGTTTGTTGGTAAAATTAATGAGATGAGCATGAATAACGAAATAAAATCGGCATAGGTCAGGCAGTTTGGTCAGGAGTTTGCGGCTTTCACACCTATTCCCAACTAAGCCTACCGACTTTTATTTGAAAATTCGAGTGCAGTGATAGGGAAGGATCGCAGAATTCAGCACATAGACTGGGTCTGATGGTTCCTAACTATAGTCTAGGTCTCTAAGACAGCGACCCGGACTAGGTCGTGTCTGCCTAATTCCCTGTAGTTATGGCTCTGATACCAATCTGTCACACCCCAACCGATGGCGGAATCATCAGGGCGCGACACTGAGCGAAACAGATTGTTCAAAGAAATTCCATAACAACTATTATTACCAAATAGTTTTAAATATCACGTCCCATACCGTGACCCATAAGATAAATCTAGTTATTACAGACATAGATATTCTTCAAACAAAACATGTTCCGACAACTCAGATTTAAACACATAAATATAAATTGACTTGGTTTCTAGACTCTTCCTAGCTTCGATTTCATCACCACACGTCTAAGCATCCTAGCAACTTAAGCACCTGTCACATACGTTAAAATAAAGTCAATACATAAAATGTAAAGGTGAGCATACAAGTTTGATAATAGCATATAGAGTTCGAATAGTTTACGCATAACCAGCACGTACACAGGGAGCAATGATGCATGTAAATTATCGACATGGACCTATCAATACCAGTGACTGCGGGTTGACTGTCCGAGACAGTTCGCAATACATGATCACCACCGTAATTCATGCAAGTAGATTGTCCTTAACAACCCCCGTGGGAACGGGTGCTGAGTCCAAACTATAGTACTACGTTGCTAAGGCAGGTAGACAGCTTTCCACGTGTAAACATAATAACAAGCATACATTTAATCACGTAATACATGCAATCGGTTAGCGTTCAAATAGTTTGTATAGTGTGTTCGTTTGTCATTTTTATAAGTAACGTATGTAACACCCAAAAGTGCTAAAGCAAAAAGGGTTCGAGTATACTCACAGTGATTGATTGTGGATTGAAGGGAGCGCTGAGAGTAAGATTAGCCTGAATAGTTCAATAGCATAACGATAAGTAACGCGGAAAGGTAAACAAGTATGGATGGATCGAATGGGCTGGTCGATCGAACGGCAGGTTCTGTTCGATCGGCTGGTATATCCGATTGGTCAGTCCTGCTCGATCGGCCGGCTGGCTCGATCGGCTGGACCATTCGAGTGGATTGTTTCTTCCTCTGGTGTGTTTGTGTTAGAGGATTTGAACTTTGGAAGTTTTTTTGTTGCAGTATTTGAGAACACTGAAGTGTTCCTACCTTTTCGAGTCGTTCGATCGAACGGTTCGTTCGATCGGCTAGCTCACTCGATCGGCTAGCTCACTCGATCGGCTAGGAGCTTCATGTTAGTCCCCAACTGAATGTCACTCGATTGGACAGTCTGTTCGATCGGCTGACATTCTCTACTACGAACAAGTTGTGAAAACGATTAAGTGTTGAAGCATAGTATCTCATGATCCGAACACTAATGTTTACCCATCGAGTGACCCATTCGATTGAACATTACTTCGTCAATACTATTCTTCAAAAGTTTGGGAGTGTGGGGCCATGTGCTAGCCGATCGGCTGGCCCGGTCGATCGGCTGGCATATCCCATCGGCTGGGCTGTTCGACAGCCTAGCCGTTCGGCCAGCATTTCTGACCTGGTCGGCCTTTCGTCTAACACTTGGTTGTTTGTTTATTTGTTATTCTTTCAAGGTATCTTGACAACGTGTTGAACTATGATAACCTTCGTTCCTACTTGTTTCCTTGGCTCGGACAGGAATCACCCAAGTCCGGCCGGTAAACGGTTCGGAGTGTCGGTTTAGAGTTTAACCGATATCGGTGAACCTTGTTCATAGAACCCGAATCTTGAACCTTCTAAACCATTTGAATGATTGGTTAGCCGGTTTAAGCTCCGTTTCTACTGGTTTGAAAGCATTGAGTGTAAAAGAGTTGAAAGAAAGTTGGAAATCCTTCTTTCAATCCTCACATCATGAAAATGTTTAGATCTATGATGGATCTTAACTTGTTCATGTGGAAACCGGTTAGATTTAAGCTAATCATAGTGGAATGAGGCCAAAACATGATGTTCTTCAAGAACACCATGATGACATCACCCAAGAACACTTAGATCTTGGTGATTTCACGGTTGGAATCCAAGTTTTGAAAGATAGAAAGGTGTAGATTCAAGTAATGATCAAGAACGTACAAGAATTAAAGTGAAAACTTACCGGGATTGAGAGAAATCTGAGAAAAGGTGAAGAATAGGAGCTGGCCGGTCAGAACTTTCCAAAAGTGGAAATGAAGACAAGGACAGCCCTATTTATAGGCTTCCAAAAGAGGAAAGTGGCAGCAGATCGGCTGGGAGTTCCGATCGAGTGGGCAGCTCGATCGGCTGGCAAGGTGCTAGCCGATCGGCTGGCCTGTTCGATCAAGATGCTTCCTGTTCGATCCGCCACGCACTTCGAGTATTTTTGCGACGGTCTTCGACGTTTCGATTCCGATGGACGATGATACGATTTTGATAGAGTTCCTAGTCAAATTACTTTTAATCCCAACCACTATATCTAACATACAATCTTCGTTAAGTCACGTTTCGATGTCGGTTTCGATTTGAGTTTGATTGCCTTTCGAGTTTCGATTCGATTTTCGATTGATTTGCTTGAATACCACACCAAACATAAAGTAAGCACGCTCAAGCAACACATAAGGCACACACACACGTATATCAATAACACAATTCCATAATTCAATAATTCGAGTCTTGAGTTTGATTGATTGTTAGATCTGTTTGATTACTGATTAGATTAACTTTATCGCATTGTTAATTCCTGTCATACACAGTCGTAGATCGGTTCGCATTAAAACACATTCGATTACTTCGATTATTGCTGATTACAACACTTACTCCACATAATACAACTAAAACACAAAATCGACTATCTACAGTCAGAGAAAGTCAAAGTTGACTTGGACTTTGACTTTGACTTTGACATTCGAAAACACGGGGTGTTGCACGCGCCACCTTGCTTTGACCCGGGAAAGTTGACCAACTCCCTCGCGTCACGTGACGGAGTTAAGCTCAGTCTGTCGTGCGACGCGACAGACCTAATTTTCCATAAAATTATTATAGCTGGCTGCATTTTCATGCTTAAGCCAAAAATTCCCATTTTTTCATTTTTGAAGCCTTAAGAATGTCTAAAAACATTTAAGCCCTTACGGGTACGGTTTTTACCATTTACTTTATTTTATTTTATTCATTTTAGCCATTTCTACGCACCATAGGCGCGTATTAGGTTTAGTTAACAAATAACGTACCGATTTGATAACCACGCATTATGTGGGTTATTTTCCCCAAATTCTTCTTGTCTCAAAGGCCGCCCACTAACTATGGACTTACCGGATAGCGTTGACCCATTACAATACCTCGCAAATTTTGTTCTAATGGCGACCCATCACCACTTGACCCATTTAAATTTTTGAATCTTAATACTTGACTTACAAGTATTAAGTGTCAGGCTTAAATGGTAACAAATTCATCACTTGACTCGTTTTTCCCATCAATCATAATACTTAGCATTCTAGTATTAGGCACCGGATTCGAATGATAACAAAATCATCACTTGACCCGTTTGATAACTTTTTCACACTTACTTAATATTTATTAAGTATATAGACCTTTACTAGGTTTTTCGCATAACATATTATGTTTAGGTGTCTCTTACCATACTTAGCAATTTCCCTTTTTTTTACAAGATTTCAACCCATCTTTGGTTAAATCTCATATTCCCACATTACCCTTTGGTAGGTAATTTACCAATTTAATTCTAATATCTTTAGTGATTTAACCATCTACATAATTACACGGGTTTTAAATCACAAATGGTCTTATTAGAATAAGCCACCTACCTTTTCCTCTTTTAAACACTCCTTGACCCGTTAGCTTGTTTGACCCGTTCCTTCCAAGCTTCCACCTAGCTTGACAAGATCAAACTTTACACAATACTCACAAGATTAGTTAAGTTAGCCATTTCATAAAATGACTACAATATCTCATGAGTTTATACACACCAATTCATCAAAACTTTAACTTTAGGTCAACTTGACTTTTAAAGGTCAAGCAATACTTTAGTATGTACATGTGCAATAATATAGAACATGCTTAGCATACAAATTCATAATACATTCACATTAGATGATTACGTCATTTTATACAATTGTTACAAAACAGGCCTATAACCTATTTCGATTCAAGCATAAAACTAGAATTTCTAACTTCCACATTCTTTCAAGCATTTTCACAAACACTTGGTGGGCATCATTTTTCTAAGTCTAATTTCATAGCTAAAGCACCTAAACACTTAGTCATTTTATTATGTTTCAACATCCCAACATATAAACTAGCACTAGCTTATCAACTACACATTCAATCATGCATAGACATCATTCTAATCAACATTTAAATGTGGGTTTCACCTAAGGGTCAAAACCCACTTTTCACATTCATGATCATCTATCTATGAATCATTCAATTTGCACAGTTAAACATCGATTTTACACAAAGGAGGTTCCTTATCACAAATGTGACCCTTATAAACCTTCAATTTCTATGAAACAACTAAAACCCGTTTGTTTCACCTTTCACATAACTTAGAAACTTCAATAAAAATGGAAATCAAGGGTTACCTCTTGGTTTATTATACCCTAGATGACAAATTTCAGCTTCATGCACGAATTGAGGGCTTCAATTCCATGGATTTGAGCTTCTCCTTGTGGATTATGGTTGGAGTCTCCTTGAGAGATCCTGTATGTCGACACACACCTCATATGTGTGTTGACCAACCCTTTTCTCCACTTTATACCCACTAGTTTAGCCTCTATACAAGTTCAGCCCCTCAATTTTAAATCAATTATTTAACTGTGTTAACATGAAAACCTAACCTTGTTAAGTTTTTTATTATATTTCTTTTTTCTTTTTCAATTCTCTAACTTTATTAACGGGGTTAGTTATTTACATAATACAACTCCCCCATTTTATCATCTAGTCCCGTTTTATTAGTAAATAAAACATTCATTTTAATAATTAACCCGTTTCTTTACTCGTATAACGCTTAAAGGCGTAATTACATGAAAGAGATTTTCGGGGTGTTACAAAAACACAACTGTATGAATCTGCTTGCTGTTAAAACACAACTGCATGAATCTGGTTGCTGTTAAAACACAAGTGTATGAATCTGCTTGCTGTTAAAACACAACTATATGAATCTGAATGCTAAAACACAACTGTATGAATCTGATTGCTGTTAAAACACAACTGTATGAATCTGAATGCTAAAACACAACTGTATGAATATGCTTATTGTTAAAACCCAACTGTATAAATCTGAATCCTAAAACACAACTGTATGAATCTGCTTGCTGTTAAAACACAACTGTATGAATCTGAATGCTAAAACACAACTGAATGAATCTACTTGCTGTTAAAACACAACGCCAAGAACATTCTGGTGGTTTCCAGACATAATTAAAAATCGATACAGACCAGATAATAGTAAACAGAAAAAGAAGTGTATTTGCCATATCCGCAATCAAGAATTGTGTTTGAAGCCATAACTATCTCTCAAGTAAAAAATGATTTACGAATAAAGTTGATCAAGATTGTGAAAGGAACGAATGAGAATTTGATTGATATTTACGTCTGGTAGTAATTCGCAAATCATGGAGAATCAGTTACCATAAAATCGTGCATAGTTAGTTAATGAGATATAAATTCCAAAAATAAAATAAAATGTCAAATTACACAATTGCCCTTTTAGTTAAAATCCTTCAATGCCACATGTCACGTTCTGATTGCTTCCTAGACTTTCTAGGAAAATAATGCTTTCTACCCAATTCCTACTCTATATTTTAATATCATCAAAATAGATTAAGTATGTTTAGACATGTATACACCAACAAAAGTAACTTGTTTTCTGAATTGATTGACCAAATTGATCAACAATTGTTTTAAAGCATTCAAAAGACTTCTATGGGCATCTGGATACCAAAAATTGGTATAAATGCTACAAAACTAATTTAATTTTGGTGATTTTGGCAACAAGTGTGTCATAAAAAACATGTCTCCATTGAATAAAATCAACGATTTGTTTGTTTAGTTACAAAGTTTTAGTTAATTTACTATCAATCAGAATTATCACCAATTTTGACTTTATGGAGGATGATATTTTGTGTAGGACTTTTCCAATCATAATACTTTTTAGTTTAGATAAGACTTTACGATTTAAAGTTTTAGTTTAGATAAGACTTTACTATTTGAAGTTAAATTTATGCCAATGATTTAGGGTTGATAAGATTTATATTAATTTAATTAATAATTAATAATTTAAATTAAATAATAATTATCTACAATTAAGGATGGTCTAGAATAATCACAAGTGTCCCTTTTTTTGTTTCTTTTATTATATAGTATAGATAGATGACTAGGTTAGAACCCCGTGTATTACACAGAGTTAAGTCAATAAAATATTAAATTATTAAATAAGCAAAAAAATAATAAAAACATTGAAAAGGAAATACTAAAGAAAAGAAATATTCATAAATTAAATATTATAAAAAAAAAATAATAAATAGTTAAGAAACTTTCTCGTCAACTGACTCGACGGGGAATTCGTTCTCTTACTCATTGCTAACCAGTTACTCCCCTGCCTTGGCATGAATAGGCTAAAGGATTGTTTGTTTAGCTCTTAATGGGCTCTTAATGGTTCAGACCTTTTACCTTTTACCTCTTACTGGTTCATAACTTAATGGTTAAGACTGTTTGTTTTGTGAACAGATGTCTGAATGGTTAAGCATTATACATAGTCTGAATGGTTAAGACCACTAATTTGAATTGGTCTGATATTTGCCTCTGAATGGTTAAACATTATACTGACTCTTAATGGTTCAGACCTCTTACTAATTCAGCACTTAACCATTCGGAAGTTGCGAAACAACCCTTAACTTTCCTTAAGACTGCTTCTGGAACATCTCTATCCTTCTATGGATACTGTCGACATTACTTGTTATGAGGCGAGGATTGCTACCAGATGACTTCACTTGAGACATAACTTCTTCCGATAACTAAACTTCAAGTCTTAGCTACCCGAAATAAAATAAAATAGAATAAAGTATAAAATTTTATTTAGTTATTATCAACATTTCTTACTTTAGAATAATTACCTTAATTTTCGACCTCTAAATATATATGTTAAACTAACCAATATTTTTTTGTTAGATTAGGTATCCTAAACCTTCTACAAAATCAACTTTTACCTTAAACATTTTAATTTATAAGTTATAATGATATTTTTTATTTAAACCTTACCAAAGATAGATTTTACGAAAGTGTTATATTAGATTTATAATGATGATTATATCTTTAAATTACTTTACAATTTAAATATGATTATCTGTTGTTTTAAAAAAGCGTAAATAAACAGTTTTTTATTACTGATTTCGTTTGTACAATACACAAGATTATAGCCTATTATTTAAGAAAATGGAAAAAAAAAACTAACAACCTGATTATGTATATAGTTTCTTAAATTAAATTAAACAAACAATAAATAAAAATCTAAAATTAATTATGTCATGTGTCTTATGAAATCTTTTAATATTAATTAAATTTGATATTTTATATTCAAAAAAAAAAAAGAAAGAAATGTTAGAGATTTTGTTGAAAAAAAAGTATATAGTTGACTTTAATATATTGAATTGAATATTTTATACTCAATGTGAAGGATAAGGTTTATGATTTATAGTTAAATTTATGCCAATAATTTAGGGTTGATAAGATTTATATAAATTTAATTGGTATTTAATAATTTAAATTAAATAATAATTATTTACAATTAAGGATGGTCTAGAATAATAATAAGTGTCCCAAAGTTGGTTTCTTTTATTATAGAGTATAAAGTATAGATTTACAAATTAGAGAACATTACTTTTAATACATATAACATTCTAAATCCTTTATTTAAGAAGGCATAAATTTTAATAATTGACTAGCAAACCTAAACCGCTTTTGTGCCCAAACCACACATATAAGATGGGAACAATAAGTTAATAGTTCGAAAGAAAATAAAAGACACCACTGGATAGAAGGTAGAGGTGTACAAAACTCAGTTTAAGCCCAAAATGGTTCGGGTTGTAAATCAGCCCGATTTTAGTTAGCTTGGGCTCAAACCAGTTTGACCCAAACCGGTTCGTATTAACATTCGATTTTAGGGTTGAAAAACCCAACCTGCCCAAACCGATTTGGATCGGGTTCAAAACTAGTTTTAGCATTTAAATCGGCTTTTCTTGAGCTCAAACCGGTTCAGGTTGTAACCGATTCTTAACACAAAAATCCCAATCCTATACCCCGGTTGGAACCGATTCTTAACACAAAACTCCCAAACCTGTGACAAACGGCCTGGTTGGGGCCAGGCCCAAACTGGTTTTTTGGGCTACCAAATTGGGCTGTAAACCGGTTCATCAGGCCCAAACCATTATTTTTGTACACCTCTAATACTCTAATAGAAGGAAGCAATTATGTGGATACAATTTGTCCACTGATTATCCACAACAAAAGCAAGTTTGGATTTGCAAGCCTGAGAATCGGATTCTGGTTTCAGTCTTTCTTTGTTTCTGGCTTCATCTTTACGTGGGACCAAATTAAGGCTTTGTAAATTTAATGCTATTGGGCTGGACATAATCTGCAATGTGGATCTCGATGTGTTAAAGCAACTAGTGGGCTTAAGGAAATGCACAGGTATACTTTTAAACATATAAGGTGCAGGATAGAAGAATACAATTTTGTCCAGAATAGAAAAAAGCAATTTTGTGGATGCTATTTGTGCAACGATTTTCCACAACGACTTGCAAAGTCTTCCATAGGCAATTAGCTCCCGTCCATCTATACAACTATTACATCATGTCCTTTGTTCATCATAGCAACTCATATTTCGTCTCATTTTTCTTAAAAGTTGAGGTTGAATCATGGGAAATCAGTGGGTTTTGGGGCTTCATCTCGTTTTCTTAAGCATGTGTTTGGTTGCAACCAAACATACTCGTCTGGTTGCTCAAAATTTGACAAGAAGCTGCCATGAAGGAGAGAGATTAGCACTACTTGAGTTCAAACACAGCGTCAAAGATGACTTCGAAGTGCTCTCATCATGGGTTGGCAGTGATTGTTGCTCATGGAAAGGAGTCCGATGTGACGGCGCCACCGGAAGAGTTGCTGGTCTTCATCTCAGAGGAATTTATTATGCCGGGTCTGTGTACTATAAAGACGTTTACTACTTAGAGGGTGATAAGGTAAACTCATATTTGGCTGAGTTAAGACATCTGCAACATCTGGATTTGAGCGGAAATAGATTCATAGGAAGTCGGATTCCGGAATTCATTGGATCCTTCAAGCAGCTAAGATACCTCAATCTCTCAAATGCAGGTTTTAGTGGTATTATTCCCCATCACATTGGAAATCTCACCAATTTGAAGGTTCTTGATCTTGGTTCATTTGAATTTTCATTATATTATAGTTCAAATGATGAGCCTTGGCTAATCACCTCAAATGATATGGCATGGGTTTCTGGCCTTTCCTCACTTGAGCATCTTGACTTGAGCTACGTAAATCTTTCTCAAGCAAACAATGTTGATATGGTATTTTTCATGATTCCTTCATTAACATATTTAAGTCTTCAACACTGTAGACTTTCTAATGCTGATCTTGGACTTCATCTTAATTCAAGTAAAATACTTCCCAACATTGAACATCTGGATCTTGGCTACAACCATTTTAAAGGTCAACTCCCTCACTTTCTTCAGAACTTGACATCCTTAACGTTCCTTGATATTTCAAGATATAATCTTAGTCTGGCATGGAACTCTGTAAACCTGCTAAACGTGATCCCTTCTTTATCAGAATTGCATTTGTCAAGGTGTGGTATTCACAACGCCCCCTTTTCACCCACTTATTTGAATTCCAGTGCCCATTCTAACATACGATATCTTGATCTTAGCGATAATTCAATTGGTGGTAGATTTCCATCTGAATTAGTGAACATCACTTCCCTAAAAGTCCTTGACCTTTCATCAAACAGTTTGAACTCATCAGTTCCTGTCATGCCTAACCTTCTAAAGCTCGATGTTTCTTTTAATAAGTTTGAGCACATGGAGCTTGTTGGGATTTGGAGACAATGTCATCTGAAGGAATTAAGCGTTTCTGGTAATGATTTTGGAGGAGAAATGATAGGCCCATCATCAAACACGTCTGAATGTTCCCACTATGCTTTAGAGGTGTTGGAATCAATCGGAAATGGATTCAACGGTTCGATTCCAGAATCTGTTGGAAAACTAAACAATTTAAGAGTCTTAAGTCTCTACTTTAACAGTTTTACAGGTTCAATCCCTAAAGCTTTGGAGAGATTAAGATCTTTAGAAGAATTATATCTGGTTTATAATAAATTAACCGGTCCCGTTCCGACATTCCTTGGAAACCTTACCAAACTTGACCTTTCTATTAATCAATTTAATGGTTCTATCCCAGAATCATTGGGAAGATTAGCAGGCTTAACTTATTTAAGTCTGCAATCAAACCTGTTAACAGGTCCAATCCCAGTTTCACTTTGGCAACTCACCAAACTCATTGAATTAGATGTCTCTGAAAATTCTTTAGAAGGAGAGGTTTTGGAAGCCCATCTTGCTAACCTCTCAATGTTGAAGAGCTTGGATGTATCTTCTAATCATAAGTTGATTATTAATATCTCACATGAGTGGATACCTCCATTCCAACTGAAGATTGTTCGACTTGGTCCTTGCAAGACTGTGAACGGATTTCCACAATGGTTGCGAAATCAAAGGAACCTTGAGCAGTTAGTATTGTCTAATGCTAGCCTATATGGACTTCTACCACCATGGTTGCGGAATATGCCCTTTCTTTCTGTATTAGATCTCTCTCACAACAAACTCATTGGATCTTTGATAAACCTTCCACTTAGCGAATATAGCAGGTATTTACTACT
Organism: Helianthus annuus; assembly: GCF_002127325.2. NCBI lineage: Eukaryota > Viridiplantae > Streptophyta > Magnoliopsida > Asterales > Asteraceae > Helianthus > Helianthus annuus. The sequence goes on from NC_035440.2 coordinate 15,306,678, forward strand.
ACAAGACAACCTTTTCAATGGGTCAATTCCAAGGTCAGTATGTAGAAGAAGAAGGCTGGAAATTCTCGATGTTTCCGGCAATCAGTTATCTGGAAATATTCCTGATTGTGTAGAGAATCTACAAAACATGGCAATGCTTATACTTAGTTCAAATGGGCTGTCTGGAGTCCTTCCAAGTTCTTTAGGAAATATTTATTCATCGTTAAAATGGTTAAAACTGAATGAGAATAACTTCAATGGCCAGCTTCCACAAGATTTGGGAAAGTTGAGAAACTTAGAAGTTATGGATTTGGGCAATAACGAATTCTCCGGAATCATACCAAAATGGATTGGAAAAAAACTTTCAGCATTGAGGATTCTCAAGTTGCATAAAAACAACTTCACAGGAGGTATTCCTCGTTCTTTGTGCCAATGTTCATATCTTCATATTTTAGACATCGCACACAACAACCTAATAGGATCCATCCCTCATTGTTTTGGGAAGATGAGAGGGATGATTGAGGCAAGAGATGAAGATTATAGACAATTCTACGAGAGAATTGATGTGATAGATGTGACTCAGGTCATGAAAGGAATCGAGCTTGAATATACAAAAACGATGGGTTTAGTTGTTAACATGGACCTTTCAAGCAATAAACTTACAGGAGAAATCCCTCCAGAATTAACTGCACTTGCTATCTTGATGGGTCTCAATTTGTCTCACAATCATCTGAGTGGGAGTATTCCAGATAGCATTGGAAACATGAAGGCGTTAACTTCTCTCGATTTCTCAGACAACCAATTAAACGGGACAATCCCTCCGAGCATGGCAGCTTTGAACTTTTTGAGCTCGATGAATCTGTCACACAACAAACTGTCAGGAAAAATTCCAACCGGAAATCAATTGCAAACACTTAACGACCCATCAATATATGCTGGTAACAGGGATCTCTGTGGTGCACCTCTGCCAAATAATTGTTCCAATCCTGAAAACCCACCAGCCACAAGAAGCAAGAAGAAATACAAAAAGGCTAATGGGCAAAGGAAGGTATGGTTTTACTTGGACATAACGTGTGGATTTGCAACAGGATTTTGGGGTATAATTGGAGTTTTGGCATTCAAGAAGCAATGGAGAAGGAAGCTTTTTATGATTGCAGAGGTAACCATGGATAAGGTGTATGTGGCGGTTGCAGTGAAGATTTCCAAGATTAAAAGAGGCAGAGAAGCCTAATAGATTCTTATAATTGACAATATTTGTAAAATTGTTGCTTTGATTTAAAATACTCTGATGTGTAATATATTTAGACCATGGGTGTGTTTAATAGAAATAAAAATATTACAATACACGAGATAGAATAATACAGGTGACAGATGATTACAGAGGAAGTAGAAAATCATGTGATGGCAGAGCAGGTTCGCTCTATGTTCAAATGGCATTCTCTATTTGAGTCCGGTCACTTTTCTTGTGTTTTCCAAAATTATAGTTTCAGTCTCACCCCATTCTCTATTTGAATTAGATCTTCCAGTTGAGTGCTGAAAATAAATCAAAAAGCAACAACAGCAGCAATGATGATTACCGAGAGAGAAATAATCCAAAAAGAGGTATATTTTTCATTCTTTAGATTTTTTCTCGTTCTGTAGTGTTACCTGCAAAATCTTGACAGAATGCAAAATCTTCATTAGAATCTGCAAAACATATAATAATAGAAAGCTACGTAGAATTGATAGACTGTAAGTTCCAAAAGTCTGGGATAAGGAGTTTAGTTTGTTGACTTCAAAAGCGTATGAAGATTTGTAGCTAGCATCACTTAATGGACTCGTTTAAGGAACCAGTTGGCATTAGAATATCAAGCATCTTACCTTTGTCTAATCTTGGTTTCGGTTGCAACTAAATATCAGTATTCTATAGTGGGTTGCTATGAACAAAAGAGGCTAGCTCTGTTCAAGTTCAATTATACAGATAACGTCAAGTTAGTTGCGATAGTTTCACTGGTAGAGTTTGCCAGTTTTCATCTCTCGGGGGAAATACTCACCACAGCAATTTAAAAGCATAACGTAGTTGATGAAGAGTACTTCATAAAATCGACGGAACTGCTTAAACCGAAGCCAGTCATCCGGTTTAAGGATTCATACGATTCGGGTTTGACGGTTTAAAAGTGTCAGTTTGAAATTTGGAATAGGCCATTTAAACATTTCTAATTATTATTTTGAATTTAAAATATGCAGTTATCTTTCCTTGGAATGAGCAAATGGTACCGACTTTCGACATTTTCGGTACCGAGTGCATCCCTATCCTAATTGATCATCAAGAAGTATCCACTCATTCACAAACACAATAAGATTATATAGATAATGAAAAAAAAGCTAATTAAAAACAGTATCAACTAAATTGTAATATAATTTGCTTAACTGCATTGATTTGAAAATAAGTATGCACATAAACAACTTATCGATCTCCTTATTATTCTGAAATTAATCTTCAACCTTTAAAAAACCACTTCATTTGGAGAGCAAATTCATATGAAAACCCAGCAACCACTGCCAAAGGGAACACATCCCAATATCCATCGACGAACAAACCAGCGGCTGCAACTTATAACCCGCAACAGTTTCAATAACTTCCTCTGGGTCACAATCGGTCAAAATCAACCCAACTTTGCCGTTAATGTGAGGAATTGCGCCAACAAAAGCAGGTTTTCCGGCAGATGGGGCATGGATGGCGAGTGAGCGCCTCATGAAAGAATTCTTACCCATGACGACAGATGAGTGGGATCGGAGTCCTTGCCTTATGGCCTGAATTTGGCTCACACGAAGATTGTCAGCACTGAAGATGACAAGGTGGGTGTTGTGTAGCTTCTGGAGGTAGATTGCCTTCCTTGCTGCCTTGGAAGCCATGGGGACGATGAGAATGGAGCCCCATCAAGTAAAAGTAAGAATAAGACAAGACAGAATTTAATTACCTATTACCTAACTCTACAAAAACTATGAGGGCAATAGTTGTTGGCTGAGATTGGTGGAAAAAGGCGCTAACTCTACAAAAACTATGAGGGCAATAGTTGTTGGCTGAGATTGGTGGAAAAAGGCGGTTACCCCCTCCTTCCCCTTTTTTTTTTCTATAAAAACGATTAGGGCAATAGTTGTTGGCTAAGATTGGTGGAAAAAGATGGTTTGTCCCACGCATCACTCACTTTTCCATATGCTAGTTGCCTAATTGCTGTTGTATACTTTTGTATTCAGAGAAACCAACTTTGTGACTAGCACTTTCTCTTTGCGTGAAAAAAGGGAATTCGCCCGCGAGATCATTAGAAATTTTAATGAAAAGACAACGGCTCATACGAAACCTACGCTTAAACTGAACATCATCGTACAACGGATTTTCACAAAAAATAATCTTGCATTAGACGTTCATGAGCACCTAACCTATCTCGTTCAAGAGCCTGTTGTTTGGTACGCGATGTAGAGGATTGGGCTTCTTCTCACAAATAATTAATCGTTTCCTGCGTAATTGTGATAATCATACCTTCAAGAACACCATCGGATGAATAGCTCAAAGAGTTGGATGACATTTTTTAGTTGTGATTGGTGTGTGTTTTAGTTATGATTGGTGTGTGTTTTAGCTGTGATTGGTGTGTGTTTTAATTTGGGATAGGTTTGTATTTATATTTGAATAAAAAAACTTTTTTTTAAAAGAAAATGAACGTTGGCCAACGGTTATGTTGACCAACTTACCTCGATCATCCCAAATTCAATTTGTTACCATGTTGGCGAGTCCCTTATAGCGCCCCTTATTAATTTCGATGGTGTGGGTTGGTGGCGCCCCTCAGACACCATTAACTTTTTGACTCCACTTCACTACTACGTAAGCATGAACAATTATTATTATTATTTTTTTTTTTGTGTAATGGTATCACAAGTTTTAACTACCCATTACCCTATTAAAATAATATATAATTTATGTAATTAAAGAAGTGTGTACAAATATTATTGGTGGAATAAAAAAAAGATGGGACGTCTTTTTTTTTTTGTAATTGGTTCTCCTAATTAATTCACACACTTCAATTGTTGAAAAGTTGGTTGAGAGACGTTTAGGGGGGGGGGGGGCAATGCCCATGAAATTCATAAGCGTTAACATGGATGGTGGGTGGTATTAGGGCGTGAAGGAGTCCTAGGTGGCAATGAGCGGCAACAAAGACAACGCCCATGAATTGCCGTTAATTAGAACTCATACTTATTTGTGAGAGGCAATTATTCATGCCTTTAAACTCAAAGGCTATATGCAAACATTAGTTAGTTGTATATTGTAATCCTTATCTTCATAATTAATGAAAATATTTTGCACGTGTCACTTTTTAGTGTTTTTTCACACTTATGTTTCTGTTTCTCTCTCCTGATAAATTATAATAATAAATTAATATTTTGCACGTGTCACTTTTTAGTGTTTTTTCACACTTATGTTTCTGTTTCTCTCTCCTGATAAATTATAATAATAAATTAAAATTTCCTAGTTGACTTTCGGTACCAAGTTCATCTTTATCCTAATTGATCATCAAGAAGTACCCACTCATTCACAAACACAATTGGATTATATAGATAATGAAAAAAAAAGCTAATTAAAAACTGTATCAACTGAATTGTAATAAAATTTGCTTAACTGCAATGATTTTAAAATAAGCATGCACATAAACAACTTATTGATTCCTTATTCTGAAATTTATCTTCAACTTTTAAAAAACCACTTCATTTGATGAGCAAATTCATATGAAAACCCAACAACCACTGCCAAAGGGAACACATCCCAATATCCATCGACAAACAAACCAACGGCTGCAACTTATATCCCGCAACCATTTCACTCACTTTCTCCGGGTCACAAGCGGTCAAAATCAACCCAACTTTGCCGTTAATGTGTGGAATTGCGCCAACAAAAGCAGGTTTTCCAGCCGACGGAGCATGGATGGTGAGTGAGCTCCTCATGAAAGAATTCTTACCCATCACAACCGATGAGTGGGGTTGCAATCCTTGCTTTATGGCAGCGACAGGATGTGGTTGTGGTGGTGGTCAACATTGGCGCTGGTGCGTAGTGGTGGCAGGCGGTGGCGTAGAGTGACAGCAACGGTGGGTGGCGGTGGTCGGTCGACGGCAAAACAGGTTGACGGCGGCAATGTCGGTGACGGGTGCTGGCGGTGACAGTTGTGGTCGGAGCTAGTGACCACGTGGCGCCGGCGGTGGTCAGTGGCAGAGGGTGGCAATGACGGGTGACGGATGTGGGCGATGTTGATGATGAAGGGTGAGAGGGAATGAAAAAAAATATAGGCATGGTGGATTGAATGAATTTGATAAAATGGAATGACTTATCTAATGGGTGATTTCATTAACTTAACCAATCAAACATATATTTTTCCATTCTCCCATTATAGTCCATTCCATTCCAATAGGTAACGACCTTTTAAGGCAAATACTATTTTAACTCTATAGGTTTTGACAATTGAACCGAACTGACCACCTCAAATATTTCTTTTATTATAATTGTATGAGTAAAATATTTTTTGAGTCTTATGTTTTAGTGGTTTTAACTATAAATTAAAAAGTTTAACATCCTGAATCTCTAATCACTCATTCTATAACATTTTGAGTCCAACTTTTAACACTTATACTTTGATTTTAGATTCAAGTGGTTAAAACCACTAAAACAAATAGACTCAAAACATTATAAAACGAATAATTAACTCAGAACGTTAAACTTTTTTATTTTGAACTCAACTGTTTAAACCACTAATAATTTACTCTAATTGTATATGTGTAGAATAATAGATTTGTCAAAGCTTGTGGTAGTGGTGACGATGATAAACTATTTTGTTTGCCAAATTCATCACAAATTACAATTCATTAAATACGTCCCAATTTCTTGACGTTACATATGTTTTTAAAAATTTTAATTCCAAATTCAATAACTTTAAATTCTAATTTCATTGACATATTAAGAGTCGTTAATAAAATTGAACTGAACCAAACACCCTAAAAAAAAATAACTGTAAATGGTTGTTTATCACATGGAAGCCAATGACATATTGCACAAGAGACGTAAAACCCTTAAAAAATAAATATTTTATGTATTTTCCTGTAAAAGGATTTTGAAAGTATTTGAATGTAAAAAAGCCAAAGGTTTTTTTAACTACCTGTGTATATAAATACTACAGTAATCGGTTGACTTTCAATTGCAAAACAGAACATACACATAGACCTAGCCAACGATGAGCAATTCATTCCCTTGCGATGTTTTCTCCATCGTGAATGTTGCTTTGAGGTTCTCGACATTACATATGGGATAAAATTCACCTACACGACAAAAGATCCCGGTTAATTAAACAAACACCAGAAAAACAAAAAAAATTATATATATTTTTTCTGATTGGTGCAACATGGTCTGATTTAGAAACCCGAATATGCAACAAAACTAAACATCATTGATGCAGGTTATAAGTACCTCAGAGCGATTTCGTAAACCATGATCTTGAAGAACTGCAGCATCATTCATGATACCTAGTCATGACTAAACCTATCAATCTATCATAACTAGTATACATAAAGGTGGAAATTTATATACGAAATCTGGTCAATTCCGGCCGGATTTAAGTGATAACGGGTCAAACAAATTAGATTTAAAAATTCCTAAAAATGAAACTAAACGTATACCACGTCTTAAGTTGTTTGTAATCACATTTAATAATTAGATATTTAAAAACTTTTAAGAAAGGGATCACAAAGCGTTGGCTGGTCGGTCCAACACAACTAGTTATGTTATGTTATTACACACACATAAAGGTGACCAGTTTTGACCGAATGCCCGGCCTGCCCATATCAACATTTGAAATGTCTAAAAGCTTAATCAAGAATAATTCAAGCACATATGAAAAAAAAAAAAGAGAAACACCAAGAAATATGGCAATGACCCATTTTTTACTGATCCATCTCATTGACTCTTTTTCTCAACAGCTAGTTTCAAATCCTTGACTGTTGCAGAATTCATCAAGCGATCATTAAATACATGTTATAAGGTGAAAATAAGAAGCTAATCAAGCATAATCATATTTGATATACCAAAAGATGTATTGTGTAATTTAAGATTTTAAGTACAGAAACATGCATAGCACTGCCGAGTTCCAAGCTGATGAGGGTGTCAACATCTGATAGAGTTGGCTTCTTTGGTACATCTGGCAAGCACAGGATCATCAAGGAGTGCAGATAGTGTTGAATTGACCTTTGCTTTCTTGACATTGTTATCCTTGTACTCTAGGGCCACATTGTCATTCTCATTGACACCGGCTAATGTTGGTTCAGTCATGTACTTCCTATGGAAGAGACACAAGAAAATTGTTTCATATAACTTTAAAGGCAATGAAACAAACTTTTTCAATGTTTCCAATCTGTTAATCCAGAAACATTAAATGAAATAGGCATCAGAGCATCAACTTAAGGCCAGGAGCATGTCTCGCACGAGCCGTTAAATAGATTGAGACTACACACAGAATATTGCAGGGGTATAGAAAACAACCAAGAGATTTTCCAAACGTTGGATGATGAAGCTTCATTTTGAAGGTGTCTTGTGCAAGTGTACGGGATTGTGGTTGATAGTTATAACATGACATAATTAAAATAAGTAACGACAAAAATACACCCAATGGCATAATTTAAATGTAAAACCCCTTAATAACGAACAGATGAAAGGTAAATATCGAAAACCTACCCGCATCAGTGAAACACAATGGTAAATATTAAAAATGTTCTTCAGGCATTTCATCGAACAACATGTATGCACTTTCCACTGATTTAAGTACGTTTCAGTTATCATACCACTCAATGTCAAACACATATCTGACGATATTCTAGTCATACAGCAGGAGCTAACAAAATCACACATTTACAAACAGATCGGAAACCTACCCACAGAAAAATATAGTCACCAGAGATCAATGTCGGCGAGAGAACACAGTTCCGCTGCTTCGTAAACAAAAAGCACCCAAATTATAGCAATTTTGCCCCCCTGCAGGATATCTCTAAATCAATGCACTGCACTAATATCTTAAAACCAAATTCATTAAAATTAGTTACTTAAACCTATTCCTAAATTCCACAATAGTTAAGTACTTAAGCGTCAATATTAAGCAAATACCGAGCCTATTTTCAAGCAGAAACAATCACATAAAGTTTCTAGACTCCATTACCTACTTGTAATGAAACATAAACATTCAATTTAACACAATAAACCTAACATTTAGTAAAATCATCCAATCCATATCCATATCCAAAACATAAATTAGGACTACTCACTAATCATAAGCAACAAATTGACATCAAAATCTAAACAGAAACCAATACCTTGACATCTATCATCTCACAAATTCACAGTCGTGTTGAACTCGAACAACTTTACGCTCCAACGTCATTGCTCGAGCAGCTGCCTCTTCCGCTGTATTTCGTTGCATTCAAAATCATCTCTGCGTAAGCTTCTTTAATGACCATCGCCTCTGTTTTCTACAAAAAAGTTTAAACGACATGAAATCACAAATCGAGCTCCGATGAAAACTCTCAAATTACACACAAACAGAGGGAAATATGAACAAATTGAGAAACAAAATCGAATCATCAAAATCATCAAATTTTTTAATCACAAAAGATGAACTTGAAACCCCCAAATCCTACGAAAGTGATAGAAAATCGAACAAGCATTAACATACCTGATGAGAATCACAGTGGAAGATATTGGTGGTGGAGATTATTTATCGGCGGTGAAAGTAAATCCAGAGTTGGTGATTTGTGTTTGAAGAGGCGATAAAGGGGTTTTCAATTATCCGAAGAGAAAAGTGTCGGTATAGTCCCTGTGCTACACTCAGTTTTCACCTTAGTCCCTATATTTTCAAAATTACATTCACAGTCCTCAATTATTCCATATATAAGTTAGTAACTTTTTGATGCATTAGCACTTGTAATTTGTGCTTGGGGAGTTTTCCAAAAAAAAAACTTAATTTTCCACTTTCAACCTAAAAGTTTTATCTTTTACATTTTGACCTCTTTTTTTTTTTTTTACTTTTAACTCTAAGTTTTCCATCTTTTAGAATTTAACACAACACTTTGTTATTTACAACTTTGGTCCCCCATACTTTTTATTTTTTGCAAGTTTTTCGTTTTACGTTTCGTTCTAAATTTTGCGAGTTAACACGTCGTAACGTGCATGTGAGGTTCAACGTTTTTGCTCTATTTTTTCGTATTTGACAGACCCGTCGCAACGCGTTCATTTTTCCCCTTTTGTAAAGTTCGCCGCAACGGGCGGGTCGTAGATAAACTAAGTTATTATTTTCTACATTTTACGTTTCTGCTTAATTTCTTCGCATTAAGACACTGTAACGGGTGTGCATGGTTCAACGATTTTAGTCTACTTTTCGTTCTGTGTAATTTTTACCATTTTATCTATTTTATTTTTACGATGTTGAGAGTCGATTTCGTTGTGGCATTGGTACTACTTGGCACGGTTTTACGAACATTTTTAACCTATTAATTTTTTTACTAATATTTTTTTTCGGTTTACCCCTATTGTTCCTTTACTTAAAAACTATTTCTTGTGTGCATATTGTATGTACCGGTATGTATAAATAAGATTTGTTCTATATTCCGACGTAAACTTTTTTATAAACGAGTCAGGTCAAATATAATACGTTTTCGTTTAAAGAAACCATTTTTACGTGCATATTTTTACGTACCTTTTGGTATAAATTCAAGTTGTTCTACGTTTTGACGTATACTTTTTGGGAAATGATTTAGGTCAAATATAGTATGTTTTCGTGTTTATTTTATGTATGTTTCGTAAAGTTTGTTTCGAACCGAGTGGAGTCAAATTATGGTTTTTTTTTCTCCCTTTTTTTCGAAAGCTCTAATTAATCTCTTTCGATTACATGTGCATATTTTCCTTCATACCTGTTACGTTTTCTGTGTATGAGTTGGGTCACATATAATACGTTATGATTGTTCGATATGAATTCCATTTACTTTACGTTTGATCCAATCACAATGCTTATACAGGTTACACTGAGTTCAACTGGATACGTCGAAATATGTGTTTTCATATGGTTAATGCATCATATAACTTTTGGACTAATACATTTAATATTTACGATGTACCCGCGCCGCAACGCGGGCGGGTCTTAACCCTAGTTTTGGTAAAATCGTTCTCGGATAGTCCCTAGCGCGGATGAGGGTGAGTTTTCTTAGTTAAATGGGTGTGAAATTACTAAGTTAGCCTTAATATAAAACAAAATAAAAGTTAATTAAGGATTAGAAAAAGAATATATATATAATATATTAAATAAGTGGGTCATATATATATATATATATAATTTACATTGTTTTACATTAAGGGCATTTTTGTCATTTCACATCCACTTAACTGAGAAAACTAACCCACATTTACGCCAGGGACCATCCGAGAACGATTTTGCCAAAGTTGGGGACTGTGGATGTAATTTTGAAAATGTAGAGACTAAAGGTGAAGACTGGGTATATCACAGGGACTATCCGGGCACTTTTCTCTTATCTGAATAAGGATATCACATTAATAGAGTATCACCAATAGAGTCATTTTTAGGCATTTTAAAGAGAGACAAAATGATGTGGACGAGAGAGATGGTAAGTTGGAGGAGATAGTGTGGATGTGTATGTCAGGAAAAATGAGAAAAAATGAGTTATGAGAGTGAGAAGTGAGGAAAGAAAGAATGGTTTTATTGATGGAGCAAGTGCCTATAGTGGAGGGTTCAAATAAGAAGTTTCAACCAATAAGAATGTTTCATTTTACTTCATTTATTATTGACATTTAATTTTAATATAAGGGTATATTGGTAAACTTACATAAATTATTAATTTGTATTCTTCCCCTTTAATAACTAGCTAAATTAAATTTGTAACTTGTTTTCAAAATATATACTTTTTCCAAGTAAAAAAACAACTTAATTTAAAGTGTAAAATAAATTACTAGTTGTGTAGGATAAATTATGAGTTGTGTAGGATATATTTCGAGATGTGTAGGATAAATTTCGACTGTGTAGGATAAAATTCTATAATGTGTATGGCATATGTAGGAAAATTTTGATATGTGTAGATTTTGTAAACTATATGTAGCATAATTAATGATTAGTTGACTAATTAATTAAAAAAAGATAAATTAATGATATGAGTTATAAATGAAATAGTATTTTATTAATTTGCCCTTTCTTCTTTTTTTTTCACATTAAATTTCTTCTCAAATGAATATTCCCCAGTGGCTATATGGCATCTAAAAACATCACCTAAATATTTATCTATTAATGATAGGAAAACAAATAGTCACTTATCTTCTTTGGGGAAGGTTCATTTAAGAAGAAATTTAACATGAGAACAAAAAGAAAAAAGGGAATAATGGTAAAACTTTAAATAGTTTATAACTCCTCCTATTAATTATGTTATCTCTTATTTATAAAGCAAAAAACATTGTATCATATCTTACGGTTACCAAAATTTACCCTACGCATATCTAAATTTATCAAACACATTTAAGAATTTATCTTACACATACTAAAATTTATCCTACACATGTCGAAAATTGTCTTTCACTATAGATTATTTTTTCTTGTAAGAGTATATTTAAAAGAGAGTTACAAGTTTAATTAGTTAGCTAATTAATTACAATTAGAAATTTACCTATATGCCTTTATTAATTTCATTAAATACACATATTAAATGAAGTAAAATGGAGGATTTCTATTGGTTTAAAACTTATTCTTTTTATTCTTACAAATTTTTTTTCTCATTTGAACCTTCCACTACCTTCTTTTACCTTATAAAATAAAATCGATGCCATGTATACAATTATTTATTAATTGTTAAAACACAATATATTCCCCTGTTACTTTATTCTTATGTATTATTACTAGATTTTGTCCGGCCTGTGTTGCGGGACACTAAGACGAATATTTCTCTCTCATAACATGTATGTTTCTGTTTCGGTTACTTGTATATACTACTAATAACACAATCTCAAAAAATTACATTGAGTCAACCAATTAAAATAAAATATTATCATACTTTTGCTTAAAAACGATCGAAAAACTAAAAATTTAAACTAGGGCAAAATTGTAAATTTTCAGAACAAATGAGCGTGTGTCAGGACACCGAGTCAACCAATTAAAACAAAACACTACCATAGTTTTCTCAAGAGAAATAAAAACTAAAACAACGGCATGACTGTAATTTTACATTGGGGGGAATTTGTATTTTGATGGGGAAAATAAACAAAAACGATGGAGAATATGTAAATTTAATTTGAGGGCAAATTGTAATTTGGCTGTGAGAAAAAAAAAAAACAAAACTTATGATTAAACTGTAAATTTAAATGGGGCAAAAGGATAATTTTATTTTAAATCGGGGAAAAAAAGCTTAATTTTGAACCGATGGTAAAAGCATAACTTTAAAGCGGGGATAAAACCGTAAAGGGGAATTGGCCTGTAATAATCCCATCTAGACCTTATTGGCCCTTAATAATTTCACCTCAGAATATTCCCCCCACCAGTTCCACTTTTCACCTATTTTTCTTATAATGGTCCACCGCTAAAAAAACTTAACGGAATTAAGCTTTTTTTCCAAATTATAAACAGATTTTTTAGGGCTTTTGACCAGAACGATGATACGAGTCCATTGATGTAAAATTTACTTGGAAATGGTGCTCCAAGTGACTTGATTTTGGTTAATTGAAAATTTAAACCCCCCAAATTGAAGCGCCGTTTTCATTGTTTGGAGCACCGTTTCGAAGTAAGTTTAACATCAATGTACTCGTATCGTCGTTCTAATCAAAAGCCCTAAAAAATCTGTTTGTAATTTGGAAAAAAGCTTAACTCCGTTAAGTTTTTTTAACGGGGGATCACTGTAGGAAAAATTGGTGAAAGGTGGAACTGGTGGGGGGAATATTCTTAGGTGGGATTATAATGGCCAATAAGGTCTAGGTGTGATTATTACAGGCCAATTTCCCAATCGTGAATTAGTTGGACCAAAGAGGGAGTGTCAGGCAGCTAGCTGCCTTACACTATTCCCCTCCTATTGGTTTTTATGCATTGAAAATTGCAACCAGTGACAAATTCATTTGGGGATGGGGAGGTTAACCGAACTTTAAGGGAGAGTGATCTGGATTTTGTTTACAAAATACGATAAACTTTATAACGGGGGCGTCTGCCACCTCCACACACCCTTACATGTGGCTTCGTCACTTATTGCGGCAGGAGCTCCGTACATGTACAAAAGAGATATTGGCAGAGTAGACAATCTAGAGCGTTGTAATCATTTTTCATTAATTTTTTAATCATGTCATTTTTAGTTAATTCTAATTAGATATATTTTATTTAAAACAGTATTAATGGAATAAAAATTACAAAGAGACCTTGAGATCTCTATAAAAAACACCATGACTACGGCTAGGGTGGGCAAAAAAGAAAAAAAAAAAAACTGAGCCTGACAGGTGTACCTAAAACCCAAAAAGTACGGCTTGGGTATACTCGAAGCCCGACCGGTATAGGATCAAATATAAAAAAAACGGATATGGGTATAGGATTTAGTCCCAACCACCCGATACCCGGCCTGTTTACCCGAATAATATCCGAAAAGTATTTTATTTTAATTTTAATTTCCTATTTGATTAAACGCATAAGGGTGGAGGGTATAGTCAATCACCCTAGGGTGTTTGAGTGAAATCCTACCCAATAATCTTATGCCATGTCAACTCCCCATTCCACTCCTCATTTTGCACTCAATCAGGGGGTATAATCAATCACCCTAAGGTATTTGAGTAGGTTAAAAAATAAAAAAAATATAATTGGTTAAAAGGAGTTGGGACCCACCATTTTCGCAATCACTCTCTCTCACCCATTTTCGGTAAACACTCACCGAAATACCCACCCTCTCTCCTCCTCACTGAACACCCACAAACACATGGTATAGTCACCGAATCGGTGATCTCCATTCACCGAAGAGTTTACCGCTACTATACCCCTCACCCTAAACCTAGTACATACAGTTACTACTCTATTTCCCTAGTACCACTCAGGCTACTTCCATAATTGTTCACATGCAAGTCATCTCTAAATTTATATTTCTAAGAAAATATTAGATATGATTAATATCCAAATTTCCCCACTAATTTCCATGTGCATCATCCACTATACCGAAACTGAATCATTCTATTATGTATGATTCTTTACATTTTTTCCATTGGATTTATTCATAGATATTGCTTTGTTGTTTGTCTTCAAGACTTTAATATACACATATACGATTTATGTTTACTTATGTTGTTTCTTTGCAGATTAGAGAGTTAAATAACACTTAATGTGTGTTAGTTTTGAGATTTTCTAAATACATTTCAAGTTGTTAGGGAGATTACATGAGTCATTCTTACTAATCTACTAAATTGATTAAATGCTACAATTTTTCATGTTGGTGTTCAATTAAATGCAACATACATAAACTAACATTGTGTATCCCAAAGTAGTAGTACCTTAATTAGTTAGTCACGTAGATATATGTTTCAAATATGCATTTCAATATCATATATCTAAGTATGTTATTGGTCATGTTTTCATTTGTTGTAGTTATTAAAATAGTAAATTGTATAAACATTAGAGTAAAAAATGCACACGGGAGTCCCAACGGGTATCTTTTAATAAGAATAAAATGTCCTGATGCTCCCCGTGGTTTGGTAAAATAACACCTATAGTCCCCAACTTTTTTGTAAATTACATCTATGTTCCCTGTGGTTTGCTCGTTTGTTACTCGAAGAGTCCCTAAAGTGGATGGATGTTGGTTTTCTCTGTTAAGTGGATATGAAATGACAAATTTACCCTTAATAATAAAAAATAAAAAAAATAGAAATTGATTAGGGCCCACACATTTTATACAATTTTATTGTAAACCACCACCACCACACTTCATCTTCAACCTCCATCCACCACCATCACCTTCCACTCACCGTCGTCACCCCCCCCCCCCCCAAACCTCCACCATCACCACCACAATCACTCTCCACCATTTGTGGACTAAAGATCTCACCATCACCTCTACCATTTAACACTAAAAAGCAAACAACTTTTTAAGCCTAAAATCTGCAACTTAAATAACATAAAAAGAACCCACTAGCACTTTCCACCATTTATGGACTAAAGATCCTGCCATCTCTGTTTAATTTAAAAAGATGAAACAAAATCATGAAGAATCCAACTAAGATAACATAAACCAACAAATATACCTTAAACATATATCATAATTTGAGCCTAAAATCTGCAAAACCCTCGTTTATATCAAACAGGTTTCACCGGATTTCTCTTAACATATTTAGCTAGAAAACATTGGTTTACCTTGTTGCTGGAAATTTTGTCTGAACCACCGGATATTCGCTTCACCATAAAACCCACCATGGAACACCACAACATTAATCTCTTTGTATTGTTGCATCGTCGTCGTCACAATAACATCCCTCACCGAAAACGGATAACAATACCACTAGGACCCATCATCACCGGAACCCCTACAACCCAAACCACCGTCGTTTCTAGTAACCGCTAATGACCAACACCACGATGGTCGGATCTCTTCCGTTCACTCTCCTCTCTTTCTCTCCCTGTGAATTGATATGGTGCGAAGTCATGACGATGATGGTCGGATCTCTTCCGTTCACCCAACATTGACACATACCTCTTGGGAGTTGGGTTCTTTGGAAGCGAGTCCCTACTCCACCTACCAACAACAATAACCCAACCTCACAATCTTTATTTAACATCAAGCTCGAGCCTCTGGGCCTCGCATGAGGTGCGCGTTGAGGCAGAACTATTTGCATCCTCAACAATTGGAGGATACGGATTTTTCAATGATGTTGAATCATTGGCCTCGACTGATTGACTTTGACTCAAGGATTCACATTTCTTAAAACCGAGACCTACTGCAAACTCTGCATGGTCTACAAGTATGGTCAGTTCAAAATGTGGCATGTCCTCGTCATCGGGCAACTTGGTGTAGTTGTGTCTCATCGGAGGAGGGCAAGACTCATAACAGATAGACTTCATATTTCCTTTCTTTTTCTGTGTATGGATGATTTCGAGTTGGAATAACTGTCCAACTTTTGTTTGATTGATTCATAATCACATCTTGCAATGGCTAACTCTTTCTTTGTTTCCTCAACGATATTAATGTAATTATTAATACCGGTTTGTTTGTTTAAAACCATTTTCTTTTGTTCTAAAATGTCTTTTCATAATGTCTCAATTGTGGTTTTAAAATCCTTTTCTTTTTTCTTTAAAACCATGTTAGCCTATTTGCGTTTTGCAAAATCACCAATCCAATCATACTCTTATTGTGACATTTTGTAAGTTAAAATTTGTCCTCTATTTCTAAGCATTTATCACATTTGTCAGGTTTAGGTTTATTGGAATATACCTGACTGGATTAACCATCTAGATGAGCCATAAATGCATTATGATACGTGAAAGATCCATCCTCTAAGAAAAACTTTAAGAACTCCTTATATGAACCATCTGCTTTTCAAACCAGCAACGACCTTTGACTCTTTAGGAATTCAGCTTTAGCCAGCAATTCGTCAACCTCAGCATCAATGGCTTCTCTTGATAAACCTTTTGATCCATCTTTACCTGAACTGGGACCTTCTTCGACCGAGCTTCCACTATACCCTGAACTAACTTCATCTCCAAAAGAATCCCCATCACTAACAGTTCTTACAATCTCGGCATAACCTGGAGTTCCTCCTTGTCCATAATTTCCCAATTGTATGGACCAAACACAACTCTCGACAGATTAAACTATAAGTGCTCTATATGAATTAGTGTTTGAAGGTCCAACTTGATTTGAGTTTCCTACAGGAACCATTGCTCTCTTAGTGTTGTTAGTTATGTTGGTGTTCTGGTTGGGCTGTCTTTGTTGGTTTTGGTTGAACGGATACTGATTTCCCAGTATTGGAGGCTTAGTACATTCTCTCTTGAAGTGACCCTTCTCCCTGCAGTTGAAACAAGTCACCATATTCTTATCAAACCCGTACTTTGAATCCTTCTTGCTTGCCAAACTTGTTCTTCTTGTCCTTTCCATGAACTTCTTTGCCGTCCTCACTGCACTAAGAAAGGCCCACTTAACATCCATCATTTTCATCTCCTCTTTGTCTATTTGTTGATATTCTTCATTGGTCAAATTGATGTTTCTAATCTGACTATCCAATAGACCACAATACGAACCTTCTAAAGTGTTTAGAAGTTCCATGCGTTCCTTTGCAACTTCTACACTCACTTTGGTAAAGTTTGATGTATCTAGACTAACAATGTTTGGATTAGATGTTGGGCTAACGTTGAAGGCTGAAGAGTTGTTACCATAGCAAGCTTGTTATGTCTGGTTTTCTGGGTCAAGGAAAGGTGGAGGTATAAAGGTTGAAGTAGGGGTTGCACAAGATGTGACTGTAGGTTGTAGATGAGCGAAAGGATTGACGTTTGAAACGAATGCAGTTTGAAGCTTAGCGTGTTGTGAGGGTTAACTTGTACTACTACACCCGCTGATAATCCCAAATACATCTCAGGATTTTATGGCATTTGAATTCTCTTTGCCTTTCTCAATTCTTTAGCATCCTTGTTTTCTAACTTTTGTACAAACCCATAAATGGTCAATCTTTCTAACTCTCTAAACTCCTTAAGAATTTCCATGTATCCACTCCATTTAGCCAGCATAACATCTACGAATATTACCACAATTTCTTGAGGAGAAGCAGCCACATGGAAAGAAGACGTCTCACTTAGAAGATTGATGGAATCTTGTAGCCATTTCACGTAAAGATTCGTTCTCCATGCACATGAATGCTTCGAATTATTTCTTCAAAAGACCGTGTTTGATCTTTCTCGTTTGTGCATTGCCTTCACCTCTTGATTTTAAATTATCCCACAAGGTTTTCGTCGTTGTACAAAAGTTAACCTTATGCATGATATCTATTGTCAATTCCTGTGAGAGAATTGCAAACGCTTTCTTTTCAAGATCGAAAGCGTTCTTATCAGTTTCCGAAAGTTGAGCAAGAGTAATAGGATTTGATCCAGCTTCTTCGTGTGCTTAGGTAAAAGGAGTAACATCCCCAATAATCATCCAAATGAAGAAGCTTAGGAGGACGGTTGTTACTTCCTGTCTCATTCTCATTTATCAATAAGTTTTGAATGGTTTGATTTTGATTTGCAACAAACACTCGCTGACTTGCTGAAATCATTGCGGACTGTGAAGGTATAAGCGATTGAACTCATGATGTGTTTAACGGATTCGGTTGTGGTTGTGGGTTATTTGAAGGTATAAGTGATTGTATGTAAGCTGCGAAAGACAGATTTGTTTGTTGTGGAGGATTATTTTGGTTTAAGTTATTTCCCCAATCCCAAGGATTCGTACCCATTTTATTTAAAATGTTATTAATTGTGAAATTTTATAAGGTAGGAACACCAAACAAACACATTGTTGAAACAATTGCTCAATTTTGTTGGTGCACTTGTGTCTGTACTTTGTCTGTATTCGGTCTGTATATAAACGATGTCCTCGGTAGTCTGTAAGTTGACCAAGTCAACCATCCTCCGGATTGACTTGGCCAACAGTTAACATATGTTTGATATGTTAGTCAGTCTCGAAGGATAGCCTCGAAGGATAGACTCGAAGGATACTATTGATCCTTCGAGATGGTCGATAGATATGGTTCGACTGTTAGACCTCGAAGGATCATCCTTCGAGGTCCCTGCTCATCCTTCGAATGGCTTGTCCTCGATAGATGATCCTTCGGACCATCTATCGGATCCTTCGGGATAGACAACCTGTGCTGGGTATATATATACCCATGCAGTGTAGTGTGAAAGGCAGATGCACACAGACAAGAGATAGAGAGCTTGAGAGCATTCTGCTGGAAACACACACACACACTTGAGAGTTTACATCTTTGGTTTTGTAAACATTGTGCTTGTAATCATAACCTTCATACGTATTAATACATTGGTGTTAATCGGTGAAACCTTGTGTGCTTGTTTCTCTACTTGCTTCATCCCGGTTTGCCTACTAGCTTGGATTCCGCACTTGCTAGTGGGTTAGTATAACAAGGTTTAGGTTCGTAATCCTCCGCGAAAAGGGACCTACAAGTGGTATCAGAGCCTGGCTCTTTACCTTGTTTAAAACCGGTTTGTTCGAGTTCTTTGGTGTGTTTGGACACTTGGTTTAGCACTCGTTTTTGGTAGTTTCCTTGCATTTTTAAACTGAAAAACGGCTACTAAACCTATCAGGAGTGTTCGGGGTCGGTTTGGGTAACATAAAAATCGTTTTTGTGAAACTTTGAACTTTCCGGCCATACTTCCGGTTTGTCTCCGGTGACTGAACTTGAGGATAAGGTTGCCTATTTTGGTAAACTTTTTGAAAGTCAAATAGTTGGTGGAAAAGTTGGTGGCAGAACATCCTTTCTGCCGAAAGTTGGTACACCAACCTGTCACTTTTCTCACCAACCCATCAGTACTTTTGTCAGTGTGTCAGCCGTCGAAAGATAACTTTCGAGCTCGAAGGATCATCCTTCGATCAAGGAGATTCGAAAGATAACCATCCTTCGAACATCTTTCGAAGTCAGTGTGTTATCCTTCGAGTCAATGAATCTTTTCGATAGATACATCCTTCGAGTTACTGTTCATTACGAAAGATTAGGATCCTTCGTGTTAGGTGAATCTTTCAAGGTTATCTTTCGAGGTTATTGTTCGAGCCATCAACAGTGATCCTTCGAACACTGTTGATTCTTCGAACAATTGTCATCTTTCGAGGCCTGTGTTCGAAACATAAGGAGAATCTTTCGAAATCATCTTTCGAAAGATAAGGATCCTTCGTATAGACAATCTTTCGAAGTCAATCCTTCGAAGTCTTTGTTCGAAACTCAACAAGGATCTTTCGAACCTTGTTGATCATTCGAACAAGTATTGATCTTTCGAACAGGTTCATATCTGTTTTACACTTAACAGTTTGTGGTGTGTAGGTTTGGTATTTTTATTTGATCAAAATGAGCTGTACAAGTCCATGGGATTGGAGTTTGGACTCACGAAACAATCAAGAGTTAGTGACTGCTGCAGATTGGGCAAAGAGTATGGTTCCACAGCCATCAATTAGTCCAAGTCAATGGGCTTTGGTATCCAATCAAAGTCAAAGTCTTCAGAACCTTCTGATTAGTGAAAGTGAAACTGGCAGCAACAATCGTCCACCTAAGTTGAACCATATGAACGATTTTCCATCATGGAAAAACCGTTTTCACACATATGTCCAAGGGCAAAGCACTGATCTTTGGACGTGTTTCATCAATGCGTTCAATACTAATCTTGAGACTGCTGCGTCAACTTCAGAAGGTTATGCAAATATGCTTGAAAATGACAAGAAGGCTTATGAATTGGAGAAAAAGGCCTTTGCCACACTTACTCAAGCACTCAACAAAGACATCTACCATCAGTTCTCTTATTGCAAGACCACGAAAGCATTGTGGGATGCCTTAGTTGCTAGAGGAGAAGGCAATGCAGCTGCTCGAAAATCTCGGCATGATTTGTTGAAGAAAGAGTTTGAATCTTTTCAGTTTTTGGAAAACGAGACTCTGAATGATATGATCACACGTTTCTATCATTTGATTAGTGAGATGTGTGCTTATGGAGTTGTCGCTACTCAACAAGAAATGGTGAGTAGATTTGCTGACGCCTTACCTCCAAAGTGGAGTTCCTTCATTGAACTGTTGAAGCATACTGGAACTCTAGATCAAGTCAACATCTATGAGTTCATTCAAAAGCTGGAACATAAAAATGATGAACAGATTAGGAAAGCAAGGCGTGCTCCAGCTCCTCAGAATACGGAAATGTATCTTCCAGGATTCGATGTTTTGGCAAGATCCGCTGCAGCTCAGCAACAGCAACCTAAGCTGCAGACTGCATTTGTGTCCAATACAAGTTCAAGTTCCTTTCCGTTTCCTCAGTCAACAGCTGCTCCACCACAACCTCAATTCGATCCGAGGTCTTACATTCCTGTTCCAACACAGCCACAACCACAACCTCAACAACAACAACAGCAAGCTCACTATACAAGCAATCCTCAACCTCAGCCTCAAAGTCATCACACAATCCGAGTCGACAACTCAAATCTTTCACACCTTAGTATTGAAGTTGCTAAGGAACATATGGAGATTATCAACACCATGGTCAGTGCATACTGTGGTTTGGTAGCTGGTCAGCTTGGAAACATCAACATGACCAATGAAGATTATGATCAGATCGACAAGGAAGAAATGGAGTTGATGGATATTAAATGGGCTTTTGCTAGTGCGGTTAGAAGGGCAAAAGATTTCATGGCACGAACTGGAAGAACTTCGTTGGAAGGAAAGAAAAACACGAAGTATGGGTTTGATATTAATGCCGTCACGTGCTTTAACTGTGGCGAAAAAGGGCACTTTAAACGGGAGTGCACTCGACCAACAAAACACGGCAATCACAACCCTTTCAGAAACCAGACGAATGTGAATGCCCAACAAGAAAACCGTGAACGGAGGATGGTGGCAGTGAACAACAATCAGGGACAGCCTGGAACTACCAATCACAATCGGGCTTTGGCTGTTCAAGCTGATGAAGGATGTGACTGGTCAGTGCAGTTTGGTGAAGGAGATCAGGGAAGTGGAACTGCATTGTATGCTAAGGTCATCGAGCAGGTTCAAAAAGAAGAATCTTCTGGAAGCGATGACAGTTCTGGTTATTCTGGCAGTTCGGATGAAGAAGGCTCTGTTTCTGGGGATAATCACTCAGAGCCTGATGTGAATGAAGAAGGAGATGATGATATTCAGGAGCTACTAAATGAAGCTGATGAGCTTAAATGTCAGAAATCAATTCTGATTAGGAAGGCTGATACTGCATCAAAGGAAATGGAAAAGTTATTCTCTGAAGATGGAGCTTTTTCTTTTCAAACTGCCTTTATGGCAAACGGCTCAGCCTCTACTAGTCAGGTAACTTCTGAACCCCCTGCTCCTAGTATTTGTAAATCATGTGCAGAGATGAAGCTTGAATCAGAAAAGCTTCATAGTCATAATAAGAGTTTGGTTATTGAACTATCGAAATGCAAAGAGGCGAATATGGCTTTAACTCGGAACGAAAAAGATTTTAAGGAAGTAATTGAAACTTTAAAGAAAAATGTTTCCGAAGTTAATAAAGTAGTTTACCACAAGCAAGTAAGTATAAATGAATATATTAACACTGTGGAAGAAACTAAGAAGCAATTAGCCATTGCCCAATGCGAACATGATGCGATCAAACAGAAATTGGATAGCTATTCTAACTCCCGATTTGTGCTTGATCACATCATCGATGTTCAACAACTAAAGGGAAATCAGAAAGGCATAGGGTATAACAAATGTCCGCCCCCTTTGATGAACAACTATACCAAGATGCCTGATGAGGAAGAAATGCCTCGGTATGAACCCAGTGTGCCTCTTGATGTTGAGGAGTTTACCACTGGCCTTGGGTTCAAACCAGACAATTCTTCAAACACAGCCTCTAACGAACAAGAAGCTTCACCATCCATGAAGCAAAGTCCTCCAATTATCGAGGACTATGAGACATCGGATGATGAATCAGAAGTGGCTGTAAGTGATCAGGATAAATCACTTAGCAAGATGAAAGGAGTAGATATTCCACGAGAGAATCACATCCTTTGTGATCCTGATACTCCTGAGGTTCCATCTGTTGAGAAGCAAGTGATTGATCCTGTCAAGGTTGATAAGAAAGATGTGTCTACTGTTAAAAGCAGTAATGTGTTGTACACTTTGGTTGGAGATAATAAAATCTACTCAGATCATGTTTTTCCAATTAAAAATGTAAATAAATCTTTGATTGATAAAGTCTTTGAAGACAATACAAACAAATTTTTGGGAAAAACACTTCCGGGAATTGTGGTAACACAATGTGATCCAATTCCTAAGGCTGAGATTAGGAAACAATTTGGTAATCAAAAATCTCCAACCACTCAACAACCGACTGCTTCTAAGGGTAAACAACAACAACGAGCTCCAAAGCCAAAGGCTAAGGTTGAATCAAAAGGAGCTCGTTACATGAAGAAAGGAAAAGATGTTAAATTTGTAGCATCAAGAGGTACAGATAAAATTGAGACTTTTGAAAACAAATCAAACACTGATTTCGTACAACAAGTCAAGATTTTAAAACGTAACAGTGATAACAATTACACCCAACACACAAACGGGTGTGATGAACGAGCAAGTACCTCAGGTTCTACAAGTTCAACATCTGGTAGTCGATCAAGTTCTCCTAAGTCTGTTGAAAGGAGAACTTGTTTCAAATGTGGAGAAATTGGGCACATTATCAGAAATTGCCCAAATGCTCCAAAGAAGAAAATGGTTGAAAAAGCCTCACCTGAAACAGTTCACCCTCAACGTCGGTCAGTTTCACCTAAACAAGATAAACGAACTGTAAAAGAACAAGAAACTAAACAACGACGTAAGAACATAAAAACTGTTGAAAAAGCTTTAAAATCTGAAGTTAAAACAGTACAAAAGGAACCAAGTGTGTCACAACCTGGAAAACCAGAATCTTCAAAAACTGGTAGGCACAGACAAACTTGGTTACCTAAGTCGGGTGACAATTCAGGGGGAGCAGTTGTTCTTGAAAACCATCAAGAGATAGAGCTTACGTATCGTGATGCCAAGGGACGACCCAAGACCACTAAGGCTTGGGTCCCCATTCTCAACTGATGTGTTTAATTGACATGTGCAGGATGTTCTAGGAGGAACTATTAATAGTCATTGGATTGTTGATAGTGGAGCATCCAGGCACATGACTGGCGACTTACGGCTCCTGTATGACGTGAGAAATATCAGAGGAGGGTATGTTGCTTTTGCGGGTGATAAAGGCGGGTACATCACTGGAGAAGGAAGTATCTCCAATGGTATCGTGTGCTTTGATAAGATCAATTATGTGAAGCAAATTGATCATAATCTTCTGAGTGTGTCGCAAATCTGCGATAAAAAGTTCTCAGTGATTTTTGATGACGCTGGCTGTTATGTGCTGAAGCCTGGATTCAAAATTCCACAAGAATGGATTCTCTTATCGGCTCCGAGAGTTAATGATCTTTATATTCTCGACATGAGCCAGGCGATTACAACATCTGCACAAGTCACTTGCTTTGTCTCAAAAGCCACAGAAAAGGAGTCTATATCTTGGCACAGAAGAATGGGACACATTCACTTGAGAAAAATGAACCATTTGGTGAAAAATAATCTTGTGAATGGTGTGCCTGTGAGAAGTTTTCATTTGCAAGATATCTGTGTCTCGTGCCAAAAGGGGAAGCAAACAAAGAAGTCTCACCCTTTGAAGAAAATCAACACTGTCAGCATGCCTCTCGAACGTCTTCATATGGACCTTTTTGGACCTATGAAGCACAAGACAACGTTTGGTGATGCTTATTGTTTAGTAGTTACTGATGACTACTCTAGATTTTCTTGGGTATCTTTTATGGCACACAAAAGTGAAACTCCTGGCATCCTCAAGGATCTTCTTACAATGTTGGAGAATCTCTATACGTTGAAAGTGAAAAGGATCCGAAGCGACAATGGAACTGAATTCAAGAATCAAGTTATGGATGAGTTTTGTACTTCTAAAGGCATTCTTCATGAGTACAGTTCTCGTTATACTCCACAACAAAATGGTGTCGCTGAGAGGAAGAATCGGACTATTATTGAAACTGCAAGAACAATGTTAGTAGAGTCGGAACTCCCTATTCAATTCTGGGGAGAGGCTGTATCGGCTGCTTGCTACACGTTGAACAGAGTTCTTACAGTTAAGAGACATGGCAAAACTTGTTTCGAACTCCTTCAGAAAAGGAAACCGGATCTTTCTTACCTTGAACCGTTTGGTGCTCCTTGTACTATGATTGAGCCGGATGGAAAGTTTGGTGCACGAGCTATCGAGGGTTTCTTCCTTGGATATGCTACTCCGAATTTTCGTGTTTGGAATCTAACTACCAAAAAGATTGAGCTATGGAGCGAAGTTAGGGTTCAAAGGTACACGAGTCCTGTTAGGGCTCCGGGTGATCCGTGGATGTTCGATTATGATGGGCTCTTTGACTCCTTTAATCTGCCAACCTTTGACGAAGAATCAGCAGCGGCTCGAATGTTGCTGGAAAGTGACAACGCTGCGGTCTCGCCATTGGTTAGACCTATTGTTGTTGATCCTCAAGCTTCTTCGTCAGTCAACAATATGGTTCAAAATGAGGTTTATGAAGATGCTGCTGATTATAATGACTCTTCTGAAGATGATGAATATCATGATGCAGCCGAAGGATCTTCAGCTCCAGCTGCTCCTGTTCAAGGTGCCTCTGGTGATACACCTCATACGCAGAATATAGATACTGCTGAAGGGAATGCATCCACTTCTACCCACATTCCAGGTGTAGAGTTGGTTGTTGATCTTAATCTGAATAATTTGGGTATCAATGCTCGTGTACCGGATAATCCTGAAATGAGGATTCACGATACCCATCCACAGCAGAATATCATAGGAGATGTCCATCGCGGTGTGCAGACGCGTAATCAGCTGAGAAACAACCGGAATGCTGGTTTGTATTCAGCTATACGAGAATCTGGTCAACAAAATGACTGGTCCTTCGCGTGTTACGTGTCACAAGAAGAACCAAAGTCATGGAAAGAAGCTTTGAAAGACAGTGCCTGGGTTGAAGCCATGCAGGAAGAATTACAGCAATTTCACAAGCTTGGTGTTTGGAAGCTTGTTGAAAAGCCTGAGAACTACAAGAAGATTGGCACTCGTTGGGTCTTCAAATGCAAGAAAGACGACCGTGGAGTAGTTATTCGAAACAAAGCTCGTTTAGTCGTTCAAGGTTTTCGTCAGATTGAAGGGATCGACTACAACGAAGTCTATGCACCTGTTGCACGTCTGGAAGCTATTCGGATCTTTCTGGCCTATGCCTCATTTAAAGGATTCAAGGTTTACCAGATGGACGTCAAAAGTGCATTTTTACATGGTGTGGTTGAAGAAGAGGTATATGTCGAACAGCCTCCAGGTTTTGAAGATCCTGTTCATCCCGATCGGGTTTGGTTGCTCAACAAAGCTCTCTATGGTCTTCATCAAGCGCCACGAGCTTGGTATGCAACCTTATCTACGTATTTGCTGGAGAACGGTTTTCGAAGAGGTCTTATCGATTGTACTCTCTTCATCAAAGAACAAGATGGAGATCTTCTTCTGGTACAGGTATATGTTGATGATATTATTTTTGGTTCTACTAATGATGTTTTGTGTAGGAATTTCGAGCGAATAATGCAGGATAAGTTCGAGATGAGTGCTATGGGGGAAATGAATTTCTTTTTGGGCCTACAAGTGCAACAAACGGAGTCTGGGATATTCATCCATCAGACTAAATATGTTGGAGACATCTTGAGCCGGTTCCAGATGTCCGATGCAACGCCCATTGGTACCCCACTGCCAACTAATCACGGAATTACTCCTGACTTGAAGGGTGAACCTGTTAGTCCTTCATACTATCGCGCGATGATCGGATCTCTTATGTACCTCACAGCATCAAGGCCAGACATAATGTACCCAACGTGCCTACTTGCCAGATATCAAGTTAATCCGAAGGCCTCACATCTTGCAGCTGTCAAAAGAATTTTTCGTTATTTGAAGGCTTACCCCGACACCGGTCTGTGGTATCCTAGGGATAATAACTTTGACTTGGTCGCATTCAGTGATTCTGATTTTGGCGGATGTAAAATCGACGGCAAATCCACAACGGCTGGATGTCAGTTTTTAGGAAATCGCCTAGTCACATGGCAGTGCAAGAAGCAGACGTGTGTAGCTACATCAACATGCGAAGCTGAATACATTGCTGCCTCAAGTTGTTGTTCACAAGTTCTTTGGATCCAACAACAATTGCGGGACTACGGTTTTGAATTCCTAACTACTCCTATATACGTTGATAATTCTGCTGCTTTAGATATCACTAAAAATCCTGTGCAGCATTCAAAGACCAAACACATCGAAATCAAATATCACTTCATACGTGATTGCTTTGAGAAAAGGCTAATCGATGTTGTTAAGGTCCACACCGATGACCAACGTGCCGACTTATTTACCAAAGCTTTTGACAAATCTAGATTTGACTTCTTATTATTGGTAAATGGCATTAAGGTCAAGCAAGAGTAAAACCAACATCGGAAAATCATTTTTGTAAATATCTTTGTGTGTTTTTAAATTTATCTTAGTTTGTTGATTTTAGGGGGAGTAAATTCAAAAATCGGAAAATACAAAAACACCGAAAAATTTCAAAAACACAAAAACAATAGAAAAACAAAAATGAGTTTCCTGGCGAGCAAAAGAGAAAATGATAGTACATCAGTGGTCTATCCAAACCTCTTTAAACCTTAAATGCAAAACGATAAGCAGCTCTATATAAGATGTATCGGTAGGCTCACAATCATTTTAAAGTGTGCAGGGTGATATAAATCTTAATCGACTGAAGACCAGGTGGGAACCATTCATTGGCATATGGTCTTAGTACCGAAATTTCGTTTGATAGATTGCCGAGGTTCTGAGATATTCGGTCTTTATGCTGCTTATCATCTGGGTATCATGGTTGTATCTTTTACCGAAAAATAACGGGGACGCAAGTCTAGATCTTCCATGATACTATACATACGTGTACATATTTACATACTGCATTCGACCTCAATAAGTGATAAACAATCACATGTCCAAAACAAATAAGTGATAAAATATCACATTTATCCGGGTGTCAAGTTCGTCTCTCTGCTGTACGGAAGTACTGACCTGTTCACGGACTTGCACCTGTGCCCTCATGCATACGAAAATCAAGTTCCTCATCAATAAGTGATTATATCACATAGGACTTGTTTTCAAATCAAAATAAGTGAGTATCTCACAATTTATACGGTCAAACAGATGATAATCGGTATACTCACCGGTAAGATGAACTCTCGTGCATACCTTGATACGGGAATGTGTCGTGATGTGGATGAACACCGGTCGGTAAGTATAAATCATACATTAACGTATCCTCTAAACATGATTACATCTGATAAGTTGAGCTTAAGTGGACAACAATACCGATAATTGTTATAGGATGCTTATCTTAATATTAACTAACTGAACAACAAGAGTGTTTTGGCATGACCGTACACTGATATGATTCTCTTACCCTCGAAACTCGCAAAAAGAATGTTTGTATATATTTATTTATTTACTGCTTAACTTTTATTGTTTCTTTTAAAACAGTTTCGTCGTTTGGTGCATATCAGCACGACATTAGCGGTGATGTCGTTTGATAACACTCAAAGGATTTTAAATTGTTGTCTTTTACTTTCAAAAATACCAAAAAGATTTTAGGTGTGTTTTAATATAAACTTTATAAAAGCCAAAAGGATTTTCTTTCTACTTTATTTTCGATCGCACGATGTTGGAGCTCGAGTCTTCGTTACCTGAAACCTGACTGAAAACCGAATTGACTAAATCTTCATAAACGGTCGAAATTTGCAAGTTTTGAAAGTTAAAGACTTAAATTGACAAATTTATTAAACTTTCAAACTGTCGGACGGTGTTTGATTGTAACATGGTCATTCGTGTGTCATTTGTTTATACTATATTCCAAGCAGTTGTTCTCATTACGCGTTTAGATTTCTTGCATGTGCAGATTCTAAAGGCTAGGAGAACATGGTCGATGACAAACTTTGGAATGAAGACACGACGAGAAGGCGCTCAACTGATGAAGATGATCGAGTTGCCGCTGGCCATCATCAACACCACAAGGATCTCACTTCATAAAGTTAAAGTATTTCACGAGCATAGCCCAAGGGGGAGCTTATGTTAAGGGGGAGTTTGTCAACACACTTCCTACATGATACGGGTAGTTTGTTGATACACTCTCTGCTTTCAAGACGTGAAGACTTTGAAGATCCTCCGACATTGAAGACGTGAAAGGACATCAGAGTTTTGGTAACTCGAAGACCAAAGACCGTCGAAGTTCGAGACGAGTCTACAACTATAGAAGATAAAGACAAAGCTACAGCCAAGGGGGAGTTTGTTGGTGCACTTGTGTCTGTACTTTGTCTGTATTCGGTCTGTATATAAACGATGTCCTCGGTAGTCTGTAAGTTGACCAAGTCAACCATCCTCCGGATTGACTTGGCCAACAGTTAACATATGTTTGATATGTTAGTCAGTCTCGAAGGATAGCCTCGAAGGATAGACTCGAAGGATACTATTGATCCTTCGAGATGGTCGATAGATATGGTTCGACTGTTAGACCTCGAAGGATCATCCTTCGAGGTCCCTGCTCATCCTTCGAATGGCTTGTCCTCGATAGATGATCCTTCGGACCATCTATCGGATCCTTCGGGATAGACAACCTGTGCTGGGTATATATATACCCATGCAGTGTAGTGTGAAAGGCAGATGCACACAGACAAGAGATAGAGAGCTTGAGAGCATTCTGCTGGAAACACACACACACACTTGAGAGTTTACATCTTTGGTTTTGTAAACATTGTGCTTGTAATCGTAACCTTCATACGTATTAATACATTGGTGTTAATCGGTGAAACCTTGTGTGCTTGTTTCTCTACTTGCTTCATCCCGGTTTGCCTACTAGCTTGGATTCCGCACTTGCTAGTGGGTTAGTATAACAAGGTTTATGTTCGTAATCCTCCGCGAAAAGGGACCTACAAATTTCCAATGTCAAACGACAATGAAATGCAAACCACAATTTGAGTTTTCAAATGACAGTGAAATGCAAACGACAATATGTGTAGGTGATAATATTAGTTGGTTAATATAGTGAAGTAGTGAACTAAGCTAAACATTTGAAAAATCTAACGTCAAAATTAGCTAACAACTAGAAGGAAGCACCCCCCGCGTTGCAGCGGGGGTGCTAAGTGTTGATGTGGAAGCTGGTATAATGTGCCTCATAGATCCCCATAATGTTCCGCCCATATGCGCAAGAACAGCACGCGTGCAACTGTGTAGTTATGGTAGTCCTAAGTATTGAAAACATAGGATGTAAATATGATAGTTGTATCAATTCATCATGCGTGCAAATTCTGGGAAAACAACTATCAGATAATATCATGCATAACCAAGTATACATCACGATGAAAAATTACTAAACGAATTCCGATTTTCCATCCGTCTTAAAGCTTCTACAGCCTTTTGTTTATGGCTTTCAACAGAATCATCTTCTTGAAATGACTCAACCTCAGTTTTTAAGTCATGCATAACTCATAAGCAATAGTAAAATAATGTAAGGTTTTTCATAAAAAACGGACTAAGGTTTTTTTCATAAAAATAGAGTAACGTTTTTTTCATTAAAGGTGGTACCACCTACTATGGTTTTGTGTGTTTTTAGGTACAACCCAAATTGACCCGTCATGAAAAATTTAACTCATCCGACATTTTTCAACTTTTTGCTTAAAAAGAAAAAAAGAAAATTGACCCATTAAGAAATCTATAAACCAAACTGACCTTTCACGTTTTGCATATTAGAACATAATATTTTTTTTAACAACCAAATGACTAATACCATGTAAAAAGCGCCAAGGATCAACACAATTAGACATATATATAAAACTCTAAACCATAGATGCATACCATATAGTTTGAAGCATACAATTGAAGGAGTTTACAAATTTAGGTGTAGGAAAACAGATCTTATAAGGATAACCAAAAACACATTACCTTAATATTAGACCGTGCTAGCAACAACAAATATGGGTGTCACCTATATTATACATCACACGTACAGAACATTAGTTTTCATATAATGGATCAAGCATTAAAGTACACTTTTGACGGCATTTAATTCACTTGACAAATTCCCATTGTGCTAAAAATAGCTATCTGACCCATTAAACCCTTTCTTTTCATTCAAATAAAATATATACAAAGATTTGGTGACTGCCATGAAAAAACAAACCTTTCTTTTCATTTAAATAGAGCAAACAAACTGCATTTTACAAATTCATAATCTTTTAAACAATAAATCATTTTTTGTATTTTCTTGTCAAAAAAGCATCGACAGATAAAGCTATGGCAAGACTTTTTAATAAAGAAAACGACAGGAGAATACATACAGTGATAGAGGTGATGGTTCACTCTTTAGGTATTATATCATGTGATTAATGAACATGGTGACTATTGACCTCAAACAAAATGCAATTAAGAGGTCACCTACTTTGAATAATTTGGTCAAAACTGAACTCCAATGTAGGAAAAGTAGGTAACTAAGAGAATGAATATTTACTAAAGGTTTCTTGCAGAAAAACCAAGACTTCGTATGCCTAAAGCACACGATGAATATTAGAAGAAAGAAAAACATTCAACCAGTCAATTCAAATTCACCTGGCAAAATGATAATCGGCTCAGAACTAAACCTGGAAACATTATCGGCTTATAATCACCTAAACAAAACAACATTCAAAGCCCTAATCAAACCACTAAATCCAACAATCAAAATGAGTTAACCAACGGGGTGTTTTGTTTCTTGCGGAACAATAAAAAATGATTATACATGTAAGTACAATATCATGAGGACTCTAAGTGATTTTTGTTTAAAAGTCCTCGACCTGCAATAAGTACTAATTATTTACCAGCAACTAACTTGATGTATCCCACAATCTTAGATTAACCATGCTCCCGCCGACCACCATATTTGTACTAACCTTATCGAGAACAGTTGGCACGTAATCCCGTCAACATAAAAGTAGCAGAATATGTACTAAATATCTCATCGCTAATTATGCAAGAATCAAAATATGAACGATTAAAAACTTACCAAGAAACGTGTCAACCCGAGAAGAAAAAAAACCCTAACATGCTGATTGTACAACAATACCACCACCGCTTAGACTATTTGTTGATTGTCGAGTATGATTCAGCCCCCCGGGGGTCTGGTGGTGGCCTGGTAGGAGCGACGATTTGCTGGCCAGTTGATGTCCCGGTGGTGTGTAGAGATGAAGTTTGGGGGAAAAGGCAAGTGGTAGTGTTTATGATGAACGGAAAGAGAGAGAGAGAAAGAGATGGGGGTAATCAAATGGATGCCATTAATCAACAAAATAAAATTCTTTCAACAACCTCAACTTCTTAAGAAATTCTTCTTTCATTGAAGTCAAACTCCTTCTTATACTCAAATTTGCCTAATCAGCCCTTAAAACAAAACTGAGGACGATCAAAACTGAAGACATCAATCTTTTTGATTATGAGCCTATACTCCAAGACTTTTCATAACATTTTGTTGCTGTGATTCATATCAAACTTCTAATACAAATGCACTTATTTTGACTAAAAAGTAAACCTTTTCTCTTCACCCAAAAAAGCTTAATCAGCATCAATAAATCTCGAAATCGCCATCAAAACAAAGAAATCCACATAAATGACTCATTTATAATGCAAAACTCAACAATACTTCAAATAAATTAGCAAAACCCCTAAATCTACCTACCACAAAGATAATGTACAATAATCATGTCATCAGTGATCTATAATACAAAAAAAAAAATTACCGTTGGTCGTCGCCATCGTGTGCTCTGTTTGGTTGAAGATGGTGGTCACGATTTTTTATTCTGGAAATTGTACGGAGGTGCTCATAATCTCTGTTTGTTTTGAAAAAATACAAACCCTAATTTTGACCTATTCTGCAACAATCGTCTTCAAGTTCTGTTAGCTGTGATGTTCTAAGAATAGCAGGGATCTCCGATGGGTACGCTGGAGAAGACTACCCAGATGAGGTTAATTGTCGGTGGTGAAGCCATGGGAGGGAAAGAAAGTGAACTTGTATTGGGGATATGAAGAAGACACGTATTTTGAAGAGGCCACACCGCATCAGAGGAAAAATTTACAACTCATAAAGCGGAAGATACAATCCCACATTAGCATAGAATACCTTATAAGCAAGAGGTACAATTAGCAACTGCACAAAGTAGTTGCAAATTAGAGTATATATAAATGATCAGATGGTAGATTTTTATACTAAAAAATATATTTAG
Source organism: Helianthus annuus (assembly GCF_002127325.2). NCBI lineage: Eukaryota > Viridiplantae > Streptophyta > Magnoliopsida > Asterales > Asteraceae > Helianthus > Helianthus annuus. Next base: position 15,339,805 of record NC_035440.2, read on the forward strand.
AACACTCAATCTTTTTACTGGGCTTGCATATCCTTGCGAAGTGGTAGGCCCACTTCTAACTGAAACCTTCAACATCAACAAATGTGTTGCTATACAGGCGCATAAACCAGATTTTCGGTCCAACCGAGTTTGGTTTAAAAACCGATTCAGTTTCTTGATCAAAGCAAATCAAAACCGGTTCTAACCCAAATGGGCTGATACTTATTGTTACAAAAGACCCTGCTCCTTCCCCCCCCCCCCCCCCACATTCACTTCTTTACACAATGGCGGTCCCGGAAATTTTTTTCCATGGAGGCGTATGAACAATTTGATCAACTTTCTCTCGTATTATACAATATCTAACAAGAAAACTAACAGGAAATAAGTACTACGTTGTAAATTCCCGCCGCCATATCGCGTGGGTGTTCTACTAGTGTGTGTGTGTGTCTTAAAATGATAGAATAAACAGCCTTACACATTAAAAACATACTTTTTGCTATGAAACACAAAGTTATAGTACAATATGATTGAGATGAACTTTTTTTGAAACAACAAAATTAACTACCAAAAACATTGAAAAACATACTTTAGCTATGAAACATAAAATATTTTAGTATCTTTGAAGCACATGATGTAAGTTCATCTTCCCTGAACATATCCACCGAAGAAGGGTATCTACAAATATCAGAATTTTAGTAACCAAGTCAGCACATAAATCTAGAGGAATACATATATGTAGTTATGGAATAAATTTTTATAAATGTTTCATTTTGGCAATGCAAGAATATACCTGCTCTTTAGAAAAACGTCCTCTTTAGGCGAGCGAAATTCACTAGAATTGATACTATTAACCAACCATAAACATTTTCAAGCATCTCAAAGTATGCTACCCTCCACCGCCTGATGAAGTACAAGCTCCAAAGTAGTCCCAACAATCCAACAACGAACCCTGGGCCCATGCCAAAATAAAACCACAAGCCTTCATCATCATCTTGACCTTCATTTTTAACAACATGATTATGTAATGAATTGTTTCGTTTGCAACTCCTTGATACTGGTGGCCCACACAATCCATCGTTCCCTTCATAAGTAGAGGGGTCTACTAGAGTCTGGAGCTGATTTCCAATCGGGATTGCACCAGATAAGTTGTTGAACGATAGGTTCAAGTAGCTTAGAAAGTTTAAGCTAGTAAAACTTTGAGGAATATGACCGGACAACCTGTTCATCGACAAATCTAAAGATTCAATTTGACTTAGATTTCCAATACTTCTTGGAATCTGTCCTTTGAGTTGATTTTTCGAAAGGTTCAAGTTCTTCAATTCCACAAGGTTCATCAAAACATCTGGAATTTCTCCGGTAATGTTGTTGCTTGAGAGGTCTAGGGATGTGAGAAACTTTATTGTCCTTGTGTAAACCAACTGAATTCCCTTGATGGAAGCCAAAATATTTTCTTCATAGTAACCAAGATCATATCCTAAGTCAACTCGATTGATGATCATACCGTTTAAATTACTGAAGCAGCGGGGGATTGTCCCAATTATGTTATTCTGTGCCAAGTTTAAATGGTGAAGAGCATTGAGTTGACAAAGTTGTAGTGGAATCTTACCCGTAAACTTATTTGATTGGAGATTCAAAATGCTTAGGTTTAACAGGCTATCTCCAATCCAAAAAGGGATTCGACCTGTTAGAAAATTGTTCCCTATATCCAGTGTGACCAACCTTGTCAAATTCTGTAAAGATAGTGGAAGATTCCCCACCAATCTGTTGTTGTGCAAGTGCAATGACTCGAGTTCTGTAAGAGAACCCAATGAACTTGGAACAACACCGGTTATAGTGTTATTTGAAAGATCCATGACTTTCAAACCAATCAAATTCCCTAAGCACCCAGGAAGGCTCCCAGAAAACTTATTTTGTGATAAATCCAAAACTTGGATGCTAGGAACCTTGCATAGATGACTTGTAACGAATGATTCAACTCGCCTTTGAGCCGTTTACCACCGTTTGTTAATAATTCATTCAAAGACACTGGAGGGTGAAGATCAAGTTTGACAACATGACCATTTTGATGGTCACACCCAACTCCGTGCCAATCACAGCATTCTACTCCGCTCCATGTTGACAGAAGATTATAGTTGTCTGTGAGGCTATGTTTGATTGCAAGAAGGGATTGCCTCTCTCTTTCAATACATGTAACATTTGAAGAAGTCATAAGCATGTTGTTGCTTAGCCCAAATCTTTGCAGGAACAACAATGTTAAGATGAAAAGAAAACTGGTTTCCATTTTGGGGTAAGATCATAAAATTTCAGTTTCTCAAGTAGGGGAGGATGTATATCATGTTATAGAATCCTTTTTTTTTTTTGTAATTCCAAATAAAAACTAAATCTTTCAAAGAGTTGACAGGAGATTTAGAGTCACGGGTCAAAGTCTTCCAAGAGTTCCTGACATGAGATTTCATCAACTTTCCTGTCCTGTACTTTTGCATATGTAATTTGCATTTGTAAATTTCTTGGTTTGTAATATGATTTTAGATATTTAAAATATGAATATCCAATACGATTACAAACTAAAGGTAGGTAGACGAGCAACAAGCTGCGCCGCTACCCCTTTCTGAATAGCAAACCCTACCCTGCTAAACACAAAATTCTGCCCCTTAACATGTGCGGTGTTACTGCTTACCACCTGTTGAACCCGCTTTAGGAACCGCACCGCGTCAGGGGCGAGAGCGCCGAATGTATCGAAAGCGAACGGGACAAACACGTGCTGATTCTCGATGCAAGCTTTTTCGTGTTTAGCTACTTTGCCGCCTCTGCCTTGGTTATCGCCTGTCCCGCCACAAACCCGTGGTCCCTTAGCCCAACGAGGGGGGACACACCTATCAAATCGACACACGCGTGTTTCCCTCCTTCCCATCCAAAAACAAGAATGTCAGCGGGCCGTAGCGTAGATCTCCCTTCTAATGGATCAGTCAAGAAGTTCATCGGAGCTTCCTTTTTTGCCGAGATCCCTGCTCGCTTAAGGACATCATACAACACATCTCGAACTAAATCATGTCGATACTTAAAGCCCGGTAATTCTTTGCAATGTACTGCATGCTCCCCAAAAGAATCCAAGCAACACTTCTGACATACAGGACACGGGTCATCATCCGGGAAAAGGGGTATCATTAAACGGTACTTGAGGATAGCCCGGCATTCCACAGCTGACATACATTGCCCTAAACCTTCGATGGGAACAACAGACAGTAAATCCTGAGCATGGGGGGCTCGCAAGCACTCAAACACGGCTCGCTGGCGAGGGGAAAAGGCAAACTTCTCTTCAACTGTCTTGACGATTTCGCCATATAAGGCATTCGCCAGAATTTTCTGAGCTTTAATGGGGGCGGTGTCTTTAATGTAGAAACTGCCAAGATCAAGATGGGGAAGAGAACTATGCAGATTGTCCAATGCACCCTTGTAATCAGAGTCTAACAGCTCTCCCCCACATTCGCGAAGGATGTGGTCTTGAAGAACCCAAGATTGGGCCCTTGAAGCCACAAATGCGTAGGAAGAGGCATCCTCAGCTGAGCAAATCCCAAGCCCCCCAAAACGTGTCGGGAGGGAAGCTAACCTCCATTTTAGGTCCCCGAAAAAGGCACCCCCACGAACAACAATGTCCTCGATCGTATTCCGAAGCCCCTTGTCAAAAACAGAGACGACTTCCCCGACATAAGAAGGCTGACACGTTCTAAGCCCAAACAGCAGTTTAGCAACCCCCATACACGAACGAAGCAGAAGAAGTTCGCTCTGAGGGTCCTTAAGGCGTTTGAGGCATCCCATCAGCTCAACCGCACATTTGGCTCTTTTGAGGGCCAACCCACTAATAAACTGCCCATCTCTACTGACAGCACCACCCAAGAGTTACACACCATGCACCGGCCTACCAATCTCCCGCGGAAATAAACCCTCCTGAATCTTCACCCCGTCGCATGTAGGCCAAAAAACTTCTGTTTTTTTAATGTTGAGAAAGAGGCCCAAGGAGGGGCCCTCCACTCTGATGATGTCTAAAGCCTTGGCAACCTGAGTAGCATCTCCAATAATGGTCCCATCATCCAGGTACCAGGCGTGAAAAAGAAGCTTACAACGATCGCTGATTCGGAGAACAAGAGGGTGTAAAACAAGGGCAAAAAGAAGAGGCCCTAAAGGATCCCCTTGCTGAACCCCCGTGGAAGACCAAATATAATCATTCCCCACATAAAGCCTAGCTGGTTGCCCGTATAAAAAATCAACCCAAGCAGAGATGGATGGACACATTTTGCTTACCTCGTTTAAAAGAGCAGTTCTATCCACAAGGTTAAAGGCATTCGAGAAATCGACGGTAAGCATAGCCAACGACCCGTCCCAGTGGTACGCATTTAAGAGCCTGTTCGCACTATGAAGAACCGCCTCAGCCCCGTTTGAAACCCCGACCCCAAACTGAAAGTCACCAAGATATTTGCCCATATCCTTCCCCACCCCCTTCATCGCTACCTTGGAGACCACTCTCCTCCAGATCGAACCCACTGCAATAGGTCTGATCCCATTATCGGGCTTGAGAAGGGGCGTAAGAGGAGCAGATGCAACAAACTCCGCCAAACTCCTCGGACACCCCCACGCAAGAAAAGGTTAACCACAGCTGAAATCGCTCTGAGTAGGCTAACAGCAATCACGGACCCTTCACCAAAAAGGGCATCCAAAAGGTGTTGAGCCCTCAAACCATCTCTCCCACATGACGTCCCTTTCGGGAATGATTTGATACACCCAAGCACACTGTCGTTCTCCGCTACAAGGTGAGGTTCTGACGGAAGGAAAGCGGGCACGGTCGGAGGGGGCATGCACGGGTGTTTATCCACAAGAGACTTCATAGTTTTCTTATCATGTGGCGCGACCCTAGAAGAACAAAGGACCTTAACTGCAACGGTAAAATGACCATCGGCAACCTTACGTAAACACTGCTTGACATTAGAACTCCCATCCTCGCTTTTTTTTCCAGACATTTTCTTAAAACCCTCCGGACCCTCCTTCACAGGTTGAGCAAATAAAGACTGAATGAGAATGCCAAACCCCTCACGGTCACCCCATTGGGACAACGCCCGCTGTATACCGAGACATTGACCATTTTTCCTGTTGCCCGACCTCTTATCCTGGCGGCTAACCGGCGTAAATACACGCAATGTACAACGAGGTAATAGCAGAAGTCGAATCCATGCATCAACCGAATCAGGCATAGATATTTTATTGTTCGCTTCAAATGCAAAAAGTAAAACAGATAAATGTGAGAAAATAGAGTGGAGAAAAAGTAGGAGATTTTAATTAGATTGTGTAGAGTAGTCGGTTTAATGGTTTTGGGTTCTCAGGTTAGTTTATTTAATTAGTTTAAATAGCAGCTTTGTAAACCCGACCTGGGTGTGCCTAGTTATATTTCATAAAAGAGAGTCACGAGAAGCTCAGACAGTTCAGGCAGGTTTTTTTATTTGTTCGGATCACCACAAAAGTGGTTTTAGACCGTTAAGACCGTGGGGTATGGTGGGGCTTGGGTTGGGCATTGGTTGACACGTGGAATGGGAAAAAAACCCACGCCCATGGGGTATGGTGGGGCTTGGGTTGGGGGCTTGGGTTGGGGGCATGAGTTGACACATGACCATTGAGAGCCCGCCATGTCACCTTACTAGCCCGCCCCACGCCCGACTTCAAACTCACGCTAAAGGGGCCACACCCCAAACCCAAGCCACAACCCAAGCCCCATACCCCGGCCTTATGATGGGGGAGGTGGCATTCTTGGCTGTTTTTAGCTATTAGGTGGTTTACGGGGTCAGTTCGGAGGGTGGAGCTTTTTGGATGATCAGGGTCAAATGGGAAGGGTGGGGCCAATTTTTTTTTTTTAATTTTAAGTTATTATTTTATTTAATTCGGGTTATTTTTTAAGTATTTTCTTTTTAAAGTTTTTATATATACACTTTCTTTCTCTAATGTCAAATAAGTTATATTTTGGTTTTAAAAGAATTATAAAGTTTCAACCTTTTATAAGTTATATTAAACTATACAAAGAGTAAATTAATTTTTTAGTCCCTGTGTTTTAATAGTTTTAACCGCTTGAGTCCAAAATCAAAAAGTTTAACGCCCTGAGTCCCTAGCCATTTATTTTATAAAGTTTTGAGTCCAATTTTGTTAATTTTATAACAGATGAAAATGTTAATGGACTGAGATCTAACATGGAAATTTATTTCAATTTCGTTTAGTTGAACGAAACCGATTTAGAGAATCTCTTAGCTAATGCCTTTTTAGTTGGAACTGGCTCAAATTCATTTCAATTTCGTTTAGCTAATGTTTTGTTAATAGATTTTTTCTAACCCAAACTAAAATGACCATCGGTTCCAACACGGACCCGTCTTAACTAGAATTCGTTATGTAAAAGTTTTTTACAAATCAATTTAGAGAAATGTGTCTTGTTTAGAGATAGGGTTAGATAATGGGATGGGAATGCTATGAAGCATCATTGGAAGAAAAAAAGTGACTTTAGTGATAAAACGCAACCTGAGCCGACTTGACATGTAAATTCTAATGTCGAGTTAACCTAAATTTGAGCACCTAAATGGTGAACCCAGTTGAAAAAAAATCCTTGATCCGTCACTGACTTTGGGTTATAATTTATGTGTGTACGGATTAAATTTTGTGCTTTAATATAAATGGTTAACAAGCCAGCTTGCCTTGGCTTGGGCTTGGCTCATTTACAAACAGAGCCGAGTTTGAACGTGTCTTAAGCCGCGAGCTATTTTAATGGCCCTTATAGTGTTAGGATCCTAAACAAGATAATTATAGTATGTTTATAGTTAATTAGGCATAAATAGATAATGTTGCACTGATTAAAGATCCTAAATAAGATAATTATAGTGTGTTTATAGTTAAGGGATAATTTTATGTATACAAACTTAACAATTATAGTGTGCTTATAGTAATTTTATATATACAAACTTAACAAATTTCATATATTACCCTACAAGATCGAAATTACCTTACAGGATCATTTGTAGATTAATTTTAATAATTACTCTTCTTGTAAATAATTACGAAAAATGCCACCACGTTTTTGTACATTTTCACCCTATCGTACGTTTTGTATGATAAGCGTATTTGTATTTGATCTTTTGTCTATAAAATATTGGAGTTTTAGAAAAAATAAGGGTAAATTGGTCATTTATTAAATTAGTTTTAATGAATTGGATATATTTGATATTTTAACAATTTGTAAGGGCATACATGATATATTTAATTTTGCATGGGTATGTACGACATTTTACAACTTTACAGGAGTATATATGAAATTGCCCCTATAGTTAATTAGGCATAAATACACACTGTTAGGAATCCAAAATAAGATGCTATAAGTATGTTTTAATTACATTGCAGGTCACCATCTACGCAAGATATTCAAACTGGTTGTCCTAATATTAACTGAAAGGCTGTTAATTCAGGGAATCGTTTGAGAGCACATTGACAGCTAGATGAAGGAGACGTGAGTTATTTTCATACACCATTTTTTTTCGTTTTAATTAGTTTACACATTAAAAAACATTATTTTTGTAATTGATTTTGGTTTATTTACATTTTGTGTGTAGGTATGTGGTGCATGTGTTTTTCCTAGGATCATGTGAAAGGGCCTATGTGATACTGAAAGAAAATGAAGCGGATGCAAAACTGCAGATATTGTGCACGTTTTATTAATTTATGCCCTTGATCCACCTGTTGATTCTGATTTGTATCGGGCTCAAAACTAGTTTTAGCGTTTAAACTGTTTTTTTTTGCTCAAACCCGTTCGGATCGGAACAGATTCCTAACACAAAAATCCCAAACCTGTACCAAACCGCTGGCTTGGGGCGGTCCAAACCGGTTATTTGGCTACCAAATCGGGCTAAAACTTGCTTTTTTTACACATCTAATACTCTAATAGAAGGAAGCAAACACATCTAATATATACATATAATAAAAGAAACCATATTAGGGACACATGGCGTTCTATGAGTCAGTCTTAATTATTTTTTGAAGTATTTATTATGAAAAGTCATTTATTGATAATATTAAATTTAGAATTTGTAGAAGAGATTTTAATGATAAAGATAAAGATAACTGATAATAATGTATTAACTATTAAAATCTAAAAAATATATTAGCATTTTAAATATTTATAAAGATAAAGATTTTATTTAATTGGTAGTTTTAATTGTTTTTATATTTTTATGATAAAAACAAGGATAACTGATAATCAAATATTAAAATAAAAATATTTATTTTAATCAACTGTTTCGTTAAACGGATTTATTCAATACTTGTAGAACATATATATTTTTTATAAATGGTATATTTATAATCATATTTCTAATAGAGGATCTCATTATCCTGTTTTACACTCCAATGGAATAATAATACTAAATCATAATATTCAGCTTAGCTCTTGTATTTTTAATATTTTTTACTAAAATGTTTCTTTTCTTTTTTTTTCGGCTGATTATCCAACATCAGGTAATACGTAAGTTTCTAACCTAATAATAAATAAAAAACAAAGTAAAATGTTATAAACCATGTAATACACAACTCTCTAACCTGATAAAAAATAAAGTAAGATATTACAATAAGTAAATAGTGCGTACCTCAAACTTCCTTTTGTTAGAAAAACATCTTGATGACTAAATGTTTTAACGAATTACATTATTCGTGTAAGACATGTGTTTATTCAAATCATGCAATACACGAGTTTTTAAAAGATGTAACTATTTTATTACTTAGTATATAAAATTATATTTATTTAACTCGTATAATACACGGGGTTCTAACCTAGTACTCTAATAAAAGGAAGCAATTATGTGGATACAATTTGTTCTCGTTTCAGCCTTTGTTTGTTTTGGGCTTCATGATTGATGTGCCAAATTAGGGCCTTATATATTAATTCTATTGGGCTTGACATAATCTGCAATGTGGATCTCGATGGATTAAAGACAAAAGGGTATTCAATTTGTGGGCTTAACTGCTCAAGGATATGCACAAGTATATTTTTTTACTAAAAGATTTTTTATAAAATTGAATTTAACATATTGCTTACCATGAATAAAGGATGTCAAGTAACAATTAAAATTTAAAAGGATTTGTGCCATTAATATGTAGAGTAGCTATGACTCTATGACCCCCACCACACCCAAGGATCTGAACCTGAGAATTTTTTTTACATAAGGTTGCTCAAAGGTGTATAACATATTGTAAGAAAAAATGGGAATATAACTATAGATTGTGAGGTGACGTTTTATGTACAATAAAATTACCAAAAAATTATCCACTGGGAAGTGAAGGATTATAAGGTACAGGATAGAAGAATGCAATTTTGTGGATGCTATTTGTGCATTGATATTCCACAAAGACTTAGAAAGTCTTCCATGGGCCATTAGCTCCCGTCCAAATATCTATACAACCATTACTTCACGTAGTTTGTTCGTCATAGCAACTCATATTTCGTCTCATTTTTCTTAAAAGTTGAGGTTGAATCATGGGAAATCAGTGGGTTTGGGGGCTTCATCTTTTTTTCTTAAGCATGTTTTTGGTTGGAACAAAATATACTTGTCTGGGTGCTCAAAATTCGACAAGAAGCTGCCATGAACAAGAGAGACTAGCACTACTCAAGTTCAAACAGAGCGTCAAAGATGACTATGGAATGCTCTCTTCATGGGTTGGCATTGATTGTTGCTCATGGAAAGGAGTCCGCTGTGATGGTGCCAACGGAAGAGTTGCCGGTCTTCATCTCAGAGGAAATTACGCCTATGAATATGATTACTACTTAGAAGGTGATAAGGTGAACTCATATTTGGCTGAGTTAAGACATCTGCAACATCTGGATTTGAGCGGAAATAATTTTAAAGACAGTCAGATTCCTAAATTCTTTGGATCCTTCAAGCAGCTAAGTTACCTCAATCTCTCTCTTGCATTTTTTAATGGTATTATTCCCCATCACATTGGAAATCTCTCCAATTTGAAGGTTCTTGATCTTCGTTCAAATGATATTCTCACGTCAAATGATATGGCATGGGTTTCTGGCCTTTCCTCACTTGAGCATCTTGACTTGAGTGGCGTAAATCTTTATCAAGCAAACAATGTTGATATGGTATTTTACATGATTCCTTCATTAACATATTTAAGTTTGAGAGGTTGTGACCTTACTAATGCTGATCTTGGTCTTCACCTTAATTCAAGTAAAATACTTCCCACCATTGAACATTTGGATCTTAGCTCCAACAGCTTTGAAGGTCAACTCCCTCACTTTTTTCAGAACTTGACATCTTTAACGTTCCTTGATATTTCAAGATATAATCTTAGTCTGGCATGGAACTCTGTAAACCTGCTAAACACGATTCCTTCTTTATCTAAATTGCATTTGTCAGAGTGCGGGCTTCACAATGCCCCCTTTTCACCCAATTATTTGAATTCCAGTGCCCATTCCAACATACAATATCTTGATCTTAGCTTTAATTCAATTGAGGGTAGATTTCCATCTGAATTAATGAACATCACTTCCTTAAAAGTCCTTGACCTTTCATTCAACAGTTTGAACTCATCAATTCCTGACATGCCTAACCTTCTAAAGCTCGATGTTTCTGCTAATTACCTTGAGCACATCGAGCTTGTTGGGATTTGGAGACGATGTCATCTGAAGGAATTGAGCGTATCATATAATTATTTTGGAGGAGAAATGATAGGCCCATCATCAAACACGTCTGAATGCTCCCACTATGCTTTAGAGGTGTTGGAAGCAGAGAAAAGTGAATTAAACGGTTCGATTCCAGAATCATTGGGAAGATTAACAGGTTTAACTGATTTAGATCTGCAATCAAACCTGTTAACAGGTCCAATCCCAGAATCATTGGGAAGATTAACAGGTTTAACTCATTTAAATCTGCAATCGAACCTGTTAACAGGTCCAATCCCAGAATCATTGGGAAGATTAACAGGTTTAACTCATTTAAATCTGCAATCAAACCTGTTAACAGGTCCAATCCCAGTTACAGTTGGGCAACTCACCAAACTCGTTGACTTAGATGTCTCTGAAAATTCTTTAGAAGGAGTGGTTATGGAAGCCCATTTTGCTAACCTCTCGATGTTGCAGTCGTTGGATACAAGTGCTAATCATCAGTTGATTTTTAATGTCTCACATGAGTGGATACCTCCATTCCAACTGAGGAGTGTTCAACTTAGTTCTTGCAAGATTTTAAATGGATTTCCACACTGGTTGCAAAATCAAAGGATGCTTGTGAATCTGGAATTGTCTAATGCTAGCCTATATGGTCTTCCACCAACATGGTTGCAGAATATGCCCAGGCTTAATAAATTAGATCTCTCTCACAACAAACTCATTGGATCAATTCCATTTAGCAAATATTTCATGTTTTTAAATCTACAAGACAACCTTTTCAATGGGTCAATTCCAAGGTCAACGTGTAGAAGAACAAGCTTGATAACTCTTGATGTTTCCAGCAATCGGTTATCTGGAAATATTCCTGATTGTCTAGAGAATCTACAACACATGAGGATGCTTATACTTAGTTCAAATGGGTTGTCTGGGGTCCTCCCAAGTTCTTTAGGAAATATTTATTTCTTGGAATGGTTAAAACTGAATGACAATAACTTCAATGGCCAAATACCACAAGACTTGGGAAAGTTGGGAAACTTAAATGTTTTGGATTTGGGCAATAACAAATTCTCAGGAAACATACCAAAATGGATTGGAAAAGAACTTTCAGAATTGAGGATTCTCAGGTTGCATAAAAACAACTTCACAGGAGGTATTCCTCATTCTTTGTGCAAATGTTCACATCTTCATATTTTAGACATCGCACACAACAACTTTACAGGATCCATCCCTCGTTGTTTTGGAGAGTTGAGCGGGATGGTTGAGGCAAGACACGCATTTGATTTTCAACCGTATGAAGAGGAGTTAAAGCTGATGGATGTGATTCAAGTATTTAAAGGAATCGAGCTTGAATATACAAAAACATTGTATATAGTTGTTAACATGGACCTTTCAAGCAATAAACTTACAGGGGAAATCCCTGTAGAGCTAACTGCACTTGCTATGTTGATGGGTCTCAATTTGTCTCATAATCATCTGAGTGGGAGTATTCCAGATAGCATCGGAAACATGAAGGCGTTAGCATCTCTTGACTTCTCAGACAACCAACTAAGCGGGACGATCCCTCCAAGCATGGCTGCTTTGAACGATTTGAGCTCAATGAATCTGTCACACAACAAACTGTCAGGAAGAATTCCAACCGGAAAACAACTGCAGACACTTATCGACCCATCAATATATGCTGGTAACAGGGACCTCTGTGGTGCACCTCTGCAAAATAATTGTTCCAATCCTGAAAACCCACCAGCCACAACAAGCAACAGGTTTTTGTTTTACATGGACATAACGTATGGATTTGCAACAGGTTTTTGGGGTATTATTGGAGTTTTGGCATTCAAGAAGGAATGGAGAAGGAAGCTTTTTATGATTGCAGAGGTAACCATGGATAAGGTATATGTGGCGGTTGCAGTGAAGATTTCCAAGATTAAAAGAGGCAGAGAAGCCTAACAGATTCTTATAATAGACAATATTTGTAAAATTGTTGTTTTGATTTAAAATACTCTTCTGTTGTGTAATATATTTAGACCATGGGTGTGTTTAATACAAATAAAAATATTACAATACACGAGATAGAATACAGGTGACAGATTACAGAAGAAGTGGACTGAAGATTAGACATGTAAAAAGCAACAACAGGAGCAATGATGATTACCGAGAGAGAAACAATCCAAAAAGAGGTATATTTTTCGTTGTTTAGATTCTTTATCGTTCTGTAGTGTTTCCTGCAAAATCTTTACAGAATACAAAGTCATTAGAATCTGCAAAACCTATACATAATAGAAAGCTACGTAGAATTGATAGACTATAAGTTCCAAACGTCTGGGATAAGGAGTTTACTTTGTTGACTTCAAAAGTGTATGAAGATTTGTAGCTAGCATCACTTAATGGACTCGTTTAAGGAACCAGCTGGCATTTGAAAATGAAGATTTGTAGCTAGCATCACTACCTTTGTCTAATCTTGGTTTCGGTTGCAACTAAATATCAATATACTATAGTGGGTTGCTATGAACAAAAGAGGCTAGCTCTGCTCAAGTTCAATTATACAGATAACGTCAAGTTAGTTGCATTAGTTTCACCGGTAGAGTTTGCTTAGTTGATGAAGAGTACTTCATAAAATCGCGGTTTAAGGATTCATATGATTCGGGGGAAATACTCACCACAACAATTTAAAAAGATAACTTAGTTGATGAAGAGTACTTCATAAAATCAACTGAATTGCTTAAACCGAAGCCAGTCATCCGGTTTAAGGATTCATACGATTAGGGTTTGACGGTTTAATAGTGTCAGTTTAAAATTTGGAATAGGCCATTTAAACATTTCTAATTATTATTTTGAATTTTAAAATATGCAGTTATCAATATGTTTAATATCAGCATCATTTTAGAAAGCACAAACTAACAGAGTTTTAAGACAAGAATCCAGTTCAAACCATTTTGGTAAAAAAAAAAATTGTAGCCACAGTTATCTTTCAGTAGGAATGAGCAAATGGTACCGGTACCGACTTTCGACATTTTCGGTACCGAGTGCATCCCTATCCTAATTGATCATCAAGAAGTATCCACTCATTCACAAACACAATAAGATTATATAGATTATCAATTGAATTGTAATAAAATTTGCTTAAATACAATGATTTTAAAATAGGTATGCACATAAACAACTTATGGATCTCCTTATTCTGAAATAAATCTTCAACCTTAAAAAACCACTTCATTTGGTGAGCAAATTCATATGAAAACCCAGCAACCACTGCCAAAGGGAACACATCCCAAATCCCAATATCCATTGACGAAAACACCAGCGGCTGCAACTTATATCTCGCAACAGTTTCACTAACTTCCTCTGGGTCACAAGCGGTCAAAATCAACCCAACTTTGCCGCTAATATGAGGAATTGCGCCAACAAAAGCAGGTTTTCCGGTTGACGGGGCATGGATCTCGAGTGAGCGCCTCATGAAAGAATTCTTAACCATGACGACAGATGAGTGGGGTCGCAGTCATTGCCTTATGGCCTGAAGTAAATAAAAGTAAGAATAAGACAGATGAGTGGGGTCACAGTTCACACAAAGAGTGTCGGCACTCACGATGACGAGATGTTTGTTATATTTTCACTCCGCGTCACTACTACTACGTAAAAATGAGCAATCACTAATTTTTTTCATGTTTGTATGTAACGGTGTCACAAATTTTAACTACTCATTACCAATTAAAATAATATATAATTTATGTAATTAAAAAAGTGTGTAAAAATATTATTGGTGGAATAAAAAAGATGGTACGTTTGTTTTTTGTGTAATTGGTTCTCCTAATTAATTCACATACTTCAATTGTTGGAAAGTGGGTTGAGAGAGCCAGTGAGGCAACGCCCAGGAAAAAATAATCATTCGAAAAATATATATTTTTGAATAAAAAAAAGAGTAAACTTCCGTTTTGCTCCCTGTGGTTTGGTCACTTTAACGGTTTTGCTCCAAACTTTTAAAAATAGCCATTTTACTCCCTGATGTTTCGGTTTTTTTGACAGTTTGCTCCCCGCCTCTAACTCCATCCAAATTGTTTGTTTTTCCATTTTGCTCCCCGCAGGGAGCAAACTGGCAACAAAACCAAAACATCAGGGAGTAAAATGGCTATTTTTAAAGGTTTGGGGCAAAACCGTTAAAGTGACCAAACCACAGGGAGCAAAACGGAAGTTTACTCTAAAATAATAAGAAGCATAGTATTCCCAAAACACATGAGAAATAGCAAGTAATTCATGGTACCAAGTCATGACTAAACCATAAAATCATAACTAGTATACATAAAGGTAGCAAATTCAAGCCTTTTAATGAAAACCCGTTAATACAGCTTGGATTTGATTGATAATGGGTCAAACAGATTAATCATACAAAATAACCTAAATACGAAACCAAACCAACCAGTTATGACACACATATAAAGGTGACCTATTTTGACCCAATACCCGAACTGCCCGTACCACCGTTGCAAATGTCTAAGCTTGATCAAGAATGACGCAAGCACGGACGAAAAAGCAACTAGGTAACAGAAAACAAAGAGAAATACCAAGAAATATGGCGATGACCCATCTTTGACTGCTTCATTTCATTGACTTTTTTTCTCAACAGCAATTTTCAAATCCTTGACTGTTGCAGAATTCATCACAGCAACATCTGTGTCCAATACAAGCAACCAACGATTCATTAATGATATGCTAAGCTGAAGATAAAAAACCAAGCAAGCATTGGAAAAAGTATTTACTCTTAAAAACCGGTTAATACGGGTCGGATATGATTGATAACGGGTCAAACAGATTATGTATACAAAATAACCTAAAAATAAAACCAAATGTATATGTCCTCTTAAGTTGTTTGTAATCACATTCAATACACTGAATAGTTACGAAATAAAAAAAATGGAACACAAAGCGTTAGCTGGTCCAGTTAAGACACGTGGATAAAGGTGACCCGTTTTGACCCAATACCCTACCTGCCTCTATCACCATTTCAAATATCCAAGTTGAAACAAGAATAACTCAAGCAGAAATGAGAAACAACCAAGTAACAGAAGAAAAAAGAGAACTACCAAGAAATATGGCGATGGCCCATCTTTGACTGCTCTATTTCATTGACTTTTTTCTCGACAGCTAGTTTCAAATCCTTAACTGTAGCAGAAATCATCACAGCAACATCTGTGTCCCACACAAGAAACCAACTGTGATTATTGACATGCTAAGCTGAAAATAAGAAACTAAGCAAGCATAATCAATTAATCACATACCAAAAGATGTGCACTCCCAAGTTCCAAGCTGATCAGGGTGTCAACATCTGATAGAGTTGGTTTCTTTATCTGCAAGCACATGATCATCGAGGAGTGAAGCTAGTGTTGAATTGAGCCCTGCTTTCTTGACAGTGTTACCATTTTACTCTAGGACCACGTTATCATCCTCATAGACACCAACGGACGTTGGTTCAGGCATTTACCTCCTATCGAAGAGAAACAAGAAAATTGTTTCATATAACTTTAAAGGCAATAAAACAAACATTTCAATGTTTTCAATCGTAAATACATGACAATATCCGCGTACATGTTTTTAGAGTGTTAGTAGGGATAGCACGGGCTACCCCTCAACCCCGTCTCCGTAGTGTAAAAATACCCCTTTAACTCCATTTCCGTAGTGTAAAATACTCCTCAACTCCGTTTCCATCATATAAAGGATACCCCTGATGCTAAAAAAAAATTAGGATACCCCTAACTTTTGGGGCTAGTTCCGCCACTGCTCCTAGATCTACACCAACGTCCACCAAGGGACTAGAATCCTCAACCACTTTGAACGCCTTTACTAGACAACTTTATATCGCTACGCTACAAGCCCTTTGGTATCCGCCTACATGAGAATCACATTTTCAAAATCAGATGACTCCAAATTCATTATCAGGAAGAGGAGAATTCATATTACTGATGAACAAATGAACCAAATCCAAAAAATAACATATTGGGCATCGGGCATTGGAACTGTTTTCATCAAGGAGTGAAGCTAGTGTTGAATGGATCCCTGCTTTCTTGACATTGTTACCATTTTACTCTAGGACCACGTTATCATCCTCATAGACACCAACGAACTTTGGTTCAGGCATTTACCTGAGGCGCATATACATTAAAAACACCATGAGGCGCGCCTCAGATTCGTTTTTTGGTCGTTTCGTCTCGAGGCGCGCCTTGAGGCGCACGCCTCAAACGTTTTTTTAAAACCATGTGAACGCCTTTACTAGACACCTTTATATCGCTATGCTACAAGCCCTTTGGTATCCGCCTACATGAGAATCACATTTTCAAAATCAGAACTACTTATAAACCTGACTCCAAATTCATTATTGGGGAGAGGAGAATTCATATTATTGATGAACAAATGAACCAAATCCAAAAAATAACACATTGGGCATCGGGCATTGGGGCTGTTTTCACTTCAAAACGATGCCATAAGCTAAGAAACTCAGTGGGGCAATACATCAAACACCCTATGTGCATGAACCACAACAATTACCAAACCGTTATAAGGACTCAATCAATTCAAGTTACACATTCAGGAATCAGAACTGATACCAAAAAGAGAACAATTTTAATTATATGTCACATAGGTCCCGGCTCAAAGTAAAATAGCTTAACCTGTAGTTCAACTCCTTCGCTTCACCAAAACCTAACTTGACGGATAAAAATCGAACTTCTATCCTCCATTCGTTTGCTTTTCGATGGATTTTTGTGAATTTCCCACTTCTTTGCAACCACTATTTTCAGGTGCTTCACCGAATCACTGGACCAAATTGTTTAACTTCTCAAATAGTTGCAGAATTATATAGAGGTCCTCAAACTATGTCTAAGTTATATATTTAGCCCAAATTTTATCTTGTTATTTTGTTTTTTAATTTATTTTTAGTAGTAGTAGTAGTCCACGCACCACATGTGATCTTGAGATAATTGGTAATTCATGACTTTATCGGGCATCCCCACAATAATTCTATTTTGAAAAAATTATACCGTTGGTCCTTGTGGTTTTTCTTAAGTTTTAATATCGGGTACTAATAGATATTAACATTTTAATTTGTTACAATATTGAGTACTAAGACCAACTATTGTTAATTTTTTTGTTAGGTCTTGCTAAAACAACTTAAATGCCCTTAAAAAACTAGAGGGTTTATTTTTGTAATCAACCATATTTGAATAGGGGTCTTTTATGTAGTTAACATTATTGAGGGTTTCTTTGTGTAAATTATTAAAACAAATATAAATTAATAAAATAAAACCAATCCCACCACACCACCCCTACTACTCACTCTTCCCTCGCCGGTCGGCTAGTCAACCCCACCCAATCCCAACCCCGGCAAAGGGTGCAACTTAAGAGGGGCCGGGGGCGCCCGACCCTCCGAACTTTTCGCTCAGTAGTATTATATATGTAGTTTTCGTATAGAAATATTTGGGTATATACGTTTTCGACCCCCCGGTTCTACAGAAATTTTTGGGTATATACGTTTTCGACCCTCCCGTCTTCATTGTCAAGCTTCACCACTGCAACCCCCGGTCCCCTCATCAAAATATTAATGATGAACAAGTTCCTTGGTAACATATACTACTAATCTTGCACACAAGAAAATGCAATCCACTCGGTCTAAACAAATGGAAGTTGTAACTAAAAAAGTTGTTTGATCAAATTTACAACTAATATGATGAAACTTGCTTAGTTGTTTATAATCGAATCGAATTTGAGTTTAATTTTATTGCGATTGAATCTGATGACGTCATAGGTGAGAACATTACCAAACATTAATCCAACGAACAAGATATCATAAATTATTAAATTCCACCATAATCTCCATACCCATAAGAACAATTCCACAAACAAAAAACAGAGCATGACAATGATATTAAGCCTAATTGCTTAAACCCACTGGTATCAAAGGAAAGTGATAATCTTTATTAAATAACAAAGCTATTTACATAGAATTGTTCAAACAAAAGTTCATGTTTCAAGATTATTTAAAGAACCCAACACACGGGTTAAGACGTCCACTATACATCCCCAAGCTGCAAGCTCCTGAGTCACTGGGTACCTGCAAAGCATGCAGTAGGGTGTTAACATAAAGTTGGCGAGTTCACGAGTTTGTCCAGTTTTAATTCCAAAAACTTCTTTCAGTAGTTAATTTTCTCATTTATATCATGCGATGGGGAGCTACCCCATATGTAAGCTACTAAACTGCGTAATACCGAATACTTTGTGACCGCACATTACGTGAGTTTTGCCCCGTTTGTCAATGTTCTATCATCATTGACGGTTTGCCAGAGTCTATTAGTTCACGCCCGATCCTATCCAGGCACGGTGTGAGGTTGGTGAGACCTAATAGCGCTATCAACTAATAACCCGTTCGCCAGGCCATGCGACTAATCGGTATAGTAAGTGGGGACTTTCGTGATAGAGTTTCATTTAGTCCCCTTGTTGCATCTAATATAAATAGTAATTAACTGAGCGTCCCACACAAGGGGAGAAAAGTAGTTTGTATCCCTCACAAGGAGATAGCGTTGTTTTTAGTTCCGTTTCCCAACCACCTGGAACGCATGCTTTTAGTAAAAGTTGTGAACTCACCTCAGTTTGCTCGGCAGATAGTTTACTTGGTCAGGTGAGCTGATCAACCACGTCCTAATATGGTTACCAGTATAGGTCAGGTTTGGGTATAAATAAGTCACGTATATCCTACACGTATCTAACACATAGTCTGCATGTCATAGTAAAGTTATTGGGCATGTCCTAACATACACACAGTTAATCAGCAGAAGCATACAGTCCAGCTAAACAATATCAGGAACACATAGCCCAAAACATACCATTACATTGTGCGGCGCAATTACGAATTTAAGTAGTCCAGTCGCAACCACGAGATTCTAAGTCACAACAGCTGGTCTCGAGTTGTGCATATTTGGGTAGTAACCTTCGAGGTATCGAGTCCGGTCTCGAGTCGAGATCAGGAGATCTCGAGTCGCAACCTAGCTGGTCTTGAGTCTCTTGATGTGCATGCCCTGGTCTCGAGTCAACCTGATGATCTCGAGTCGCAACCAGGATGGTCTCGACTCGTATCCCTGTTGATGGAATCTTTCTAGAACATTTACCAACTTTTGCACTATCCAATCAAATTCATGAGTATGTACTGACCAATCAAATTGCACTAACATGTTTCCAATATTCTACACTAGACAAATCAGATCAAACAACAAGTTTTTCAAATATTCATATCATCATTCATACTGTTCTTCGTTAAGGTTTCCAAGATTTAACTAACCGATTTATTCTAAACACATTCATGCTAGCATATCACCCTATTCAGTGGACAATCCATAGATCATCATCAGTCCCTAACACTAGTATACTGGGTTTTCGAAAAAAAAATTCTTTGTGTTTTCTGGCCATTGCGTTTTACGCAACTGGGTTTTCGAAAAAAATCGAAAATATAACAATAGTATGCTCGTTTTAAAGATAATGCTCGTTTTTTTGCTGCAATTAACAAAAATAATGTCGTATGAAAGAGTTATTAACGTTTTAAAAATGGGGGGAATTTGAGGAGACAGAAACTATTGTCTTGGATTGATTAGAATGCCCCTACATAGACCAACACACCTCCTTTTTTTTACTTTAATTTCACTCATTTAATCTTAACACTTGATTAATAAATAGACGGTTAAGATTATTTTTTAGCCTTGCTACCCAAATAAACTTCCTATTATATCTGACCCCTAAAATCTAAACTTTGTTTATAGTAATTAAATATTGCTTAATCAACCAATACACCGTACAAACCATACAGACATATATCAATCATCAAATAATTCACCTAAAAAACTAATAAAATCTAAGAAGCTAGTAAATATTCTTTATCACTATATGGTGTGTGTGGTAGGGATTGGCAAAAAGACTCGAGCCCGACGTGTATACCTGAAACATATAGGACTGGTATACTTGAAACTCGACGGGTATCAGACCGTGTATGCGATTAGTTTTAAAATTTTCTGCAGGTATGGGAGTGAATGATAGCCGGCCTGATTACCCAAAGCCACATACCCATTACCCGAACTATATACCCCAATCATATACCCGAATTTTTTTTTATTATTTTCTCTTAACTCTTGTCTATTTTAGTAGGTTTATTATGCAAAACTAAATCAATCCATATACGATACAGGGCTAAAATACGTTTGGGAAGTGAGTTTAATATAAGATATAAGAAAACATATCCAAGCTACTTGGTTATCATTACTCTTGTATAAGACAATTCTCCAACAATCAATAGTAGCAAATCATTGATTTTTTTTAAATAGCAAAAGAACATAATTCTCCAACATCATTTCCCTCCTAGATTTTATATTTACATACTGCTTAGTAGGGGTGTGCAAAAAACTGAATTAACTAAACCATAACCGAATTAACCAACAAAACCAAAGCAAATAAAAAACCGGTGGGTCGGTTAATATTTTTTTGAAAACCGAAAGTAGCGGGTCGGTTATGGTTATCATTTTTCCCATACCCACCATAACTGAACCGAACCAACATGTAATAAATCTTTGTAGGATTCAGGACTTTTCACCATATTTTTAATATTTGATGTTTTTGACTGTAGATTTTTAGTACTTATGGGTTTTTCATATAATTTTATGGTTTTGGTTAAATGTTTGTTTGAATTTATAGAATGTATCATATCACTTTATTTGAATATTCGATAATAATTTGTATTTGTTGTAAAGAACAAGCCTAATAGCTAAACAATATAGAAGAGATGTAGAGAAAAGAGATTAATATTTCATTGATATGTCTGTCTAATACAAGAGAATATAATGACTATATATATAGGAGATGGTGTCTTGAAAAACAAGCTAAGTTATTAGGAGTTGATAACCACAATAATAATATTTATATTCATAACACTCCCCCTTGGTTATCAACATAATACGCTTGATGTTGCCTCGTTAAAAACCTTGCTAGGAAAACCCGGTGGGACAAAACCATAGCTAAGGGAAAAAGAGTGCAACGTGTAATGCGCATTATCTCCCCCTAATACTTCTAGATCAGGTATGTTGCCTCATTAAAAACCTTACTAAGAAAACCCAATGGGACAAAACTTAGTCAAGGGAAAAAGAGTGCAACTTGAATAAGTCCCCCCCCTCATTTTAACATGTATCCTTTAAGTGACGTGTGTTCATCTTCCTTGAAAGTCGAACAAAGCTTTTGTAGCCAATGATTTGTTGCTCGATCCCTTAATGTTCAATCCTTTATGTTGTGCAATGTTGTATAATCATATGTCCACGACTGTGCGTTGTTACATTCCATCATCTACAAGACTAACCAAACTTGTTTTGATGAGTTAGTAAAATATAGTCACATATCATTCTTACCTTCAGGGTATTGACATATACCATTCCAATGTCTCATCATTGGGCAGTGATATATCATGCTGATAAATTCAAATAAAAGATACATACAATCATGCATAACTAGAAAGAAATTATGGTACTTTTGGAATGAGAATTCCTACTTTTGTAGGATATGATGATAATTATTTCTTATAGCAAGTGACTTAACAATCTTTAACATACTTAAAGAATAAGCTTTATACATATGCTCGAACTACAGGTCGAGTAATAATTGCATTATCAAGGTCTTTCAAAAATTCTCCATCTAAAAGCTCAACAGTTTCTCTCGACGATGTGTAAACATCATCACTGTAAACTGCGATTATAGTGAGCTTTTAAAAGTAAAATTTTGATAAAACATGGCTAATTTAATCAAACTTATATCCCTCTTTATGCGAATATCTCAAGTTGTACAACACTTGCTTTTATCTCCAAAATCCATATTGTACCATGTGTGTACACTATTTATTGAGATATCACAATCACTGGGTACAAGTTTTCTATGTATGTTTCTTGGTGCACAAGTATTACATCGTTAATATGTTTCAGCTAACCTTTCAAGCACTCAATTGCTTTAGGATACTCATGCGGAGTTCCAGTTATATTCAATTCGATAGTATATACATGAATTTGACAATTTAAATCCATCAAGAACTTTCATGTAAACTTTCAGTATCAAAATGATGCATAACATTTCTAATACGCATATAAATTCTCTCTTTATATTACCAGACTATTAAGATATTGGAAAGTTAATGCATCCACCACTGGAGAATACGTCTCCTCATATCAATCATAGGTCTTTGCGAAAATTTTTGTGCCACAAATTTTTTCTTATATCACTCAATTTGATTTTGCACATAATTCGCATAAAAGACTCGTTTAAATCTAAAATATTTCACAACTTCTGTATTATGGACTGTTAGTCTGAAAACTTTCCATTTCATTAGAGAATTCAACTCTGCCTTATTCGTGTCTTTTTGCTTTTGGCCAATTATTTCTCATAGGCAGATCTTAAATTTTGATCCTCATCATTTAACCATTTTAAGCGCTATTTTATATACAAAAGTATAACGACGTCGATTTTAATTTGATTCCATATATATATATATATATTTAGACATGATATAAATTAACGAGATCTCTTTAATTTCAGGTACCTGAGGTTCTTCTTGAACCATCATGTCTACTGTCTCTTCAAGAGATCTTATTACTATAACCTCGACTTGACCATCTTAATTACATGCTCCAATTTTCGAGGAATTTTATCATTGGAATCAACTAGTCTACCATGCTACAGGCGTGCAATAGACTCATTACAAACATGTGGTTGTCCTTCTAGGACACTCATCTTAATTGGAGCATTAGCAGTTGGTATATGTGACATAGTCACCTTTTTAAGGTCAGTGAATGCGTCTGGTAATAGATTCTCTAATCTTTGTAATTGAGTTATCATTTGAACTTCTGGTTCACACTTTTAGTTTTGAGGATCAATGATAATTCATACCAACTCATTTCTTTTCCAACTGCTTTTTTATCTCCCCTTAGTATTGGGAATGTTAATCCATTGAGATGGATATCAATTAATTGAGCCGTAAATAAATATCTCGTGAAAGGCTCTATTCGTTATTATATATTCCCAAACACCTTTTAAGGTCCCGTCTTTGTGCGTAGTGGTGGATCAGTTTCAATATATACCGCACAAACAAAATCTTAGAAGGGACATCTTTGGTTCCTGACCAAAAACCAACTATAATGGGGAGAAACTATTACAACATGTTGGCTTGATGTGAATTAATGTTATTGCATGTAAAATTACATGCATTTATATATAAACATAAACTTGCTCTCATGATTATTGGTTTTGCTATCAATCGCAGACGTTCAATGATCGTCTTAACAAAAGCAATGTGTGTATGAACATAATCTACAGGAAGTTCAACACTTATTCCGCCAATCATTAGTAACTTGGGAATCAAATTCATTATTGCCAAATAAATATTCCAACCTGGAATGATATGTTTGTTATCTCATTAGTCAAGTCACACTTACACAAACTTCAAGTTGTGGATTAGATAACCATTTAGACGATGCATCGATTTAAAACACTAAATGGTATTGTGTTGAGATATTCACATCCTCAAACCATTTCCAGAATATTTAGGAAACATACCCTACTTTATTTGGCAAATATATAACTTCCTTTGAGAGCAAACATTAAATGTATAATTATCAAGAAGAATCTTCTAGTTCTTTAATAATTTCACATCATCATCAACTCGGTGTGGTCTAACCGGTCATGCCAATTAATTAAATAATCATGATTCATAAACTTTTGATTTATGATCGGATATGTACTGCTTTCTCGCATGTAATACAAAACGTAAGATACAAGAGAATGGTCGATCTCATCTTGCTCGTATGAACTTCCTTTGAGTTCAAACCATCATGTTAATTATTATTATTATAGCTCATTACTAACTCCATAGTTTATCACTTTTGGTGGTTCATCTTATTATAAACGTGACCATCATTGCAATTCTAAATGGTTGATCTCATCATCACATTTTTCTCAATGATGTCCATGAGTACTACCTTTACAATGATCAATATATTATCACTTTCAATTCAAGGAATGAAGTAGAACCAGAACAAGCTTCATAGCTTTTCATTCTTTACTCGGTCACACGAGTATAATATAATTTCAAACCTTTCATACTCTTTTTATGATATTGCTACTTCATGAGCATACCTCACGTGTGACAACTAGAAAGAATTTATCAAGTTTTCTTCATAAACAATTTCTTCTTTACATGATATCAAAGAATTGTGTATCTGATTCATACAATATTTATCGGTCAAAAATCTTATGACCTTGTATGAATAATAATGATATTTATGGAGTATTACACTTCGTGTGTCAAATCTTAGAATATTTATGCTCTTTCAAAAGAGTGAAAATAAAACAACCAAATTCAGTATTTTATTTTCTTTATCCATCTATATAAATATTTATAAAAACATCAAAGCATCTCAAAGTATAAATAAAATGCCTCGTCACTTACAAGCAAAGAAATATGCAATTTATGTATTAACATGTCAAGATATACCCAATCAGAATTATATATCTTATACACAAATATTTGTCATTTTAAATTGAAAAATAAACAAATATGTGTATTCGTTTCCCACGACTTTTGAAAAACATACCAATCTTTGTTACTTGTGAATAAGTCATTTTCATAATAATATATTTTCTCATGATAGATAATATAATGGGTATCATGAGGGTCTCAATTTTAAGTTACTTCGCAGTATGAAGGTTTCATATAGTTAAATATACAATCTATATAATTTAATGAAGTTCAAATATAAATAGACTGTATGGTAATTAACATTCAAGTATATCATAATAATAAATGACGAAAATAGGATAATTGAGCTCAAGGCACAGTTGGAACCAGAGTAGATTCCTGATGATACATACCTTGATATCTTGATGGCAAATTGAGGGAAGATCTAGAGCCGTTATAACGCTTTTATTCCATGTGATAATCAATATTTAGAATTTTTTTTTCTCAATATATCACTTTTTATGAAAAAGAGTAATTGTAAAACTTATAATGACATCAAAAATCTCATTTCATAAAGCATATCAATCATATTATATGTATTTTAAAAATTAAGAGTTTATAACCAATTTATCTATAAATTATACAAAACTAGAGATTCCAACCAAATGATTATGAAAAACGCACTAAAATTAAATCATCGATAACATTCTATAAACCAATCATAACATATTTCCAAATGGCTTAATTATTAGATGATCATGCCATTCGTATAAATAAATAGAGTTAACCGAAGGGACGCGACATGGTTCACTAGTTCAGAACTTACGAACACCCAGGTCACAAAACAATTTTTTTTTATAACCTAAAGTAAATTCCATCAAGCCGTATTGCCAAAGAAAAATTTAGAAATCTCAAATACAAAATCCCAAATCATGTGTATCAACTAGCACGGGATTTTAAGCGGTGATTTATTTGACCGACTAACACACAAATATTAATTATACTTCACAGAATAATAATTTAATTAACATGGAAAAGATTGTGAGCATCTCAATAACTACCCTAGATAATATAACAACATTGTTACAATACTTAGATTATAATCCATAGAAACAAGTATACAAGTTCAGTTCTTCAACAATGAAAGAGGAAGTAAGTTAATTTTCTTTATATGTATATTTACAACGACGAGAAGAATACCAAATAATAGTATATGTAATTTTCGAAGTTTAATTATTTAAGGTTCTCAATATTTAAATATGCCTTGATTCTACCTAACTCCACAGAATGAAGATAAACAAAGAATACAATAAATATTTTTTTTTCAAACTGAAAAAGAGCAACGGATGCACAAACTATTCACATGGATTCCTATGTTGTTTTGTATATCATAAACAAAATACTATTATTTGATTGTGTGCACTAAGTAGAAATAAAATAACACAAAATAGGGTTTCACATGGACGTTTTGTTTAGGTTGTCATGGGCTTACTACTCATGTTATAATGCATTAATAAAGTACAGACTATAAAAGCAAATAGTTTACCTCAGATTAGTTTTGATTTTCCCGTTCTGAATTGAGAGTCGATCTCGTCCACGCAACCAACATCATCAAAAGACGAAATCTGAAAGCATAGAGGAAGAGGTTGAAGGTGTCGGCTTGTTATCTTAAGAGAGCACTTTCGTGCTGATAACGTGTTGTAAACAACAAGCCTAATAGCTAAACAATATAGAAGAGATGTAGAGAAAAGAGATTAATATTTCATTGATATGTCTGTCTAATACAAGAGAATATAATGACTATATATATAGGAGATGGTGTCTTGGAAAACAAGCTAAGTTATTTTAGGAGTTGATAACCACAATAATAATATTTATATTCATAACAATATTAATATTATAGATTATATGTATTCTTTAATACTATGTAATATACTAATATATACAAATATGCAATAACAATTTATTCCATGTTAAAAAAAGCTATTTTTAGCTAAGCTAACTACACGGTTAACCACCCATAACCGACCCGCTGTAACCATCAAAACCAAATAATCATAACCACCATAACCGATCGGTTATGGTTATCCAATAACCGATATCGCGGTTATGGTTATGGTTTTTAGTCAAAATCGACCCATGGACACCCATACTGCTTAGTTTTTGGTCTCATATGTTTATTGAAATCAAGTCATTTAAAAGTTGGTTTGTTTCTTCAAAACTATAATGTTATTCATTTATGATAAAACTTGTATGTATGTAATGTATCATATTTCAATTTATAATAATTGTTATGTAAATAAAATTTACATAATAATTATAATAGTAAATAAGAAATATACTTGAAATCTCAGTGGGTATCTTTTAACAAAGTAACGGGTATACCCGACACCCGATACCCGACGGATATTGGGCCAGGTATTTTACAACCGGGTATGGGTATGAGATTACCAGTACCCAGCCCAAAACAGGCCCATTGCCATCCCTAGTGTGACTGTTTCAACTATATGAAGACCCTATCCCGCTGCAGTAGGACTACACCATGCAGGAGGCGTTTTGACTTCACTTGGAAGTTTTGAGTGAACTGCGAACATGAACAACCTTTGCATTTCAACACACACAAATATAGAGAGAGATACATAATATAAACTAGTTTTTGCCCCGCCCGCGTGGCGGGGCAATAAGCTGAATATTTCTCTCTCGTAACATGTATGTCTGTGCTTTGGTTACTTGTACATACTACTCATAACACAATCTCAAAAAAATTACATCGAATCAATCAATTAAAACAAAAACACTACCATACTTTTACTAAAAAACTAAAACGATAGAAAGAGTATAATTTTAAACTGGGAGCAAAATTGTAATTTTTCAGGACAAATGAGCATGTACCAGGCATGCCTTGAGGAATAAAAATTACACCTATGCCCGCCCGCATTGCAGGGCGTTAAATCAAATATTTCTTAGTTTCATAACATGTATGCATGTATTTAGGTTACTTGTACATACTACTTATAAAACAATCTAAAAAATGCATCGAGACAACCAATTAAACGAAAACACTACCATAGTTTTGCTAAAAAAATTAAAACAATAACAGGTCTGTAATTTTGAGCTGGGGGTAAAATACTAAGGGGCTGTTTGGTAGCCTCTTAATGACCATTCAGATGCTACCTCTTAATAGTTTAAAACCTCTGAATGAATAAGAGGTAACATCAAATCTAAAGGGTTAAGAGGTAACCTCTGAATGCTAAATCATTACATGTCACATTCTTCTACCTTCTCATTGGTAAAATTCTTAATGGTTCCATTAAGAGGTAGCCTCTTAATGACCATTAAGAGGTAACCTCTTAATGACCATTAAGAGGCTACCAAACAGCCCCTAATTTGTCAGGACCAATGAGCGAGCGTTAGACAACTGGTTGACACAATAAAAGTTACATCGAGTCAACCAAACAAAATAAAAGAGTACTATAGTTTTGAAAAAAAAAAGTAAAACGATGGCAAGATCATAATTTTTAACTGAGGGAGAAATCGTAATTTTTGAAATGGGAGCAAAATCTTAATTTTGAACAGAGGGAAAAATCGTAAAAATAATTTGAACTGGGGGCGAAATCATAATTTTAAACTGAGAGCAAAATCATAATTTTGAGCTATGGGGAAAAACATAATTTTATTTTGAACTGTGTGTAAAAACGTAAATTTTAGTTGGGGGCAAAATCTTAATTTTGAGCTAGGGGCAAAAAACTATTTTTATTTTGAGGGGGGGGGGGGGGGCAAAAGCGTAATTTTAGATGGAAGGCGAAACCGTAAATTTAAACTGGGAATAGAATTATAAATGAGTTTTTGAACTGAAGGCAAAAGTGTAAATTTTGAGCCAGGACAAAAATATAATTTTATTTTGAATTAAGGGCGAAAACGTAATTTTAAACAAAGGATGAAACCGTAATTTTAAGCTAGAAATAAAATTAACTTCCAAACAGTTGGTCCAATAGGGGAGTGCCAGATTCATCATTTCAGCTCATTTATTTTTGTTACTAGGATTATTGTCGCGCGTTGCGGCGAGTGACGCGGCATGACTCGTCCTATATCGGCTCAGTTTGTTATGAAACTGGTATGGTACCACAAATCATTTTAGGAGCAAAAAAGAAAACCCATAAAATAAAACTTGTAATATGTTTCGGGCTTTTGATAAGGAATTAAATATTAAAAGAACCGAAAAAGAAAACAAACAAAATAAAAGTGAACAAAAATCGTAATATATCCAAAATGATATTAACACGTTAAGATCATTGATTTTTTAATTACTTAATTGTAAAGAAATGTTTTCTCCTTTGCGCATTAAAATTTAGTTAAATAAATTACTAAATAAACAAAAACCAAATATAAAGAAAAAGTGCAAGAAAAAAACAGCAAAGGATTTGAATAATAGTCACGTGGCATCTCTGACGAAGACCCATATTTTTCAAGTTTAGTGGGTCTCCAAATCAAATTAAAGTTTTTCTATAGCTGTTTGTTATTCATCTTTCTCACATCACTCCATTTTTAATCTTTTTTGCTGTCTCACAGTCTCACTCAAGCCTTCACCATAAAAAAAAATTGGTGGAATACCAAAAGCACAAACCGAAGATTTAGAACGAAAGTGACAAAAAGGAAAATACCCTTCAAATCAATTAACCCAGGATCTTCTAATCTATTCTCTCTGTCTCTCTCTCTCTCACTCTACTCTTTGTCTTCTGTATCACCACCAGCCTTGGTCAGCCGTCCTTGCCCAGGCGACGACGATGAAGCCATCGTTTGCAGGCGGCGGCGATGTCTCTGGTGGGTATTGTGTTCATTGCCACGACCTCTGGTGAACCGATCTACAATTGCATGCAGTTTTGTCGACCCGATTTGTCTGCCCGGAAAACATAAGGGTTAGATGTAGCAAGAGAGGTGGTCACCAAAATGAAAGTGGGTGGCGATTCGGTGGCGTTCACCGGAGGCGGTGGACTGTGGGCACCAGAATCCAAGTGGTGGCCAGCGGTGTGCATATCATTCTCTCTGTAGACTTGTGTGTAGGTGTTAAAAGTCGTTGACAGTTCCTCTCCAAAAGCTTAAAACACGTTGATACAAGCAAGTAGTGACAAAAGCAAGAAGTCATAAAAGCCGGTGGCCAAAATGTAAAAATAACAAAGGGAACTGGCGCAAACCCATGATGTTAATTGATATATATATAATAATACTAGTATACATAGGTTGGAATAATACTATAATAATATGAGGAGAAAATAAAAGGAAGCCCACTGATCATTCACAACGACTTGGAAAGTCTTTCATGGGCCATAAGGTCCCATCCATCTAACCCATTGATTACTTCACAATTATTACTTCAATAGTTTCTTCATCATTGCAACTCATATTCTTCTCATATTCGTGTTATTGAACAACTTATACTTAGTTGTGCTAAACGTGTTGGGTTGGGTTGGGTCAGGTCGGGTAGTTTTGTGTCATTCATGTTATTAAACTGGTTATATTAAATCATGTTAAACGTGTCACCAGCTATGTAACCCGCAGGGGCGTACCCACCCTAAGCCAAGGGTGGGCGGGCGCACCCCATGAAAAAATATTTTTTAGTGTAATTTTTCACCGGAAATCCTGACCGCACCCTTTGGAAATTTTCACCCGCACCCCTTGAAAATTTTCAACCGCCCACTTAGAAAAAGAATAATCATTAACCACTTATTCACTTAATTATTTAATCCAATCAAAGCCCCATCTGCAATCAATTTTTATTAACACAAGCCCAAACCCAACCTAAAGAAATTTGAACTAAATAAAATAACCCAAACTCATCCACCCATTTCATTTCCAAATCCCGCCCCCAAAAAAACTCCCAGCGACTTAGCGTCACTGCTCACGACCTGGTGGCTTTTTTTACCGAAAAAACCAAAATTCCGGTTGAACCGACCCATATTACGTCAGAATTCCAATATAGAACTAGTATGGTTTATTTATTTATTTATTTTGTTTTATGTGATGATTAGGAGAAAATATAGATGTGTAAGGGGTTAATGATTTTGCTGTTTTATTTATAGCTTTGTTTGTTTAAATGATTAGTTACAAGTAATCAACATTTAATATTACTGCTTGAATGTTTAAAAATACAACTGAAAGTTATGGGCTATGGTTGAACATGATTGTTCATATTGTTTAAGTGTTTAGTGTTGTTTTATGAGCTTATGGAGCAAATTATATGTGTTAGGAACAATGAGTAAGAATGTAATGAACTTATGGCGTGTTTAGTATCTTTAGATGATATTTTGGATATATTTCAAAAAAAAAAAAAAACATGTAGGGCACAATTTTAAATACGTTTGTAATTTGTAATGACGTTTGACGTGTTTTTGATGATTTATAAATTTTAGTTTGATGTTCTTTTGTCTTACATGATCCGACCCGACCCGTTATGAACCGATATTTTTATACAGCTAGGGCCTAAAATCTTTGAAAATATTCCGCACCCCCAGGAAAAAATTCTTGGGTCCGCCACTGGTAACCCGTTCATTGAAGTGCCTATATCTAATGTATCTTTTATTGAACTTGAAAAGGTGTGAATTCTTCAATGATGCCGGGAATGTTGTTTGTTGGAAGTGCAATGGTGAAAGGCCCGAAGATACAGAAGCTAAATATCAAGAACAAATGTGGAGGAAACCGTAACTTCTAGTGGGTCAGATGTAACATGACCATGCAACTGTAATCAAATTGGACATAATCAAATTGTTTGATCGCACAATGGTTTAGTTCACAATTTACGAATACTTACTTGCACAATCGGCCCACGACGATAATCAAACCTTCATAGCTGATCAGCCCACAACAATAATCAAACCTTCATAGCCGATCAGCCCACAACGATATTCAAGAGTATGAAAGCTGATGTTTTCAAGAGTATAAAAACCGAGAAAAGCATCATAACCAAAATCTCGTCTCAACTAACTGGAACCTGGAAATAGAAGGCAGTGGTCATTTAACCAAACCATATCTAGCTGCCATAGGACTAAACCATGAGCAAACCATGCAGAGGGAATTGACTAGCTGCTTTTGCATTTCAAGACACGCATATATATATATATATATATATATATATATATATATATATATATATAGGCTCTCACTATTTGCACACCAAGTCAGGCTATTTGCACAATTAGGGTTTGCATACGCTGCGTATTGGTCAATACGTAGCGTATAGGGTTACCTCAATACGCTGCGTAGAGACCTCTACGCAGCGTATGTAAGAGGTAGGTACACGACCAGACAGTCAAACCTAGTACCATGTCAAATCAGTCTGACATAGGGTGCGTATTGATCAATACGCAGCGTATATGAGACTGATTTGACACCGATACAATGTTGTCCAGGCACGTGAATAAAGTAATACGGTGAGTAGAGAGCAATACGCTGCGTATTGAAGTGTCACATGAAAGTCTATTTATCCATCCATTCATATCTGTTACCCATCAAATTCAATTCAATATCCCCTGCTTTCTTTTTTTTTTTGTTCAATCTTGTTAAAATGTCATCATTTTAGAACGATAATTATTTTGGTAATCGCTATTCTAACGACACATGGGGAGCAAATGCTGCCAATGAGGAGGAGGAGGTTGTGTCTGGAGTCCCTGTTTATCAAAAAACACAGTGGATACGGTGGTTACAGTGGATACGGGGGCTACGGTGGATACAGTGGATACGATACATCTGGGGGTGAAGGTGGTTACAGTGGATACGGGGGCTATGGTGGATACAGTGGATACGATACATTTGGGGGTGAAGGTGGATACGGTGGATACGGAGAACATGGTGGATATGGTTATGAGCCCCGTAACACATCACTTTATGAACCATCTACCCCGGGCAATCCATTTCAAATAAATGAGGTATCACATTAAAATAATTATTATTATTATTGTTAAAAATATTGTAATTTTAATTATAATTATTATTATTATTATTGTTAAAAATAATATAATTATAATAATTATTATTATTATTGTTATTATTATTAAAATACTATTATTATTATTATTATTATTATTATAATTGTTATTATTATTATTCTAATTATAATTATTATTATTATTATTATTATTATTATTGTTAAAAATAATATAATTATAATAATAATTATTATTGTTAAAATACTATTATTATTATTATTATTATTATTATTATTGTTATTATTATTATTATTATTATTATTATTGTTATTGTTATTATTCTTAAAATACTATAATTATTATTATTATTATTATTATTATTATTATTATTATTATTATTATTATTATTATTATTATTATTATTGTTGTTATTATTGTTTAAAATATTATAATTATAAAAACTATATTTCAATAAATAAGTTTATCTAAATAATCTAATGTAATAAAAATTCATATTTACACTTTGGTCCCTGAAGTTTCAAATTTTACAAAAATAGTCCCTGAAGTTTTGAAAATTGACATAAATAGTCCCTGAAGTTTTAAAAATTGACACAAATGGTCCCTGAAGTTTTGTAAATTGACAAAAATAGTCCCTGAAGTTTCAAAAATTGACACAAATGGTCCCTGAAGTTTTGAAAATTGACACAAATGGTCCCTGAAGTTTCAAAAATTGACACAAATGGTCCCTGTACTGTTCAGTTAAGTATGCTAACTGAGTTAGTGTTTAAAGAAGAAATCTTTATATGAAAGTTAACCTTGTTAAACCATTCAGTTAAAATAGTTTCAATAATGACCATATTAGTACCTAAAGTATGAGTTTCAATTATGTTGTTGTTGTTGTTGTTGTTGTAACTTTTTTTAGCGTTTCATGTCTCTAACTGATTTGAAGAATTGGGTACAAGAAACGGGAAAGGAGTATGGTTACGTAATTGTTACCCGCCGATCAAAAAATATTGGCGGTACTACTGGGATGGTATGGCTTGTGTGCGACCGTAGTGGTGAACACCGTAGTAAAGCAACAGTTAGGAAAGCTGGTAGCAAAAAAATCGGTTGCCCATTTTCATTACTCGCCATCCGGGACGTGATGAATGACACGTGGGAGTTAAAAGTGGACAACGCGAACCATAACCACGAACCTACGACGAGTCTGTTGGGCCACGCTTTTGTGCGAAGATTTACTGAAGCCGAATACAAGCTAGTGGAGCAGCTAACTGCTCAAAACATGGAGCCACGTATCATATTTCAAACTCTAAGAAAGCAGTTCCCCGACAGCCTGCATGTTCAGAAAGACGTGCAAAATGCGATACAAAAAATTAGAGCGACACTAATGGACGGAAAGACTCCTATGCAGGCACTGGAAAGCCTGCTGCATGACCACCTATTCATTTACGACACCCGACAGGAACCCAAAACAGATGTCGTAACAGAGATTTTCTTTGTTCATCCTTATTCAATCACTATGTGGCGTGCATTCCCGCACGTGATGTTGATCGACGCGACCTACAAAACAAACCTCTACAACATGCCATTTGTCCAGGTTGTGGGTATGACGTCGACCAACAAGTCTTTTTGTATCGCACATGCCGTTATTTGTAAAGAACGAAGGGGTAACTATGTGTGGGTGCTTGAGCGGATCAAGTCAATATTGCATGAATGTATGATGCCGCGTCTGATAGTCATGGATAGGGAGCTTGCCCTAATTAACGCGTGTTCTAAAGTATTCCCGAACGCAACCAGGCTTCTATGCCACTTTCACATCCAACAAAATATAGCTAGAAAGTGCAAGGAAGGGTTCAATAAAGAAGATTGGGGGAAATTTATGACGTACTGGCGGACAGTGTGCGAGTCTACTTCAGAGCCCATATACAATTACAACTTGGAGAAATTGTATAACCGACTCGTGGTTGCCAACCGAGAAAGTAAGTGTTTCTTCAACAAACGACTCACCCAATCTATTATATTTTACACATGCTTTTACATTTCATTGTTTTATTTTTGCAGGTGTCTATGATTACGTCTACGAAAACTGGCTCAAAGACTATAAAGAAATGTTCGTTTATGCGTGGACCGATAAGTGTCGCAACTTTGGTCAGCGCACCACCAACAGAGTTGAGAGCCAACACGCAAATTTAAAAAGATACATTATGCGCGGGAGTTCATTGGTGCGAATAGCAAGATGCATCATTGATATAGTTGAAACTCAGTACGATGAAATACAAAAAAGTTTCACCGAGAGCATCGAAAAACGATGAACCACCACAGACACCTGCTGTTGGACAACCTACGTGGAAAGGTTTCCCATGAAGCACTTAATTTGCTGGCAAAAGAGCTAACGAGGAAGCTGGAGGTGTTGCGGAAACTTAACGCATCATGTGGTTGCCATATGTGGCTTAGCTGTGGATTGTCGTGTGCTTGTAGGCTGGAAAACTACAAACGTACAGGTAAAAAATATTAAAACCACAAACCTTTTGTTATTTTGTACGATTTAGCTGTTTCTCACACCGTATTAACTTAACTGTGCAGGGCGTATGATACAGCTCGACGACGTAGATGTATTCTGGCGTAAGCTTGACTTGCTCCCATGTAAACTGGTAGACGAGGAAGTCGATATTGTAGCAGAGCTCAATAATGTGTGGCAACATTTAGAGGCGCAGTCCCCCGTTCAGCAAAAGAGTATGCTTTCAAAGATAAAAGCGGTCTTCACCCCGAAATCGTCAACCAAGAAACCACCGATCGTCCAGCAAAATACTCGCGGTCGGCCTACATCAAAGAAAGTACAAGAAAGGCTAGATGAAGCTGCGAGGTTAGACGAAGCTGCGAGATACAGCTCCAATGGCGAGGACAGCAACGTATATACCGCTTCCCCAAACATAGGTACAATTTACCCCGACAGAGCTCATACGTACCGTCAGAGGGCTCTCGTGGAACTGGTTCGTTTGTGAAGTCTGAAAAACCTAAAATGCAACGAAACAGTTCAACAAGTTCTAAAAAGAAGGAGACACGGGATGATAAGGTTTTTCCATTAATAAAGGGGGACGAGCACTTGTTATGCATTAAGAGGTTTAAGAATCAAATTCCATCAGAGTTTCACTCTTACATATCGTGTATACAAGATGTGACCCCAGACGGTCATTGTGGGTACATGTCTGTGGCTGTCGGGTTAGGTTTTACGGAACACGCATGGCCCAATATTCGAAGAGATTTACTACTGGAGACTGACCATAACAAGCCGCGTTGGAAGCATGTATTCGAAACATATAACGAAGGAGACTTTAAACGAATACGTAACAGCATCGAATGGCATTCAGTGAAAGGGTGCAATGAAAGTCACTGGATGGAAATGCCCCAGGTAGGTGTCACACCCCCAAATTCCACGTGTCACCGGTGGGCCCGGTGTGGGGTACAGTGACGTAGTTGGCATCGTCATAGACAAACAACACAATATAATAATGCACAGCGGAAGCAGAATAGAAACATTTCAACTTTAATTTAAAGTGCAATAATAAATATCACAGTCGTTGAAATGGATCCACAGGCGGATCAATAAAATACGATAAAATAATAGTTCAACAGATAAATGTCGTCCGAGTTTGCGAGACTATTGTGGACGCTCTCTAGGAAACAGCCAGCCTATTTCCGTATAGTACCTGCACTTAATCTTTTGGAAAAATACGTCAGTTTACACTGGTAAATACAAATCGACCGACTCATTTTGAAAATGATTTAAAATTTATTTAAATGCACAAGGCATAAATATTTTATTAACTTGGGATAATTATATAATATAAACTTGTGAACGATTTACATGCACTTATATCTCTGGTGGCCCGGGATCTACTGTCCGGGCTAGAGATTTAATTGACACACCACATCAAAGAGTTATACACGACGGGTGTACGCCTACACCCCGTGCTCTGGTCGTGGCCATCTCGTAAGATAATGCCAAGGATATCCGGGACATGGTCAACAACCCCCCAAAGCCTTTAAGTAAGACAAAACTGTTTAAATGAAATCACACAAGCTATTCAAGACTGAACACCCATAGGGAGCAGGACTTGTGCGCCCGATCAAGCGGTATTTTAAATACCGTACCCCAAGCCCGTATAGGGAAAATAAGTCAAAATGTATTTACCTGAGCAAGTATAAGTCACAAACGATAAGTGGTGGTAGCTTTTACCGGGCTTCCTAATCTGGAACAAAGGTTTATAATTAACCTATTAGATTCCTAACGGCCTTTTATTTAAGCCTAAGCTTTGACCGGTTAGTTTTAGGAATGATACGGTTTACGCACGATTAAGCGAAAGACCGGATAGAATGTGATTTAGACCCGACAAGTTTGAAT
The DNA here is from genome assembly GCF_002127325.2 of Helianthus annuus. Lineage (NCBI taxonomy): Eukaryota > Viridiplantae > Streptophyta > Magnoliopsida > Asterales > Asteraceae > Helianthus > Helianthus annuus. The sequence continues at coordinate 15,377,298 of NC_035440.2, forward strand.
ACTTGTATAATATGGGTATACTAAATACATTCTGGATTTTGAAATAAAAATGATATCGTTTGACCCGTTTTGGTCAATTTACGCAAACTAGTTACGTAAACCGAACCGAACGCGATAAGGGCGAAACGGGTAGCCAAAAGATTCAAATGCAAGTTCCCTGAATTAATATGCTTAGAATATGATACTATATCAGTAAGTTATGTTCTATATTGCCCGGGATAATTTTAAACTCAAATTATGCCTTAGAAGGGCATTTTGGTCATTTAAAAGATAATAAAAGGGTGAAATTAGAAATCTGAGTTTCGGGTCTGGTTCATACAGTAAATATACTTAATATAACATATTATATCAGTAGGGTATGATCCATATACCAAATATATCATTTAAAACCAAACTATGCACCGTAGGGGCAATTTAGTAATTTCACAAGGGCTAAAAATGCCAAAACTGGAAACCTGAGTTCAAAATATTATACTTACTGTTATTATATGAAAATATGTAATTTACATCAGTAGGTATAAGTCTTATGTGTTTAAAACAAGTAAGACGCTTTACTATGCGTTAAAACGCTAAAAATACGGTTTAAGGGCGTTTTCGGGTTTTCACAGTAAATCTGAGATTTTTATATTTCCAGAATACTTAAAATAATTTATTCATCATATAAAATCAGTAGAAAAAGGTTTCGGGTCAAAAGGATATGCAAAACTCATTTTATGGCCTAAACGGTCAAAACCGACATAAGCCGAAATGACTAAGCGATTTGAGATCCGTTCAGCCAAAAATTAAATAAAAATCATCTAAAATCCCAAATATTATATTACATCTGTTGGTAAAAAGTTTCGTGTCAAAACGTGGCCAGAAACGGGTTCTACGCAAAAAGGACCGTTTATGTAAATTTATAATATCGTTTTACGCTAATGGCCATAGCTCACAATCTGGACCACCAACTGATCCGAAACTTTCGGTGCAAGTTTATATAATAAAAATAAAGATTTCCATCCTTTCACTTTTCCAAAAATCCCGTTTTAAATCAAAAAGGGCAAAATAGTCAACTTTATGCATAAACCGGAAACAAGCATTCGAATAGGCTAAACATAGACTCAATCAAGGAAAATTCCAGAAAGTTTAACTAAAATAAAAATAGTCAAAAATACTTTCCAATACAGATCTTGTACATGCATGTATGAATCCGAATCGATAGTCTACGAAATAATCGTTTTACAAGACTTTCGGTTCCGATTCGTGGCTATACTATAGAGTGTCGAGTTGATGATGATTAAAACACATTTATATATATGTTACAAGTTATTTTCAATGATCAATCAGGTTGCATGTCATCTATATCATTAATCATGTCATCTTTCGCAAAAATCACTTCTGTTGACTTTTTAGAATTAGGTTTGACTCGACATTAAGCATGCATGTAGTGGGAATCAGTTAGTACCCTTTAGAGGGTTTGTTTCCCACATAAATACCAATCTATAACAAGTTTCAATTTGAGAAAATACTGAAAGAAATCCGTTTAATCAGAAAGTCAAAGGTTATGAACACCCAGTTTGACTTTTAGCAATTAACACAACAAGAATGGATCAAAGAACGAATTGAAGGCTTACAAGAGTCCTATAGATGTTAAATGGTCACTAGGAGTCGGCCTTGTTGCTCAGAATCCCTCCAGAAAGCTTGCTTGAAGTGTTCTTGAGAGCTCTTGAGAGAATGCTCCTTGTTCTTCACTTGCAAATGATCAAAATGAGATCAATTCTTGTTTTAAATCAGTATTTTCGAGGTTCCTGTAGTTGTAGGCATGCAAGGCATGCTATTGGGTCGATTGGAGGTGCAAGTGAGCTGGATTCCACTCAAAATCGGAGCCAAAACAGCCCAATTCGCGACTGTTGTCGCTGGGCGCTGGGTCGCGGCCCGCGTGGCACCTCAGGCGGGGCGCCTGGGGGTCAGCTGGTCAAACTTGGCTCATTTGTTGCACGTTTGGTCCTTGAACTTTAGATGCGATGGTTTGGCTACTTATCTTGATCCGTAAACCCCCAACCTTGGCTTTTAAGGACCTTAGGACTTTTACCAACATGGTAATGTCCTCGGATAACTTTGCGCTCAACCGAAAAGTCCTGAATTCGACGTTGACGCTTTTAGTCCCTTAAGTACGGTTTTGGCCATAACTTTCTCATACGTTGACGAAACTTCATGAAATTTTTACCACATATTCTAGTGAGTATATTTTAGCTATACAAAGCTTCGGGTCTGCCAAAAGTTCACTCAGAGGTATAAATTAAACATGTTGACACTTTTGGCCCCTATAGATCTACGATACTTCACTTTTGGGCAATTTCCGCGTCGTATGATCCATGAACCATCCGTTAAATGTTATAAACATTATGTGGGGTTATCATAGAGCCTATTTATCCATTGTTGACACTTTGGACCCTTACGTTCCATAGTTTTCACTGTTTGTCACTTTTAGTCCTTCTAAAGTATGTTTGCACATAACGGAACTTTATGACACGTGTCAAGACATTATTGGACGAAATTTTTCGAGGTGTTACATCCTCACCCCCTTAAAAGAAATCTCGACCCCGAGATTTATTCAAACAAATGGGGATATTTTTCTTTCATCGTGGATTCCACTTCCCACGTGTATTCGGGACCTCTACGGGCATCCCATTTGACCTTAACAATAGGCACGTGCTTCCTTCGAAGCTTCTTTACCTGTCGATCCTCGATCGACAAAGGTTTTTCGACAAACTTTAGACTTTCGTCTATGTGTATATCTGTATGCGGTATAACCAGTGAATCGTCAGCGAAACACTTCTTCAAGTTACAGATATGGAACACATTATGAATAGCACTAAGCTCTTCAGGCAATTTTAACTTGTAAGCGACTGCCCCGACACGTTCGATTATCTCGAAAGGTCCAATATATCGCGGGCTCAGCTTGCCTTTCTTTCCAAATCTCATCACACCTTTCCAAGGTGATACCTTGAGCAATACTTTTTCACCCACATCGAAGTGAAAGTCTTTGCGCTTAGGATCCGCATAACTTTTCTGCCTATCCCTGGCAGCTTTCAAACGATCACGGATCTGAACGATCTTGTCTGTCGTCTCAAAGACGATATCTGGTCCAGACAACTGGACATCTCCAACTTCTGCCCAACAAATGGGCGATCTACACTTCCTACCGTATAGGGCCTCAAAAGGCGCAGCCTTTATGCTGGAATGGTAGCTATTGTTGTAGGAGAATTCAATCAGTGGTAGGTGCTTATCCCAACTACCACCTAAGTCGATCGCACATGCACGAAGCATGTCTTCCAAAGTTTGAATAGTACGCTCACTCTGACCATCAGTCTGAGGATGGTAAGCCGTACTAAAATTCAAACGAGTGCCCAACGACTGTTGGAAACTTTCCAAAAATGTGACGTATATCTAGTATCTCTATCAGAGATAATAGATATAGGTATACCATGTAGCGCTACTATCTTATCGACGTATAATTGAGCTAACATATCTGAGCTATACGTTTCTTTGATGGGTAGAAAATGAGCTGACTTAGTCAGTCTGTCAACTATGACCCATATGGTATCATTTCCCTTTTTCGTTTTCGGCAACTTGGTGATAAAATCCATTGTCACCATTTCCCACTTCCATTTGGGAATTTCAGGTTGTTGAAGCAAACCTGACGGCTTCTGATGCTCAGCCTTGACTTGCGCACAAGTCAAACATTTGGCCACATACTCGGCCACGGACTTTTTCAAACCAATCCACCAGTAGTTTGATTTCAAATCCTGGTACATCTTATCAGCTCCAGGATGAACTGAGTATTTAGAGCTGTGGGCTTCCTGGAGGATAACATCCCGAAGTCCTCCATATACCGGAACCCATATTCGTCCGTTTAGACGTAGCATTCCATCTTTGTCGTGGGATAACTGCTCCTCAGTTACTCCCAACTTTTCCGCAGGATAGTTAGCTTCCAGCACAGCTTCCTTCTGTGCAGCTAACACCCTTTCATTCAAATTATTTCTAATTTCAATGCGCTTGGCATTGATTCTGATCGGTTTCACCCTTTCCTTTCTGCTTAAGGCGTCGGCAACCACATTTGCCTTGCCTGGATGGTATCTTATCTCACAGTCATAGTCATTGAGAGTTTCCATCCATCGCCTTTGACGCATGTTCAATTCCTTCTGATTGAACAAGTGTTGAAGACTCTTGTGATCCGAATAAATGATACACTTGGTTCCATACAAGTAATGTCTCCATAGCTTCAGAGCAAATACAACCGCACCCAATTCCAAATCGTGGGTGGTGTAGTTCTTCTCGTGCACCTTGAGCTGTCGAGAAGCGTAGGCAATGACTTTGCCTTTCTGCATGAGTACGCAACCCATGCCAGTATGTGATGCATCACAATACACCACAAATTCATCTATACCATCTGGCAACGTCAATACTGGCGCATTGCTCAGCTTCTGCTTCAGAATGTCAAAGGATTCCTGCTGCTTAGGGCCCCAATCAAACTTAATCTTCTTACGGGTCAATGAGGTTAGGGGCGCAGCAATCCTTGAGAAGTTCTCGATGAATCTTCTATAATATCCTGCCAATCCGAGGAAACTACGAATCTCGGTAGGCGTCTTCGGCTCCTGCCAATTCATGACTGCTTCGACTTTAGCGGGATCTACTTGGATACCACGCTCGCTAACAACATGTCCAAGAAATTGGACTTCTCGAAGCCAAAATTCACACTTCGAAAATTTGGCATAAAGCTTCTCTTGATACAGAAGTTTGAGAATACAACGAAGGTGTTTCTCATGGTCAGCTTGGCTCTTCGAGTAGATAAGAATGTCGTCAATAAAGACAATAACGAACTTATCTAAATAAGGTTTGCAGACGCGATTCATGAGATCCATGAACGCGGCTGGTGCGTTAGTGAGTCCAAACGGCATCACTAGGAACTCGTAATGTCCATAACGAGTCCTAAACGCGGTCTTGTGTACGTCTTCCTCCTTGACCTTCAACTGATGATATCCTGACCTCAGGTCAATCTTGGAGAAATAACTTGCTCCTTGTAACTGATCGAACAGATCGTCGATCCTGGGTAACGGATACCGATTCTTGATAGTGACCTTATTAAGCTCACGGTAATCGATGCATAGACGCATCGATCCATCCTTCTTCTTAACGAACAAGATTGGCGCTCCCCAAGGAGATGAGCTAGGTCTGATAAAACCCTTAGCTAATAGATCATCCAACTGCGTCCTCAACTCCTTCATCTCCGTTGGTGCCAATCTGTATGGTGCTCTTGCTACAGGCGCAGTGCCTGGAATGATATCTATCCGAAACTCTACTTGTCTATTCGGTGGCCATCCGGGTAGTTCTTCAGGAAACACTTCAGGATATTCCGAGATAACAGGAATATCTTCAATCTTCGGCTTTGGTTCATCAATGGTAACTTGTGCCATATAAATGACACAACCCTTCTGCATGCATCTGGATGCTTTGAGCATGGACACTTGCTCTGGCAATCCATGCTGGGTATCTCCTTGAATAGTAAGTGACTCACCGGACGGAGTCTTAACTATTACTTGCTTTCTGTTGCACAGAATCTGGGCTTGGTTACTCGACAACCAATCCATGCCTATTACTATGTCGAATCCAGCTAGCTTAAAGGGAAGCAAGGATAACGGGAAGGAATGATTCCTAATGGATATAACACATCCATCTAGAACAGTCGAGGCGGTTTCTAAGGTTCCATCGGCTAATTCCACCTCATATTTCACACTTAAGGTTTTAACAGGAAGGTTCAACAGTTTACAAAACTTATTATCTACAAATGACTTATCAGCCCCCGAATCAAACAAAACTCTAGCAAATATATCGTTTACAAGAAACGTACCGGTAATGACGTTATCATCAAGGACTGCTTCCTTTGCGTCCATTTTGAAGACTCTCGCATTAGTCTTCTTCCCTTCCTCGGCCTTCTTCGCAAACTTTGGACAGTTGGGCCGAATGTGACCTTTTTCGTTGCAACCAAAACACGTTGCATCCTTCATCTTCTTGCAATCCACAGCCTTATGATCGGTGGACTTGCAGATTCCACATCGCTTCTCCGAAGACTGGGATTTTGTTTCAAACCGACACCTCCCAAAGTGGTGTCTCCTACAAAACTTGCATCTGGGTTTTTCACCCGACTGATGATCACTTTTCCTAGACCCCGACCCTTTCCTGTGGTCGTTGTTCCCTCTATGTCGCTTTTCAGATCTTCGTGAGGTGTCATCCTCACGTTTCCGCTTATTCTCCTCAGAGCTCCTTATGGCTCTCAATCTAACCACGTCTTGAGTGAGGGAGAGGGATAGATCCGCTACGGATCGAAATGTTGTAGGTCTTGAAGCTTTGACGCTGGCTTTAATCTCCGGTGCCAGACCCCCAATAAATCGAGCAATCCTACGCGGCTCCGGGGTCACCAAGTAAGGCACTAACCGAGACAGCGTGTTGAACGTAGTAAGATACGTTTGACAGTCGAGGTTCTTCATGACTAAGGATACGAAATCCGATTCGATTCGCTCGACCTCGTGCTGCGGACAGAAGTTCTCTTTAATCAGGGCCACAAACTGTTCCCATGACAAACCGTACAGTGTGGCCTTACCGGCAGCTTGTAGGAGTGACCTCCACCATGCTAACGCATCTCCTTTGAATGACTGGGACACGTACTTAACGACGTCCCTATCAGCACATCCGCTGATATCAACCACAGTGTCCATCTCGTCAATCCACGTCATGCAGTCGACGGCTCCTTTTTCCCCAGTGAAATCTCTGGGCTTGCAAGATACAAAATACTTGTACGTACAGGACCTGCTGTACGTGTCACGTTTCAGCTCAATCTCCTGCTTTGGGACGCTGCTGTGGTTGGAGGAGTGATTATCATCCTCAACTTTCTTTGGCTCACTCTTTTTAGATGGCGGCTTACTATGAGCCCCAGAATGAGTCTTAGCCTTGACATGCGTCACTGAGCGGGTTCTACTCTGAGTACCACTAGATTCTCTGAACTGCCTATCCATAGCCTTGGCGACAGCATTATCAATCAGTGCTTGCAGTTCTGCACCGGTAACGTGAATCTTTGCATTATCTGAGCGTTCCCCAGTATGACTGTTGGTTTCTTCCGATTTGGCCATCGTAGCTTTAAGCTACAATAAGGGACAAGGTCTTATTTAGAACCTAACAGTATTATCGTCCTAGACGATTTATTAACCATGGTATCAAAAACCTTAGCAGTTAATTTAATAAATTTCATTCAGGCTCTTATTAGCAATCAAGGAATGAAAATATATATATTGGCACCATAGGCCTAGTCACAACGGACAATTACTAAATTATAAATTTAGATTTTTATAGGACTATAAATTGTATAATTAAACAAATAATCCTTTACTAGACAGAGAGTCATAAACCACAACTGTCATTATATAACACAGTTATAACCCGTAGGTATCAAGCCATTAATAGACTTGTGTACAGATAAAATCTGTAGGTAATTCTTTACTAGGCAGGGAGTCATAGACCACTACTGCCACTATATGACATAGTCATAACCCGTAGGTATCAAGTCATTAATAGACTTGTGTACAGATAAAATCTGTAGGTAATTCTTTACTAGGCAGGGAGTCATAGACCACAACTGCCACTATATGACATAGTCATAACCCGTAGGTATCAAGTCATTAATAGACTTGTATACAGATAAAATCTGTAGATAGTTTATTAAAAAGGGTGGCTTGTGTGATTCTACAGATCACGCTTAGCCAGAATGTTAACATGTTCTCAGATGTTAACAGGGAGTTGAATCCTTTCAACCAGGTTTTACCATCAGGGCCAGGCCTGTTAATAAGGCATTCAGGCTAGGTTATACCTTACTAAGATTCTTATGAAATGGCAAATCAAATAAAAATTGATATTTTCCATTATTTTAATATTATTCATGCATATAAATAAAATGATAAATTCAAATCAACCATTTAAATTTCCAATAAAATACCAGTACATAATTGCCCTAAACGGGACTTTGAAATAACATAACTAGCATGAATAACATGCCCGCGCAGGGGCTAAACAAGTACAACAATAACAGAATAAAACAAAACAAACCCACGCAGGGGTTAACAGAATAACATACCCACACAGGGGTAGAGAAAGATTGATATACCCACGCAGGGGTAGAGTACTGGAATAAATGTCCACGCAGGGACATGAGTACATGAAAAAAAAAAAATCGAAGGATTCAACGATCCTTCTTGCTCTTACCCTTGAGCAAATCGAATACCTTCTTAAACAGGCCACTGGTGCGTCGGCGATCCTCTCGCATATTGTGCTGGAACTCGCGTCGCATGCTATCAATCCCCTGCAGGATCTCCTGAACCTGCGGCGGCGACATCATAGGCGCCGGTGGTGGTGGCTGGTAGTGCTGCGGCTGCGGCGGCTGGTAAGGCTGCGGCTGCGGTGGCTGCTGGTAACCCGGAGGGTAACCAAAAGTAGATGGGCCAGCAGCCCAAGGGTCTCCAAGTGGACCACTATGTGGGAGTGAGCTGTAGTTCACAGCTTGCCAATAAGGGTCTCCCGTGTAATCATAACCCTGAGGGAATACTTGCTCGAACGGGTTGAACTGAGCGGCACTAGCATAAGCCGGAATCGGCTCTCCAAAATTCTGCGGCGGCAGAGGCGGGATCGGAACAGAAGTAACCTCCGATACGGGATGCTGAGACTCCCCTGTCTCAGACTCCCCGGGTAGAGACGTGTAGCGGCTGCTACTAACACGTGGAGGGGTGCCTATGCGAATCCCTCCGCGCGTAGACATGCGCGCGTTCCTCCTCGGCCTCTGAGGTGGAGGAGGTAAGACTGGCGGCGGCGGTGGTGACGGAGTGATCACGTCACGCCACAGGGCATCAGATAGGTCCTGCGGTAGAGGCGGCTGCTGCTGGAGCTGCTGCTGCTGCTGCGAGTGGTGCTGTGAGTGCACCGGCGAACCATGGAGCGATTGAAGCATCGGAGTACCATGGAGTGATTGAAGCATCGGAGAGTTGTGGCTAGGGGTGAAGTACCAATCATGCTGCTTGAACCTCTCCTGGAAGCTGTCCACACCATTAAATGGTGATCCTGTGTATGGCGACCCATCCGATATCTCAATCGGGTGGTTTGGTGTGCCTGATGGTGGGAGCGAAGGGTCCGTCTCCTCGTCTACGTCCATCTCGTGACCACCAGAAAAGTGGTCCTCCTGTCCAAGTGGGTTATGGCCCACTGGCTCCTCCACATAAGCATTAGGGTTATACAAACCCTGGTAGGCTGGCGCTGGATGCTGGTGTGGTGACTGGTGCAACGGTATGTATGATCCAAGCGAATCATGGGGCCCGTTCTCCGAATGGGGCCCAAACGAGTGGGGTAATGACGGAGAAGTGCTCGCGGAAACCGAATGCCTAGCAGGCTCGGCAATAGACCTCCAAAGGTCGTTGGCGGCTGTGTGGTGTGTAGCAGATGGAGCCCGCCTATGCGAGGGACCAGCCTCATGATCATGTGATGTAGGAAATCCTCCACGACCTCTCATCCTTGGCGGCATCCTGATCCTGTCAAAGGTCAAACAAGTTGCACAACAAAATATATAAGACAATGCAATAATAAATAAAAAAAATAAATTAAACGAAATGTCGAACATTTCCTAAGTTCCTTGTCTAGACTCGAAAATCGAGAATGTGCAATTGTGTAACTGAGATTAAACACAAAAGACTAGTGTTTAATTCACTCAGCGTTGGCTCTGATACCAACCTGTCACACCCCCAAATTCCACGTGTCACCGGTGGGCCCGGTGTGGGGTACAGTGACGTAGTTGGCATCGTCATAGACAAACAACACAATATAATAATGCACAGCGGAAGCAGAATAGAAACATTTCAACTTTAATTTAAAGTGCAATAATAAATATCACAGTCGTTGAAATGGATCCACAGGCGGATCAATAAAATACGATAAAATAATAGTTCAACAGATAAATGTCGTCCGAGTTTGCGAGACTATTGTGGACGCTCTCTAGGAAACAGCCAGCCTATTTCCGTATAGTACCTGCACTTAATCTTTTGGAAAAATACGTCAGTTTACACTGGTAAATACAAATCGACCGACTCATTTTGAAAATGATTTAAAATTTATTTAAATGCACAAGGCATAAATATTTTATTAACTTGGGATAATTATATAATATAAACTTGTGAACGATTTACATGCACTTATATCTCTGGTGGCCCGGGATCTACTGTCCGGGCTAGAGATTTAATTGACACACCACATCAAAGAGTTATACACGACGGGTGTACGCCTACACCCCGTGCTCTGGTCGTGGCCATCTCGTAAGATAATGCCAAGGATATCCGGGACATGGTCAACAACCCCCCAAAGCCTTTAAGTAAGACAAAACTGTTTAAACGAAATCACACAAGCTATTCAAGACTGAACACCCATAGGGAGCAGGACTTGTGCGCCCGATCAAGCGGTATTTTAAATACCGTACCCCAAGCCCGTATAGGGAAAATAAGTCAAAATGTATTTACCTGAGCAAGTATAAGTCACAAACGATAAGTGGTGGTAGCTTTTACCGGGCTTCCTAATCTGGAACAAAGGTTTATAATTAACCTATTAGATTCCTAACGGCCTTTTATTTAAGCCTAAGCTTTGACCGGTTAGTTTTAGGAATGATACGGTTTACGCACGATTAAGCGAAAGACCGGATAGAATGTGATTTAGACCCGACAAGTTTGAATACTTGTATAATATGGGTATACTAAATACATTCTGGATTTTGAAATAAAAATGATATCGTTTGACCCGTTTTGGTCAATTTACGCAAACTAGTTACGTAAACCGAACCGAACGCGATAAGGGCGAAACGGGTAGCCAAAAGATTCAAATGCAAGTTCCCTGAATTAATATGCTTAGAATATGATACTATATCAGTAAGTTATGTTCTATATTGCCCGGGATAATTTTAAACTCAAATTATGCCTTAGAAGGGCATTTTGGTCATTTAAAAGATAATAAAAGGGTGAAATTAGAAATCTGAGTTTCGGGTCTGGTTCATACAGTAAATATACTTAATATAACATATTATATCAGTAGGGTATGATCCATATACCAAATATATCATTTAAAACCAAACTATGCACCGTAGGGGCAATTTAGTAATTTCACAAGGGCTAAAAATGCCAAAACTGGAAACCTGAGTTCAAAATATTATACTTACTGTTATTATATGAAAATATGTAATTTACATCAGTAGGTATAAGTCTTATGTGTTTAAAACAAGTAAGACGCTTTACTATGCGTTAAAACGCTAAAAATACGGTTTAAGGGCGTTTTCGGGTTTTCACAGTAAATCTGAGATTTTTATATTTCCAGAATACTTAAAATAATTTATTCATCATATAAAATCAGTAGAAAAAGGTTTCGGGTCAAAAGGATATGCAAAACTCATTTTATGGCCTAAACGGTCAAAACCGACATAAGCCGAAATGACTAAGCGATTTGAGATCCGTTCAGCCAAAAATTAAATAAAAATCATCTAAAATCCCAAAATATTATATTACATCTGTTGGTAAAAAGTTTCGTGTCAAAACGTGGCCAGAAACGGGTTCTACGCAAAAAGGACCGTTTATGTAAATTTATAATATCGTTTTACGCTAATGGCCATAGCTCACAATCTGGACCACCAACTGATCCGAAACTTTCGGTGCAAGTTTATATAATAAAAATAAAGATTTCCATCCTTTCACTTTTCCAAAAATCCCGTTTTAAATCAAAAAGGGCAAAATAGTCAACTTTATGCATAAACCGGAAACAAGCATTCGAATAGGCTAAACATAGACTCAATCAAGGAAAATTCCAGAAAGTTTAACTAAAATAAAAATAGTCAAAAATACTTTCCAATACAGATCTTGTACATGCATGTATGAATCCGAATCGATAGTCTACGAAATAATCGTTTTACAAGACTTTCGGTTCCGATTCGTGGCTATACTATAGAGTGTCGAGTTGATGATGATTAAAACACATTTATATATATGTTACAAGTTATTTTCAATGATCAATCAGGTTGCATGTCATCTATATCATTAATCATGTCATCTTTCGCAAAAATCACTTCTGTTGACTTTTTAGAATTAGGTTTGACTCGACATTAAGCATGCATGTAGTGGGAATCAGTTAGTACCCTTTAGAGGGTTTGTTTCCCACATAAATACCAATCTATAACAAGTTTCAATTTGAGAAAATACTGAAAGAAATCCGTTTAATCAGAAAGTCAAAGGTTATGAACACCCAGTTTGACTTTTAGCAATTAACACAACAAGAATGGATCAAAGAACGAATTGAAGGCTTACAAGAGTCCTATAGATGTTAAATGGTCACTAGGAGTCGGCCTTGTTGCTCAGAATCCCTCCAGAAAGCTTGCTTGAAGTGTTCTTGAGAGCTCTTGAGAGAATGCTCCTTGTTCTTCACTTGCAAATGATCAAAATGAGATCAATTCTTGTTTTAAATCAGTATTTTCGAGGTTCCTGTAGTTGTAGGCATGCAAGGCATGCTATTGGGTCGATTGGAGGTGCAAGTGAGCTGGATTCCACTCAAAATCGGAGCCAAAACAGCCCAATTCGCGACTGTTGTCGCTGGGCGCTGGGTCGCGGCCCGCGTGGCACCTCAGGCGGGGCGCCTGGGGGTCAGCTGGTCAAACTTGGCTCATTTGTTGCACGTTTGGTCCTTGAACTTTAGATGCGATGGTTTGGCTACTTATCTTGATCCGTAAACCCCCAACCTTGGCTTTTAAGGACCTTAGGACTTTTACCAACATGGTAATGTCCTCGGATAACTTTGCGCTCAACCGAAAAGTCCTGAATTCGACGTTGACGCTTTTAGTCCCTTAAGTACGGTTTTGGCCATAACTTTCTCATACGTTGACGAAACTTCATGAAATTTTTACCACATATTCTAGTGAGTATATTTTAGCTATACAAAGCTTCGGGTCTGCCAAAAGTTCACTCAGAGGTATAAATTAAACATGTTGACACTTTTGGCCCCTATAGTCTACGATACTTCACTTTTGGGCAATTTCCGCGTCGTATGATCCATGAACCATCCGTTAAATGTTATAAACATTATGTGGGGTTATCATAGAGCCTATTTATCCATTGTTGACACTTTGGACCCTTACGTTCCATAGTTTTCACTGTTTGTCACTTTTAGTCCTTCTAAAGTATGTTTGCACATAACGGAACTTTATGACACGTGTCAAGACATTATTGGACGAAATTTTTCGAGGTGTTACAGTAGGGCTTCTCGTAGCGCAAAGGTATAATACTGTCCTCCACGTGCTAAGCATTGAATGGAGCTCTACCATCTTCCCATTAACGGATGCCCCACTAGATCCACGACCTCAAGCGATAACGCTTGTACATGTTCACGGGGGACACTTCATACATGCTAAGTTGGAAGGAGACTACCCCATGCCTTTAGTGAACCCGTTGTGGTCGGCACATCGATCAATAGCTGCGAAACGGTGGGAAGAAATGTATAGGCCGCGGTTAGAGCACTACTACGAGTTAATCCATCCTAAATCAGACCGAGACAAAGACAGAGAACCGAGTTTAAATGTTATCGAAGATTAAGCGGAAACTTGTATTTTTGTAAATTGTAGAAATTTTTTAATTTATAAAGTTTGTATCATTTTTAATTTTTATAATTCAAATAATATCATTTTTAATTAATTTTTAATTTATAATTCAAATTTTTATAAACATAATTTTTGTATTATTTTTAGCTTCTCTAAATTATATTTGTGCCATTATTTATCAAAAAATATTGTTTTCTATAAATACAAACCAAGGAAAACACAGAAAAAAAATGGACCTATATGCTGCGTAGGGATCCCTACGCATCGTGTGATAACCAAATGACAATAAGGCCCCTGTTTTTGGCTTCCTTTAGCCTCAGAACTAGGGTAAAAAGGTAAAATGACCAAAACCAAGGCAGCGTATTGATCAATACGCATCGTATGTCAAAGGCGGACAATTTTCCCCCCAATTTAAAGTTTAAAAATATAAATATGTTAAATTACCATTTTGCCCTTCTGTTAGGGCTAGACGGGTCTGAATATAAGGGCAAAAAGGTCATTTTCGGACGTTTATATACGCTCCGTATGGAGCTCTACGATACGTATATAAAGGTCATCACAATGACCTTTATACCCTTCTATCCATGCTTCGTATAGGCTATACAGAAGGGTATATAGGTCATTCTCCTGACCTTTATATAGGCGTCGTAGAGAGCAATACGGAGCGTATATAAAGGTCGACAATGACCTTTTTGCCCTTATATTCAGCCCCGTTAGGGACCTACGCGACTTACGGTTCGACTTCAACTAAATAATAAAAAAATATAATTTAACGACGACGATCTTAGTTTTGACGCTCGTAAGGCGCGTACGGCCCTAACGAGCGTCGAAACTAAGTCTAAATATTATCCTGAGTGCTACCAGATAATATTAAGTTCCTAACTCTCCGTTTAAACTTAGGTATTATTACAACACCTAATTGCTTAAACAAGTGGCTTAGCTTATACTAAGGCATCTTTTCTTATGTTCAAGTCTAAATGTTATCAGATGTGCTACCAGTTAATAGCAATCTCCTAACTCTTTTATTTAAGCTTAAGTATTATTATCACAACACTTATAGGCTTAAAGCAGTGACTCTGATACCACCTTTACTGTCACGACCCCCGACCCCATCCTGGTCGGAATCGGGAGCCGTGAACAGTCCAGTGGTACCGGTGGTTATTTTTGAAAACATTGCAGCGGAAATTTCTTCAGGACCGTGAGTTAGGAAAAATATCAGAGTTTAGAAAACACCGGATTTTATTTAAATAGATGAAATAAATTCATGTTTTACAAAGGTAGCTTTTAATAAGGGATATACTCAAAAACATATTTCTTAAGTTGATTTAATTCATAAAATAAGCCACTTCTTGAAGTCCTTCAGTGCCGGATCCAACCCTACTCCAATCTACTATAATTACCTGAAACGCGTTTTAAAAAGGTTTTGTCAGCGGGAAATACTGAGTGAATCATTCAGTTTTACTAAAACGACACATTTGTTATAATTCACAGTATTAAGAGAGATTACAATGTTTCTATGTCAACCAACTACCCACAGTACTTGTCACTCGACTCGTTTCGGTGACTGTGGTCATATCACTGTTGGGTCCGTTCACCCACAAGTGACGTACATCCCTATTTAGGTCCTGTCACCTAAAAGGGTATCAGGATTTAGGCTCGCCCACCTAAACTGATAAAACAATAGTAATGTGCACAATACCCCACATACCGGCTGTAATTGAAGACTACATAAACTTAATCACTGTAATTATAATTCTGAAAATAATTTGGAGTATTGTAAAACAGTTTGATAAAAAGAGAATGACTCACATTATAAGCATGCAGTATTGAATTAACAAGCTTCATGATTCAGATTCTTCTGAGAACTAGCATCTACTTTGATTGTAATTGTATGGGGTGAAGTTTAGTCTATTGATAGCATTGAATCCTAATTTAAATAATAATGCTCACGAAACTAGGTAAATAACTAATACAACATTTACGATAAACTCAGGAGATTAAAACCCTCACGACGGATGACAAAGTGCAATAACTTAAACATCCATCGGATTCACAACGAATGACAGAGTCTACCCCGAGTTTGGGCGGCACTCAAACATCCTGTCGGAATCACGACTAATGACAAAGGATAACACTTAAACATCCTGTCGGATAGTTTCAGTCGATCGGATATTGAATCGTAGCAGCGATCGAGTTAATACCCTGTATCGTAGGAGCGTTTCGGGATTGTGTGTGTTTGGTAGTAATCAGAGAATATCTTGGAGTGTATAACGAGTTTTGACATCGTTCCAGGGCCAGAAATCAAGTCCCACGGCCTACTATTTATGGCTGGAAAATAGTCTCCCTCGCGTGTCGCGATAGGGACCATTGATCCTGTCGCGTGGCGCGACGGGTCTATTTTCTAGCCTAGGGTGGACACGTTTAGGGGTAGGCTTGCTGAGTCGATTGTACGACTAAATTCAATTTTGACAAGAAATTTTGAAGATAATATCGAAAGGGGAATTGCTCCCTTTGAGTTTTAGGGGCCTGGATCCTGATTCTGATTATTCTGAAAATTTTAGGGATTGTGTAGGATTACTTGGGTGTCTCAAATTAGGGTTTCCTATTGAGTAAATACAATAATAGATATGACTTTTGATGAAAGTTGTTTACAAAATAAATAATAGTTTTGGGTAAATCATAAAAAGGAAATAAAACAGTGAGAAAAGAGAATGGACTCAATTGGTAATTTTAGGGTTCAACTAGAAAATTTCCTGGTATAAATTTTGTATATAACTTTTGGGCTATTAAAAATATAATGCACTCGTGTTAAGTATAGTACCTCTAATTCAACCTTGTCCCGAAGTCCCGAGATAGAATCCCAACAATTTAGTCGGGCAGGGCCCTGACATATGTTATGAGGTTCAGATCAATCGGAAAGAGAGAGTTACAATACTTAAAACAGGGCAGAATCCTATTATTATTATTATTATGTAAACAATAAAAATAAGAATATACATATATGAGATTTCGAGAGAGAGGGTGTGAAAGAAAATGGAAAGGCACTGATCTAATTTATAGTTGGATGGTTGCTTAAGGGATACGAAAATTTTCATACACCTATGTACTTTCTTTGATGCCACCCCAACTCACAAGCACACACGTATATATAAAAAATGAATTCATATGCTTAGATGCTTTCTTTTAATGCCACGTACATAAAATGAAATTTTAAGAATTCTATTGATTCTTTGTAGGACATGAATGGCTCTTGGACTTCCATGCATATTATAGAATTTTCATATTTCATTATTTCATTCTTATATTTTTATACAAGTATACTCACAATCCAATTGAATTGTAACTAGTTAACTATTATTATTATAATATAATTAATTCAGCAGTTTTACTTATTTGGTGCGTATAACTTGTAAGATATGACGTTTTATAAAATAATGAATATGTTATTAGAACCAGAATATTTTTGTCTACATTTGGGTCTAAGTTTCATCAAAAATAGAGTAGGTTCAAAATACACTGTATTTTTATAATTTAATTATTTATGGTTCCTAGGCCTGTCTAGAAACTTCATATTTCTAACAGTCGACTTATCCGTAAATTACCCTTCTAATAATATAAGTTTTTATAGACTTTTATTTTATTAGAAAGGTCACCCATATACGGGCCAAAATATTTCAACCAACTATATAAAATAGTGTTTAAAACTATTTGGGTTGAATATTTATATTAGAAATAAACTAGTTACTAGTTACTACTGGTTAATAAATTTAACCAAACTTATTATTCTTATATAAAAATAGGAATGTTACAGGTTGGCGCAGTACTTCGCCTCCGCGCATCATCGACAGGAGCGTGGAATTCTATTCGGCGGCGCCTACGTGACCAAGATAGCCCATTCGTTGGGCTATCATCCGGAGAACGACCGCGGACGTGTCGGCCCGGCGACACAGCCAAAGCGGATGGGGATGAACACAATAAACGGGATGCAAATTACCAAAGACTTTCCATGCGGGAAGCGGTTAAAGAAACTGGACGACACGCAATACGAGCTTACACAACTGCCAGAAGAGTTCCCTCTGTTTTATCCCCCGCACGATCCGGAGCCGCCGGAGCCGTATGAGCCGGCCGCCGTTCTTCCGCAGCCACCACAGCCGCGTGGACCACTCGGGGCGCCTCAGTTCCCACGCCATGTTTGGCCGGTCCTGACCCGTCACATCAGCGGCTGCTTCGATACGTTGAAAGAAACAAATATCTGTTAGAGTGGGTAGCTGCGGCGCTGCAGCAGCAGCGACAGCATGGCGGGTTACCTCCACTACCCTTCATTGCGGATGCGGACTGGGATCAGCATCAGCAGCAGCAGCACCATCAGGAGCAGCAGCAGCAGCATCAGGAGCAGCAGCAGCAGCATCAGGAGCAGCAGCAGCAGCATCAGGAGCAGCAACAGTAGTATTTTATCATTTTGTTATGTATGGACAAACTTTGTTATGTATTTTGTTATGTATATATAAAACTTCGGTGTAAACGGTTTCACATATTTTGAAATGTATATATCAAACTTTGTTATATTTTGAAATTCAGGCAGGTTATTTAAAATGTTTTGTTGTATAGATAAAGTTCTGCAACTTTTAAAATTCAGGAAGGTCAATACGCTGCGTATATAAACTTGGTAAACTTTTGATACTTCAAACCTACCAAAATGACCCCAATTTTGCAGATGTTTAATATATGCTGCGTATTGACCAATACGCAGCGTATTGGTTAACTTGTGGATATAATGCTTTAAGTTTCTAATACTACCAGCTCCTAGTAGGAGGATAAACTGGTTAAGGCGTTGCGGTTCTAAACGAGAGGTCATGAGTTCGATTCTTGGCAAGGGCCGGTTCTTTAAAGAAGACCCCCTTTTTACCCATTTTTGACATATTTACACTTTGGTCCCTGCAGTTTCAGTTTTTATAAAAATAGTCCCTCAGTTTCAGTTTTTACAAAAGTAGTCCCTGACAGGGACCATTTGTGCCAATTTATGAAACATCAGGGACCTATTCTGTAAAAATTGAAACATCAGGGACCAAATTGTAAATATAACAAAAAAGGGACCATTTTTGTCAATTTTTAAAACAGCAGGGACCATTTGTGTAAAAGTCAATACCTTGCGTATTGATCAATACGCATCGTAGACAAACCTTGTTTTCTGTGCAATGATTGGTTATCAGGCACTGAGATCTAGGGTTTATCTACGCTGCGTATTGGTCAATACGCAGCATATTTGGTTAACCCTATACGCTGCGTATTGACCAATACGCAGCGTAGATAAACCCTAATTTTGCTAGGGTTTGGTGTGCCAATAGGCACTTTAGTGTGCCAATAGGCACACTCTATATATATAGCGAAATACATGATGTATACGTGTGCTTGCACATAGGACGGATCCAAGATTATTTTCCTTTGGGGTCACCTTTATTAGGTGGTCGTATTTTTCATAACCAAACGTTAGAATGAATATAATTTAAATACTATATCATAATAAAAATACTTAATCTTTAGAAAACAAACATTAATATTACAATGTCATTAGAAATGAAAAAAAAAAATACAAAACTCTATAGCTGTTCTCTACGAGAGTTTTCATCTTTTGAGAATGATTTTATATTTTACTGAAACATAGCTGAATTTAAACTTAGAAAATTAATGGTTAAATAATCAGATTGCAACTATGTTCGAAGTAAACCACTGAACAAAGAGACAAGTCATCTTAGCTACATGGAGGCAGGAGGGTTGAAAACTTGATATCAATGATGGATTGGCCGATTGTGAATGCGAATAGCCAGGCTGCGTTTGACCGAACCCTAAGTTGGGCTATCTGCGATGCATTAAAAAATAAAGAAAAGAAAATGGTGCTTGCGAAACTCAGACCTGTGACACTGAAAATGTTATTATGGGGTCGCTCAAAAGTTCGGTTAGGTTTTATACGTTGTTCTACTAAAAACTTTAATATCAGTGGGGTCCCAACCTTATGTTTTTGTGTAGGATGGAAATAGTTTCGGGAGAAAATGAAAAGAAGCCCGTGATTGAAGGAAACAATTATACAATTTGTCCAGTGATTTCCACAACGACTTGCAAAGTCTTTCATGGGCCATAAGGTCCCATCCATCTACATACTTATTACTTCACGTAGTTTGTTCATCATTGCAACTCATATTTCATCTCATTTTTCTTAACAGTTGAGGTTGAATCATGGGAAATCAGTGGGTTTTGGGGTTTTATCTCGTTTTCTTAAGCATGTTTTTGGTTGCAACCAAATATACTTGTTTGGGTGCTCAAAATTCGACAAGAAGCTGCCATGAACGAGAGAGACTAGCACTACTCGAGTTCAAACACAGCGTCAAAGATGACTTTGAAATACTCTCATCATGGGTTGGCATTGATTGTTGCTCATGGAAAGGAGTCCGCTGTGATGGTGTCACCGGAAGAGTTGTCGGTCTTCATCTCAGAGGAGATTTCGGCGACTATGATTACTACGAAGACGGTTACTACTTAGAAGGTGATAAAGTGAACCCATATTTGGCTGAGTTAAGACATCTGCAGCATCTGGATTTGAGTGGGAATAATTTTTATGGAAGTCAAATTCCTAAATTCATTGGATCCTTCAAGCAGCTAAGTTACCTCAATCTCTCTTATGCACTTTTTAGTGGTATTATTCCCCATCACATTGGAAATCTCTCCAATTTGAAGGTTCTTGATCTTCGTTCATCTTCATATGATGAAACTCGGCTAATCACGTCAAATGATATGGCATGGGTTTCTGGCCTTTCCTCACTTGAGCATCTTGACTTGAGTTACGTAGATCTTTCTCAAGCAAAAAATGTTGCTATGGTATTTTACATGATTCCTTCATTAGAATATATAAGTTTGAGTGCCTGTGAACTTTCTAATGCTGATCTTGGTCTACATCTTAATTCAAGTAAAATACTTCCCAACATTGAACATCTGGATCTTAGCTCCAACAGCTTTGAAGGTCAACTCCCTCATTTTTTTCAGAACTTGACATCCTTAACGTTCCTTGATCTTTCATACTATAATCTTAGTCTGGCATGGAACTCTGTAAACCTGCTAAACATGATCCCTTCTTTATCAGAATTGCATTTGTCAGGGTGTGAGCTTCACAATGCCCCCTTTTCACCCACTTATTTGAATTCCAGTGCCCATTCTAACATACAATATCTTGATCTTAGCTGTAATTCAATTGGGGGTAGGTTTCCATCTAAACTAATGAACATCACTTCCCTAACATTCCTTGACCTTTCAGAAAACCTTTTGCACTCATCAGTTTCTGTCATGCCTAACCTTCTAAAGCTCGATGTTTCTTATAATAACTTTGAGCACATCGAGCTTGTTGGGATTTGGAGACAATGTCATCTGAAGGAATTGAGCTTAACATCTAATCATTTTGGAGGAGAAATGATAGGCCCATCATCAAACACGTCTGAATGTTCCAGATAGCATCAGAAACATGAAGGCGTTAGTATCTCTTGACTTCTCAGACAACCAACTAAGCGGGACGATCCCTCAAAGCATGGCTGCTTTGAACGATTTGAGCTCTTTGAATCTGTCATACAACAAATTGTCAGGAAGATTTCCAACCGGAAAACAACTGCAGACACTTATCGACCCATCAATATATGCTGGTAACAGGGATCTCTGTGGTGAATATCTGCCAAATAATTGTTCCAATCCTGAAAACCCACCAGCCACAAGAAGCAAGAACAAATACAAAAAGGCTAATGGGCTAAGGAAGGTATGGTTTTACTTGGACATAACGTGTGGATTTGCAACAGGTTTTTGGGGTATTATTGGAGTCTTGGCATTCAAGAAGGAATGGAGAAGGAAGCTTTTTATGATTGCAGAGGTAACCATGGATAAGGTGTATGTGGCGGTTGCAGTGAAGATTTCCAAGATTAAAAGAAGCAGAGAAGCCTAATAGATTCTTATAATAGACAATATTTGTAAAATTGTTGTTTTGATTTAAAATACTCTGTTGTGTAATATAATTATGCCATGGGTGTGTTTAATAGAAATAAAAATATTACAATACACGAGATAGAAGAATACAGGTGACAGATGATTACAGAAGAAGTGGACTGAAGATTAGACATGACAATGGGTAGAAAATCATGTTCAAATGGCATTTGAGTCCAGTCACTTTTCTTGTGTTTTCCAAAATTATAGTTTGGGTCTCACCCCATTCTCTATTTGAATTAGATCTTCCAGTTGAGTCCAGAAAAGAAATAAAAAAGCAAAATTATAGTGTAGCTTTTGGAGGTCGATTGTCTTCCTTGTCGCCTCTGATGCCATGGGAACGATGAGGATGAGAATGGAGGTTGGTTTGAATTAGGGTTCTTTGATGTGTGCATCCATATGTGGAATAATATATTAGGATTATTTGTTTTTATTAATGTTATTAATGTTATGTTTTAGGATTAAGAATCAGTTTAGTATTTAAATTGGCATGCAATTGTTGCATCGTGGGTTGGTAGGTGGGTAAGTTAGTATTGAGTTAGTGGGTAGTTATCTATTTCCTCTTTTATATATTTGATGCTTGTATTATTTTGAGTTTATGAATAAAAATCTAGAGGTTATCTCAAGTCTTGCATCTAACTAATTTCTTTTGAGTTTGATCCACTCAACGGATTATCTATCAACCGATTGGTACATATCATTCTTGTGTTGTTTAGTATGTGATGTCCTATGTGAGTAGGGGTGCACAGAAAAACGGTTCCATGACCGTCCTTCACAAAAAAAAATGTGGAACCGGGAATCAAGAGAAAACAGGTATATTGAGGAACCGATTTCATACCCCCGGGTATGCATTGGGTTGTAGCCCTATGCTTTGAAACCGGTTCCAGGCCAATTATACCTGACCCAAAGTAGTAAAAACCTGAAAAAAGAAATACCTGACCCAAACTAGTAAAAACCTGAAAAAAGAAAACATAATCGGAACCAAACTGATCACTCTCCTCTCAAAAGAAAAAAAAGGGTTCCATACCCAATCTGATTTTACCAATACCCGGTTATTAACTCTGTTGATTAGGAGATTCAAACCCAGAACCAGTTCTAAAAGATAAAAAAAACGAAATGCGCAACACTATAAGTGCATACATGTATCACATGGACATGTTGCACAAAAGAGATCTAAACCATTTTCTAATAAAATTTCTCCCATTTTGTATTTGCGCAACACTATAAGTGCATACATGTATAAGGATTTTATACGTATGGTTTTACTTGGACATAACGTGTGGATTTGCAACAGGTTTTTGGGGTATTATTGGAGTTTTGGCATTCAAGAAGCAATGGAGAAGGAAGCTTTTTATGATTGCAGAGGTAACCATGGATAAGGTGTATGTGGCGGTTGCAGTGAAGATTTCCAAGATAAAAAGAGGCAGAGAAGCCTAATAGATTCTAATAAGTGACAATATTTGTAAAATTGTTGTTTTGGTTTAAAATACTCTGTTGTGTAATATATTTAGACCATGGGTTTGTTT
The DNA here is from genome assembly GCF_002127325.2 of Helianthus annuus. Lineage (NCBI taxonomy): Eukaryota > Viridiplantae > Streptophyta > Magnoliopsida > Asterales > Asteraceae > Helianthus > Helianthus annuus. Next base: position 15,400,527 of record NC_035440.2, read on the forward strand.
AATACAAATAAAAATATTACAATACACGAGATAGAATACAGGTGATAGATGATTACAGAAGAAGTGGACTGAAGATTAGACATGCCAATGGGTAGAAAATCATGTGATCGGAGCATTCTCTATTCGAGTCCAGTCACTTTTCTTGTGTTTTCCAAAATTATAGTTTCAGTCTCACCCCAGTCTCTATTTGAATTAGATCTTCCAGTTGAGTCCAGAAAAGAAATAAAAAAGCAACAACAGCAGCAATGATGATTACCGAGAGAGAAACAATCCAAAAAGAGGTATATTTTTCGTTCTTTAGATTCTTTATCGTTCTGTGGTGTTTCCTGCAAAATCTTTACAGAAAACAAAGTCATTAGAATCTGCAAAACCTATACATAATACAAAGCTATGTACTGTAAGTTCCAAAAGTCTGGGATAAGGAGTTTACTTTGTAAGGGGACTTTCTTATTCATGTAGGGAAACACTCACCACAGCAATTTAAAAACATAACTTAGTTGATGAAGAGTACTTCATTAAATCGTCTGAATTGCTTAAACCGAAGCCAGTCATCCGGTTTAAGGATTCATACGATTAGGGTTTGACGGTTTAACAGTGTCAGTTTGAAATTTGGAATAGGCCATTTAAACATTTCCAATTATTATTTTGAATTTTAAAATATGCAGTTATCAATATGTTTAATATCAGCATCATTTTAGAAAGCACAAACTAACAGTTTTAAGACAATAATCCAATTCAAACCATTTTGGTAAACAGACACAAAAAAAATATGTAGCCACAGTTATCTTTCAGTAGGAATGAGCAAATGGTACCGGTACCTACTTTCGACATTTTCGGTACCGAGTGCATCCCTATCCTAATTGATCATCATGAAGTTTCTACTCATTCACAAACACAATAAGATTATATAGATAATGAAAAAAAAAAAGCTAATTAAAAACCGTATAAACTGAATTGTAATAAAATTTGCTTAACTGCAATGATTTGAAAATATACAACTTATCGATCTCCTTATTCTGAAATTAATCTTAAACCTTTAAAAAACCACTTCATTTGGAGAGCAAATTCATATGAAAACCCAGCAACCACTGCCAAAAGGAACAAATCCCAATATCCATAGACAAACAAACCAGCGGCTGCAACTTATATCCCGCAGCCGTTTCACTAACTTCCTCTGGGTCACAGTCGGTCAAAATCAACCCAACTTTTCCGTTAATGTGAGGAATTGCGCCAACAAAAGCAGGTTTTCCGGCAGATGGGGCATGGATGGGGAGTGAGCGCCTCATGAAAGAATTCTTACCAGGCCATTACAACATATGAGTGGGGTCGCAGTACTTGCCTTATGGCCTGAATTTGGTTCACACAAAGATTGTCGACACTGACGATGACGAGGCGTGTGTTGTGTGTTTGAGGTGGTTGTGTAGCTTCTGGAGGTAGATTGTCTTCTTTGTCGCCTTCGATGCCATGGAAACGATGACAATGGAGGTTGGTTTGAATTAGGGTTCTTGTGTTGTTTAGTATGTGATGCACTATGTGGGCAGGTGTGCACAGAAAAACAGCTCCTTGACCGTCCCTAACAAAAAATGTGGAACCGAGAATCAAGAGAAAACGGGTATATTAAGGAACCGATTTCATACCCAAGCGTACTAAGTAGCAATGGAACGGGTACGGGATCGGGGTACGGGGACGATACGGGAACGAGGAACGGCAAAACTCAAAATTCCAAGATACGGGTACGGCAATAAAAAATATAAAAAAATAAAAATACATTAAACAAATTCCAAAAATACTACATCTTCCAAAGGTAATTAATTATCAATAATCAAATCATTTTCAAATTCCGGTTCATCTAGTGAGAGATTGGCAATCGATAGAGAATTAGAGATGATGAGACTTGAGAGTTTAGAGATTAGAGAAGCCGAATATGATAGGTCTATTTATTTAATGGCCGGTTGGGGAATTTGAAAGGGTAAAAACCCTAAAAATAAATGGAAATGGGCTGTATACTTCTACCAGATACGTCCCCGACATTGGAAACGTTTAGGAAACGTCCCCGACGAGTACCCATGGTGTTTCCGTCCCCGACAAGTACCCGAGACGGGTACGGCCACATAAATGGAGTCCCCGTGCTACATAGCAAGCGTACCCCCTGGGTATGCATTGGGTTGTAGCCCTATGCTTTGAACCGGTTCCAGGCACAAACTAGTAAAAACCTGAGAAAAGAAAACATAATCGGAACCAAACTGATCACCCTCCTCTCAAAAAAAGGTTCCATACCCAATCTGATTTTACCAATATCCGATTATTAACTCTGTTGATTAGGAGATTCCAACCCAGAACCAGTTCTAAAAGATTAAAAAAAAAACGATCGAAATGCGCGACACTATAAGTTGATTTAATTCATAAAATAAGCCACTTCTTGAAGTCCTTCAGTGCCGGATCCAACCCTACTCCAATCTACTATAATTACCTGAAACGCGTTTTAAAAAGGTTTTGTCAGCGGGAAATACTGAGTGAATCATTCAGTTTTACTAAAACGACACATTTGTTATAATTCACAGTATTAAGAGAGATTACAATGTTTCTATGTCAACCAACTACCCACAGTACTTGTCACTCGACTCGTTTCGGTGACTGTGGTCATATCACTGTTGGGTCCGTTCACCCACAAGTGACGTACATCCCTATTTAGGTCCTGTCACCTAAAAGGGTATCAGGATTTAGGCTCGCCCACCTAAACTGATAAAACAATAGTAATGTGCACAATACCCCACATACCGGCTGTAATTGAAGACTACATAAACTTAATCACTGTAATTATAATTCTGAAAATAATTTGGAGTATTGTAAAACAGTTTGATAAAAAGAGAATGACTCACATTATAAGCATGCAGTATTGAATTAACAAGCTTCATGATTCAGATTCTTCTGAGAACTAGCATCTACTTTGATTGTAATTGTATGGGGTGAAGTTTAGTCTATTGATAGCATTGAATCCTAATTTAAATAATAATGCTCACGAAACTAGGTAAATAACTAATACAACATTTACGATAAACTCAGGAGATTAAAACCCTCACGACGGATGACAAAGTGCAATAACTTAAACATCCATCGGATTCACAACGAATGACAGAGTCTACCCCGAGTTTGGGCGGCACTCAAACATCCTGTCGGAATCACGACTAATGACAAAGGATAACACTTAAACATCCTGTCGGATAGTTTCAGTCGATCGGATATTGAATCGTAGCAGCGATCGAGTTAATACCCTGTATCGTAGGAGCGTTTCGGGATTGTGTGTGTTTGGTAGTAATCAGAGAATATCTTGGAGTGTATAACGAGTTTTGACATCGTTCCAGGGCCAGAAATCAAGTCCCACGGCCTACTATTTATGGCTGGAAAATAGTCTCCCTCGCGTGTCGCGATAGGGACCATTGATCCTGTCGCGTGGCGCGACGGGTCTATTTTCTAGCCTAGGGTGGACACGTTTAGGGGTAGGCTTGCTGAGTCGATTGTACGACTAAATTCAATTTTGACAAGAAATTTTGAAGATAATATCGAAAGGGGAATTGCTCCCTTTGAGTTTTAGGGGCCTGGATCCTGATTCTGATTATTCTGAAAATTTTAGGGATTGTGTAGGATTACTTGGGTGTCTCAAATTAGGGTTTCCTATTGAGTAAATACAATAATAGATATGACTTTTGATGAAAGTTGTTTACAAAATAAATAATAGTTTTGGGTAAATCATAAAAAGGAAATAAAACAGTGAGAAAAGAGAATGGACTCAATTGGTAATTTTAGGGTTCAACTAGAAAATTTCCTGGTATAAATTTTGTATATAACTTTTGGGCTATTAAAAATATAATGCACTCGTGTTAAGTATAGTACCTCTAATTCAACCTTGTCCCGAAGTCCCGAGATAGAATCCCAACAATTTAGTCGGGCAGGGCCCTGACATATGTTATGAGGTTCAGATCAATCGGAAAGAGAGAGTTACAATACTTAAAACAGGGCAGAATCCTATTATTATTATTATTATTATGTAAACAATAAAAATAAGAATATACATATATGAGATTTCGAGAGAGAGGGTGTGAAAGAAAATGGAAAGGCACTGATCTAATTTATAGTTGGATGGTTGCTTAAGGGATACGAAAATTTTCATACACCTATGTACTTTCTTTGATGCCACCCCAACTCACAAGCACACACGTATATATAAAAAATGAATTCATATGCTTAGATGCTTTCTTTTAATGCCACGTACATAAAATGAAATTTTAAGAATTCTATTGATTCTTTGTAGGACATGAATGGCTCTTGGACTTCCATGCATATTATAGAATTTTCATATTTCATTATTTCATTCTTATATTTTTATACAAGTATACTCACAATCCAATTGAATTGTAACTAGTTAACTATTATTATTATAATATAATTAATTCAGCAGTTTTACTTATTTGGTGCGTATAACTTGTAAGATATGACGTTTTATAAAATAATGAATATGTTATTAGAACCAGAATATTTTTGTCTACATTTGGGTCTAAGTTTCATCAAAAATAGAGTAGGTTCAAAATACACTGTATTTTTATAATTTAATTATTTATGGTTCCTAGGCCTGTCTAGAAACTTCATATTTCTAACAGTCGACTTATCCGTAAATTACCCTTCTAATAATATAAGTTTTTATAGACTTTTATTTTATTAGAAAGGTCACCCATATACGGGCCAAAATATTTCAACCAACTATATAAAATAGTGTTTAAAACTATTTGGGTTGAATATTTATATTAGAAATAAACTAGTTACTAGTTACTACTGGTTAATAAATTTAACCAAACTTATTATTCTTATATAAAAATAGGAATGTTACAGGTTGGCGCAGTACTTCGCCTCCGCGCATCATCGACAGGAGCGTGGAATTCTATTCGGCGGCGCCTACGTGACCAAGATAGCCCATTCGTTGGGCTATCATCCGGAGAACGACCGCGGACGTGTCGGCCCGGCGACACAGCCAAAGCGGATGGGGATGAACACAATAAACGGGATGCAAATTACCAAAGACTTTCCATGCGGGAAGCGGTTAAAGAAACTGGACGACACGCAATACGAGCTTACACAACTGCCAGAAGAGTTCCCTCTGTTTTATCCCCCGCACGATCCGGAGCCGCCGGAGCCGTATGAGCCGGCCGCCGTTCTTCCGCAGCCACCACAGCCGCGTGGACCACTCGGGGCGCCTCAGTTCCCACGCCATGTTTGGCCGGTCCTGACCCGTCACATCAGCGGCTGCTTCGATACGTTGAAAGAAACAAATATCTGTTAGAGTGGGTAGCTGCGGCGCTGCAGCAGCAGCGACAGCATGGCGGGTTACCTCCACTACCCTTCATTGCGGATGCGGACTGGGATCAGCATCAGCAGCAGCAGCACCATCAGGAGCAGCAGCAGCAGCATCAGGAGCAGCAGCAGCAGCATCAGGAGCAGCAGCAGCAGCATCAGGAGCAGCAACAGTAGTATTTTATCATTTTGTTATGTATGGACAAACTTTGTTATGTATTTTGTTATGTATATATAAAACTTCGGTGTAAACGGTTTCACATATTTTGAAATGTATATATCAAACTTTGTTATATTTTGAAATTCAGGCAGGTTATTTAAAATGTTTTGTTGTATAGATAAAGTTCTGCAACTTTTAAAATTCAGGAAGGTCAATACGCTGCGTATATAAACTTGGTAAACTTTTGATACTTCAAACCTACCAAAATGACCCCAATTTTGCAGATGTTTAATATATGCTGCGTATTGACCAATACGCAGCGTATTGGTTAACTTGTGGATATAATGCTTTAAGTTTCTAATACTACCAGCTCCTAGTAGGAGGATAAACTGGTTAAGGCGTTGCGGTTCTAAACGAGAGGTCATGAGTTCGATTCTTGGCAAGGGCCGGTTCTTTAAAGAAGACCCCCTTTTTACCCATTTTTGACATATTTACACTTTGGTCCCTGCAGTTTCAGTTTTTATAAAAATAGTCCCTCAGTTTCAGTTTTTACAAAAGTAGTCCCTGACAGGGACCATTTGTGCCAATTTATGAAACATCAGGGACCTATTCTGTAAAAATTGAAACATCAGGGACCAAATTGTAAATATAACAAAAAAGGGACCATTTTTGTCAATTTTTAAAACAGCAGGGACCATTTGTGTAAAAGTCAATACCTTGCGTATTGATCAATACGCATCGTAGACAAACCTTGTTTTCTGTGCAATGATTGGTTATCAGGCACTGAGATCTAGGGTTTATCTACGCTGCGTATTGGTCAATACGCAGCATATTTGGTTAACCCTATACGCTGCGTATTGACCAATACGCAGCGTAGATAAACCCTAATTTTGCTAGGGTTTGGTGTGCCAATAGGCACTTTAGTGTGCCAATAGGCACACTCTATATATATAGCGAAATACATGATGTATACGTGTGCTTGCACATAGGACGGATCCAAGATTATTTTCCTTTGGGGTCACCTTTATTAGGTGGTCGTATTTTTCATAACCAAACGTTAGAATGAATATAATTTAAATACTATATCATAATAAAAATACTTAATCTTTAGAAAACAAACATTAATATTACAATGTCATTAGAAATGAAAAAAAAAAAATACAAAACTCTATAGCTGTTCTCTACGAGAGTTTTCATCTTTTGAGAATGATTTTATATTTTACTGAAACATAGCTGAATTTAAACTTAGAAAATTAATGGTTAAATAATCAGATTGCAACTATGTTCGAAGTAAACCACTGAACAAAGAGACAAGTCATCTTAGCTACATGGAGGCAGGAGGGTTGAAAACTTGATATCAATGATGGATTGGCCGATTGTGAATGCGAATAGCCAGGCTGCGTTTGACCGAACCCTAAGTTGGGCTATCTGCGATGCATTAAAAAATAAAGAAAAGAAAATGGTGCTTGCGAAACTCAGACCTGTGACACTGAAAATGTTATTATGGGGTCGCTCAAAAGTTCGGTTAGGTTTTATACGTTGTTCTACTAAAAACTTTAATATCAGTGGGGTCCCAACCTTATGTTTTTGTGTAGGATGGAAATAGTTTCGGGAGAAAATGAAAAGAAGCCCGTGATTGAAGGAAACAATTATACAATTTGTCCAGTGATTTCCACAACGACTTGCAAAGTCTTTCATGGGCCATAAGGTCCCATCCATCTACATACTTATTACTTCACGTAGTTTGTTCATCATTGCAACTCATATTTCATCTCATTTTTCTTAACAGTTGAGGTTGAATCATGGGAAATCAGTGGGTTTTGGGGTTTTATCTCGTTTTCTTAAGCATGTTTTTGGTTGCAACCAAATATACTTGTTTGGGTGCTCAAAATTCGACAAGAAGCTGCCATGAACGAGAGAGACTAGCACTACTCGAGTTCAAACACAGCGTCAAAGATGACTTTGAAATACTCTCATCATGGGTTGGCATTGATTGTTGCTCATGGAAAGGAGTCCGCTGTGATGGTGTCACCGGAAGAGTTGTCGGTCTTCATCTCAGAGGAGATTTCGGCGACTATGATTACTACGAAGACGGTTACTACTTAGAAGGTGATAAAGTGAACCCATATTTGGCTGAGTTAAGACATCTGCAGCATCTGGATTTGAGTGGGAATAATTTTTATGGAAGTCAAATTCCTAAATTCATTGGATCCTTCAAGCAGCTAAGTTACCTCAATCTCTCTTATGCACTTTTTAGTGGTATTATTCCCCATCACATTGGAAATCTCTCCAATTTGAAGGTTCTTGATCTTCGTTCATCTTCATATGATGAAACTCGGCTAATCACGTCAAATGATATGGCATGGGTTTCTGGCCTTTCCTCACTTGAGCATCTTGACTTGAGTTACGTAGATCTTTCTCAAGCAAAAAATGTTGCTATGGTATTTTACATGATTCCTTCATTAGAATATATAAGTTTGAGTGCCTGTGAACTTTCTAATGCTGATCTTGGTCTACATCTTAATTCAAGTAAAATACTTCCCAACATTGAACATCTGGATCTTAGCTCCAACAGCTTTGAAGGTCAACTCCCTCATTTTTTTCAGAACTTGACATCCTTAACGTTCCTTGATCTTTCATACTATAATCTTAGTCTGGCATGGAACTCTGTAAACCTGCTAAACATGATCCCTTCTTTATCAGAATTGCATTTGTCAGGGTGTGAGCTTCACAATGCCCCCTTTTCACCCACTTATTTGAATTCCAGTGCCCATTCTAACATACAATATCTTGATCTTAGCTGTAATTCAATTGGGGGTAGGTTTCCATCTAAACTAATGAACATCACTTCCCTAACATTCCTTGACCTTTCAGAAAACCTTTTGCACTCATCAGTTTCTGTCATGCCTAACCTTCTAAAGCTCGATGTTTCTTATAATAACTTTGAGCACATCGAGCTTGTTGGGATTTGGAGACAATGTCATCTGAAGGAATTGAGCTTAACATCTAATCATTTTGGAGGAGAAATGATAGGCCCATCATCAAACACGTCTGAATGTTCCAGATAGCATCAGAAACATGAAGGCGTTAGTATCTCTTGACTTCTCAGACAACCAACTAAGCGGGACGATCCCTCAAAGCATGGCTGCTTTGAACGATTTGAGCTCTTTGAATCTGTCATACAACAAATTGTCAGGAAGATTTCCAACCGGAAAACAACTGCAGACACTTATCGACCCATCAATATATGCTGGTAACAGGGATCTCTGTGGTGAATATCTGCCAAATAATTGTTCCAATCCTGAAAACCCACCAGCCACAAGAAGCAAGAACAAATACAAAAAGGCTAATGGGCTAAGGAAGGTATGGTTTTACTTGGACATAACGTGTGGATTTGCAACAGGTTTTTGGGGTATTATTGGAGTCTTGGCATTCAAGAAGGAATGGAGAAGGAAGCTTTTTATGATTGCAGAGGTAACCATGGATAAGGTGTATGTGGCGGTTGCAGTGAAGATTTCCAAGATTAAAAGAAGCAGAGAAGCCTAATAGATTCTTATAATAGACAATATTTGTAAAATTGTTGTTTTGATTTAAAATACTCTGTTGTGTAATATAATTATGCCATGGGTGTGTTTAATAGAAATAAAAATATTACAATACACGAGATAGAAGAATACAGGTGACAGATGATTACAGAAGAAGTGGACTGAAGATTAGACATGACAATGGGTAGAAAATCATGTTCAAATGGCATTTGAGTCCAGTCACTTTTCTTGTGTTTTCCAAAATTATAGTTTGGGTCTCACCCCATTCTCTATTTGAATTAGATCTTCCAGTTGAGTCCAGAAAAGAAATAAAAAAGCAAAATTATAGTGTAGCTTTTGGAGGTCGATTGTCTTCCTTGTCGCCTCTGATGCCATGGGAACGATGAGGATGAGAATGGAGGTTGGTTTGAATTAGGGTTCTTTGATGTGTGCATCCATATGTGGAATAATATATTAGGATTATTTGTTTTTATTAATGTTATTAATGTTATGTTTTAGGATTAAGAATCAGTTTAGTATTTAAATTGGCATGCAATTGTTGCATCGTGGGTTGGTAGGTGGGTAAGTTAGTATTGAGTTAGTGGGTAGTTATCTATTTCCTCTTTTATATATTTGATGCTTGTATTATTTTGAGTTTATGAATAAAAATCTAGAGGTTATCTCAAGTCTTGCATCTAACTAATTTCTTTTGAGTTTGATCCACTCAACGGATTATCTATCAACCGATTGGTACATATCATTCTTGTGTTGTTTAGTATGTGATGTCCTATGTGAGTAGGGGTGCACAGAAAAACGGTTCCATGACCGTCCTTCACAAAAAAAAATGTGGAACCGGGAATCAAGAGAAAACAGGTATATTGAGGAACCGATTTCATACCCCCGGGTATGCATTGGGTTGTAGCCCTATGCTTTGAAACCGGTTCCAGGCCAATTATACCTGACCCAAAGTAGTAAAAACCTGAAAAAAGAAATACCTGACCCAAACTAGTAAAAACCTGAAAAAAGAAAACATAATCGGAACCAAACTGATCACTCTCCTCTCAAAAGAAAAAAAGGGTTCCATACCCAATCTGATTTTACCAATACCCGGTTATTAACTCTGTTGATTAGGAGATTCAAACCCAGAACCAGTTCTAAAAGATAAAAAAAACGAAATGCGCAACACTATAAGTGCATACATGTATCACATGGACATGTTGCACAAAAGAGATCTAAACCATTTTCTAATAAAATTTCTCCCATTTTGTATTTGCGCAACACTATAAGTGCATACATGTATAAGGATTTTATACGTATGGTTTTACTTGGACATAACGTGTGGATTTGCAACAGGTTTTTGGGGTATTATTGGAGTTTTGGCATTCAAGAAGCAATGGAGAAGGAAGCTTTTTATGATTGCAGAGGTAACCATGGATAAGGTGTATGTGGCGGTTGCAGTGAAGATTTCCAAGATAAAAAGAGGCAGAGAAGCCTAATAGATTCTAATAAGTGACAATATTTGTAAAATTGTTGTTTTGGTTTAAAATACTCTGTTGTGTAATATATTTAGACCATGGGTTTGTTTAATACAAATAAAAATATTACAATACACGAGATAGAATACAGGTGATAGATGATTACAGAAGAAGTGGACTGAAGATTAGACATGCCAATGGGTAGAAAATCATGTGATCGGAGCATTCTCTATTCGAGTCCAGTCACTTTTCTTGTGTTTTCCAAAATTATAGTTTCAGTCTCACCCCAGTCTCTATTTGAATTAGATCTTCCAGTTGAGTCCAGAAAAGAAATAAAAAAGCAACAACAGCAGCAATGATGATTACCGAGAGAGAAACAATCCAAAAAGAGGTATATTTTTCGTTCTTTAGATTCTTTATCGTTCTGTGGTGTTTCCTGCAAAATCTTTACAGAAAACAAAGTCATTAGAATCTGCAAAACCTATACATAATACAAAGCTATGTACTGTAAGTTCCAAAAGTCTGGGATAAGGAGTTTACTTTGTAAGGGGACTTTCTTATTCATGTAGGGAAACACTCACCACAGCAATTTAAAAACATAACTTAGTTGATGAAGAGTACTTCATTAAATCGTCTGAATTGCTTAAACCGAAGCCAGTCATCCGGTTTAAGGATTCATACGATTAGGGTTTGACGGTTTAACAGTGTCAGTTTGAAATTTGGAATAGGCCATTTAAACATTTCCAATTATTATTTTGAATTTTAAAATATGCAGTTATCAATATGTTTAATATCAGCATCATTTTAGAAAGCACAAACTAACAGTTTTAAGACAATAATCCAATTCAAACCATTTTGGTAAACAGACACAAAAAAAATATGTAGCCACAGTTATCTTTCAGTAGGAATGAGCAAATGGTACCGGTACCTACTTTCGACATTTTCGGTACCGAGTGCATCCCTATCCTAATTGATCATCATGAAGTTTCTACTCATTCACAAACACAATAAGATTATATAGATAATGAAAAAAAAAAGCTAATTAAAAACCGTATAAACTGAATTGTAATAAAATTTGCTTAACTGCAATGATTTGAAAATATACAACTTATCGATCTCCTTATTCTGAAATTAATCTTAAACCTTTAAAAAACCACTTCATTTGGAGAGCAAATTCATATGAAAACCCAGCAACCACTGCCAAAAGGAACAAATCCCAATATCCATAGACAAACAAACCAGCGGCTGCAACTTATATCCCGCAGCCGTTTCACTAACTTCCTCTGGGTCACAGTCGGTCAAAATCAACCCAACTTTTCCGTTAATGTGAGGAATTGCGCCAACAAAAGCAGGTTTTCCGGCAGATGGGGCATGGATGGGGAGTGAGCGCCTCATGAAAGAATTCTTACCAGGCCATTACAACATATGAGTGGGGTCGCAGTACTTGCCTTATGGCCTGAATTTGGTTCACACAAAGATTGTCGACACTGACGATGACGAGGCGTGTGTTGTGTGTTTGAGGTGGTTGTGTAGCTTCTGGAGGTAGATTGTCTTCTTTGTCGCCTTCGATGCCATGGAAACGATGACAATGGAGGTTGGTTTGAATTAGGGTTCTTGTGTTGTTTAGTATGTGATGCACTATGTGGGCAGGTGTGCACAGAAAAACAGCTCCTTGACCGTCCCTAACAAAAAATGTGGAACCGAGAATCAAGAGAAAACGGGTATATTAAGGAACCGATTTCATACCCAAGCGTACTAAGTAGCAATGGAACGGGTACGGGATCGGGGTACGGGGACGATACGGGAACGAGGAACGGCAAAACTCAAAATTCCAAGATACGGGTACGGCAATAAAAAATATAAAAAAATAAAAATACATTAAACAAATTCCAAAAATACTACATCTTCCAAAGGTAATTAATTATCAATAATCAAATCATTTTCAAATTCCGGTTCATCTAGTGAGAGATTGGCAATCGATAGAGAATTAGAGATGATGAGACTTGAGAGTTTAGAGATTAGAGAAGCCGAATATGATAGGTCTATTTATTTAATGGCCGGTTGGGGAATTTGAAAGGGTAAAAACCCTAAAAATAAATGGAAATGGGCTGTATACTTCTACCAGATACGTCCCCGACATTGGAAACGTTTAGGAAACGTCCCCGACGAGTACCCATGGTGTTTCCGTCCCCGACAAGTACCCGAGACGGGTACGGCCACATAAATGGAGTCCCCGTGCTACATAGCAAGCGTACCCCCTGGGTATGCATTGGGTTGTAGCCCTATGCTTTGAACCGGTTCCAGGCACAAACTAGTAAAAACCTGAGAAAAGAAAACATAATCGGAACCAAACTGATCACCCTCCTCTCAAAAAAAGGTTCCATACCCAATCTGATTTTACCAATATCCGATTATTAACTCTGTTGATTAGGAGATTCCAACCCAGAACCAGTTCTAAAAGATTAAAAAAAAAAACGATCGAAATGCGCGACACTATAAGTGCATACATGTATCACATGGACATGTTGCACAAAAGAGATCTAAACCATTTTCTAATAAAATTTCTCCCATTTTGTATTTGCATGTATAAGGATTTTATACGTATTTGAATGTATAAAGGCAAAGGTTTGAGGTTGTTTAACTACTTGTATATGTAAATAATTAAATATTACAATTATCAGTCAATTTTCATCTTTAAACAGAACATTTAAAACACATAAATGTGGTTATACCTAGGTTTTTTCCCTTCGTGACGAAGAATCCCAGTTAATTAAACAAAACCAGAAAATCAAAAATATTTTTTAGATGATGTAACATAGTCTGATTTAGAGACCATGATCTTGAAGATATGCAGGCTTTTTCATTGTGGTATGAGAGACTAATGTTTTTGCCACACATGCTCCCTGAAAACACAACCAAGAAATGGAAGCTCTAAAATGTAAAAGACTACTTTTTTTTTCAGAATTTTTTTCAAAAAAAAAAACCATTCGAAAAAATATATATTTTTTAATAAAAAAAATAATAAGAAGCATAGTATTCCCAATACACATGAGAAATAGCAAGTAATTCATGGTACCAAGTCATGACTAAACCAGAAAATCATAACTAGGATACATAAAGGTAGCAAATTCAAGCCTTTTAATGAAAACCTGTTAATACGGATTGGATATGATTGATAACGGGTCAAACAGATTAATCATACAAAATAACCTAAAAATGAAACCAAACCCAACCAGCTATGACGCGCGTATTGTTTTTTACTTTATCAGTTTCCAACACAAATTCATAAGGGATAATTACCAAAATAGCCATTGAATGATCAATTTTTCAAAAATGGCCAACTGAAACGACTCCACGGGCCTTTGCACGAGTTTCGACACGGCTTAAAAGAGCTTTCCTCAGCAACCACTCACCTTTTGACACGTGTGCACCTCTATTCAGTCCCCGTCTTCTTCCCCAATTTGGCTGTTCAGTCCCTGTCTTCCTGTCTTTTGCCCCAGTTTTTCTTCACATTGATGCCCCATTAGGAACAACTCCGCCACCGAGGACATCAACCACCATCCATCCACCTTTTTCTGACCAACAATCACCACTACCCCACCGTCGAATAACAATCACGACTCACCCTCCGATCGACCACCATATCCACCGTCACCCACAATAGACTAACCTCCACCATCATCTATCACACTACCCACCTCCGATTACCCCATCACACTGCCGACGACCATCTCTCTGTACACGACCACTGATCAACTTTTATCATCTCCGACCGCCGGAAAACACCTCCACCACGGTCCTTCATTCCTTTTGTCGACAATTTCCACCACGGCAACCACTCTATTCACCTCCGATAAGCACCGCGCCGATCAATCGACCACCGATTACCATCTCTCATCACCTCCGGCCGACAACTTAGTTCTTCACCTCCGATTGACTTCCGTCAACAGCAGACGATTAACAAACAAGGTTGATATGGGGTTTGTGTTAGATCAATGATCTTCGTGCATCCCTTTTGTGCATCCCCTTTACGTTTGAGAAACAATTAAGTAACATAAGGAAAGAAAAGGGGGAGAGAGAAATACCAAGAAATATGGCGATGGCCCATCTTTGACTGCTCTATTTCATTGGATTTTTTCTCGACGGCTAGTTTCAAATCCTTAAGTGTAGCAGAATTCATCACAGCAACATCTGTGTCCCACACAAGAAACCGTCATTATTGACATGCTAATCTGAAAATAAGAAACTAAGCAAGCATAATCAATTAATCACATACCAAAAGATGTGCACTCCCAAGTTCCAAGCTGATGAGGGTGTCAACATCTGATAGAGTTGGTTTCTTTGGTATATCTGCAAGCACATGATCATCGAGGAGTGAAGCAAGCGTTGAATGGAGCCCTGCTTTCTTGACATTGTTACCATTTTACTCTAGGACCACGTTATCATCCTCATAGACACCAACGGACGTTGGTTCAGGCATTTACCTCCTATCGAAGAGATACAAGAAAATTGTTTCATATAACTTCAAAGGCAATAAAACAAACATTTCAATGTTTTCAATCGTAAATACATGACAATATCCGCGTACATGTTTTTAAACCGTCCAACTCACAAACCCTCTAGACCTACTCCTAGATCTACACCAACGTCCACCAAGGGACAAGAATCCTCAACCACTTTGAACGCCTTTAGTAGACAACTTTATATCGCTATGCTACAAGCCCTTTGGTATCCGCCTACATGATAATCACATTTTCAAAATCAGAACTACTTATAAACCTGACTCCAAATTCATTATTGGGGAGAGGAGAATTCATATTATTGATGAACAAATGAACCAAATCCAAAAAATAACATATTGGGCATCGGGCATTGGGGCTATTTTCAGTTCAAAACGATGCCATAAGCTAAGAAACTCAGTGGGGCAATACATCAAACACCTTGTGTGCAAGAACCACAACAATTACCAAACCGTTAAAAGGACTCAATCAATTCAAGTTACACATTCAGGAATCAGAACTGATACCAAAAAAGGAGAACAACTTTACATATATAGCATATCAGTTTTAATTATATGTCACATAGGTCCCGGCTCAAAGTAAAATAGCATAACCTGTAGTTCAGCTCCTTCGGCTTCACCAAAACCTAACTTGACGGATAAAAATCGAACTTCTATCCTCCATTCGTTTGCTTTTCGATGGATTTTTGTGAATTTCCCACTTCTTTGCAACCACTATTTTCAGGTGCTTCACCGAATCACTGGACCAAATTGTTTAACTTCTCAAATAGTTGCAGAATTATATAGAGGTCCTCAAACTATGTCTAAGTTATATATTTAGCCCAAATTTTATCTTGTTATTTTGTTTTTTAATTTATTTTTAGTAGTAGTAGTAGTCCACGCACCACATGTGATCTTGAGATAATTGGTAATTCATGACTTTATCGGGCATTCCCACAATAATTCTATTTTGAAAAAATTATACCGTTGGTCCTTGTGGTTTTTCTTAAGTTTTAATATCGGGTACTAATAGATATTAACATTTTAATTTGTTACAATATTGAGTACTAAGACCAACTATTGTTAATTTTTTTGTTAGGTCTTGCTAAAACAACTTAAATGCCCTTAAAAAACTAGAGGGTTTATTTTTGTAATCAACCATATTTGAATAGGGGTCTTTTATGTAGTTAACATTATTGAGGGTTTCTTTGTGTAAATTATTAAAACAAATATAAATTAATAAAATAAAACCAATCCCACCACACCACCCCTACTACTCACTCTTCCCTCGCCGGTCGGCTAGTCAACCCCACCCAATCCCAACCCCGGCAAGGGTGCAACTTAAGAGGGGCCGGGGGCGCCCGACCCTCCGAACTTTTCGCTCAGTAGTATTATATATGTAGTTTTCGTATAGAAATTTTTGGGTATATACGTTTTCGACCCCCCGGTTCTACAGAAATTTTTGGGTATATACGTTTTCGACCCTCCCGTCTTTATTGTCAAGCTTCACCACTGCAACCCCCGGTCCCCACCATCATCAAAATATTAATGTTGAACCAGTTCCTTGGTAACATATACTACTAATCCTGCACACAAGAAAATGCAATCCACTCGGTCTAAACAAATGGAAGTTGTAACTAAAAAAGTTGTTTGATCAAATTTACAACTAATATGATGAAACTTTCTTAGTTGTTTATAATCGAATCGAATTTGAGTTTAATTTTATTGCGATTGAATCTGATGACGTCATAGGTGAGAACATTACCAAACATTAATCCAACGAACAAGATATCATAAATTATTAAATTCCACCATAATCTCCATACCCATAAGAACAATTCCACAAACAAAAAACAGAGTATGACAATGATATTAAGCCTAATTGCTTAAACCCACTGGTATCAAAGGAAAGTGATAATCTTTATTAAATAACAAATCTATTTACATAGAATTGTTCAAACAAAAGTTCATGTTTCAAGATTATTTAAAGAACCCAACACACGGGTTAAGACTTCAACTACACATCCCCAAGCTGCAAGCTCCTGAGTCACTGGGTACCTGCAAAGCATGCAGTAGGGTGTCAACATAAAGTTGGCGAGTTCACGAGTTTGTCCAGTTTTAATTCCAAAAACTTATTTCAGTAGTTAATTTACTCATTTATATCATGCGATGGGGAGCTACCCCATATTCTACTAAACTGCGTAATACCGAATACTTTGTGACCGCACATTACGTGAGTTTTGCCCCGTTTGTCAATGTTCTATCATCATTGACGGTTTGCCAGAGTCTATTAGTCCACGCCCGATCCTATCCAGGCACGGTGTGAGGTTGGTGAGACCTAATAGCGCTATCAAATAATAACCTGTTCGCCAGGCCAGGCGACTAATCGGTATAGTAAGTGGGGACTTTCGTGAAAGAGTTTCGTTTAGTCCGCTTGTTGCATCTAATATAAATAGTAATTAACTGAGCGTCCCACACAAGGGGAGAAAAGTAGTTTGTATCCCTCACAAGGAGATAGCGTTGTTTTTAGTTCCGTTTCCCAACCACCAGGAACGCATGCTTTTAGTAAAAGTTGTGAACTCACCTCAGTTTGCTCGGCAGATAGTTTACTTGGTCAGGTGAGCTGGTCAACCACGTCCTAATATGGTTACCAGTATAGGTCAGGTTTGGGTATAAATAAGTCACGTATATCCTACACGTATCTAACACATAGTCTGCATGTCATAGTAAAGTTATTGGGCCTGTCCTAACATACACACAGTTAATCAGCAGAAGCATATAGTCCAGCTAAACAGTATCAGGAACACACAGCCCAAAACATACCATTACATTGTGCGACCCAATAACGAATTTAAGTAGTCCAGTCGAAACCGGATAGTCTCGACTCGAGACTATGAGGTCTCGAGTCGCAACCACGAGATTCTAAGTCACAACAGCTGGTCTCGAGTTGTGCATATTTGGGTAGTAACCTTCGAGGTCTCGAGTCCGGTCTCGAGTCGAGATCAGGAGATCTCGCGTCGCAACCTAGCTGGTCTTGAGTCTCCTGATGTGCATGCCCTGGTCTCGAGTTGTCAACCTGATGGTCTCAAGTCGCAACCAGGATGGTCTCGACTCGCATCCCTGCTGATGGAATCTTTCTAGAACATTTACCAACTTTTGCACTATCCAATCAAATTCATGAGTATGTACTGACCAATCAAATTGCACTAACATGTTTCCAATATTCTACACTAGACAAATCAGATCAAACAACAAGTTTTTCAAATATTCATATCATCATTCATACTGTTCTTAGTTAAGGTTTCCAAGATTTAACCAACCGATTTATTCTAAACACATTCATGCTAGCATATCACCCTATTCAGTGGACAATCCATAGATCATCATCAGTCCCTAACACTAGTATACTGGGTTTTCGAAAAAAAAATTCTTTGTGTTTTCTGGCCATTACGTTTTACGCAACTGGGTTTTCGAAAAAAAAAATCGAAAATATAACAATAGTATGCTCGTTTTAAAGATAATGCTCGTTTTTTTGTTGCAATTTAAAAAAAAAATAATGTCGTATGAAAGAGTTATTAACGTTTTAAAAATGGGGAGAATTTGAGGAAACAGAAACTATTGCCTTGGATTGTCTAGAATGCCCCTACATAGACCAACGCACCTCATTTTTTTTCTTTAATTTCACTCATTTAATTTTAACCCTTGATTAATAAATAGATGGTCAAGATTATTTTTTAGCCTTGCTACCCAAATAAACTTCTATTATATCTGACCCCTAAAATCTAAACTTTGTTTATAGTAATTAAATATTGCTTAATCAACCAATACACCGTACAAACCATACAGACATATATCAATCATCAAATAATTCACCTAAAAAAACAAATAAAATCTAAGAAGCTAGTAAATATTCTTTATTACTATATGGTGTGTGTGGTAGGGATTGGCAAAAAGACCCGAGCCCGACGTGTATACCTGAAACATATAGGACTGGTATACTTGAAACTCGACGGGTATCAGACCGTGTATGCGATTAGTTTTAAAATTTTCCGCAGGTATGGGAGTGAATGATAGCCGGCCTGATTACCCAAAGCCACATACCCATTACCCGAACTATATACCCCAATCATATACCCGAATTTTTTTTTATTATTTTCTCTTAACTCTTGTCTATTTTAGTAGGTTTATTATGCGAAAACTAAATCAATCCATATACGATACAGGGCTAAAATACGTTTGGGAAGTGAGTTCATATAAGAAAACATATCCAAGCTACTTGGTTATCATTACTCTTGTATAAGACAATTCTCCAACAATCAACAGTAGCAAATCATTGATTTTTTTTAAATAGCAAAAGAACATAATTCTCCAACATCATTTCCCTCCTAGATTTTATATTTACATACTGCTTAGTAGGGGTGTGCAAAAAACTGAATTAACTAAACCATAACCTAATTAACCAAACCATAACCGAATTAACCAACAAAACCGAAGCAAATAAAAAACCGGTGGGTCGGTTAATATTTTTTTGAAAACCGAAAGTAGCGGGTTGGTTATGGTTATCATTTTTCCCATACCCACCATAACTGAACCGAACCAACATGTAATAAATCTTTGTAGGATTCAGGACTTTTCACCATATTTTTAATATTTGATGTTTTTGACTGAAGATTTTTAGTACTTATGGGTTTTTCATATAATTTTGTGGTTTTGGTTAAATGTTTGTTTGAATTTATAGAATGTATCATATCACTTTATTTGAATATTCGATAATAATTTGTATTAATATTATAGATTATATGTATTCTTTAACACTATGTAATATACTAATATATACAAATATGCAATAACAATTTATTCCATTAAAAAAAGCTATTTTAGCTAAGCTAAATACACGGTTAACCACCCATAACCGACCCGCTATAACCATCAAAACCAAATAATCATAACCACCATAACCGATCGGTTATGGTTATCCAATAACCGATATCGCGGTTTTGGTTATGGTTTTTAGTCAAAACCGACCCATGCACACCTCTACTACTTAGTTTTTGATCTCATATGTTTATTGAAATCAAGTCATTTAAAAGTTGGTTTGTTTCTCCAAAACTATAATGTTATTCATTTATGATAAAACTTGTATGTATGTAATGTATCATATTTCAATTTATAATAATTGTTATGTAAATAAAATTTACATAATAATTATAATAGTAAATAAGAAATATACTTGAAATCTCAATGGGCAGTGGCGGAGCTTGACCAAAAGCTTCGAGGGGGCGTAAAGTGATGAGACCCAAATTTTTTTTCCCATCGTTATGTTTCGGGTCGGGTCGGCTATCGATTCGGGTCAGGTCAAATAATAATAGTTCTAAATAAAACTAAAAAATTTCATTCATTCAAAGGACCCGTCCTTACACATAAAAACTTGTGATTAAGTTTATTGTATGGTGGGTAATCTAGGGTTAAACAAATAAGAGTCAAAATATATTTACAAAACTACCCATCACTTATATACAAAGTGGTAACAAACTTTACTTTAATTAAATTGTATAAATATTTAGGATATAAAAAGTGGTAACAAACTTTACTTTAATTTATATATTGTATAAATATATAGGAAAAATAATTTGGGGGAGGCGATCCTATTCCGGACGAAAAATCGGAAAACATACACTTCTAATCGAAACATTGGGGTGGGCGGATGCACCCCCGAGTAACAACTAACCTTCGCCACTGCCAATGGGTATCTTTTAACAAAGTAACGGGTATACCCGACACCCGATACCCGACGGATATTGGGCCAGGTATTTTACAACCGGGTATGGGTATGAGATTACCAGTACCCAGCCCAAAACAGGCCCATTGCCATCCCTAGTGTGACTGTTTCAACTATATGAAGACCCTATCCCGCTGCAGTAGGACTACACCATGCAGGAGGCGTTTTGACTTCACTTGGAAGTCTTGAGTGAACTGCGAACATGAACAGCCTTTGCATTTCAACACACACAAATATAGAGAGAGATACATAATATAAATACTAGTATACATAGGTTGGAATAATACTATAATAATATGAGGAGAAAATAAAAGGAAGCCCACTGATCATTCACAACGACTTGGAAAGTCTTTCATGGGCCATAAGGTCCCATCCATCTAACCCATTGATTACTTCACAATTATTACTTCAATAGTTTCTTCATCATTGCAACTCATATTCTTCTCATATTCGTGTTATCGAACAACTTATACTTAGTTGTGCTAAACGTGTTGGGTTGGGTTGGGTCGGGTCGGAAATCCCGACCGCACCCTTTGGAATTTTTCACCCGCACCCCTTGAAAATTTTCAACCGCCCACTTAGAAAAAGAATAATCATTAACCACTTATTCACTTAATTATTTAATCCAATCAAAGCCCCATCTGCAATCAATTTTTATTAACATAAGCCCAAACCCAACCTAAAGAAATTTGAACTAAATAAAATAACCCAAACTCATCCACCCATTTCATTTCCAAATCCCGCCCCCAAAAAAACTCCCAGCGACTTAGCGTCACTGCTCACGACCTGGTGGCTTTTTTACCGAAAAAACCAAAATTCCGGTTGAACCGACCCATATTACGTCAGAATTCCAATATAGAACTAGTATGGTTTATTTATTTATTTATTTTGTTTTATGTGATGATTAGGAGAAAATATAGATGTGTAAGGGGTTAATTTTTTTATATTTTTT
Organism: Helianthus annuus; assembly: GCF_002127325.2. Classification (NCBI taxonomy): domain Eukaryota; kingdom Viridiplantae; phylum Streptophyta; class Magnoliopsida; order Asterales; family Asteraceae; genus Helianthus; species Helianthus annuus. Next base: position 15,422,258 of record NC_035440.2, read on the forward strand.
TGATTTTTTTGTTGTTCTAGACTTGTAGTTAAATGATTTTGTTGTTTTATTTATAGCTTTGTTTGTTTAAATGATTAGTTACAAGTAATCAACATTTAATATTAGTGCTTGAATGTTTAAAAATACAATTGAAAGTTATGGGCTATGGTTGAACATGATTGTTTATGTTGTTTAAGTGTTTAGTGTTGTTTTATGAGGTTATGGAGCAAATTATATGTGTTAGGAACAATGAGTAAGAATGTAATGAACTTATGGCGTGTTTAGTATCTTTAGATGATATTTTGGATATATTTCAAAAAAAAAAAAAAAAACTTGTAGGGCACAATTTTAAATACGTTTGTAATTTGTAATGATGTTTGATGTGTTTTTGATGATTTATAAATTTTAGTTTGATGTTCTTTTATCTTACATGATCCGACCCGACCGCTATGAACCGATATTTTTATACAGCTAGGGCCTAAAATCTTTGAAAATATTCCGCACCCCCAGGAAAAAATTCCTGGGTCCGCCACTAGTAACCCGTTCATTGAAGTGCCTATATCTAATGTATCTTTTATTGAATTTGAAAAGGTGTGAATTCTTCAATGATGCCGGGAATGTTGTTTGTTGGAAGTGCAATGGTGAAAGGCCCGAAGATACAGAAGCTAAATATCAAGAAGACATGTGGAGGAAACCGTAACTTCTAGTGGGTCAGATGTAACATGACCATGCAACTGTAATCAAATTGGACATAATCAAATTGTTTGATCGCACAATGGTTTAGTTCACAATTTACGAATACTTACTTGCACAATCGGCCCACGACGATAATCAAACCTTCATAGCCGATCAGCCCACAACAATAATATCAAACCTTCATAGCCGATCAGCCCACAACGATATTCAAGAGTATGAAAGCTGATGTTTTCAAGAGTATAAAAACCGAGAAAAACATCATAACCAAAATCTCGTCTCAACTAACTGGAACCTGGAAATAGAAGGCAGTGGTCATTTAACCAAACCATATCTAGCTGCCATAGGACTAAACCATGAGCAAACCATGCAGAGGGAATTGACTAGCTGCTTTTGCATTTCAAGACACGCATATATATAGCGAAATACATGATGTATACGTGTGATCGCACATAGGACGGATCCAAGATTATTTTCCTTCGGGATCACCTTTGTTCGGTGGTCGTATTTTTCATAACCAAACGTTAGAATTTTCAGGCCGGGAACATAATTTAAATATTATATCATAATAAAAATACTTAATCTTTAGAAAACACACATTAAAAAATAAAGAAAAGAAAATGGTGCTGCGAAACTCAGACCTGTGACACTGAAAATGTTATTATGGGGTCGCTCAAAAGTTCGGTTAGGTTTTATACGTTGTTCTACTAAAAACTTTAATATCAGTGGGGTCCCAACCTTATGTTTTTGTGTAGGATGGAAATAGTTTCGGGAGAAAATGAAAAGAAGCCCGTGATTGAAGGAAACAATTATACAATTTGTCCAGTGATTTCCACAACGACTTGCAAAGTCTTTCATGGGCCATAAGGTCCCATCCATCTACATACTTATTACTTCACGTAGTTTGTTCATCATTGCAACTCATATTTCATCTCATTTTTCTTAACAGTTGAGGTTGAATCATGGGAAATCAGTGGGTTTTGGGGCTTCATCTCGTTTTCTTAAGCATGTTTTTGGTTGCAACCAAATATACTTGTTTGGGTGCTCAAAATTCGACAAGAAGCTGCCATGAACGAGAGAGACTAGCACTACTCGAGTTCAAACACAGCGTCAAAGATGACTTTGAAATACTCTCATCATGGGTTGGCATTGATTGTTGCTCATGGAAAGGAGTCCGCTGTGATGGTGTCACCGGAAGAGTTGTCGGTCTTCATCTCAGAGGAGATTTCGGCGACTATGATTACTACGAAGACGGTTACTACTTAGAAGGTGATAAAGTGACCCCATATTTGGCTGAGTTAAGACATCTGCAGCATCTGGATTTGAGTGGGAATAATTTTTATGGAAGTCAAATTCCTAAATTCATTGGATCCTTCAAGCAGCTAAGTTACCTCAATCTCTCTTATGCATTTTTTAGTGGTATTATTCCCCATCACATTGGAAATCTCTCCAATTTGAAGGTTCTTGATCTTCGTTCATCTTCATATGATGAAACTCGGCTAATCACGTCAAATGATATGGCATGGGTTTCTGGCCTTTCCTCACTTGAGCATCTTGACTTGAGTGGCGTAAATCTTTCTCAAGCAAACAATGTTGATATGGTATTTTACATGATTCCTTCATTAACATATTTAAGTTTGAGTTGGTGTGGACTTATTAATGCTGATCTTGGACTCCATCTTAATTCAAGTAAAATACTTCCCAACATTGAACATCTGGATCTTAGCTCCAACAGCTTTGAAGGTCAACTCCCTCATTTTTTTCAGAACTTGACATCCTTAACGTTCCTTGATCTTTCATACTATAATCTTAGTCTGGCATGGAACTCTGTAAACCTGCTAAACATGATCCCTTCTTTATCTGAATTGCATTTGTCAGTGTGTGGGCTTCACAATGCCCCCTTTTCACCCACTTATTTGAATTCCAGTGCCCATTCTAACATACAATATCTTGATCTTAGCTGTAATTCAATTGGGGGTAGGTTTCCATCTAAACTAATGAACATCACTTCCCTAACATTCCTTGACCTTTCAGAAAACCTTTTGCACTCATCAGTTCCTGTCATGCCTAACCTTCTAAAGCTCGATGTTTCTTATAATAACTTTGAGCACATCGAGCTTGTTGGGATTTGGAGACAATGTCATCTGAAGGAATTAAGCGTTTCTGGTAATCATTTTGGGGGAGAAATGATAGGCCCATCATCAAACACGTCTGAATGTTCCCACTATGCGTTAGAGGTGTTGGAAGCACAAGTAAATGAATTAAACGGTTCGATTCCAGAATCATTGGGAAGATTAAGATCTTTAGAAGCATTAGATCTGTCTGATAACAAATTAACCGGTTCAGTTCCAACATTCCTTGGAAACCTTACCAAACTTGAGCTTTATTATAATCAATTTAGCGGTTCTATCCCAGAATCATTGGGAAGATTAACAGGTTTAACGTATTTAGATCTGCAATCAAACCTGTTAACAGGTTCAATCCCAGAATCATTGCGAAGATTAACAGGTTTAACGTATTTAGATCTGCAATCAAACCTGTTAACAGGTTCAATCCCAGAATCATTGGGAAGATTAACAGGTTTAACTCTTTTGAATCTACAAACAAACCGGCTAACAGGTCCAATCCCAGAATCATTGGGAAGATTAACAGGTTTAACTCTTTTATATCTGAAATCAAACCTGTTAACAGGTCCAATCCCAGTTACAGTTGGGCAACTCACCAAACTCGTTAACTTAGATGTCTCTGAAAATTCTTTAGAAGGAGTGGTTATGGAAGCCCATTTTGCTAACCTCTCGATGTTGCTGTCGTTGGATACAAGTGCTAATCATAAGTTGATTTTTAATGTCTCACATGAGTGGATACCTCCATTCCAACTGAGGAATGTTCAACTTAGTTCTTGCAAGATTGAAAATGGATTTCCACACTGGTTGCAAAATCAAAGGAAGCTTGTGAGTCTGGAATTGTCTAATACTAGCCTATATGGACCTCTACCAACATGGTTGCGGAATATGTCCATGATTGCTAGCTTAGATCTCTCTAACAACAAACTAATTGGATCTTTGATAAACCTTCCATTAAGCGAATATACCAGGATTATACTTCTACAACACAACCTTTTAAATGGGTCAATTCCAAGGTCAATGTGTAGAAGAAGAAGGTTGGTAATTCTCGATGTTTCCAGCAATCGGTTATCTGGAAATATTCCTGATTGTCTAGAGAATCTACAAGACATGAGGATGCTTATACTTAGTTCAACTGGGTTGTCTGGAGTCCTTCCAAGTTCTTTTGGAAATATTTATTCATCATTAGAATGGTTAAAACTGAATGATAATAACTTTAATGGCCAACTTCCACGAGATTTGGGAAAGTTGAGAGACTTGAAACTTTTGGATTTGGGTAATAACAAATTCTCCGGAATCATACCCAAATGGATTGGAAAAAAACTTTCATCATTGGAAATTCTGAGGTTGCATAAAAACAACTTCACAGGAGGTATTCCTCATTCTTTGTGCCAATGTTCAGATCTTCGTATTTTAGATATCGCACACAACCACCTAATAGGATCCATCCCTCATTGTTTTGGAGAGATGAGCGGGATGATTGAGGCAAGAGATGAAAATTATCGACAATACTACGAGGACACTGATGTGATCGACGTGATTCAGGTCATGAAAGGAATCGAGCTTGATTATACAACAACAATGGGTTTAGTTATTAACATGGACCTTTCAAGCAATAAACTTACAGGAGAAATCCCTCCAGAGATAACTGCACTTGCTATGTTGATGGGTCTCAATTTGTCTCACAATCATCTGAGTGGGAGTATTCCAGATAGCATCGGAAACATGAAGGCGTTAAATTCACTCGATTTCTCAGACAACCAATTAACTGGGACAATCCCTCCAAGCATGGCAGCTTTGAACTTTTTGAGCTCTATGAATCTCTCATACAACAAATTGTCAGGAAGAATTCCAACCGGAAAACAACTGCAGACACTTAACGACCCATCAATATATGCTGGTAACAGGGATCTCTGTGGTGCACCTCTGCCAAATAATTGTTCTAATCCTGAAAACCCACCAGCCACAAGAAGCAAGAAGAAATACAAAAAGGCTAATGGGCTAAGGAAGGTATGGTTTTACTTGGACATAACGTGTGGATTTGCAACAGGTTTTTGGGGTATTATTGGAGTTTTGGCATTCAAGAAGCAATGGAGAAGGAAGCTTTTTATGATTGCAGAGGTAACCATGGATAAAGTATATGTGGCGGTCGCAGTGAGAATTTCCAAGATTAAAAGGGGCAGAAGAGATGCCAAATAGATTTTTATAACTGATAATATTTGTAGAAATGTTAAATTTTCTTTTCAATACTCTGTTGTGTAATAATATACTTGTACCATGGGTGTGTTTTATACAAGTAGAAATATTGCAATACACAAAATAGAATACAGGTGACAAAAGAAGTAAAAGAGCAGCAATGATGAAGACCGCAAAGCAATCGAAAAAGGGGTATGCAACAATTATTGTTCAATTAGTGATAAAAGAAATTACATATTCTTATGTTCCCATTAAAGTCAATGGGAACATAAAGCAATCTCAACCGTAGGATGAAGCTAGGATCAAATCTCAGCCATTTAAAATAGAAAATTCCTTCTAGAAGGCAGTTAGAAGGTAAGATATTGACTTTTTGGACTAATATTCAGGGCCACGATCTAATTACTATAAAACTTACAAATTTCAAATAAGCTCCATGTTGCAGTTACAAACCTCCATGTTGCAGTTACAATCGGTTCTACATACATAATTTAAATTAAAAGTAATATTTCATAACCATAAACAAAAAGAAGAAGCATAAAAAATCATGTTATAATTACAATCTGGAATAAATAGTCAACTCTTGGAACAAATGTAAGCTTTAAAGCCTGAGAAAAACAAATAACATAAAAATGTTAATAAAACATGTAAAAAATGGAAAAAATAAAAAACATAAAAACATAATTTAAACATTTAATGTTAATTTGTTTTGAATTTACAAATTACTATTTTAACACTTGATTAAACATAATAAAAATTTGGCATATAAATGTTTTACCATTTATAATAACACGTATTTTTGAACTTTGAAGGCGCCAAAAAATGGTAAAACTGTCCCATGATTTTTTAACTTGGCTCCATAAAAATAGGGTAGTGGGTCATATTATCATGTATATAAAGAGTCATGAGGGGTAAAAAAATATTACCCCTACTGTCTAAATAGAAGATCATCATCAAAAAAACACAAATCAGTCGGCCAAGGTACTTTCCTTCCATCATATTACACTTTCAGCTTTGAAACTGTAACAACAAATTAAAACTTTTGTTATTTGATGCAAAAAGGACAAGAAGATGATGGTGAAGCATGGTGAACCGAAGGTATGTTCATGTACTTTCTTTTATTTAGTGTACAGGTGCTTAGTTTACAATCTCATCTTTAAACCTGTATTTAAAAAGTTCAAATTTTCTACTTTTATGTAAACAGGATGAGAAGAGACAACGAAGCATGATGAACCAAAGGTGAACCCAATTCATGTATTTTCTTTCATCAGTTTACAATATCATACTTAACGCTGGAATTCAAAGTTCAAACTTTTTAATTTTGATGTAAACAAGATTAGAAGATGATGTCGAAACATGATGAACCAAATGCAAACTCAAGTTACATACTTTCTTTCTTTCAATTTACAATCTCATCTTTAAAGGTGTAATATAAAGATTAAATTTTCTGTTCTTGATTTAAACAAGACTAGAAGACGATGCCGAACATGATAAATTGAAGGTGAACTCAAGTCATGTACTTTTTTTTTCGGTTTACAATTTGATCTTTAAAGACGTAACTAAATATTTATATATATATATATATATATATTCTATTTTTTATTTAAACAAGATCAGAAGATGATGTCAAAGCATGCGACTGTGGTAATTTCGCTTTTTAGATATTTACACAGGTTTACATATTGTTTTTTTAGAAAATGGTAATTTGTTTTTTAGTGGTTTTCAAAAAATATAATGCCTTTTTTATATTTTTACACAAGTTTCATATTGTTTTGTTTATAAAAGGGGCAATTTGTTTTATTGATGGCTTTAATATAAAGGATAGTTTGTCTTTTATACATTTTTACACAAGTTTTTCTTCGGATTATTTAGTTCATTAAGTTACCTTTCAAAAAAAAATTTAGTTCATTAAGTTAGTGGGTATAATACTTTCCACTTAACTCTTAATTTGTGTTATTTAAATAAGTTGTTTCAATTGAGCAAAAAAAGGTAACTTTTATCATTGTTTTCCTGTTTCTTATTTTGTAAGATCTCTTTTCATGTTGTGTAAATGAAATTATTTAACAAGACACTAGGATTAACACATGAAAGACTTGAAAGTATTAATAACAAGATAAAGTGTTTGGTAGGTGCTACAAAGAACTTACTAACCTCGACTTAAAGCCATAAGAGTAGACTCCATCTTCTGATAAATATTAAGATTAGAAGACCAAAATGCCATATTAATAAACGGAAGGAAACACTATCATTGAAGAATACCTTCATAGCCATTTTGAATTTTCTGAAGAAAAACCTCCCATGTGTTAATACCTTCATTACAGATTAGTAGCCATTTTAAATTCTCGTATTCGAATATTTACAAATATCTATCATATGTTCACACCTTCATTAAGTAACAAGAAATTACAAACAGAGAAAACAACAAATGAACACTTATTGTTAACTAAAACTTGGTAGATTAGTTACTAACACAACTTACCTAATTTGCTCATTCAGCTAGCCCCCTTCCTCTTTAAACTGCAAAAAAAAAATAAAAAAAAAAAAAAAAAAAAAAAACAACAACAACAACTTTTGTGATTCGTGTGCCTTTATCAAATTAGCAACATCTCCAAAATGGTTCAACATAAAGCTTAGAAAATGCAAAACCTTGATTCACCGAATTGGTCATTCAAGTGAAGATCTGGACAAATTAAGAGATGAATCTAGAACCACCTTGATTCACCGCGGTGCTGGAGTGGACTTTGATCTAGAATTGACGCTACAAGAGAGGATTTAAGTTGTCAGACGATATACACCTGTCACAGATACAAGATCTGCACAGATTTGCCCCAAACCAACTTTATTAACCCAAATCAATCGTGCAAGAAGACAAAACTCTTCTGAAATACAAAACAAAAACTGAACAGTGAATCAATGAAAATGATGATCTCTGGTTTAATCGACTGATTGTAACAATTCATCTCAATATGATATGAAACCCTAAACAAATAACGAAGAAGACGGGAGTTGAACGATCCGGAAGTTTTGGAAAAAAAAAATCTGTACAGCTATCATTTTATTACTCTTTATGCTGGAACCCTCGCTTGAGAATTTGATAAGATCCACAAAGCCCAGCAGCAGCAAGGGTGAGAGGGGCACTCCTTTCTTAGGGGAGTCCCCTCTTTTACACACACCCAATCAGCATGTGTCACGTCTACTCCCTTCTTAAGTCCTCATTTTGCACTCAAACGTTGGCATCACTCCACTCACACAATTATTTTTTTATAAAAAAAGAAGAAAAAATAATGATTGGTGGAAAAAGGGTAGACCCACATTAACAACCAATCACCCCCTCTCTCTCTCTCCTCTCTCTCAAGCGGTGACCACTTACCGCTCCAAACACTCACCGCACAGTAAACCTTTGTTGGTGGCGGTGTACCCGCACGGTGAAAGGAGTCCCCGCATGGGGTCACCGAAGGTGCCCCGCTTACCCTAATAGTCTTTAGACCAACAACAAGCCTCCTAAAACAAAAAGGTTTTTTTTTTTTAATTTTTTTTTACTATGCAATAATAAAAAAAATGACAATAAAAAAATTGTTTTAGGCTTGGGCTATGTTTATCAATTGAATGCCTTTGATTATATTATATTTAATTTGGACTTAGTTATTATACAAGTTTGGTGTTATAAAAGGTTTGGACTTATAAAAATTTGGAATTTTAATAAATTAAAGTATCATATTTTTTAGGGGTATCCCCGTATTTATTCAAGAGTATCTTTTATATAAATATGGGAAAAAAATTACACTATGAAAACCGGGTTGAGCCATAGCCCGTAATACCCCTCATTGTATTATACCTCCACCAATGAAAAGTACGTTTATTCAAAAAAAATTCCTATTGAAATTTCGTTCATATACATAAAATCTGGTTTTTTTTCTAAGGTGACACGTGTTTGTATCATTTTAAATCTTAAAAGCATAATTCTCGCATGAATACGGCTAGAATGTATGTTATAATTTAAATTAAACGTGTCACAGTGTTACTTACACATATATTTTACTCTTGGAGAATGTTTTATGCTTAACGGATTTCAGTACGATCGTGTATTAACCAAACATGCATCAGACATATGATACTAAAATGTTCGGTTGCTCATAAAGTACATGTCCATGTTGAAACACTTTTGAACTATTTTAGTTACCTTCACACATTATCATTTGTTCCTTGGTGTTTGTATTTTCGTTATATGCATCTTTCTTCGTATAGCTCACTAAGACTAGTGGGTATGGGGGCCGGCTTGGCCCGGCTTGGCCCGGCGCCGGACCCCCACACCGCCCCCCTGGTCCGGCTTCCATCAACATCGGCCACCCACAGCCGGGTGGGCCGAGCCTCATTCAAAAAATCCGACCGTTATTAAACGGCTAGTTTAATAAAAAAAAAAATCAATTTCCTTTTAAATAAATACCATAATCCCACACCTTTTTTAAACCAATTTCTCTCATTCTACTCCCATTCTTCTCCATTTCTCATCCTTTTTTATAAAAAAACTCTATATTTTTTATACCATTCTCTCCCAAACATGAATCCATTCAACCCAAACAACCCCAACCCGAACAACCCCAACCCGAATAATCCAAATCCGAACCAACCTAATTTTTTTTCTAGTCCCGCTTACACTCCGACTATGGATCCTTCGTGGGGGGCTTCGCCATTTCCGTTTTCGGGTTTCCAACAAACACCCAACGCCTTCTCACAAATGTCTCAACTACAACAAGTTCAACAATATCAAGCGCTCCAACAAATCATGCAACGCAACACGTTTGAACAACTACAATCCCAATCGCAACCCCCGGTTCAACTTGAAGATGATGATGAAGAAGTCGTCCCCGAATCACCACCGCAAGAGCTCACGCGCAAAAAAAAGAAAGGTAAGGGAAAGATGGTTGAACCCGAAACCGCGCAAAAACCGAGAGCAAAGGCGAGGCAATGGACGAAAGTAGAAGAGGAGGCGCTAGCTATGGCGTTTACTAAGGCCTCTAATTGCCCGATAGTCGGTATAATTTTTTTTTTTTCGGTTTCTATTTTTTTTATAAAATTTAATTTTTTTTTTACTAATGCACTATTTTTAAAATTTTAGGAAACAACCAAACGGGTAGTAGTTTTTGGAAGAAGACAACGGATAGGTTTAACGCGATTATGGAGCATGGGGAGGCTCGTGATGTCGAAGCCGTCTCGGGCAAGTGGCGTAAAATGATCAAGGTCATCAACAACTTTAACGCGATTTATAACCAAATTTACCTTAATCCTCCAAGCGGGAGTAACGAGCAAGATATTCTTAACCTTGCTATCGCCAAGTGGGACTCCCAAAATCCAACGCCTTTCCCGCACTTCCGAGCATGGAACGTTGTAAGGAAAGATCAAAAATGGAAGCCGGTTCCAAATGAGGTCGCAACGGCCAAACGCACTAAAACTTCCGAGTCCGGAAGCTATAGTGCGGGAGGCTCCACCGCTCGATGTCAAATTGACATAAACGACGACCCGGAAGATGACGAGGATGCGTTGCCCATTCACGAGTCGGAACGTCCCACCGGGAGGGACAAAGCAAAAAAAGAAGCGGCCGCAAAGCGAAAAGTGTCCGGCTCGAGTGGAGGTGGCGGCTCGAGTGGAGGAAGAGGCGAGAAGGCATCGTCAAAAATGGACGACTTGATAAACGAATTCCGTTCGTTCAAAGAGTTCGCGACCGAAAAGTATAGTCACAAGAAAACCGTGTCGTCCGACTATGCTCGAGCGGAAGATTTTAGGATTATGCGGTTGGATCTCGACTCGGTTCCGGAGGATGAACGTGAGGTTTATCGGAGGATGAAGGAAGAGGTGAAAAAAAAATGGACGTCGTAGGCATTAGGAAACGTAATTTTTTTTATTTTTTATTTTCGGTTTCTTTTTTATTTTTTAGGAAATGTAATTTTTTTTTTTTCGGTTTCTTTTTTTTTTAGGGAATGTAATTTTTTTTTTTTTATGGAATGAAATTATTTATGTTGTTTGATGTGGTGTTTTTTAAATTTTATAAACTTTTTATTACCTTGGTTATTAAATTAAACAATAGAAAATTATAAAATAATGAGGTGGGGCCCCATCCTCCATCCCCCTCCATCCCTCATTTGGCTCATCCCCCACGAGCCGTCTACGTGGCGCCTACGTGGAGGCTCATCCCCGTGGGGATGAGCCAAACCATACCCACTAGTCTAATGATTTTATTACACCTTTGTATTTATGTTTAGATTTTGTTTACCTTTCTATTGGTGTATTATAGAGTTATAAAAGTTAATGTTGCTATTTCTTGTGTTAATCTTCATAAACAATAAAAGCTTTCAAATTATATCTTATCTAACTATCCCACACATTTTAATTGTATTATAACATTAATAAACCCGTCCACCGGACGGGTATAGAACTAGTTATACAGAGAACCAATCTCTGATTCTTGCTAGGTATTATAGTAATTTAATACACAAACACTCTTAAGCATCCATCAATCATCTTATTCACACTCTTAAGCATCCATTAATCATCTTATTCCAAAAATCTGCTTCATTTAGTGAGCAAACCAGCTTCAATGGAGATATCCTCAAACCGATTTCAAATTGGCGGATCAGACTAGATTGACATAGGTTTAACTAACTATCTGTTACGGATTGGTTTATAAACCGGTTTCAAATACCGAGCCGGTTTTTTGTGCACCTACAAACGCCCACACCCAGAATATCTAAGATTATAGGCTTTATGTACCTTTTACTGATTTTGTGAAAGGTGTGATATCTTAGGCCTTAGGGCTTAGGCTAAAAAAAGAAATCTTGAATTGTTCAGGCCCAAAACCGTTCAATGGTGAAAGGCCCAAAGATGCAGAAGCTAAATATCAAGAACAGATGAATAAAGAGGAAACCGTAACATCCAAGTTCTAATGGGTCAAATGTAACAGGAGTACTGAGTACAGGACTGTAATGTCCTAAAGTTGCATTTAACTGTAATGTTAAAACAATAATATCAACAGTTTTTTATTAGGTATTAATGGGTACAACGATGTCAACCCACACTCATTACACCGGAAATCACTAAAGCAGAGGTCTGATATCCAAACAGACGTCAATCACCGTCAATATGAGGAACACACCAGCGGCTGCAATTTATATCCCCCAACCGTTTCACTCACTTCCTCTGGGTCACAAGCGGTCAAGACCAACCCAACTTTACCGTTAATATGAAGAATTGTGCCAACAAAAGCAGGTTTTCTGGCTGATGGGGCATGGATCTCGAGTGAGCGCCCCATGAAAAAATTCTTACCCATCACAACAGATGAGTGGGGTCGCAATCCTTGCCTTATGACCTGTATTTCGTTCACACGAAGAGTGTCGGCACTCACGATGACGAGATGTGTGTTGTCTTTGAGATGGTTGCGTAGCTTTTGGAGGTACACCAAGATCTTGAAGAACTGCAGCATCATTTAGAAGCTTTTCATTGTGGTATGAGAGAGAAATTTCGCGACGCATGCTTCCTGAAACCACAACCAACAGATGGAAGCTCTAAAACGCAAAATGCCTATTTTTCTTCAGAAATTTCCAAAAATATATATCACTGGGAAATAGCAAGTAGTTCATGGGAAATAGCAAGGTATATTAAAAAAATAATTAACGAGAAGGTATAATATCCACAAAAATACATGAGAAATAGCAAGTAGTTCATGGTACCTAGTCAAGACTAAACAACAAAATCATAACTAGTTTTATAGGAATCATCATCGTCATCGTCATCGTCATCGTCATCCTCATCCTCATCCTCATCCTCCTCCTCCTCCTCCTCCTCCTCCTCCTCATCCTCATCCTCATCCTCATCCTCATCCTCATCAGTGATCATGTCATGATCATGATGATCATCATCATCATCATCATCATCATCATCCATGATCCATCATCATCCATCATCATCAATCATCATCAATCATCATCAATCAATCATCATCAATCAATCAATCATCATCAATCATCATCATCATCAATCAATCAATCATCATCATCATCATCATCATCATCAATCATCATCATCATCATAGCAAAGCTAACCTAGAGGCTCTACCCCATAGGAATAGAGAGGCTGCTTCCAGTGAGACCCCTTGCTCGATAGTAGTTTTGCATCAAGCCTTGGACATAAGGCACATAACATTCAGCAACTAAGGGTGTAGGGAGTGGTTAGACACTTGAAAGTGGTAAACTTCAAAATCAACCAATGAGAGTGTGCCATGTCATTCAATGAAAAGTGTTTAAACTATGCTTAAAAGTGTTGGCAATGGTTAGACACTTCATGAATTGGTAAACTATTTAAAAAAAAGGAAAAAGGTGTGATTGATTGAGATGGCATGGACCCCGCCCCATACACCCCCTCTCTCTCTCCTACTCTCCCTCACCCCGCATCGGCAACCCATCACCGAATCACCATCTTCACCGAGCGGCAAAATGGGTCGGCGGTGGTGTTCCCGCTCAGCAAACCATTTGCCGCTCATGGTTTGCCGCCCACTCCGTATCCCCTAAGACAAAGGCCGATTAGTGCATGTACTCCCTTGTCTTTCGGTTATCAACGCCACCACATGATGCATGATTAACCATCCACCTCTTTTAATGTTATTTTCACGAAATTAGTAAAATAACGTTAAAATTAGTGCACTTTCACTTTTCCCCCCAAGCGCCCACACATATATACATTATAAGCGCATACCGCAAGCGGGCGTTTTTATAGGAATATAGGTAGCAATTTCAAACACAATATATTAAAGCAGGTCAGTTCAGGTTGGATTTGATTGATAACAAACAAATTTGCAAAAAAAAAATAGCTAAAAATGAAAACAAATGTTTACAACGTTTTAACTTGTTTATTTAAAAGAAATTATATAACTAGAGTTAAATGTCATTTTAGTCTATGTGGTTTGAGCCATTTTGCTAGTTTAGTCCAAAGGTTTGAAACATTGCCATTTTAGTCCAAATAGTTTCAAAAGTTGCCATTTTAATCCACTGGGTTAACTGCGTCCATTTTTTATGTTAGCTAAAAAGGTAATTCGATCATTTTATACGGTCGAATTGCCATTCTAGTTAACATAATTATATATAAAATGACCGAAATGTCCTTCTGGTTAACAGAATAAAGGGATGGAGTTAACCCAGTGGACTAAAATGACAACGTTTCAAACCTTTGGACTAAACTGGTAAAATGGCCCAAACTACAAGGACTAAAATGGCATTTAACTCATATAACTATTTAAAAAACTGTTTATTAATCGTTGTAGATACATTAATTATTTATTAAATTCAAAAAATGAGTTTAATAAAAGATTGAATACACATTACTTTAAGACACTATATTTTGCACTATTTGGATTCAATAATGGCCCTGAACCTGGGCATTAACATATGTGATATTTATGTTTCTTTGGTTTAGTTGTAACTATGTGTTGTGTTGTATTGTGGTTTAACTAGTGGGATATACTGTAGATAAAGAAAACAGTTACTTTAACGTTATTCCTTCTTAAAAGTCACCTATTAAACTTAGTTATTTATTTAGATCATTGTTTGTGCCTTATTGTACAAATGTGGACTTTGAAGAGTAAAACCATCAAGTGCATATATCTTAAAGATGCAACAGAAGCTTTAGATTACTATATACAAAAATGTAATCGGAGAGGTCCATTTCTTTCCATCTTCTTGGTACGATTTAGTGTATTTTTTCACCTGACCAGTTTAGATATGACCCACTTTTCCCTCACGATAATTTTAAAGTTTGGTTGTGAGAAATTTGACAGACCCGATACAAAAGTTTTAGGGGCTGTTTGGCAACATCTGAATGGTTAAGTGTTGAACCAGTAAGAGGTCTGAACCATTAAGAGCCTGCATAATGCTTAACCATTCAGAGGCAAATGTCTGACCAATTAAGATTAGAGGTCTTAATCATTCAGACTCTGTATAAATCTTAACCATTCAGAGGCAAATGTCTGAACCATTCAGACATCTGCTCGTGAAACAAACAGTCTGAACCATTAAGTGTTGAACCAGTAAGAGGTCTAAACCATTAAGAGCCTCATTAAGAGGTAAACAAACAACCCCTAAAGTTTGATTGTGAAAAAATAGACCATCGAAAAAAGGTGAACCCACAGAAAAAATCATGGACACCACTGTGTGCATGCAACCTGCTGTTTCATCATTTCAAATGTCTAAGCTTAATCAAGAATACAACTTGAGTAGACATGAAAAACAACTAGGTAACAGAAAAAAGCATATACCAAGAAATGTGGCGATGACCCATCTTTCACTGCTCCATTTCATTGACCTTTTTCTTGACAGCTAGTTTCAAATCCTTGACTGTTGCTGAATTCATCACTGCAACATTTGTGTCCAACACAAGAAACCAACGATCACTAATGACATGCTAAGCAGAATAAGAAACTAAGCAAGCATAATCATTAATCACATACCAAAAGATGTGTTGTCTAATTTAATTACAGAAACACGCATAGCACTACTGAGTTCCAAGCTGATCAGGGCGTCAACATCTGGTAGAGTTGGCTTCTTTGGCACACCTGCAAGCACAGGATCATCAAGGACTACAGCTAGCGTTAAATTGAGCTTTGCTTTCTTGACATTGTTACTGTTGTACTCTAGGGCCACATTATCATCCTCATAGACACCAACTAACGTTGGTTCAGTCATTTACTTCCTATCAAAGAGATACAAGAAAATTGTATCATATAATTTCCAAGGCAATGAAACAAGTTTTTCGATGTGCCCAATCAAAAATACATGACAATAATAACCACAAGAAGCATTTTGACATTTTGTACCAAAATATAGATGACAATAATAACCACAAGAAGTTCTTTGACATTTAGTACCAAACAAACAGTATCCGCCTACATGTTTTTTAGAGCGTCTAACTCACAAACACTCTAGACATACTCCTAGATCTACACCAACGTCCACCATAGGACTAGAATTGTGTCTACTCATATACACAAACATATTCATGCAAGGTGTAAGAATCACTTGCCTTTGCCTGTAGGATTACCAAAACTTGAATTGCTCTACCAACCTGTTGGCTTCCAAGCTTCATGATATCTAGCAACTTGCAATTCAACATACAACTTTTAGCTTATATGGAATTATGGATTATGATCATGCCATTTAGAATCGCCACATGAATTTTTAAAACACACCAACATGATCATTACCATTTCTTCATACATATGCAAGGCTCTACACAAGTAATTATCAAATTCCCATTCATTTGGATACTTGATAAAGATTCATCAGGTATTTAGTATCAGATTGCTCAATTCCCATAAATTTATTCATTGTGGTGTTTTATCAAACACCTGGTGTGCATACTAATTCATCTTTATTGGCATGCTAATTCATCTTTACAAACATCAATATTGAATCATTTCAACATGTTTTACGTATCAGATATGATTTATAACAATGATCAAAAGCCCCAAATTGTTTTAAATTAGGTTAAATCCTTAATTCATCACCTTCTACACTTTGACCCATTCTACATTTAATGATACGAGCAATGATTTGACATGATAGCTACAACAACTTTATTGATCAGGTTTAAACCATAGAAACTAGGATTTCATGTGTAGATAGAATAAAAACTTCAAAACCGCTAACATGCATACAAAAACCTTCATCAACAAAACCCACTTCTATTTAAGATTTGCTAGGGTTTTAGAGTGTAGAATTGCTTACCAAGTGATCTTCTTTGTTCTACTTCTATGGATGAAACGTGACTTAAACTCATGATTTTCACCCTCGAATTCAACATCTTCACTTGGTCTTGATATACTCCCGTTGTTTTTTCTTCACACACCCCACCCTCACAGGCATAATTTTGACCAAATGGAGAATTTAGCCCCTTTTTGACTCAACTTTTATTACTTGGCAGAACTAATCCCTCTATGTTTTTTTTCCTAATTGCCACTAACTACAAAATTTAATTTTGTTATCCGAATTTAGCACACCAACTGAGTTATCACCTTCACCATATAGCTTAACGGGTCAAGTTATTCTACAAATGCTTCTAACTGTAAGAAGTGTAAAAAAGATTTATAGAGTGACAAGTGTCCAATAACCTAAAACTAAATCCACTACATCACCACTAGACCTGGCAAACGGGTCGGATCGGGTCGGGTCGGGTCATGGGTCGAAACGGGTTCGGGTCGAGACGGGTCAATTAAAAAAAAGGGTTGTTTTGGTTCGGGTCAAAATGGGTTCGGGTCAAAACGGGTTCGGGTCGGAACGGGTTCGGGTCGTAACGGGTTTCGGGTCATGTCGGGTTGATTAAAAAAATGTTTTTTTTTAAATTAATATACATGTGTGTGAGTTGTAATTTCTAACAGTGTTTGTGTAATGTTTGATTATTCAACATAAAAGTCAAAAGGCTGCAAAAACATATTGAATATTTAATTAATAAAAAATTAATAAAAAATTAATAAAAAGAAGCAAATTGAATGTCCCAATGTTTTGTACCCACCGTATAATTTTAGACTTACCAGTTTTCTCTTTAGTCTTCTCCCTCCTCTCTCTTTCTCTCACACATAGAAATTGTGAAGAACCAAAATGAGTTGTGTAAATTTTTGTTGGCGATTGGTTCAAAATATGTGAGAATCAATTTTGTGACTGTATTGACTCTCAAGACGAAGGCGGTGGACGTGGGAGAGGGCGATGGTCGACGAAGGGACGAAGGCGGTGGCTAACGGCGGTAGACGAAGGCGGTGGCCGACGGCGGTGGCCGACGGCGGTAGATGAACCCGATGGGTTGACGACCAAGACGGTAGCTGAAGGAGGCTTACTGTACACTAGCTACAAGTCTACAACATGTTTCTCTTTAATCTTCAATATGAATAATGAAGAACCCGTTGTGTTAGCTGCTTGACCCGTTCTGACCCGTTATGTTAGATGCCCCAACCCATTCTGACCCACTCTTCTAGATTAAGAATTTGTTAGAGATCCACCTTGACCCGTCTTTTACTTCTGCCGTACCCAAAGGAACCCGGAGGTTGAAAAAAATGACCCAAACCTACCCGTAAATGATGTTTCGGGTTATGTTTGCCGGCTCTAATCACCACCAAAAACCTAAACACCCACCCCCCCACCCCACCCCACCCCACGGCAAAAAAAAAAAAAAAGAAAAAAAAACTATACCTCACAAAAAAACCCCAAAAAACCTAACCCCTCACCCCCCAAAAACCTAAAAAAAACCTAAACCCCCCCCCCCACACACACACACACCAAAAAACCTAAAAAAAAATCTAAAAAAAAAACTAAACACCCACCACCACCCAAAAACCTAAACCCCCACCCCCTCGGCAAAAAAAAAAAAAAAAAAAAAAAAAAAAAATTGGGTGGGGGGGGGGTTAGGTTTTTGGTGGTGGTGGATGTTTAAGGGTTTTTTTTTTTTTTTGTAGTGGGGTTTTTTTGTGTAGTGGGTTTTTTAGGTTATTGTACACTTGTCACTCTATAAATCATTGTTACACTTCTTACAATTAGGATCCTTTGTATTTGATACTAATCCATAACTTAATTTCTTAACTTATAAAAAGTGGTGGAACCAGACCTTTAATGAATTAAAGGTGCTTCGCAATGTAATTTTTATATACTCAAGCGCATACTTAATTCTTTTTTACGTACTACGATCACTATAACGAATTAAAGCTGCTAATGGGATAATCAACATTTTACCGATCAATATTTTTTTGAGCTCTTTGTTTACGAAAGTTATTTATATAATAAAAAACTCTACTTTAAATAAAAAATGTTGTAAATAGAAAGTTATTCATATAATATAAAAAAAAACTCTACATTGAATCAAGACTAAATTACAAGTTTTGCCTTTTATGTTTACAACATTTTGCAGGCGGTGTCTTTTAGTACAAAAGTTGACAAGTTTTGTACTTAATGTTCCAAAATCTTGCACGTTTTATCCTTTAGGCCAAACTCAGTTAGGTTTTTTAGTTAAGTATGGTCATGTGCCTTGCACATAAGGACATTTTTATCATTTCACCTTCTCTAGTTATTTTGTAAAGAACTTTTATTAAGGGACCATTTTATACAAAACTAAACAATATAAAAACTCTCTCTCTCTCTCTCTCTCTCTCTCTCTCTCTCTCTCTCTCTCTCTCTCTCTCTCTCTCTCTCTCTCTCTCTCTCTCTCTCTCTCTCTCTCTCTCTCTCTCTCATCTGAATTCAAAACCTTACTGATAAACTTGGTATATGAACTCAATCAAGAAACTCATTTCAAACTTTACCTATGTCACACCCCGACCGTGTAAAACAACAAACCACGACGGAAATGTTGGGGAGTGGAGTAACAGAATCATTGCTTCACAACACATGGAAATTGAAGTTTTGTTTTATTAAATTAATAATTGTTTGACATAGTCTGAAAGTGAAATAAACGAGTTTAAACACATTGTCTTTCTTGTTTTATGTCACTAAGGCCCTCGTCCAATCCTATGTTTTGCATCATAATCATCTAACAACAGCACCTGAAACACATGTGAAAATAGGTACGTCAGCAAACAAATGTATGTGAGATACATAGGTTTTGTTGATGGACGATTCATGACTTGTAGTTAAAAGAAGTGTTTAACAAAAAGTAGTCATGAACCTTGTAAAAGTGTTTTCTTTTATAATATCATATGAAAATCGATAAGAAAATCAGATGGTGTAAAAGAATAATGCATGGTTAAATAAATAACCAGGTAAAAATGAGTTTGTATAAAATATGTCGTTTGTAAAACAATGTCTTGTGAAAATATGTCATTTGTATAAAATGTATCACGCCTTTGTCGAAATGATTTAGATAACGCTATGATGTGTAATATCATAAAAGCACTTATATATAGGAAGTACCAGCGGCGTATCCACCATGCTTTTATCATATTACACGTCGCCTTGTTATTTAAATCACTTACCAAATAAACCACCCAAAATGTCTTGTTCAAACCAATGTCAAAATGTTCATGTATAACAATGTTTAATGTTTCAAAGTCATGTGTAAATCATGTCTTGTATAGCAAATGTCAAGTAACAATAATGTATTGTATGGTGAATAAAAAGTATTTACTCAAACCACATGTATATGTCAATGTATAATCAAATGTCATAGGAAATCAAATGTCATGTAAAAAACAATGTTTTTGAATAAACAAATGTTTGAATCAAAAGTTATGTTTTGAAAAACTAATGCTTTTATTGATAAGAACATTTATATGGTAGTGTTTATCGCATACAACCAAGCCTTGCGACTGACGGACAAACCCTTAACAAGTTAAAGGTTTATCAATTATGTATATCGAATTTTGTCATTCCTTACTTCCAAACAAACCTAGGAATCCAGGAACGGGAGTTGTCAATTCCTATGGTACCACTACATACTACTGAGCAGCGTGATCAGTGTTAGCGAGCGTATTTTGGTCCCGTTAAACATACCAATGTCAAACCAATGTAAGCATGTTATGTGGAAACAATGTACTAAGTATGCTAAGTAAACATACGAAACAGAAATGTCATGTAAATCAATGTGCTAGCATGCTAAGTAAACATACATAGCAAAAATGTAATGTAAATCAATGTGTCCATATGCTGAGTAAACATATGTAACAAAAATGTTTATGAAATCAATGTGCTAGCATGCTAAGTAAACATACATAGCAAAACATTAGTGAAAACATGTACTATATGTGTATTAGTAACAAGTAGGCACATGTGTATCAGCCCAAAATATTTGAAAGCGGTAAAAGAGGGGAACTATGTACTCACTTGATATTGCTTAATAGTCTTGAAATAACAACCAAGTAATGTTCGAAGGATCACGAAATCAATCGGCACCTAATATAGGTAACTAACTATTTTAATAAACCGAAACTAAATCGGAAGATCGGATAGAATGAGGTCTCGTAAACCAAATGAGTATTGGAACTCATATGATATGGTTTAACAAAGCCTACATTCTAAATCGGAACCTATCTTAAGTGCTTATGACCCGTTACGACTCGTTAAGGTAGTTTACGCTATTTTAACGTGTCGTTCGCGCAAAAGCGCGTTTGGACCGCCTAACTAGTCCTATGACAAGTATTATATGCCATAACATGTCTAATAACATTGCATAATCAGTTTAAGTGTCAAAAATTAAGTTACATATGCTTAAAATGAAATTATGCGCAAAAAGGGCATTTTGGTCATTTTCCTAAGGCATATAAACTACCTATCATACAACTAACTAAACATAGTGACCATAAGGTATAACCTAGGAAGGTTATTCCCTATATAACTATGGCCACAAAATATGTTTGGTCGGATCCTAATGATCGACCAAACGGGTCGGGTTCGAAAGTCTAAGCGGTTGTTTAGACCGCTTGACTTACGACTCTAAGTAACTACTAAACTAAAAGTGACGCGTTAAACATGTTAAAACATGTTTAACTAAGTTAGAAAACTGATTTGGTATCAAAACAAAGGGTTTTGATACCCGAAAATAGTTTCATCGCAAAATGCACATAATCGGCATTTTGATCGAAACTATGACTCGTCACTACGCCTAATCAACGTGGTAATCAGTAGGTATAGTCACAAGGGACTATAAACATCGTGATTACGCTCACGTTGCAAAGTTCAAACGAACTTTGTGTTGACCAAATCACGGTCAAAGCAGAAAGTCAAACACTGTTTGACTTTCATGCTTGATTTTTTTTTTACCAACATAATCAAGCATGAAAGGACACTTACAAGAGGTCCAAGCTTGAAGAAAGAACAAAGAAAACTAAAGTATGAAGCTTTCAACCAAGAGGGATAGCTTCAATCAGATCCAAGGTGAAAGAAAAATGGAATGAGCAAGTTGGAGTTGTGAAATTTCATGGGTATTTATAGGAATCAAGGATGGATTTGATCTTGCCAAGTGTTTGTGAGTTAATCAAAGCATGATCTTCACCCTACACTTGTTACGTACTCATTGGAGGGCTTTTTTTTTTGGATAAATGAGCATAAGCCCGGCAAAAATATTCCAAAAAGACGTGTTACAGGTTTTAGGGGGGCATACCCCTCGAAACTCCTAAAAGAGGACACCCCAAACAAGCTTGGGAACCTCTATCCGAGAGACGGATATAAAACTAACTAAGCTAATTTAACACAACTTGCCTAGTTTGAAAAATATCCGAACCTACCAACAAACACAAACAACAAAAAAGCTAAAAAATAGAAACCCACAACCCCTAAAGGGCCTTCAGCTATCTTCAACCACTCCGGCCTTAAGGGCCTTCAAACTGGCCCAATTTAACAGAAGACAAGATGGAAACTGGGCCCACCCCGGAAATCAAATAACATTAAACTAAAATTGCCATATAAAAGCAGCTTCTGACCTGTAATCGGAGACAACCGAAAAACAACCCGGGGGCAAAAAACCCCAACAACAAAGCACCACCACGCACACCACAAACGGAAGATGGACCGACACATAATTATTTGCGTTTAGAGGGTTTCGCAACGACAGGATCAAAATACTTACCCGCCTTTGCAAGTTGTGAGATAAACTGAGCTGACCCACAATCATCCTCACCCACATCTTCCACACAGAAATCCGGATCCAGCCCGAAGTCCTTGCATTTATCCCCAAAAAAGTCCCATTCCCCTTCGATCCAGTCTTCTTGATCCTCCGCTCTAACCGCTTTTGCTTCACTAAGAAGGGCATCAATTATGCGTTTTTTCTGAGCATCCGTAATACCATAATCTTTATTAACCGGATGGGGTGGGCTTTCACTACACCACCTCGGAAGGATACGACCAGGATCAGAAGGAGACTGTTCATTAGTAGAGCATGTCTCTCCACTGACATTTTCATTAGGGTAGAGGTCCATGGGTTCACCTACAAGATCATTAGCCTTTATACTCTCATTGAAATCAAGGACAGAGAACCTGTTTGACGTTGTTACTGGACGCTGATTTTGAGCTGGATTCGAAGGTTGAGGCTGCAGTTTAGATTGCTGCTTGGACGTGCTAGCACCTAGGACTGCCCGGTTAAAGTTAAATCCGGGACCCCCTTTTTTAACTCCACTTGTGCTACTAGATTTTGCACCGCTAACCTGCCCCTGCTTTCTTGTAGATTCTCTCGACTTCTCATTGATACTCACTTTTTCTTGTATAACTTTGTCATTTTTAAAAACAATGGGGTCTTTACCTTTATTACTTTGGGTAGTTTTCTTACCTTTTTGACAGACCGTTGTGAATTCATCAGGCTGTGACGCTGGGCTTTCAACAGAATTAGCTACACCCTGAAGCTCAGCAGCTTTAACAGATTCCTTAGCGGTTTCCGCTTCAGTCCTGGGGCGATGCTTACACTGTTTCATGGAGTGACCAAACACTACACAATGATCGCACACCGCTGGTTTCCATTGATAAGAAACCTCTAGCAAACCCACTCTCGCACCCCTGTTTGGACCACTAGGGAATTCAACTTCGACTTCGCTGGGGAGTTTTAAATCAGCTTTTGCATTGACTAGCATCCTTGCAAAACCTAGCTTACCTGTATTACTCACCACCCTATGATGTGTAACTCTATCCATCAACAACGGTTTGCCTATGCCACTAAAAATTTTACTCATACCACGGTCCGTCCACAATTCCATGGGAACTTTATGAACCGTAACCCATAGAGGAATAACATCTGGCTCAATACATTCTAGACAAACACCCGGTTCCCATCTATTGAGTAAAATGGGAACATTATTAATTAACCACGGGCCATTCTCAAGCACACTTTTTAATCCTTCCTCACTAGTAAATTTAAAGTAGTAAAAACCCGTAGAGCTTTTTGAAATGTCTGCAATGCCATAATTTTTCCACAACCTCTTTAGACTTAAGTTAAACTTCATAAAATCCATAGACGTGCCTAAGAAATAGCCATACAGGTATAACGGAAACACCTTAGCAGAAAGCGCCATATCCTCCTCCATTAAAACCACACGACACTTTCCCTCCGGGGTAATAACCGGAGGAATAAATTCCAAATGAACTTGATTTTCTGCAGAGTGACATCTAATCTGATCAGCAAAAGATGTACATGTAGTTTTGTGCTTCTCCCAAACACTACCTGCAGGAGTTTTAGTAGCAGGAGCTGTAGTCCTGTTTGAGGCCAGTGTGTTACCATTCTCAGCAACAACAGATGGCATACCATCAACCTTTGTTGTCTGCAGACCGCACATGTTTTGCCCAGCTATCTCTACCGATCTTTTGCCCATATTCAAAAACCCATTCCCATCAACACACTGCATCCTATTTAACTCAGGTGATAATACCTGGGTGGTAGACTCATCCAGAGTAGCAAAAGCAGCAGCAATATTGTCAGGGACAGCAACATCATCACTGGGATTTGGCCTAGTCTGGCCAACAGAATCAGCAGCAACTTGCACTGTAAACGGACCATCCTCATCCATATTAGCCTCCTCTGTCTCACAAGGGCTCTCCTCGACATCCAGCTCATCAATAAGAACATCCACCCCTTGTACATTTGTCTCAGCTTCAATAACATCGGCCCATCTCACTGGTCCCTTTTTTACTTTAGCTATAATACGCTGGGTTTCCTCAACAAAGCCTTTAATTCGAAGGTTAGAAAGGGCTGGGCTATACTTAACAACAGGTTTAGAGCGATTACTTTTTCTGAAGCCCTTGATTTTAACACCACACTTGTTAGGGTTTCCCGATTTGAATCCTCCAGGGGGTAGACCAGCTTCCTTCATCAGGGCATGGTCATGTGCGACCGATTCAGCTCTAACTCTGTCAAGCTCTTCATCCCCAGAACTTATAGAAGCCCTGGTTTTTCGATATAAAGCTTTGGGAGGGCAAGGGTGAACGATTTTCGCCTTACTCGTACTATAGATGGGACTGATATCTACAACGAGGCTCGAAACAGCTATACCCACAGGTGTAGGGGGAGCGGCGCTTGACAACTCCCCTACCTTCTTGTCTGATTCTTGCAAATGGGAGGAAATTACACGCGGCAGATCCAAATTATGTGCTAAATCAGGAGGAATCGGTGGTATTGGAGTAGTATTTTGTGGAATTTCTCCCACAAAAGATGGAATTTCGGACATGAGAGTAGAACAGCCGTAATTCTAGAGAGAAGAGGAACACTTAAACCAGCACCAAGTATTGAAAAACTAGGATTAAAACCATGTTCCAGCTACTGAATTGCAGTTTTTAGAAGATTCTGAAAAACAGGTGCTATCGCGAGGCGCGCCAGGGACACCTGGGTCTGGCGCGTGGCATGAGGGAGCCTGTTTCTTCAAAAGTTTCATTTTTGACAGCTTTAGTCCCTGCAACATGTTTTGATGGTTTTTGACGCGTTTAAGCCCCGTTAACCCAATTTCAAGGCTCTACAATGAAGTTAAAGTATATGGGACATGAAATATGCTTGAAAACATCCCGGATGTCGGTTCGTTTGGTCGTACGGCCACGTTATTCGGTTAATTACGATGAAACTCGAACGGACGCAAAAAACGATCCAAATTACGCGACGAATGATATTTTTGCATTCCAATCACTAAAATAAAATATTTTAACGATTAAAAAAATTTTTGGATGTTCGGATATGTTCAGAATGTAAGATATGCGCGTAAATGCAAACTTTTGCACTTTTTGATGCTTTTAGTCCCTATTGATCAAATAAGTTTATTTTTGCACACCGAACCCCTCAAAGCTTATTTCTAAGCTATGTAAAGGATATTTATGGTATGTTTAACTTATGATCATGTTCCGGAGTGTACGTTACTGTTACACCCCAACCGATGGCGGAATCATCGGGGCATGGCACTGAGCGAAACAGATTGTTCAGAAGTTTCCACAACAACTATTCATAAAATCCAGTTATAGATACGTCCCATACCGTATCCCGAATAAACAAATACATTATTACAGATAACATCCAAACAAGTAATTCTGTTCCGACAACTCAGATTTAACATAAATAAATATTGTTCAATGCTTCTAAGACCCAGCCTGACAAGATCTACAGGCAACTATGCCCTAGTTGCTTGTTCCTGACAGACAACTATTTGTTGGGGGCCTCTAAAGCTTTATTCTAGCTTTACTTCCCTAGCAAGCAAATATATTAAACACCTGTCACACACGTTAAAATAAAGTCAATACATAAAATGTAAAGGTGAGCATACAAGTTTGATAATAGCATATAGAGTTCGAATAGTTTACGCATAACCAGCACGTACACAGGGGGAAATGATGCATGTTAATTATCGACATGGATCTATCGATACCAACGACTGCGGGTTGACTGTCCGAGACAGTTCGCAATACATGATTACCACCGTAATCCATGCAAGTAATTGTCCTTAACAACCCCCGTGAGAACGGGTGCTGAGTCCAAACTATAGTACTATGTTGCTAAGGCAGGTAGACAACATTCCACGTGTAAACATAACAACAAGCATTCATTTAGTCATGTAATACATGCAATCGGTTAGCGTTCAAATAGTTTGAATAGTGTGTTCGATTGTGATTTTGATAAGTAACGTATGTAACACCCAAATGTGCTAAAGCAAAAAGGGATTCGAGTATACTCACAATGGTTGATTATGGATTGAAGGGAACGCTGAGAGTAGGGTTAGCCTGAATAGTTCGATAGCATAATGATGAGTAACGCGGAAATGCAAACGAGTGTAAATGGATCGAATAGCCTGGTTGATCGAACAGTAGGTTCAATCGAACGGGTTGTTCGTTCGGTTTGAAAGTCCGTTTGAACAGTCATGTTCGTTCGGCCGGTAGGCTCGATCGGCTGGACCATTCGAGTGGATTGTTTCTTCCCTTGAGAAGGATGTGTTTGTGTATGATGGTTTGAACTTTTGAAGTTTTCGTTGTAGCATTTGAGAACACTGAAGTGTTCTTACCTTTCAGGTCGATCGATCGAACGGTCTGTTCGATCGGCCGGCTTAACCGATCGGTTAGGAACTTCAGAAGTAGTCCTCAGCAGGATGTCACTCGATCGAACAGCATGCTCGATCGGGTGGCACTCCATACTACGAACGAGTTGTAAAATCGATTAAGTGCTGAAGCATAGTATCTCATGATCCGAAGAGTAATGTTTACCAATCAATTAGCATATTCGATCGAACATCACTTCGTCAATAGCATACTTCATGAAGTTTGAAAAGTGTGGGACCATGTGCTAGCCGATCGGCTGGCCCGGTCGATCGGCTGGTATGTCCGATCGGCTGGGCTGTTCGTTCGGACAGCCTAGCCGTTCGGCCAGCAATTCTGACCTGGTCGGCCTTTCGTCTACCACTTGGCTGTTTTGATTGTTTTGATACGATTTCAATGTATTTTGACAGCGAGTTAAACCATAGAACGTGGGTTCTTACTTGCTTTACCGGTTCGGACAGGAATCACCCAAGTCCGGCCGGTGAATTGTTCGGAACGGTAGTTTGATGTTTAACCCGAAAATGTTAAGATTCTTGCAAATCTTAGTTTGTTTATGTGGAAATCAGTTAGATATAAGCTATTCATGGTTGAATGAGGCCGAGGTATGATGTTCTTCAAGAACACCATGATGACATTATCCAAGAACACTTAGATCTTGGTGATTTCACGGTTAGAAATCCAGTTTTGAAAGATAGAAAGGTGTAGAATCGTGTAATGATAAAAAACGTACAAGAATTAGAGTGAAAACTTACCGGAGTTGAGAGAAATCTGAGAAAAGATGAAGAACAAGGGCTGGTTCGGTCAGAGCTTTCCAAAAGTAGAAAGAGTGACAATGACAGGGCTATTTATAGGCTCCAAAAGAGGAAAGTGTCAACCGATCGGCCAGGACCTCTGATCGAATGGCCTGCTCGATCGAACAACATGTTCGATCGGCTGGCCTGTTCGATCAGGGTGCTTCCTGTTCGATCAGCAACCCTTTTCGAGTGTTTCGCGACGGTTTTCGATATTTCGATTTCGATGGACGATGATACGAATACGATAGAGTTCCTAGTCAAATTACTTTCAGTCCCAACTACTATATCTAACATACAATCATCTGTAATTCACGTTTCGATGTCGGTTTTGATTGAGTTTGATTGCCTTTTTTTCGAGTTTCGATTCGAGTTTCGATTGATCACCACACAATTCATAAAGTAAACACGCACAAGTAACACATAAGGCACACACACACACGTATAACCACACCAAAATTCGTGTAATTCGATTTTCGAGTTTGATGATAGTTAGATCGGTTTGATTACTGATTAGTTAACTTTATCGCATTGTTACTTCCTACTATTCACAGTCGTAAATCGGTTGATTTGGTTAAACATTCGATCATTTTATTTAGACAACACTTACTCCACATAATACAAAAATAAGAAAAGACCATTAACAGTCAAAGAAGTCAAAGTTGACTTGGACTTTGACTTTGACTTTGACTTTGACATTCGGAAACACGGGGTGTTACAGTTACTATACGAATCGGCAGACTTTCGCAGTTTGACGCAAATAGTCCCTGCGAATAAACTTGTTTTTGCCATACCAAACCCTTCAAAACTTATTTCTAAGTTATGTAAAGGTTATTTAAGGTATGTTACGCATATGTTGCTATTCCAGAGTGTATGTCGCGTTAAACTGATTACGTTTACGCATCAGTTTGCGTATAACTTTCCAGAAAGCGATTTAGAGTTTAAAATCGAACGAGAATTGAAATGTGAAATTGTCACACGTAATTGTACAAATCCCGAGAATGAAACACAAGATTTCATTGGATTCGTAACTGTATAATGGTCGTAGATGCACAAATGTTACAGTCTCCCATACTTTAGGAAATTCCGTCCCGAAATTTAATTTAGAGGAAACTTGCGAAAACAGATGTGGATGTTTTTGCTAAGTAAATCCTTCGTTCCCTAACTAAAACTTTGGGCCATGTTTGGATTTCTAGCGAACTTTGTTATACGTACTTGTCTGTTGTTTATAGGGAAGAGTTTAGATCCGAAGATTTAAACTCCATTCTAATAAGTTTGCGTATGATTGTACCGAACCTCAAGAGTGCCATGAAATTGTCAAAATGATGCCCTTGTTGTAGTAAAATGTAGAGAACGTGTGAATTCGACAAGAAGTTAGAGTTTCGAACAATGGATAGAGAGAATGTTTCTTATGAAGACTATTATAGGAAACTTGTGTGTGCTTGAAACTTGAAGTCGGAGAGATAAAACAACATTGGTCAAGGTCCTGAGCTTCTAGTAACCTAAATAACGTCACGCTTACAATGTAATAAGGGACACTTATATATACAGGAGGTACCATCGGTGTATCCACCATGCCCTTATTACATTGTTCACGTTTCGTTATTCTTATCACTATAGGTTCTTACACATGACAAAACTTGTTGTGGTTTCTGTGCACTGAATTCCATAATTATGTATGCATCCATAATTACGTAATTCCTTGCACAGTCCGCACAGTATATTTTATAATGTGTAGGGGAAGAAAATGAAACAAATAAACCTGTGATGACTGTGACTAGACCACCATAGGGTCTTCTTAATTAGATCAACAAATGATCTTTTTAAAAAGACCATTAAAGAGTCTCTTCAACTATATCATCACATGATATCATTAACCAGATTAACGAATCAATCTTTTTAACTAGACCACCTATTGACCCCATTACTTTGTCATGTGACTAATCCTTAATCTAACTCGATTTAGATCCCAACATATCTAACTCTGCATATGGATTTCCCCAAATGGTTGCATGGCCTCAAGAACATTGGAAAACGGAGATACAAGTTAGTCGACACCCTAATGAGCGCGATAACCTACACGATAATCTTACCTCCTATATTTCTAGAGTTGTTATTTCATAAGTGAGTCTATTCCCTAGCCTTTGTACTGGTCGATGCTTATCTTTTAATGTGGTAGCTAGTTATTGTTGCCAACGTAGATAAATCTCTCATTCCATTGTCATGGTCATACTACATCTTTGATTCTCTACGCATAAACTCCCATAAAATTTTGCTCTAATTTAAAAGAACTCGATAAACTCGCCTTTTTTATCTTTAGTGATCACTTCTTGAACTCTGAAGATGGTGATGTATTGTTATTATGACCATACCATTTTGAACATATTTTTGCGTCCTTGTAATGAAACCTCTTGGCAGTGTATGCGATGTTCCTAATACACATGTTTTAGTTCAACCCTTAAAACTTTGTTGTATACATATTCAACTAATTTCACACTCAATTACCTACATGGATCTTAGTGAAACAATTCTTATTCGCGTACGAGCAAGCCTGACGACTATGGAAAAAGCTCTGATTAAACTGAAACCCTGCAGACTCAACCAACTATCACTTTTATAGACAATTCTTCTTACACTAACAGCTTCAAAGTAATGCTTCCATCGACTGATAGCATCACTTTATTTCTATTTATATCACTTACGTACAACAACTACATCCTCATCATCGGATTAATTTTTACTAGTGATTCTAAACAAGTATATATAATATTAAGTGGAACACATTGATGTCAACCACATTTTGGTATGTTCTTCACATCTTATCCCGTTCTAAGATGAATACCATAGTTCTTGTCTAACCCTGTTATACGCTAATCCCCGCTTGGCTAAATCACTCTCTATGAACGTTACTCAAGGAGCAACGAGCCATACTTAAGTTCATCAAGTGCAGGAGAATAAAATAAAAATTTCTACTTCCGTGAGGTATGCCGGGGCCGACACCTCTTTCCGTAAGTACCATATCTATGTATAGTTTTATTGACTTCCTTGATCTGCACTTACCTCTAATTCACAGAAGGTTGGTTATCTACTACAAGCAACTACAACCAAAATATCATGATCAATATAAGCCGAAAATCTCCCTTCCCTTCATATGAACGCGCCAAAATGCTAACATTCTGAAATAAAGGGCATAATGCTTGACTTGAGTTTTCATCCAGTTTGTTGATAAATTTACTTGAATCACCTGTTCCAAGCAATTATTATTTCTTTCTCGAATCCTTATGTACAATTGCATCATCACTGCTCTTCGGTAGTGGTGATTGCCCCATTTTTTATCTCCGGTAGCAACATCACATATAAAACGAATATCGCCTACACTGACTTTAATTACATTTTCGGTGGTGCACCCAACAACACATGATCCTAGGATTTAAGTAATTTGGCCTTTAACAAATTACCCTAACACAAATATAGTTCGATTTATTTCGTCGACCCTTCGTTTATGACGTATGACAGTCGTGTCCATGCGAGTAACCTCAAAATACACATTAGATACACTTGCTTCGTGAAGTGTTGTCTACTTAATATTCAGATCACTCCATGATAACTAAATAATGTCTTTCACTCAAATTCAAACGTGTAGAACTCACCTAAACTATATTTTATGAAACAACCCCCTCATGTTAAATACATTAGTCAATGCCATACCGATGTATGACACATCGATGTTCCAACTCTTGTGAGCATCGCCTGTGCTTAACGTAATTTGTTATAACATTCTTTATCATCGACCTCCCATTAAGTCAACTTACATTTCTACTTAAAACCAAGTACAAATTGACCTGTATCAGTGTTGTCCTCTATGATAGCCTAACTGGATCTCTAATTAAAACCCTTGTATATGAATTTAATCTGATGTATCACCTTCTCTTCGAGCCATAGTAGCTTCGTCTACTAAATTCTCGACAATAATGTCACACCAATGACGATAACTATATCTGATTACCAAGTAAGTTATAAACTTCATCCTTCTTGTGGAAAGGAAACTGAACCATCATGATTCAATACCATGGTACCATCTTGAAATTGCGTTGTTTCTTTACTTTCGTGTATACTTACATTGTAAGCGACTCCCTATGACTTTTGATAGTCGCACTTATTGCACCTACTCTTACTGAAATCAATTTATTGCTTCCACAATTGACTATTATATACCTA
Source organism: Helianthus annuus (assembly GCF_002127325.2). Lineage (NCBI taxonomy): Eukaryota > Viridiplantae > Streptophyta > Magnoliopsida > Asterales > Asteraceae > Helianthus > Helianthus annuus. Next base: position 15,454,256 of record NC_035440.2, read on the forward strand.
TATATAATCCCTTGTAACTTGTTCGGATGAACAACTGTTTCCAATTTGTCATCAACTGTCATCTCAATCGTGTAGTCTGATTTTATCTCATCTCGTTGTACCGTCATATGCCTTGACGCTCTCTTTAGCAATGAACTTTTGACGATGGTCCTAAATATATACCAATCTAAATTTTCGGGATGAAAATTCTCTCAACAAGGGGATGATGTGACACCCGACATTTTCCGGTTAACTATGTTATCTCAAACACTCATTCATGCATTACACTTGATTAGGGTAAATTAAGTGTGTCAGTTATTTCACAAACGCTCACGTAACGGTAATTTAAGAAATCAAGGAATCACACATGGGTTTGTACACGAACGTTGATAAACAATCGGAATAGTATTCCTAAACAAATAAATAAATATAAATTTGGTGAATTTATATGTTATGTGATTCTATATGTTATTTGGTGAACATTCGTGAAACCGTATTTATTTATGCATAACAACGTGTTATTGACTAAAGCATAACTGGAGCGTATAGTGTATCTTAGCCTAATTTTCGAGGACGAAATTCCTATAACATGGGGGAGAATGTGACAACCGTGAAATCTCAGCATTAATTATTGACGTGACCGTGTCGTTCTGATCAGTCAAAAACCCAATTAAACCTAGGTAGCTAGGGTAAGTCGGGTACCGTATCCACGGAGAGCAGGTGGTCAGTATCGCACGACCCATTCGATTAGTTAGACTATTTACGAACAATGTGCAATGTAATTATGAAGCTTGCTAATTTTTATTTTTAGTTTGTTTAGAAAAATTATTAGAAACCACTAATTAGAATGAGTAAAATTAACAAGTTAGAAACAAGGTCACACCCGGTTCGACAACTGCAAGACCTAGAGTTTCTACACGTTAGACTTAATTTAGTTGCATTTGATTATTAATGGATTTAGTATTACGTGGCTTAGGTGTCAAGAGCTATCAACGTCATAGACAACGGACTGCACTACACTTCATTACCAAGAACATGTAAATCCTAACCTATAGCAAGATATAATTGCACATATTCATTTCACAAAATCAAATTTAATAACTTATTCGACAATTCATGAATCCAATACAAATGCAAGACAATTGATATAAGTTTCAAACGGTTAAATACAACCAGTCACAAATTAAATCATAAACAAAATATTGAAACCCTAGAATTCTTACAAAGTCTACACTGGGGTGAAACCCTAGAAGATTAGCTGCGCATTACGTTTCAAGATCGTCACCCAAAATCCTTTTTTCTTCTTGAATTCTGTGCCTAGCAGCCAAGGGCGCTGCCTTCCCTTTCCTTGCGATCCCCTCACTGTACCTTCGTGGGGTGGACTGTCGTTGCTTCTGCCTTTTTGTAATTATTCATTGGTTCAACATAAGCCCACCTTGAATGATTAATTTAGTTCAGCCCAATCACAACAATCTAATAAAAGTCCATGCGATATTCATTTTGGACTTTAATGCATTCCATTATTTTTGAGAATTAGGCTGCACAAATCAAAAGACTTATTTTTTTTTAAACGCATATGGATTTGAATTAGGAAACTTTAATTTAATTATTCATTCCAACATTTAATATCATCAATTCTTATTCTTAGTCCATTTCTTATATTATTTTTAATCATTCACACTCCAACTGAATAAATAAATATCTAGTTAAATACATTTAACTCATTTTAACCTAATAAACTCTTTAGACCAAACAAATATAAAAACAAGTTAAAATAATATATTATATAAATAATCAATGCATTTTACTAAATAATTAGTATCAAATAAGGTGTACTTAAAGTGTACCGATCAATTATTATTCGGCGAAGTTTTATATTAAATACATTATGATTTTTATAGAAAAATTTAACTTCATCGAGTAAAACGTTTAAATACAGTATTATTATTTAACTAATACTCGTACGGTGAAATAAAGATATATATATATATATATATATATATATATAGAGTAAGGTTAACATACAAAAAGCCTTATCATACATCACGTAGCAGACAATGGTAACCGTTGGATCTGGGGTATAATCACGCATGGGACCACATAATCACACATGGGACCACATAATCACGCATGGGACCACATAATCACGCATGGGACTATAATCACGCACGTTCTATGATAATAACGCACGTTATATTTTTTGTCATGTATGTTAATGTAGGTTAAGCCCTGATGTACATTATACTTTATCTATATATATATATAGGGGCTGCTAAAATGAGAACCACCTCGAGTTGTAAGAACCGTGAGAACTACACCGTGCGGGGCGAGGTGGACCAAATTTTTTTTCAAAAATGTAGCTGCGTGTATTATAAACACATTTGTAAAAAAAATAAAAAAAATGTCGTGTGTGTAGTTTTGAGCACCACAAGTTTGTGTTTACGGGTACCGTAAATCTAACCGGAAAATTTACGGGTACCGTAAACACAAACTTGTGGTGCTCAAAAACTACACACACGACATTTTTTTTGAATTTTTTTTACAAATGTGTTTATAATACACGCATTTACGTTTATGAAAAAAATTTGGTCCACCTCGGCCCGGATCAAAAAGTTCTCGCGGTTCTTACAACTCGAGGTGGTTCTTATTTTAGCGCAATTATATATATATATATATATATATATATATATATATATATATATATATATATATATATATATATATATATTCACTTTCGGTATATATCTTTCCACACCATTATTTTTAGACAACTATTATATTAACTAAGCGATATGATTATTATGCGAGGAGATAACTAACATGATAACACATCCCCGCATCGGTTCCTATACGCAATATCACTAAGCCAGTACAAGTCTTACACTGCTAAAACCACCTACTCCTTTAACCCACACCCAAACCCTAGCATATAAAAGCATATCTTCCTCTTCATCTCTTTATTCTTTCTTCAAACCCTAGCCCCCACCTTCAATATCTCTAAAAAACACAAACACCTCTCCATTATCCTAGAGTGCAAGCCGAGAAAGTGAAAGAGTCAAAGGAGAGGGACAGGCGTTGTGGAGCGACGGCGTTCGGTGGACGACCACCTGGCCACGGTGGCGCCCCGGCTGTAGATGATGGCGGTGGAGGTGGTTATTAGCAGGGGATGACGGCGTTTTGGTGGCAGAAGGACTTAGGGGTGCGGATGGAGTCGCGGGTGAGTGGGTGACAGTTGGTAGGCGTGATTTTTATGCGGTTAGGAGACAGTGGTGGTTGTTTTTCTGGACTGGGTGTTTTATGGCATTTTCAACTAGGTATTTTTCATGGCGTTTTTAAGAACTTGGTGTTTTATGGCGTTTTCAACTGGGTATTTTTCATTGCGTTTTTCTGAACTTTGTGTTTTTATGGCATTTTAATTGAACACCCAGTTCATGTCATTTTTTAATGCAAAAGTATAGCAATAGTATATTCGTTGGAAAGATAATAAAAAACTCGATTTTATGGTGTAACATTCAAAAAAATAATCACGTATAGAAAAGTTATGAGAGTTTAAAAAAGATGGTGGAATATGCATGTGACTTACATGCGCATGGTCTTTGGCATGTTATGGTAACAACTCATCAACTTTGAATGTTGGTCAAACATCTAACCCAAACACTATTCATTTAAATACATCAAGCTTTTCTAAAGTAAGTGTAGAAGTTACAAAGGAGCATATGGAACTTCTAAACACTTTAGTAAGTGCATATTGCAGATTAGTTGCATGTCAAATTGGTAATATCAATTTGACACATGGCAGCAATTTGACAAAGATGAGATGGAATAGATGGACATCAAGTGGGCCTTTGCAAGCGCAATACGACGAGCAAAAGATTTCATGGAAAGAATGGGTAGAACGAGTTTGGAAAGCAAGAAAGATACAAAGTACAGGTTTGATTAACAAGCAGCTAGATTCTTAAATTGTGGAGAGAGCGGTCACTTCAAGCGAGAGTGTACAAATCCGGCACAGCAGGGAAACCACAATCCATTTAGAAACCGAATAAATCAGTCAAACCAGAACACCAACCCTTACCCAGCCAACAATGTCGAACGTGCAATAATACATGTCAACAATTCAAATCAAGCTGATCCTCAAATGCAAACAAGACTAGAGCCTTGGTCGTGCAAGGGGATGAGCTAGAGTTGTGATTGGTCGGTGCAGCTAGGTAGCGGTGGTCAAGGTGGAACAACTTGTTATGCTAAAGTGATCAAGCATGTTTTGTATGGTGATTCTTTAGAAGATGAAAAAAGTCCCGGGTTTAGTGGAAGCTCTGATGAGGAAAGTTCAAACTCAGGTGAAGATGGTCCAGAAAAAAGCATCGAGGGAAATTATTGATGCATATGTTGCAAAATTGTTGGATGAAGATGAGTAATGAATAGCAGGAGATCAATCTTGGTGACAAAAGCAGTTGATGCTTCTAATGAAATATCAAGATGTGTCTCTGTAGATGGATCGTTTTCTCATCATTCTACTTTCATGGCTCACGTGGAAGGTCAATCAAGTCAAGTCAGGTATGCATTGATCAATCTTAGGGGCTGTTTGTTTACCTCTTAATGAGGCTCTTAATGGTTTAGACCTCTTACTAGTTTAGTACTTAATGGTTCAGACTGTTTGTTTTACGAGTAGATGTCTGAATGGTTCAGACATTTGCCTTTGAATGGTTAAGCATTATACAGAGTCTGAATGGTTAAGATCTTTAATCTGAATTGGTCAGACATTTGCCTCTGAACGGTTAAGCATTATACAGGCTCTTAATGGTTCAAACCTCTTACTGGTTCAGACCTCTTATTGGTCTAGCACTTAACCATTCAGATGTTGCCAAACAACCCCTTAGTATTATAACACATGTAAGGTTTATGTAATTTTCCATAACATTGCTATCAATTGGCGAAATAATTATTCACTTACGAATGAGCAATTTATTTGTTAAATAGTTATACCCTTGATCTGCCAAAAGTACCCAAACTCATGTTCTATCTAAAGTGATGTGCATGGCCGTCTCCGAAAATCACAAATTTTTTTGGCCCTGTGCGAGCTACTCGCAAATTTCCGTTTCTTTCTATTACCGCCCAGCAACATCCCTCAATTCATTAATTGGGTTTTGAATTACTTTTGTATATTTAATTTGGCCCAAGTTACTTTCATTACACTTTCACAAGTTGGGCTTCTCAAAAGGATTTAGCCATTCAGACCCTTTACGAATTTCATGGGCAAATTGGCCCACAAATCCAAAATTCTTAAACTGTAATGGTGCCTTTAAGATTTTATATATATATATATATAGGGTCAGGATTTAGGGAAAACGGTGAAAAGTGTGAGAACGGTGAGAACGATTTTGGTTTTGACATGTGGCATTGATGCTAAATTACACTAGAGGTAATATTATCAAAAAAAACCCACTCACATGAACTGGGTGTTCAAATAAAACGCCATAAAAACACCCAATTCAGAAAAACGTCATGAAAAATATCCGGTTAAAAACGCCATAAAACACCCCGTTCAGAAAAACGCCATGAAAAACTCAGTTGAAAACACCATAAAACACTCGGTTCAAAAAAAAAAAAAAAACGCAATGAAAATACCTAGTTAAAACGGCATAAAAACACCTAGTTTAGAAAATCGCCATGAAAATATCTAGTCTAAAACGCCATAAAACACCCAGTTCAGAAAAACGCCATAAGAACCCAGTTCATTTTTATTTTTTTCGAAAAGTATATAAATAATATACTCGTTGGAAAGATAAAAAAACGTTGAGTTTTATGATGTAATTTTTTAGAAAAATAATCACGTATAAAAAAGTTATTTTCGTTTAAATATGATGGGGGAAATGGCATGTGATTACCATGTGCACCCTTGTTTAGATGTTCCAATTTTACCCCTCCTGGTAGTTATAAGGTTCCCATTATTTACAAAAATGCCACCGCATTATCTTAGCCACAAATCACAAAGATCCTATGGCTGAAAATCTTCTCACTGTTCTCACATTTCAAATCGTTTTCTCTTGATCCTATATATATATATATATATATATATATATATAGCATAAGGATCATTACAGAACACTAATTATTGCGAGAACAAAAAGAACAACTTTAAATCACTAAATTTTGGGATTTAAATTTCATATTTCTTAAATTTTATGTTTCTTACATTGATATGTGTATTATATACACATAAAAAAATCATATATATTTCCCTACACATAGTCTACATACATGTAGATAATTTATCCTACACATAACCTACATGTATGTAGGTTATTTAAAAACTAAAGATTTTTCATATTTTGCTTCAAATTCTAGTGTGAGAAACAATAAATCTTACATTTACAACATTTTCATTTACTTTTTTGGTTTTTAGGATTGAAAAAATGAGTGACTTATTTTGTTCTGCGTGTTCTCGCATTATTTAGTGTTCTGCATAGAACCTTCCCTATATATATATATATATGGCTTGGTTTAAAAGAGAACCACCACGAGTTGTGAGAACGGTGAGAACTTTTCTTCCCGCACGAGTTGGGCCAAATATTTTTTGCACAAACGTAAATGAAAATATTATAAACACATCTGTAAAAAAAGTAAAAAAAAAATTGTCGAGTCGGTAGTTTTGATTGATGCAAGTTTTTTTACGCGCTGGTGTAAATTTTGTACAAAGATAAATATTTTTTTACGTCTCATGTAAATGTGGGTATGCGGCATTTTTTTTTATTTTTTTTGTTGAAACAAGTGATTTTTATGATTTTTGAGAAAAAAAAATCCGGAAAACCTTTTGGATGACCTAGTTCTCACGGTTCTCACAACTTAAGGTGGTTCTCATTTTAACCCATCACTATATATATATAATATATGTGTGTGTGTGTATATATATATATATATATATAATTTAATAAAAAAAATCAACCCTATATATGGATTTGGGCCCTGAGCGGTCGCCCACCCGACACTTGCTTAGGGCCGGCCCTGGTCATGTGGCACTTATATACTCAAAATACATATTGTTGCGGGATTTTATTCATCCAAATAAAGAATTAAAGACACTTAGGTGAAAAAATATGACATAAAATTACTATTTAAAATATGAACAATTAGATTTGTAGAAATAAAAGAATGCGAATAAATGGAGGGGGTAGAATGAAAAAGAATAGGGTTGAAGTTGTAAATCTTTGTAGGTTAACTAGTTTATAAAACCCTACTTCTTGTTTTGTCAGATTATAATGTTACAAAGGCAGCCGCGCAGCCGTAGACAATTACCTGGATGTTAAAATCGTGTTCATTTGATGTTAGGCCTTCTGATATCGCAAAACTGGTGAGTGGTATTTTTTTTGTTTACTCTTTTCATCAGTTTTCTTTTTATAGCATATCTCAATTTTACCATGACCGTGAAATGCTAATATAGAATCGGTATCTTCATGTAGGGTATTGAAGATTGATCGTTGACTGTTTATGGGATTTCGGAAGCCAATCTCGTTAGGTAACTGTTAATTAGTAAAGTTATGCATTCATCTTAATTACCTCTTAAATTGAAATCTAGATCTAGTGCAAAGAACGTTTTTTAATTACATTTTGAGCCGATTGAAGCTGTGAGACTTTTGGCTAGGTTTCTTTGACTACCATAGCAATTCCAAAAACAATGACTCTTGTCATGTGTTTGTCCACCTATATAAAGACAATTTGGTGAAGATAAAAATGGATGATTAAAAATTCCTGTTTTTTAAGATAAACAATTAGATTTTTAGAAAGAAACAAATAATCGTAAACAAAAGTGGCATAATGAAAATAAATGGGGTTAAAACTTTAAATCTTTAAACAGTAACCCGTTTATAAAACCCTACTGTTTTTGTTGTTCTTTGGTCAGGCTATAATATTCTACAGACTCAGCCATCAGACAACCAAGATGGCCACTGCTTTATCGTCCAACTTTGATAAAATCAGGCCTCCTGATATGCCAAAATCATCAGTGAGTAGAATTCGATTTTATACTCGTTTCTTTTTATCTATTTAGGAGTATGCGTTCGTTGTGATCAGAAACTTCTTCTGGTTTTATTTCATGACTTAAAATCGGTATCGTCATGCAGGGTGTTGAATAACCAACATTGACCGTTCATGTAATTTGTAATTTCGGAAGACAATCTCCTTAGGTAACTGCTAGTTAGGCAATCAAACTTTGTATTCACCTTAGCTACCTCTTAATTAGATGTGTTACAAATGATGTTTTTTTACTTAAATTTTGAGCCGATTTTGTGTATCTTAAATTGATTATTTCTTGAACCATCAACTTGTTGGTTTTTAATTGTGACATTCAAAAGATGACAGGTCTTAATTTGATTTTATTTTTGGGAATAGAATATCTTAGGAATTGGTTTTAAAGAGCCATCAGTTTATTGCTATTTATTCACATATCCCTGACTGTTTAAAATGAAATTTCAACGAAGGCTGAAACTGAATAATAAATAATTTCATAAAGTCATGAAGTAAACCTGTTTCATGTTGTTAAAAACCATCTTTAGCACCCAGTAATTATCGTTGAGTTTTTTGGTCAAATGTAGAGATTTGAAAAATTAAAAATTGATATGAGGGTACTATAAGTTGTAAATCAATCTGTATGTAATGGATAATAATGTTAAAAGTGAAAGCCAGTATATTTGAAACTCGTAAAGTCCATAAGCATAAATCTGAAGTAAAAAATAAGTTTGTATGACCATAAAAGTCAAAATGTACCTACTTAGAGAAAAAAAAAACTCATTTCATTACCTGGGAGTCCTCCTGATTTAGAATTATCCAAAGACTCAACATTTGGCACCACTTTTACTGTTTTTCCAACATTATTAACTACACGATTCAAATTATTTATTGGCGATTCAGGCTTTAAACACAGCAATTCCACCTGGAATAAACTTTTTTTACCAAAAAAACACACCAAAAATAACTTGTTTCTCATCCATTTTGTTTGTCAGAATCATGACTACATTGACCACCAGTAGTGTTCTCAACAACTACTGAACAGCCTGTCGATTTTGTAATCCTTTCAGATCTTTGACTTTGACCATAGTCGATGACAAAATTTCTATTGACTGATGATTGAGGGGAGACTACAAGACATGAGGGCTGATCGTTAATCAACTATTTGTATAATTATCAGCAAGAACAGTTACAAGTTCCTTTCATGTTCTGAAAACCAGCCCATCATAAATTCATAATTATCAGTCTAAGGGTTAACTCCAACGTTCCACACATGCACAATGAATACGAGCAGAAACAACCACTGTAATACGAATATAAGGCATCTAAGAAGATTTTGACCACCGTTACACTGCTAATTGGGCAGATAAATTGAATTTTGTGTAGGACTAATAAACTGGAATCAGGCGATTTAGGTGGTTCATGAACAAAGAAAGCATACAAAAATATGAAAAAACAACCAATTCTGGTTGAGGACTTTCATCAAGCACCTTGCGTGCACACCCGAAAACCTGATACCTTCCATGACTTTTTTAGGTCCTACTTTTGCTGGTTCTGAAATTTGTAAACATGGTTTGCATGTGGTGGTGGTATGAAAGTACGATCTCTCTCACCATTTTTCAGATTTGATGATTCCCTCTCCAAATTGAACAAATAGGTATGCTGAACCATCACTTTGCTTGTGATATACAGCTTAGTAGTAGACACGTATGATTCACTCTTTGTTAGACTATATGTTGTTATTATTAGACAAACTTATTATTGTAGAGAGGGTATCTAATTGTAATTAGCAACTCTATATATAGGGCTTTGTATTCTCAATATTTCAATATACAATAACAGATGTCCTTTTCACGTAGTTTGATTTGGTATAGAGCCAATCAAACCTGCGGCCAAAAAAAAAAAAAACACTACTGCCGCCAAATCAAACCTGCGGCCAAAAACCCTACTACCGCCAAATCAACTCCAGGCGATCAACCCTCTCTTATTACTCATGGCAGCCATTCTCACCTTCACTAATCAAGAAAAGACTACCCACAACTCTCATAAATTTGCTTTTACCCTAAAACCTACAAATTATGGTTATTGGAGATCAATGATTGAGTCTTTCCTCACTTCTCATAACTTATTTGGCTATGTAGATGGCACTTTTCCCTGTCCAGAACAGAAAGTCCACCAACGAATCTGCCACAACCGACAACCCAAGTTATCTCCCATGGGTTTCTAATGATGCACATATTTGTATGCTTCTCATTTCTACTGTTTCTGAGGATTCGTTTTAGCACATCTAGGGCAAAACGTCACGTGAAGTTTGGCTATCCTTAGAACGGGCATATGCCCCTGTCACATCTACCCATGAATTCACCCTTAAAAATCAGCTAATTAGGATCGCCATGAAGGGTGATGAAAAACCCGCTGACTATCTCAGCCGAGCACAGGAGTATGCAACCGCCCTGGCTAATATAGGTGAACCAATGAAAGATAAAGACCTTGTTATGCTCACTCTTGCAGGACTTGGAGAGGAATATAATGGCGTTAAAGCTAAACTTCTCGCTCGTTCTCCTCCGGTTAACTTTAACGAGCTTCACGGACTGTTGAGTGATCATGATTACATGATCACAAGACTCTTGGCCTCGAACCTGGAGGTTCCACAGGCTCTTTTAGCCACTTCTGCACTAGGCCAACAACCTTTTATTTCAGCCTTACCACACTTATCACAGTTGGGATATCAACAGCCCAATGTGGACTCTATTCAATAGCAGCTTAATAATCTTCGGTGAATGGCATCTCAGTTGGGTTATCAACTTAGTCCTGCAGCCTCTCCCCAACCACAGGCTTACGTTGTCCCTCGGTCATCCAACAACAGCCGAGGTAATCGTGGTGCGCGTGGTTCATCTCATGGCAATTCTCGGGCAGCTTCAAATTCTCGCAATCGGGACTCTACAAGCAGCCGTCAATTTGCTTGGGCCTCCACTCAAAACACAGTATATGGTCATTGCAACCGTTGTGGGATAGGTCATCTACCATCCCAATGTCCTAATCAACCAAATCAACCTCGTGCCGCACCTCAACCCAATTATGCAAGTTACTCAGATGCTTGCCTCTCGATCCAGTTCATAGAAACCCGACACTGGTGCTAATAGTCATGCCACTCCAGATCTATCTAGCATGGACAACTCGGAGGTCTACTTTGGTAAGGATTCTTTACTTGTTGGTAACGGTGACTCTTTACCTATCTTTCATAGTGGATCCACCTCTTTTGCCTCCCCTCACACAACCTTTAAATTATCAAATATCCTCCATGTCCCAAAACTTAAACAAAACCTTTTATTCGTCCAAAAATTTTGTCAAGATAATAATGATGTTTATTTTGAACGTCACTCCTCTTATTTTGCTGTGAAGGACGAGTCTATACGCACTACCCTCCTAATGAGCCCCAGTGAACAGGGATTGTACTCCATCCGTCTTCCTCAACTCAAGACCTTACCCAAAGTTGCATTCACTACTGTCAAAGCGTCTTCCAACACTTGGCAACAACGACTGGGACATCCACATGCTCAAGTTTTTCATTCTATTATTTCAAATTATTCTTTACCTATTTCGGACAAGTTTTCCAATAATTTATGTTCTTCATGTCAATTAGGCAAATCTTCTAAATTATCTCTGTCAGACTCTACGTTTCGTAGTAAAAATGTTTTGGATCTTGTTTATTGCGATGTTTGGGGTCCTTCCCCTATGCCTTCTTATGACGGTTATCGTTTTTTTTTATGTGTTGATCATCAGACGCGGTACATGTGGTTTTATCCTTTAGTTCATAAGTTTGATGTTTACACAATGCTAACAAATTTCATCAAGATGGTTGAACGCCAATTTAACACAAAGTTGAAGTCCATTCAATCCGATTAGGGGGGAGAGAATTTCGCCCACTTACTCTTTTGCCAAAATCTTGGTATCATTCATCGACACTCATGCCCACACACAAGCGAACAAAATGGCTTCGTTGAGCGTCGTCATCGTCATGTTGTGGAAACTGGTCTTACCCTCCTGGCCAAGTCCAATCTTCCTCAACGCTTCTGGCACTTTGCATTTGAAACATTTGTTTACTTAATTAATCGTGTACCTTCTCGTGTCTCCTCCAACAAATCTAAATCTCCCTTTGAACACATATTTAAACGCAAACCTGATTACTCGTTCCTTCGTGTCTTTGGATGGCAATGTTTTCCCTATCTTCGTCCTTAGAATCGACACAAGATTGATTTTCGGTCTACCCCGTGTGTCTTCCTTGGATATAGCCCTGTTCACCACGATTACCGCTGCTTTGACCCATCCATCGAAAGAACATACATTGCTCGCCATGTTCGTTTCAATGAGCATGTTTTTCCATACCATAAACTGTCGCAACCCCATTCCCACGGGGAACGGGCGGCCGCGGCCAGTTTCGGTGGTATCTGGTATTGTCTTATTTGGCAGCGGAATTTACATCAGGACCGTAGTTAGGAAATATTTTATCAAAGTAAAATACCACACTTTCATAATACTAAACACATGGGATAAAACCCAAGTTTTCAATACACACATTTTTTTAGGAATAAATCCTATTTTTATTTAGTAAAAACATCTATTTCTTTTAGGTAACTTTATTGCCACTTTTCCAAGCCTTCAGTGCTGTCCAGTTGGCTTCTTTTTGGCCTTTACATCTTGTTACCTGAAACGCGTTTAAAAACATTTTGTCAGTTGAAAATACTAGTGAGTGAATCCCAGTTCAATCAAGTTTTAATAAAAACCATTGTACAGTATTGAGGGCGGTCTCGCAATTACATTTGTTTCCAAGTCATATCAATTAACACCCACAGTACTGTCAACCCGACTTGTGGAAATGTTACCCCTCGCAAGGCAGTAACATAATTTTGTATACAAAACCCCAACATACCGACGATAATTGTATCCTTACAAATACTCAATAACTGCTTAATATATAATTAATTGTGTGAGGTTTTGTAAAAACAATTTGCAAAAAGGAGATTACTCACAAAAAGGTTTACACAAAAGAGGATCACTCACATTGCTGTCTTAGGATTTTCAGTAAGGATTTCCTGGGAATAATCTATAAATTACACAAATGCACACGTGTTAGTATAATAACCCATTTTAACATTAGCAATACCTTCCCCGAGACGGCATTCCAACGACTACGTCGGGCAGAACCACGACAGCCATTACGGAACCCTAGATCAATCGGGCAGAGTATCTAATACGTATCCAGGGGTTATGATACTTACAACAAAGCAGAACCTCGTTATTTAGGGGGGTATTTTGCCCAAGTATAGTGTATACTACTTGAAAATTGAGAGAAAGAAAAGAAATTTGAGCGAATTCGACTGAAGGCCCATCGTCGCAATTTATAGGGCCTGAATTGGCTTTTCTCGCGGCCTGCGTAAAACGAGACCAGGGCCTACGCGGCCCGCGTAGTAGGTCGGGTAGGGTTTAGGTGATCCAGGTCATCGACTAGCTTCGCCGTGTGTTGGGCCACGTGACGGCCCAGAGTTTCGCCAGCTTTTACCTTGTCACGGCCCGCGTAAGGGTTGAGGGATGGCTTACGCGGCCCGCCTCAAACCCAAAATTCCATTTTTTTAATTAATTTTAATAATAATTATGGTATTCAGGGCCCGTTTTCGCGTATGGGGGTATTTTAAGACACATTGGGGTATTTTTTTAAAATATATTAGGGTGTGGGAAAAATATTCGGGAGGGTTGTTATATCCTCCCCACCTTATTTTAGAGCTCGACCTCGAGATCTACTGGAACAAGTGTGGATATTTTCTTTGCATTTTTGATTCAAGCTCCCATGTATACTCTGGTCCTCTTTTGGAGTCCCACTTCACTTTGACCAGAACTAATCTCTTGTGCTTGAGGTTCTTGACTTTCCTGTCTTCAATCCGTAGAGACCTTTCTACAAATTTAAGTTGTTCATTTACCTCTATGTCCTTAAGAGGCACTACAAGTGATTCATCAGCTAAGCATTTCTTGAGATTAGATACATGAAATACATCATGTATTCCTGTCATTTCCTCTGGCAGTTGTAGCTGATAGGCTACAGGTCCTATTCTTCTAATAATCTCAAAAGGTCCAACATACCTGGGACTTAGCTTCCCTCGTTTGATGAATCTTACCACTCCTTTCCAAGGAGAGACTTTTAACAATACCTTGTCACCTACCTGGAATTCTAACGGCTTACGTCTGTTATCAGCGTAGCTTTTCTATCGATCACGTGCTGCTTTCAGTCGTTCTTTGACTTGAATGATCTTGTCGGTTGTTTCCTGCACTATTTCAGGTCCAGATAGTTACTTCTCCCCAATTTCTGCCCAACAGACTGGGGTTTGGCACTTTCGTCCATAAAGTGCTTCGAATGGTGTAGCATTGATACTTGTGTGATAACTCTTATTATAAGAAAATTCTATTAGCGGTAGGTAATCGTCCCAATTACCTCTGAAATCAATTACACAAGCTCTAAGCATATCTTCCATGGTTTGAATTGTTCTTTCTCTTTATCCGTCCGTTTGAGGATGGTAAGCTGTGCTTAGATTCAACTTGGTTCCCATTGCTTTTTGGAAACTTGCCCAAAAATGAGAGCTAAAACGGCTATCCCTATCAGAAACAATTGATAAAGGAATTCCATGTAATGAAACTATTTCATTTACATACAATTTAGCTAGCTGTTCCATGCTGAAAGTTTCTTTCATTGGTAAGAAATGAACTGACTTGGTTAGCCTATCTACAATCACCCAGATTGTATCCTTACCTTTTCTTGTTTTGGGTAATTTGGTAACAAAATCTATTGTTATCAACTCCCATTTCCACACTGGTATTTCTAACTGTTGTAGCAAACCTGAGGGTTTCTGGTGTTCAGCTTTGACTTGTGAACACGTTAAACAATTAGAAACATAGGCTGCTATATCTTTCTTCATTCATATCCACCAGAAATTTTTCCTTAAATCCTGGTACATTTTATCATTTCCTGGATGCATCGTATACTTAGACTTATGAGCTTCTTCTAATATACGATGGCGTAGGTTTCCTAATTTTGGTATCCATATTCTTTTCTTATGGAATCTCCAAATTCCATCTGTTCCTTGTTCTAATTCCTTAATCATTCCTTGTAATTTTTTCAGTATCATCCTTGATTACTGATTCTTATGCTTTTCTAATTTGATCATTTAAATCTACTTTGTAGATTTAATTTAAGAGAACGTACCCTTTTTGGCTTTTCATGATACTTCCGGCTTAAAGCATCAGCCACTACATTTGTCTTTCCTGCATGATACTGGATATTGCAATCATAATCACTAAGTATCTCCATACAGCGTCTTTGTCTCATATTCAGCTCTTTTTGCCCGAAAACATACCTTAAACTCTTATGATCAGTGAAAATGGTAAACTTACTACCGTAAAGGTAATGTCTCCAAATCTTAAGGGCAAAAATTATTGCTCCTAATTCCAAATCATGGGTTGAATAATTCTCTTTATGATTCTTAAGTTGTCTAGAGGCGTAAGCTATAACCTTTTGACGTTGCATTAATACACATCCATAACCTAACTTAGAAGCGTCACAATATACTACCAAATCTTCAGTTCCCTCTGGTAATGCTAGTATGGGTGTATGAGTTAATCTTTGCTTAAGAATTCTAATAGCTTCCTCTTGTTGTGGTCCCCATTAAAACTTAATGGATTTACACGTTAGCTTAGTTAAGGGAATGGCTATTCTAGAAAAATCTCGAATAAATCTTTTATAATAACCGGCCAATCCTAAGAAACTTCTAACCTCGGTTGGGGATTCAGGGGTTTTCCATTTGGTAATTGCTTCGATTTTTGTGGGATCCACATTAATTCCTTCATGATTGACTAAGTGTCCAAGAAATTGTACTTGCTGTAACCAAAACTCGCACTTTGAAAACTTAGCATAAAGCTTTTCTTTTCTTAATAGACTTAGAAGTGCGTGCAAATGCTTTGCATGATCCTCTTTACTCTTAGAGTAAATTAGAATATCATCTATGAAGACAATTATGAATTTATCTAAATATGGCTTACATATTCGGTTCATCATGTCCATAAATGCGGCTGGGGCATTGGTTAAACCAAATGGCATGACAGTAAATTCATAATGGCCATACCTTGTTCTAAACGCGGTTTTAGTAATGTCCTCTTCCTGTACCTTTAATTGATGATATCCCGATCTTAAATCAATTTTAGAGAAAAATCGAGCTCCTTGCAATTGATCAAACAGATCCTCGATTCTTGGTAATGGGTACCGGTTCTTAATCGTGACCTTGTTCAATTCACGGTAGTCAATGCACATACGCACTGATCTGTCCTTCTTTTTAACGAATAAAATCGGTGCTCCCACGGTGATGAGCTTGGCTGTATGAATCCTTTTTCCAACAATCATCTAATTGTTTCTTCAGTTCTTGCATTTCGGCGAGTGCCAAACGGTAAGGTGCTTTGGCAATTGGTGCTGTTCCGGGTAGCAGATGGATTCTGAATTCGACTTCTCTGTCTGGCGGTAACCCTGGCAATTCTTCTGGAAACACATCTGAAAACTAAGACACGACTGGAATGTCTTTTAGTTCTTTTCCTTTAGTGTTAGTGATTATAGAAATCAAGTACACTATAGATCCTTTTCTTATACAACTTGCAGTTTTCATCACAGAGATGAATTTCGTGGATCTAGATGGTTTATCTCTTTTAATTGTGATCTTTTCACCCCTTGGTGAATTTACTTGGATTGACTTTTGATCACACAAAATACTGGCTTTATTGGCTATTAACCAATCCATTCCTAATACAATATCAAATCCTGCCAGATTCATTGGGTAAAGGTTTGCAATAAATTTTTGATTCAAAAACTCTATTCTTGCTCCCTGCAAGATTTTAGAAATCCTAACCGTTTCTCCATTTGTTGTCTCTACTAGACATTCTTGGGAGAGTTTAGTTAATGGTTAATTGAGAAATTTGCAAAATGAAGTATTAATAAAACTTTGGTTTGCACCAGAGTCAAATAATACTTTAGCAAAAACATCGTTAACTAAAAACGTACCAGACTTCTGGGATCATTTTGGCTTCATCTGCAGTCAGAACAAATGCTCTAGCATTTTTAGTGTTCTTGTTGTTTGCAACTGGAGCCAATTTCAGACAATTTGGCTTAATGTGACCTTTTTCTCCAGAATTGAAGCACAGTCCATTAGTAAGTTTTCTTGTGCAGGTTTCTTCCTTGTGTCCTGGTACTTTGCAGAAATTACAGTAAGTGGAGCATTTTCCCGAATGCTTCTTCTTGCAGGCTTTGCAGTATAGTGCAGAGGTAGAACCTATATTCCTACGGTTGGAATTCCCGAAACGGAATTCTTGGGTAAGCCTTTGGGTTAGGTTTCTCCTCTGGTCTTCTTCTCTAGTACGCACTAACTCATCTGTCAAGGTGTTTGCTAGTTCTACAGCTTCTTCTATAGTTTGAGGTCTAGCTGCCTTGACTACATGCCTAATCTCTCCAATTAATCCCCAGATGTAATGGGAGATTAATACCGGTTCAGGTGATGCAAGGGTTGGCACTATTCTAGCATATTCGAAGAATGTGGTAATATAACCCTTACTATCTACCCCGGTCATTCTAAGGTTCAGAAACTAATTCGCTATCTGTTCCTTTTCATTGGGAGGGCAGAATTTCCTTTCTATCATGTTTTTAAATTCCTCCCATTCCATGTTGTATACCATATCTGTAACACCTCGTAAAATCACGTCCAATGATTTATTGACACGTGTAATAAACCCTAATAAAGTCAAACGTTGAATTTGAGGGACTAATTTTGTGAAAAATCAAAAACTTTGACTATAGAAGGACTGGAAATGTTAACATGCTTATTATAAGCCTCTGAATAACATTACATGGTAATCATATTCACAAATGGGCCACTTGTTGATCGAGAATGGCCGTTTGCATAATTGATTGAAAGTTTGCGCGTCGAAGGGTTAAAAGCGTCAACATGTTAATTCTTACCTCTGAGTGACCTTTTAACAAACCGAGAGCTTCATGATAATTGATTATACTCTCGGGAATTCCAATTATTGGCCGTTTAGGGTTTTATGCCTTTAAGTGACGTTACGCGCAACTTCGCAAGTTTAAGGGGTTAAAAGCGTCAATATGTTTAATTATACCTCTGAATGACCTTTTTACAAACCCGAAGCATCGTGATGTTTAATTATACTCTCAAGAATGCCTAACGTGGATTAGATAAGGCTTCGATGCTATTAAACGACGATTTGCGCAAGTTTGCGCATTAGAGGGACCAAAAGCGTCAACTTTTGAATCTATGCCTTTTGGTGACCATTCAAGCGAACAAGAGCATAGTAATAATTAAACACATGATAGGGAATACCCATTATGGGCCATGGAAGGCTTGGATATCATTAAATGACATTTCGCGCTACTTTGTGCGATTAAAGGACTATTTGCGTCAAACTGCAAAAGTATATCGAATCGGATGGTAGCGATCATTCTGGAACTTGACTATAAGTTAAAATACCATAAAATCCTTTACATAGCTTAGAAATAGGCTTTGAGGGGTCCGGCATGCAAAAAATAAACTTTTATGTCAAACAGGGACTAAAAGCGTCAAAAAGTGCATAAGTTTGCATTTTCGCGCATATCTTACATTCTGAATATATCCGGACATCCAAAAATTTATGTAATCAATAAAATAATTTATTTTAGTGATTGGCATGATAAAATTCCATTCGTCGCGTAATTTGGATCGTTTTTCGCGTCCGTTCGTGTTTCGTCGTAATTAACCGAACGACGCAATCGTACGGCCAAACGAACCAACATCTGGCATATTTCTAAGCATGTTTCATATCCCTTTTGTTTAGGCATCATTGTAGAGCCTTGAAAATGGCTTAACGGGCTTTAAATGTGTCAGAAATAACATTTATCACATGCAGGGGCTGAAATTGTAATTCAGCAAACTGTTTCTAATCTTAACAACTTTCAAAAGTTGTTTTAAACCTGCAACCATCTGATTCAGAAGTCAGAGAGACTGAATATGTCTTTTTTATAAGATATATGGGTTTAAGGAGCTGATTACAAAGAACAGGGACTGATCTAGTCATTTTGAGACTTAATATATGTAGGAAACACTTAAATCCAAACAGGGACCAGAGCTGCCAAGTCTGTCAAACTATTATTTCTGAGCTGGCTCTTGTCACGGCTACGACCTAGGTCTGGGCCTGCTCTCGTGGGCTGCCAGAACAGCAAACCACAGCTGTTATTATCGTTATGTGCTAGAAACGTAATTACCGAAAGATTAAAAGCTGAATAGAAGACTACAGGGACCAAATGCAACAAACCGCCAAACTTTATGCTGGCCAGACAGCCTCGCGGGCCACGTAGCCCACTGGGCTCCTTGTTCGCAGGCCGCCAGAAAGAACCCAGCAACAACTGGTTGTTTTTGAAAGCTAGTTTTGGGTTGTTCCTTGTTTCCAATCCATTCCAAAACCATTTTTAATCACTCTAGGGGCTGCCCACTGACTTTATAACTGGTATTACACCTGTTCTAATCTGGTTAACTCACTCTAGCACTTGGCACCCAATCAAATCATTCCTCAAAAACTATAAATAGGTGAACTTTAGTTCACTTTCACTTGCACATTCCTTTCAATTCTGCTATATCTCTCAATGTAAGAGGATCTTGAGCTCTTGGGAACCTCCTTTCAGTCCATTGGACCCTTTGTAAGTTTCCTTAACCTTTCTAATTCGTGTTTTATTAGTTTAATGGCCTAAAGTCAAAATCGTCGTAATTAAGGTTTGACTTAGTGATTAATCACTAATGGTCCAGTCATTTTTCGAATTGAAAGTGGCTATGAGTTTGTAATTATGTGGGTAATAAACCCTTAAAAGGGCACCCTCTGATTCCCACTCTAACTAGGTCAATTGTCGGGTCAAACTTAATTGTAAAAAGTCAACAGAAAGCTAATTTTCAAATACTCACATAATTAACAATGTAGAAGCCACACAACCTATTTTATTACTCATATAACTTGGTAATTAATGTAAGAACATGTCTAAGAATGTTCAACCCGACAATTTTCAGTTTAAGCTCGGTTCGGAACCGGAAGTCGCAAAAGTAGACTTTTGCTTTGACTTTCATTTCTGACCCAATGTAGCATATTTTTAGAAATGCTTTAGAGCTCTTTTAGGACCAGGTTATATGTTAGTAACCCTCTGTGATTATACAACTTGGTTTCTAATTTATCCGATTCATTTGCAGGTTTTCGTTATATGCCTAAATGTTGACTATTATGCCCTTTCGACCTTAAAACGAGATTTTTGAAAATGTGAGAGGACAAAAACCTTTGTTACTGAATTATAAACATGTCCTAAAAATTTGATATCAGTTGGAGGTCTAGATTAGGAGTTATGCTCAATATCGTAAGGGGAATTGACCTTTAATAATCTCACCTAGACCTTATTGGCCATTAATAATCCTACCTCAGAATATTCCCCTCACTATTCCCACCTTTCACCTATTTTTCCTACAACAGTCCCCCATTAAAAAAACTTAACGGAGTTAAGCTTTTTTCCAAATTACAAAAAGGTCTTTTAGGGCTTTTGATCAGAACGAAGATACGAGTCCATTGATGTAAAACTTACCTCGAAACGGTGCTCCAAACGATGAAAACAGCGCTTCAGTTCAGGTGTTTAAATTTCCAATTAACAAAAATTAAGTCACTTGGAGCACCATTTCGAAGTAAGTTTTACATCAATGGACTCGTATCGTCGTTCTGATAAAAAAACCCTATAAAATCTGTTTGTAATTTGGAAAAAACCTTAACTCCGTTAAGTTTTTTTAACGGGGGACCATTGTAGGAAAAATAGGTGAAAGATGGGACTGGTGGGGGGAATATTCTGAGGTGGGATTATTAATGGCCAATAAGGTCTAGGTGAGATTATTACAGGTCAATTCCCCACATCGTAATTAAAAAGCTTTTTATTAATTAAACGGCATAATTAGCATATAGCCTATTTAAACCCAAATTTTTATACCAAAATTTTTACCCACTGATGTAATATAATATTTTGGGATTTTTGAAGATTTTTATTTATTTTTAAGCTGAGCATAACATAGGGTTCTAGCTTTGATTCGGTAATTGTCGGTTATACCCTTTTCTTGAATAAAATGAGTTTTACATAACATTTTGACACCAAACTTTTTGCTACAGATTTTATATGATAAATAAAATATTTTAAGCCTTCTGGAATGATAAAAATATCAGTTTTTCTTATATAACCCGAAAATCGCTTAAAAGTGACTTTTTACGCGTTTAAAACCTATAGTATGAGTTAAAACTATTTTAAACATATAAGACTTAATACCTACTGATATTTTTAGTAAATTTTTATACGTCAACAGTAATCAAAAGTCTTGAACCCAGATTTCCAGAATTTTCCTTTTAAAGCCTATGTGAAATTACCAAAATGCCCCTTCGGTGCATAGTTTGGTTATAAATGATAAATTTCACATATATGCAATACCCTGCTGATATAACTTATTAAACTAAGTATTTTTACCGATTATATCAGACCTCAATCTCAGATTAATATTTAAACTCTTTTATAACCTTTAAAATGACCAAAATACCCCTACGGGGCATAATTTTTTTTTAAATTGATTTTGGGCATAATGGAAGGTATCCTACTGATATCACAGCATATTTAGGGCATACTAACTTAAGAAACCTGTTCATGACTCATTTGGTTACCCGATACGCATTTTTCGCGTTCGGTGCGGTTTATGTAACTAGTTTGCATAAATTAGCCGAAACGGGTTAAACGTTATCATTTTTATCTCAAAATCCAGAATGTGTTTAGTTTACCCATATTATACAAGTATACAAACTTGTCGGGTCTAAACCACATTCTAATCCGGTCTTCGCTTAATCGTGCGTTTTGAACCGTGTATCTTCCTTTAAAACTAACCGGTCTAAGTTTAGGCTTAATAAAGACCCGTTAGGAATCTAATAGGTTATTAAAACCTTCGTTCCAGATTTAGGAGCCTAGTAAAAGATACTTGCACTTGCTGAATTGTATACGGCTGGGATAAATTGTATAATTTGCTCAGGTAAATACCTTTAACTTATTTTCCCTATACGGGCTTAGGATACGGGGGTTAATGACCATGTCCCGGATATCCTTGGCATCATTCATTGAAATGGCCACGAGTTAAGCACGAGGTGTAGGCATACACCTGACAGCACTTTATGGAATTAACCTTGTGGGCATTATACCTGTGGTGTGTTAGTTAATCTTGTCCGGCTCTTCTAACCGGCCCTGACGGATGACAAATAAGTAAAACTGTATATAAGATTAAATTTCCCAAGTTATAAAAGATATTTTGTGCCTTGTGCATTCAAATCAATTTTCTTAAACTCTTTTCAAAATGAGTTAGTTAATTGTATTTACCAGTGTAAACTGATATATTTTCCAAAAGGCTCTTCTCACCGGCCCTGACGGACGACAAATAAGTAAAACTGTATACAAGATTAAATTTCCCAAGTTATAAAAGATACTTTGTGCCTTGTGCATTCAAATCAATTTTCTTAAACTCTTTTCAAAATGAGTCAGTTAATTGTATTTACCATTGTAAACTGACGTATTTTCCAAAAGTTTAAAGTGCAGGTACTAGACGGAATAGGCTGGCTACTCCTGAGTGAATAAATAAAAGTCTTGCAAGCTTGGTCACTTAAGATCTGTCGAACAATTATCTTCTATTTGATCCGCATGTGGATCCTATACATTCTGTTTGTAATACTCTAATATTACTTTTCATTCGGTTTGTAATATAATTATCTTTCGACTTCCGCTGTGCATTTAAACTGTGATAATTTGACCATGATGATATCAACTACGTCACGATACTCCCCACCGGGCCCACTGGTAATACGTGGAAATATCAGGGTGTGACACTATCACTTCCTCTTGACTGGAGGATAGTGTTCCACCATTCTAAGGCTGAGTTCTTGAATAGATTAGAGGCAAACATTATTTTATCTTCTTTGGCACACTTGCTTATTTTTAAAACTGCCTCAGTGTTTTCTATCCAGCGTAGGGCTGCAATGGGTCCTTCATTGCCCGAGAATTCTATTGGTTTGCAGGACCAGAATTCTTTGTAAGAACAACCATACGGCATGGTTCTTCTTCTTTTGGGGATGGGCACCTGAAGTACGGGTCCATTGTTTACGCTGTGTTCTGGTTCAGTTGGTCGCATACTCCCTATGTTTACTTTTATTATCAGCTTCTCTAACAGTTTGAATAATAAATGGCATTGCATCTATGATTCCTTGTGCCACTATGTGTTGGATGGCACTATTATCCATTTGATTTCCATTGTTATTGTTGTTTGGATTCTCATTATTCAGATTATCTTATTCGAGTGATTATCACTCTGGTTTTCCTGGTTCACTTCGTTGTCCACCTGAATTTTAAACATTTATCATGCATTAATATCACAAAATAATATTTAACATAGCCAATCACATGACACACACTTTGGTCAAAAGCGTCGATCATTGCGACTTTACTCTATTCATATAATATGCATCTATTACACACCAATACTGAAATTAAAATTACAATACCGACTGAAATTTAGAGTTACACTACTAGTAATAGGCATCCGTAGTTTTGTTTTTCATACACATACACACATATTTTATTATTATTATTATTATAATATTATTATTATTATTATTATTATTATTATTATTATTATTATTATTATTATTATTATTATGATTATAACCCTTTTCACCATCACTTCTACGGATATGGATTCATCCAGAAATCCATATTGCGTTCGCCGTACTTCCAGACGAGTCGCTCTCCCACCTGTCACATCCTTTCACTATTTTCTAAAATTTCCTCACCGAATGTCCTAAGTTCTTGTACGTTTTCTACACTCATTGGGGGTGCAGGTTCTTGGACTGGGTTCGGAATATGGGGTGCGGGTTCCTGGTATGGAGGTAAAGGGGCCTGGTACGGGTAAGGATTTTCTAGAATCTCCCTAATAAATACATCATTATCGTAATAGGGATCTAGTGGGTCTAACCCTGGGTAGGCTCCTAGGTTTTGCATGGGCATGTCTTCGTGTATCGGGTAACGTTGCACATAGTCCCTGTTGTCGTCCCACCATGGGTCGTAATTTGGGTCTAAGGGATTTGGTGCGGGTACCCTAGGTATTTCCTCTGGATTAAAATCATGCATTTCTACTTGATTTTCAGGGTTTTCTATTTCCATTGGTTGGTCAGGAATTGGTGGTTGTGGTTGGGGTGCTAACATTTGCTCCAGGTTAGGGTCAGCTGTAGTGGTTGCTAATATGTGGATATTGGTTATACCCCTATTAAGCATATCCTGGGCATAAGCATCGGTTTCTCTTTTTGCTGCGGCTAGTGCTCTCTATTCTTGTAACTTTTTCATACGCTTTCTACGCTCGTGTGCTACCCTACTGAATCATCCCCTCTTTTTCTGAGGAAATGGCTCTTCAGATTGAGCCTTAAATACGAATATTCCTTCTTCCGTATCAGCAGAGTACCCCGAGAGGGCAGGCTGAGAAGAGGCACCTTCGCTTCTAGGCTAACCAGACAATTGACGGTACGCGTCAGATGGTCCTTGGTCGCTCATACTGTAAACTAACAAATAGTCAAATAACACATAACAAGAAAATACAGTTATGCACGTATTTCCGTAATTTATTTCCTAACACTTTGAGTTTTGGTGTCAACAGAACACTTCTGTGGCTGAATCAGTGGCTTAGTTCTGATACCACCTTCTGTCGCAACCCCGTCCCCCTATTACAAACCCGGGAACGGGCGGTCGCGACCAGTTTCGGTGGTATCTTGTTTTTGTCTATTTTGGCAACGGAATTTACATCAGGACCGCAGTTAGGAAATATTTTATCAGAGTAAAATACCACACTTTCATAATACTAAACACATGGGATAAAACCTAAGTTTTCAATACACACATTTTTATAGGAATAAATCCTATTTTTATTTAGTAAAAACATCTGTTTCTTTTAGGTAACTTTATTGCCACTTTTCCAAGCCTTCAGTGCTGTCCAGCTGGCTTCTATTTGGCTTTTACATCTTGTTACCTGAAACGCGTTTAAAAACATTTTGTCAGTGGGAAATACTGGTGAGTGAATCCCAGTTCAATCAAGTTTTAATAAAAACCATTGTACAGTATTGAGGGCGGTCTCGCAATTACATTTGTTTCCAAGTCATATCAATTAACACTCACGGTACTGTCAACCCGACTTGTGGAAATGTTACCCCTCGCAAGGCAATAACATAATTTTGTATACAAAACCCCAACATACCGACGATAATTGTATTCTTACAAATACTCAATAACTGCTTAATATATAATTAATTGTGTGAGGTTTTGTAAAAACAATTTGCAAAAAGGAGATTACTCACAAAAAGGTTTACACAAAAAGAGAATTACTCACATTGTTGTCTTAGGATTTTCAGTAAGGATTTCCTGGGAATAATCTATAAATTACACAAATGCACATGTGTTAGTATAATAACCCATTTTAACATTAGCAATATCTTCCCCGAGACGGCATTCCAACGACTACGTCGGGCAGAACCACGACAGCCGTTACGGAACCCTAGATCAATCGGGCAGAGTATCTAATACGTATCCAGGGGTTATGATACTTACAACGAAGCAGAACCTCGTTATTTTGGGGGTAGTATGCCCGAGTATAGTGTATACTACTTGAAAATTGAGAGAAAGGAAAGAAATTTGAGCAAATTCTCGTCGCAATTTATAGGGCCTGATGTGGCTTTTCTCGTGGCCCGCGTAACGAGACCAGGGCCTACGCGGCCCGCGTAGTAGGTCGGGTAGGGTTTAGGTAATCCGGGTCATCGACTAGCTTCGCCGTGTGTTGGGCCACGTGGCGGCCCAGGGTTTCGCCAGCTTTTACCTTGTTGCGGCCCGCGTAAGGGTTGAGGGATGGCTTACGCGGCCCGCCTCAAACCCAAAATTCCATTTTTTAATTAATTTTAATAATAATTAAGGTAATCAGGGCCCGTTTTCACGTATGGGGGTATTTTAAGACATATTGGGGTATTTTTTAAATATATTAGGGTGTCGGAAAAAATATTCGGGAGGGTTGTTATATACACCTACACCTACCCCAACCGGACTACCCTCCAACTCCCCGTATATAACTATTTTCCCTCAACCACCACCCGGTTTCTCAACCGAGCCTACTCAAACACCACCCCAACCCCCTCAACCAACCCAACCATCTACACCACCGCCATCGGATCCACCATCACCAAACCCCACCATCCCAACCGAGCCTACTCAAACACCACCCAACCCCCTTAACCAACCCAACCATCTACACCACCGCCATCCAATCCACCATCACCAAACCCCACCATCCCACCTTCGGCACCCAGGACTCGTCCTCCTAATCTTCTTCCTAAGCCCAAACAACCTGCCTGTTATGATCCCGCTGCTTACACTGCCACCACCCACCCTGCTATACCTACTACACCCACATCCTTTACCGTTGCTAACAAGTCTTTAGAATGGTGCCATGCTATGGCCGACGAACTGGCTACGCTACATAAGAATGGGGCGTGGACACTAGTGCCTCCTGTACCCAATACTAATGTTGTTGATTGTAAGTGGGTTTACAGGTTAAAAACAGATCAGGATGGCAATCTTACCAGATACAAGGCCCGTCTTGTTGCAAAGGGCTTTCATCAACAACATGGTGTTGATTATAACGAGACCTTCAGCCTAGTTATCAAACCTGCTACTATTAGAACTGTCGTATCTTTGGCAGTCACAAACAAATGGTCTTTGAGACGACTGGATATTTAAACCGCTTTCTTACATGGTGATCTTAAGGAAACAATTTACATGCACCAACCCCCTGGTTTTGTTGACCCTACCAGGCCTGATCATGTGTGTTTATTAAATAAATCTTTGTATGGGCTCAAACAAGCCCCTCGTGCATGGTTTACTAAGCTATCTACTGCTCTTCGTCAACTGGGCTTTTATGGGTCCAAAACTGACCCGTCGCTATTTATTCTCAACTCATCGAGCACGCTTGTTCTGCTTGTGTATGTTGATGACATTATAATCACTGGTATTAATCTTGGCACTGTCACCAACATTATTGAGCGTCTTAACACTCTCTTTGCTCTTACGGATATGGGTCAGCTACATTATTTTTTGGGAATTGAGGTTATCCATCAGCATTCAGATCTGGTCCTTTCTCAACGGACACATGTGCTTGACATTCTTCAGCATGCTGGTCTTGCAGATTGTATACCCGTTTCCTCTCCTATGGCTACTTCTCAAGTGTTGTTACCTGATGATAGTCCTCTGCTTGATGATCCTTCCCGATACAGACAGACTGTTGGGGCTCTTCAGTATGCCACTTTGTCTCATCCTGATATTGCCTTTGCCGTTAACAAAGTTTGTCAGTTTATGCATGCTCCTACCGAGAATCATTGGGCTGCTGTGAAACGAATTTTACGTTATCTAAAAGGCACGGTCAACTATGGTTTACTGTTTTGTCACAACACGGGTTATCAGCTGCAAGCTTTCTCTAACGCTAATTGGACTTCTACACTTATTGCTTTTTCGGATTCTGACTGGGCTAGTTGCCCAGTCGATCGTCGATCCACAGGGGGATATGCTATCTACTTGGGATCCAATCTCATCTCTTGGTCTGCAAAAAAATAGCGA
Source organism: Helianthus annuus (assembly GCF_002127325.2). Taxonomy (NCBI): domain Eukaryota; kingdom Viridiplantae; phylum Streptophyta; class Magnoliopsida; order Asterales; family Asteraceae; genus Helianthus; species Helianthus annuus. The sequence continues at coordinate 15,482,049 of NC_035440.2, forward strand.
ACTGTCTCTCGATCTTCAACAGAATCCGAATACAAGGCAATAGCTGATACTGTTGTGGAACTAATTTGGTTAAAGTCTCTCCTTCGTGAACTCAGTTTGGATAGCAAGGCACCCACACTCTGGTGTGACAATCTTGGTGCAACCTACCTTTCTGCCAATCCGGTTTTTCATGCCCGTACGAAGCACGTTGAAGTTGATTATCATTTTGTTCGTGAACAAGTTACTCAACGAGAACTAGATATCAAATTCATCTCAACTGATGACCAAATCGATGATATCTGTACGAAGCCCTTGTCCTCACAAAGACTTGAGTTTCTACTATCCAAGTTGCAGGTCGTTCCCTGCCCTCAACTTGCGGGGGAATGTTAGACTATGTTCTTATTATTAGACAAACTTATAATTGTAGAGGGTATCTGATTGTAATTAGCAACTCTATATATAGGACTTTGTATTCTCAATATTTCAATATACAATACCAGATATCCTTTTCACATAGTTTGATTCTCTTGCTACTTTTATTCTATTCTACAATTTGAAGTTACATATACAATAACTCAAGTGGGCCATTTTTTTGTTTTTTTTTTCTATTTTTTTAATCTTTACTCTTCAATATTTACTATTGGCACTTACAACCCTTTAACTTTCTAAAAAGAGTAAACTACCATTTTGGTCCCTGAGGTTTGGTCACTTTTGCCACTTTAGTCCAAATCTCAAACTTTTTGCATCTGGGTCCTGTGGTTTCAGTTTTATTGCCATTCTGGTCCAAAAATGAAATAAGGTTAGATTTCTCAAAAAAAACATGGGTTTTTGTCCTTTTCCTCAGGGGCAAAATGGTCATTTTATGATTTATTATAACAAATTATTAATTATTAAACATAAATAAAACTAAACCCTATAAAATAACTAACAATCTTCATCTTCCCCAGATATCTTCACCAATGCCCCAAAACCCTCACCGACCACCACCACCCACAACCACTACCACCACTAACCTCCGCCGCACCTTTCTTCGGCAGCGATTGGTGGACTTGCGGTGGAAGTGGTCGGTTAGTGCCAAGAACACCATCTTGCCAAGAGCTCCTCTTTTGTTGTACACCAGCCCTGTTTCAATCAACAAATTTATATATCATAATTCATAAACAAAGTATCGACATTTGCTGTTCAGATTTGCAACACCAAACACAAAAATGCTTAAACCCTCTCTCACTAAACTTCACCCTTTTCTCTCTTAAAACACACACATATGTTGTATCATCTTATCTCTCTGCACCCCAATCACTCTGGCTACCCACCCATCGGTCACCCACAATCCACCTGCACCATCAACTTGAAGAATTGTGATGTTAATTTGAATTGATTTGAGATATAGGGATATTGGGTTTTTGACAAGAGATGAGGAAAACACAAAATACTTTCACTAATACCTTCTTCCCTAAATAAATTCCTAATATTCCTTGCACTTGATTACAATCACTTTTCACTCATTTTTAAAGTGTAATCTTGCAGCTTCCACCACCAACTAACACCAAGGGAGGTAGACTTCACATCTGTGGTCAGAGACTGTTCGTCTCACATCTAACCTCCGGCCATTAGATCTTTACTTCACGACGGCTCTGTGTTTCGTTCAGATCTGCAACGACGGTGAGTAGTTCAGATCTGTAAATCAATTGTGAAGTTTAGATTTGGTAGGTGTGATGGTGGTCGATTTAGGAAATTACGGTTTCTTGGTGGCACTTGCAAGTGGCGGGTGTATGGCGGTGGTAATATGGGGTGTCAATCTGGCAGAAAACATTTGGGGATGGAAGGTTGGTGGGTGTGGTGTTGACAGATGATGAAGGTGTGGTGATGACGGTGGTTTAATTTATAATGAGTTATAATAAACCTATAATGACAAAAATACCCCTGAGGAAAAGGACAAACACCCATGTTTTTTTTTGAGAAATCTAACCTGATTTCATTTTTGGACCAAAATGGCAATAAAACTGAAACCATAGGGACCCAAATGCAAAAAGTTTGAGATTTGGACTAAAGTGGCAAAAGTGGCCAAACCTCAGGGACCAAAATGGCAGTTTACTCTTCTAAAAACTTTAGAATCATTTTTATGTGCTTATTTTTATGTATGTGTCGGTATAATTTCAAGTTGATTACGTTTCTTTGAAAATGAGTAGACTCAGATATTATATGTTTTTTTTATGCCCGTTTTCAATTAATCTACCTTTTCTCAAAAATTTTGTTTTACAATAAGTCGAGTCAAATATAATACGTTTTCGTTAGACTGTATATATTCGAATTGCTTTACGTTTCGCGCCACCACTATGCGCGGTACCATTTTTAGCTTAAAAAACATAATTTTGTACTTTTTTATGTATGTGTCTGTATAGGTTTAAGTTGGTGCTCGACATAAAGTTCTTTCTCAAATAAGCTGGGTCAAATATAATACGTTATCGTGCTTATTTTTATGTACACCTTAAGTTTATTTACGTTTAACTTTTGTTCAGAAACGATTCGGGTCTTGACGGTACAAATCCGAGTTACTTTACAGTTGGACCTGCCGCAAAGCGCGGGGAAATTTACTAGTTAATTACATTGTTCTTTGCTTCTATTTTTTCGGTATTATCCAATTTAGAGAGTCTGAAAATGCTGTAGAGACTTTGTTTTTACCAACAACATGCCCACCAACTGTTCGATGAGTTGCTGACCAGCAGGACCTAGGGTGATAATTTTCTTATGTAAACAGTTTAATTGGTCGATAAAATTAATGTAAATTGTGGTAAATGATTCCACAATGTCAGATGCCAAATGTGTTGATTTGGTTTGCAGTTCCTGGAATCAGTATTTGATGATATGGATAGGAGTTACTTAGCATTTTTTTTACCAGAAATTATGGGCCCGAGTGAGCAAAAATGCTCTGGGTTGAGGCAGGGGTTTAGGGGTTTCGCACGATGGGCTTCGGCAATGGGTTGTGGGTTATAATAGGCAAATATGTATGTACAAGTTAAAACAAGTTGGGTTAGGGCGTTGTGTCTTGGTTTATCTTATATTTTAAAATTTACAGTGTGACCCATTAGCAATAACTATGAGGTTGCCATATTGAAGTATCTCCTTACAAACAGATTGACATTGTCACCTTTACCTCTAACGGAATGCTAATTTTTCTAAAATATCTACAAATTTCACTGTTGACCAAGTACTTAAAGCTTGAGGGCTGTTAATCTTGTTTTGGCAAAGGCTTCTATCGTGGATGATTTCCATGGCAAGAACCAGGAGTTGATTAAGCGCAAATAGAAATTTGTGAGGTATAGTGGTTTTAATACCTTCTTTATGGGTAGTGATTAATTCTCTAAATAAATATATCCATGTGTATAGCATTCATTTATAAGGAAGAAGATAAAATCTATACATATAATAAAGTAAACCAATGTGTGACACGTGTCATTCATTGGAGACATCTATTTTTTGGTTTTCCCGCCTTTTTTTCATATTTATCTTCTAACAATTTATCTTTTAATTTGTAGATAATATTAAATAGAAAAATGTTTTAATAATTGTAAATAATATTAAATAGAAAAATGTTTATCTGATAACTATAACCCTCTTATTGAAGTTTTAAAGGGTTTCACGCTTTTTTGCACCTGGTCTTTTATGTTTTAAATTCTAGGATTTGGCTAAAACACACTTTGCCATAATCACATAATTTTTTTGGATTTATTAAAAATTCATGACTATATTATATACTTATAAGCTTGAATATATATGTCAAACTTAAAAATTATTCTTCAAAAATTCAGTAACATCTATACTCTATATATAGTAACACGTGTCATTTATTGAAAACACATATTTTTTAAGTTTTCCCGCTTTTCTTTCATATATATCTTCTAATAATTGTAAATAATACTAAATAGAAAAATGTTAATTGAATACAAAAAATATAGGATAACATCAAATGTATATCGATTACTTGATTACTTAAATGAGTATACACATGTATGAGATTTTTTTTACTATTATTATTAGTTTCATTATTTATCAAATATGTATAAGTGTGTCCATCTTTGATTTGCATTTACAAGAAATATTTATTATACAGGATTGGCTCAACCATTTTAGAGGCCTAAAGCAAGTTTCAAAATCGGGGCCCTTCTTGCCTATTTTTTTTCTTATCCAAAAAGAATAAATGACGGTTGATCGGCCTAACGGAGATTCAAACCCGCCCCCTTAAGGTACACAGATGACATGCGCGCCAACTGGGCTACAACCTTTTAATAACAAGGCTCATACCCATATAGTATAATTTTTTTTTTAAATCTTGATGCCCTATAATTTGGTGGCCTGAGGCCCAAGCCTCAAAATACTTGGGCTTGGGCCGACCCTGTTATTATATAGTTTAAATTGTTCAACCCGTGTAACACACAGGGAACTAACCTAGTTATAGATAAAATCTAAGCGTGACAACTATAGCCCATTCATCAAGAAATGGGTTGACCAATGCAGCCGGCAACAACACCCATAGCCACTAATCGCCATAATAGCAAATTTAATAGGCTATTCATTTTGAGACTTTGTCCCCTTAGAACGACCCCTTTCAAGGCAAGTCCATTTTAATACTCGTTTTTGACCTGAACCGTCAGAAACACTTCATTTTGACCCGAATCCAATTTGTTTAGACATTTGGCCCAAATAGACCCCCTTATAAATAAATGGATCAAAAATGTCATTTTTTTTTACCATTTGATTGAAGAAACTCAATTTATGTTTACAAATTAGGATACTGGAAGCCACACACACACAGACATAAAGGTCACCATTACCGAACCCCACCAATATTATCGGTTCATCAGATGGATAAACCATGAGCAACAGTCCTACACGTTGCATTCTTTAGGTGGAGTAAATAAATTAACCTAATTGCCCTCCAATAGGTTTTTGCATACAAAATCATCCTTCTTTCTAATTAACCAAAATGAAAATGGAACATCAAAGACATTTCTGTGATTCTGTAGGTGGCTTTCGTATGGTTCGAAACCGGTCTCATTGACCCAACTTGTAATCTGGTGAAAGAAAGGGAAATGAGTTTGAACGGTTCTTATCTAACCGTTTTACTACAACTCCTGTTTCCGTGTATGATGTTGTGTTTGTTATTTTGTATGGTATATAAAAGTGGTTGCTTGAGTTGGGTTTTTTTAGCTAATTTTTTTCCTTCTTAAAAGATATGCAGAAAACTTGTATAAAAGATCATACAGCTCTGCCTGCCTCCTGTTACCATCATTCTGATACGCTTAGGAAAGTTATTGTATTTTTCTCTTTGGTTTTATGATTCTTGCTATGTCGAAGCCTTAAAACTATATGATTATGAGTTCCTCATCAAATTTAGGATTTAGTATTCTCTTGTGTTGCTCAAAACTCATAGGTTTGAAGGTGCACTCCAACTGCTCGATTAAATGCTTCAACCAAAACTTCTGTATGTTAGTTCTGGTATGATTACTGTTGTACGTAATCTCCTTCTTGTGATACCATATGTGGACTGCTTCCTCTTGAGATTTTTTTAACATTATAATTAATTCAATCTTTTTACTATTTAGTGTATTTTTTCCATCATCAGTTTCTATTATTTAACTATGATGTACTATACATACTTACATACTCTGCTTGGATTTTTAGTAAGTTTAAAACATATTTTGACTAAACAATATTTCATGACGAATAATAGTCAGCTTGTTCGCTGTGATATACATAACGTTTTTATCCGTTTCTTCATTGGAGAAAGTTCAGTTGTTCTGTGCAGCTGCTATATAAATTACTACATTATATATGATGCTTTTTCTGCTGTTTTATCTCTTTTACTAGTCAAATTGTGGACCCTGAAGGACCTGCTATATTATTTCTTTGATTGGTTAATGGTTACCTAATGTTATTCTTGTGGTTCCTTCCAATCAGATGATGAGGAGTGGCGTTTCTTATTTTTGTGTTGTTGCCATAGTTGTCAAAAGCAGTTGCTGTGGTCGATAATTTGTTGCTCAAGCACTAAATGATAAAAGGTGTGTTTTAATGTATCTGATTATGCATGCTCTTCATTTTCTTTCTGTAAAAGTTTTTTTTTTTCTAATTATCTCTATTTCAAATTTAGGGTTGATACTATTTTTCTTTCAGGTATAAATAAAAAAAAATAGATAGACTCTGATGACCAGGGGCGATGCTTTGAAAGGGGGGGGGGGGGGGGGGGCTGAACTTTTCGCCCAGTAGTGTTATATATGTAGTTTTTGTATAGAAATTTTTTGGGTATATACGTTTTCGACCCCCCGGTTCAATAGACATATTTGGGTATATACGTTTTCGACCCCGTCTTCATGGTCAAGCTTCGCCACTGTTGATGACCTTTGCTTATGTTATGTGTCATGTGAAGCCAGGAAGTTCTTTCAAATCCTTGAAACAGGAATTGATGACGTGGGTAGTTCAAGCTTAATAAACTTGCTAGAATGCAATACAACTTAAAGGGTTCGGAATTGACCAACTGTCGTGAACAGCAAAAAGCACAAGACAGTGACCGGTCACATCACACTTTACGTGTGAACTCTCTCACTCAGCCGCAAAAGGAGCATTTGGGAGAATACATCCTTTTACCCACAGGTCCAAAACCTTTTACCTACCAAAAAGGGAAAGCCCTCCACTGCAGTCATGGATCATTAGTCAAAGGTTTCTTCTTGTGGCTAGCCCTTCCTCTATAAATGACAACACCTTGTCATTCAGCTATACACTCCTGAATCTCACATCTCATCTCTAGAACTTGCTCCTTACATGTCTATTCTTCACCCACTTTAATACAATCACATTACACACAAACATTCTGGGTTGAATTTTCTTCAATCCAGAATTCAAAGCAAACAATAACAAAGTTATCCAACCCTACGTATTTGCATACGTAGGGGTACCCCGCGATCTGCGTTAGGCAAACCGAAACCCTTGAACCCTTTTGCCTAACCCGTCCATTCACTATCTTTGGTCTTATATTTGTTGTAGCAACAGGAATTAATGACCTTAATGAGGAAACATAGATGCTTTATAACAAACATGTCAGCTATCATGAATCTATCAACTTATTTTGCTGACATTGTTTAGCATAGTTGTTTGTGTTGTTACATGTTTTGCTGAACCCGATCTAGGTTGCGTGCGTTTAGCTTCAGAGCTTAATCATATCATGCGTTGATTGAGTGGGTTGTTTTCTATGTGCTATGGATTGTATAAAGAGTGTTTAGGATGCTATTTTTTACGTTTGAATCTATATACTTCAGAAATTTGAGAATGCATCTTCCTTAATCATGGTTAATAACTTTTGTTTGTAACGGCAGGACTGAGTTGTATGGAGAACTGTTTTAACATACAGTTTGTTTAAAAAAAGCGTGTAATTGATCTGATGTAATGCAAACTATATGTTATAGGTGAAATGCCGTAACAGTTTTTTATTGTTTGAAACTAGAATTATATAAGAATAAAACTTCCCTTTCCTTTTTGTGCCCCCCTCTTGTTCGTTTCTTACAATTATTTTATTCAAACAAAACATGAGCATTGTCATGTATGGATATATATTAAGGCACATATTGAGAATATAAACATAATTTATATATGTATCTTTTTCAAAATCATTGAATAAATAGCCTTACACATTAGAAACATACTTTTTGCTATGAAACACAAAGTTCTAGTACAAATGAACTTTTCTTGAAACAATAGAATTTAACAACAATCAACATTGAAAAACGTACTTTATCTATGAAACATATATAGAATATTATAGTATCTTTGAAGCACATGATGCATGTTCACCGTCCCTGAAAACATCCAATGAAGAAGGGTATCTACAAATGACAGAATTTTAGTAAACAAATCAGTGCATGAATCTAGAGCAACACATATTTTGTTATGGAGTAAATTTTATTATTATCTCATTCTGCCAATCCAAGAATGTACCTGCTCATCAGAAAAAAGTCCTCCTTAGGCGAGCAAGATTCACTAGAATAGATACTGCTAGCCAACCGTAAACATTTTCAAGCATCTGAAAGTAAGCCACCCTCCACCTCCTAATGAAGTGCAAACTCCCAAATAGTCCCACAAATCCAACAACGAAACCTGGGCCCATGCCAAAATAAAACCACAAGCCTTCATCACCATCTTGACCTTTATCTTCACCAACATCATTATATGATGAATTGTTTCCTTTGCAACTACTTGATACTGGTGGTCCACATAGTCCACTGTTTCCTTCATAAATATAGGGGTCCACAAGAGTCTGGAGCTGATTTCCAACAGGGATTGCACCAGATAAGTTGTTGAATGATAGGTTCAAGTAGCTTAGAGAGTTCAAGCTAGTCAAACTTTGTGGAATCTGACCAGACAACATGTTCATCGACAAATCTAAAGATTCAATTTGTCTTAGATGTCCAATCATTGTTGGAATCTGTCCTTTGAGATGGTTTCTTGCGAGATTCAAGCTGTATAATCCAACAAGGTTCATCAAAACATCGGGAATTTCTCCTGTAATGTTGTTGCTTGAGAGGTCTAAGACTGTGAGAAATTGTAGTGTCTTGGTGTAGTCCCACTGAATTCCCTTCACAACAGCCAAAATATTTTCTTCATAGTAATAAATCGGGTTTACTGAGATCTCTTGATAGGTGATCATACCACTAAAATTGCTGAAGCAGTGAGGCACCGTCCCAATTATGTGATTCTGTGCCAAGTTCAAATATTGAAGAGCACTGAGCTGACAAAGCTGTAGTGGAATCTTACCAGTAAACTTATTTGATTGCAGATTCAAGATTCTAAGGTTTAATAGGCTTTCTCCAATCCAAGAAGGGATACTACCTGTTAGAAAATTGTTCCCGGTATCCAGTGTGATCAACCTCGTCAAATTCTGTAAAGAGAGCGGAAGATTACCCTCAAATTTGTTGTTGTGGAAATGTAATGACACGAGTTGTGTGAGAGAACCCAATGAGCTTGGAACAACACCCGTTAGAGTGTTATTTGAAACATCCATCGCTCCCAAACCAATCAAATTCCCTAAGCACCCAGGAAGTCTCCCAGAAAACTTATTTTGTGATAAATCCAAAACATAGATGCTAGGGACTTTGCATAAGTGTACTGGAATGCTTCCTGTGAAGCGGTTATTAGAGAGTTTAACAACTTCCAGTATTAAGTTCATTGTTCCATCTGTTTGAGGAAGATGTCCCGACAGTAAATTGTCTGAGAGATCCAGAATCCTCACATTTGATGGGAATGTAGCTAGCAATCCCTCAAATTTGTTTGATTTCAAATTCAAGATCCCATCGCCCCATCTATTGTCACTCTTATTAAAATGAAATCGCGGCAGTTTGCCACTAATCTGGTTATTGGACAAATCCAATACAAGAATATGAGACATGATGTTCTCAAACCACTCTGGTATTGTATCTATAATACTCGAGTTAGAAAGATATAATCTTTGAAGATGTGTCTGTGTTTGTAGCCAATTCGGGAAGTGGGGTCCATTGTTGCAGAAACTTGCATCAAATGTCTGCAGTTGGAAGGGAGGAATCCATAGAGAGCTGAAATTCAAGACTAACGAATTTCTTGACAACGCCAAATAGTTCAGATTCTGTAGCTTGCTGAAGTAAGTTTCAGAAAGAACGCCGACCAATGAATTGTAGGAGAGATCTAGATTCTTGAGCTTTGAAAGTTGCCCTAGACTCATGGGAATGTTCCCACTCAATTCATTACCCTCAAGATAAAGGTCTTCCAGCATCAAGAGTTGTCCAAAGCATGCAGGAATTTGACCAGAAAACCTGTTCTCTGCAAGGACCAGATGAACGAGGCTGCTCAAATTACATAACAGATCTGGCATCAAAGTTTCAAAGGAATTGGAGGAGAGATCTAGATTCTTGAGCTTTGAAAGTTGTCCCACACTCATAGGAATGTTCCCGCTCAATTGATTACCCTGAAGATCTAGGTCTTCAAGCCTCAAGAGTCGTCCAATGCTTTGGGGAATAGGACCAGAAACCATGTTTTGCGAAATGTCCAGATGAACAAGGCTGCTCAGATTACATAACAGATATGGAATTTCACCATGGAAGTGGTTATGATTTAGGTACAGATGCATGAGGCCAGTAAGATTTGATAACCAGACAGGAATGGTGGAATTGATGTAATTGAAAGAGAGGTCGAGTGAATTAAGAGAGGTGAAATTGATGAATTTAACTGAAGGGATATTTTTGATACCAGAGGATACCAGGTTCAATGTAAGCAAAGAAGGGAGCATGCTTATAGGATGGAACCAATCAATATGTTTACCAATACTTATCCCTGATAAATCTAAGTACCTTAATGACCATAGTGAAGACACCCATCCCATATCATCCAACACAGGCAGTCCTTCGAATCCAAAAAAACGATTAGGATCTTTGACAAAAGGATAACTAAGATCAAGATACTGTAACCTTGAGAGATTTCCTAGATGATGAGGAACTACTCCGGCAGGAAATGAGTGTGACAAATTAAGGTACTTCAAACGCTGAAACGATCCTAAAAATTCAGGAATATTTCCTGAGAAATTGTTCATGCTCAAGTCCAAGTAATGCAAATACTTCAAATTCCGTAATGAAGGACTCAACTCACCTTTCAGCAGTTTACCGTCTGGATACGTTTCCAGAGACACTTGAGACCTAAGATCAAGTTTGACAACATGACCATTTCGATGGTCACACCCAACTCCATGCCAATCACAGCATTCTACTCCGCTCCATGTTGACAGAAGGTTAAATGTATCTGTGAGGCTATGTTTGATTGCAAGAAGGGATTGCCTCTCTCTTTCGCTACATGTAACATTTAAAGAAGGCATAAGCATGTTGTTGCTTAAGCCAAATCTTTGCAGGAACAACAATGTTGTTAAGATGAAAAAAATATTGGTTTCCATTTTGGGGTAAGATAAATGTTCAGTTTCTCAGTAGTGGAGGATGTATAGCATGTTATATATATAATCTTTTTTTTTTTGTAATTCCAAAATAAAAACGAAAAAAATTAATTAATATTAGATATACTGATCATATCTTTCAAGAGTTGAATGGAGATTAGTCATGGGTCAAAGTCTTCCAAGAGTTCATGGCCGCACACTTACCTGTAATACTAGCTAGCCGGGTGCAGTTTTTTCTACCTCTTCTTTCCTATCAGCTTTTGTGCACCTCAACTTTCCTATCACGTTTTTTTTTTTCTTTTTGGAATTTGTAAATTTCTTGGCTTGTAATAGGATTCTATGTATTTTCCCGGTTTTTTTAAGGGTGTACCTAGTTGAAGAAGAAGATGTGTGGGAGTGGGGCTACTGAAGAAGAAGAAAGGGAGGGCAAGTAACTTAGGGTTAGAAATGGGGGTATGTTCGGTTTTTTTTTTTTTTTTTTTTTTTTGTATAAGACGGGGTTTAATGATAACACCGTCTAAAGGGTTCTTACATGCGTATAAGACGCGGTTTGATTATAAGACGGGGTTGTTCTGGATTTTGTTGAATATTTTAATCAAATATGTTATACTTATTTATATTAAGACGGTGTTACTGCTTGAACCCCGTCTAAAGCAAAATTGAACACCGTCTAATGGTTGGTTTTGTAGTAGTGACCTCCACCATCTATTTCGGGTTGGCCAATTTCTTGAGGAGTTATCGATTTGAGTTATTGAATATAAACGTTACTTTTGGTCAATGATGACAGTTGGGGATGATTTAAAAAAAATAAACCCCCTATAAATACATTTATATCGTTGTAGGTGATATAGAAGGAAAACATGAATGGCTTCAAAAGGGTTTAGAGGAGAGGATGAAAAAGAGTTTGACGACGATACAAAATATTACATAGGCCGTTAAACAACTCGCAAGCGGTAATCCTCCTGACAAAGCCAATGGGTATTTATGTTTTCCTATTTGGATATTTTTTTAATCATGTAATTTTCAATTAGTAAGTAAAGGTTACCAGGTACTTTTAAGAAGTATTACCAATAATTAAGGTGTTATAGGGTAATTGAGTGCAAAAGTAAGATGACAATCTATGATTGGTGGAATCCAGTGTACTCTCATCGAACAACTCTCCCATCCTTACACTATTATTTTTAATAGATTATTTTGTTAAAATAAAAGTTTATGTCAAGTTGATAAAGTTTCAAGTGATAAAATCAAGATTAGAAATAGATTTTTTTTAACAATCAACAAAACGCTTTATTAAAACGCTTTTTTAACACTAATGTGCCTATTGGCACACCAAACCCTAGTTGATCAGAGTTTACCTACGCTACGTATAGGTCTATACGCAGCGTATAGGTGACACCTATACGCTGCGTATAGACCTATACTCAACGTAGGTAAAGCATGGATCTCAGTGCCTAATCAGCAATCATTGCACAGAAAACAAGGGTTTATATACGCTGCGTATAGCTCTATACGCAGCATATATAAACCATCTAAACTTTTGGGGTCATTTTGGTGGGTTTGAAGCATCAGTTTTTCACAAGGTTATATACGCTGCGTAAACGCAGCGTATATAAAGGTCAGAAAATGTCCTTTATACCCTTGTATTGAGGCTATACAAAGCCAAATACAAGGGTAGTTGTGTCATTTTCGTTTCATACGCAGCGTATATAAAGCTCCATTTTTGTATTTTTTTTTGTATTCCTTTGTTTATTTATATAAAAAAAATTAATTGTGTGTATTTTGGGGTATTTCCATGTTTATTTATAAAAATACAATATTATTGGTAAATAATACAAATATAAATTATAAAAATTAAAATTAATATGAATATTATGAATTATAAAAAGTAAAATAATACAAATATTATGAATTACAAGACCTATAGGGAACCTATACGAGACTTATAGTATATACTATACGATACGATATAACACCCATATAGGCTTATAGGTGTGGTTTAGGTCCCATATTGACCTCGTATAAGTCTATAAGTGTGATATCGTATCGTATAGGTGTGGTTTAGATCCCGTGTATTGACCTCGTATAAGCCTATAAGTGTGACATCGTATCGTATAGGTGTAGTATAGGTCACGTATTGACCTCGTATAAGCCTATAAGTGTGATATCGTATCGTATAGCGTAGTATATGTCACGTATTGACCTCGTATAAGCCTATAAGTGTGATATTAGCGTAGTATATGTCCCGTATAGGTGTATAGGTGTGGTTTAGGTCCCTTATAGGCCTATATGCATATACAAGACCTATATGAAACCTATACGAGACTTATACTACACTATACGATGCGATACGATATAACACCCGTATAGGCCTATAGGTGTGTAGGCCTATATGCATATACAAAGACCTATAGGAAACCTATACGAGACTTATACAACACTATACTATACGATAGGATACTATACGATACGATATAACACCCGTATCAACGTGTGCAGATAGTTTGGCCCATTTTTTTATTTCAAGTTTTTGTATTCTTTGGGTTGCGTTATTTATTTAAATTTTTTGGTCTTTGTTTTCTCATTTTCTAGTTTTTGTATTTATATTTTCTTTACTTTTTCTTTAATGTAAGTCTTATTTTTTATTTTTAAAATATGTATAAAGTTTCAATCAAATATAAATTTATAGAGTAAATTGTCAAAATCGTCCCTAAGGTTTGGACACGTTTACCAGTTTCATCAAAACAACTTTTTTGTACCATTTCGTCCTTCACTTTTAAGATTTTTTTGCTATTTTAATTCTAACGTCTAACTTTTTTTTTTTGACAAAATCGTCCCTGAGGTTTGAGATTTTTTGCCATTTTCATTCAAATATATGCCCTCAGGGACGATATTGGTAATTTATAAGATATATCAAATTATACAATGTTTATAAAAATTAGTTTATCAAATAGATAAATTAGATTTTTGGAAAAATTACATGTTTTGTCCTTTATCTATATACCATTTTTGAGGCGGTGTCCTTTTCAACGAATTTTGACAGGTTTTGCCATTTATAGGGAAATTTGTTGCAAGTTACGTCCTTTGAGTCTAATGCAGTTAAACTTTTCTGTTAAATTTTATTACACATGGGTAATTTAGTCTTTTTATTTATTTCAAGGACAAAACTATTGTAATTTTTTCTTTAAAAAATATTTCAAAATATATATATATATATATATATATATATATATATATATATATATATATAGGGTTAGGATCATTGCAGTACTCTATATATTTACAGAACTTACAGAACTCTTTATAGCCTATCATTTTATTTGATTTATTTTTCTTTTATTTTTTAGTAAAGGGTAAAAAAGTAAATATTAATATCCCAAATTATCATGTATTTTTAAATCTCCTTATTTTTCTCAATTTCAAACGTACTATAACAAATTATCAATAGTTTATTTTGAAAAGTCATTTTAATCAAATCTTTCATTTTTTTATTAAATCATTTAATGGAAAATGTAAATCATGGGGAATAATATCTTACGTATACTTTTTTTTTTTTTTTTTTTTTTGCAATGAGAACTTTTCATTTCATATGCTTTTTTATATGTGAAGGCTACTGTCATCATATATTTAGTTCGAATATTTACATCTATATATATCACCAGTTTGCATGTATGTAATTTGCATTTTACATATGATCCATCCGATTAATTATATGTAATTCTTTATTTTTAACATGTATAATTGACCAAATTATATATGTGCAAGTATCCTATATAATTACAGTATATTAACACATATGTAAATCTTCAAATTGATCATAAATATCTTCAAAGCCTAACATCTATTTACATACATGAAAATCTTTATAGCGATCATATTTTTTAGGTTAACCATCTATTTACATAAGACTTCATATAAATCCTCCATTTTTCAAAGTGAGTGTTGATTTACATATATAATCTCCGTACCAATTATCAATTTTTTAAACTAATCGTATATTTAAATACACGTAAATCTTCAGGTTGGTCGTCTATTACATATATGTAAATTGTTACATGTATATACGTACATCTTCAAATTGGTCGTCTATTACATATATGTAAATTAACCGCTTACATATATGTAAATGTTCCACGTATCTATAAATCAACTATTTACACATATGTAACCAAACTATTACATGAAATTCTTAAATGAAATTCTAAATAAAACTTCAAAATTAATAGGCAAAATAAAATAAAATTCTAAATAAAACTTCAAAATTAATATTTATAACTTACTTGATCTGTATTCACTAGATCCACCCAATTAATTACTTTAAGGAAAGAAACAAAATGGATTGAAAACTTTTTGAAACTGTGGTACCAGAATGAGAATGAAAATCAAAATCAAAACTAATTGGAACACCACAATTCATTTTTGAAAAATGAAAAATCAAAACTAAAATATTCTAGACTTCCTTATCAACCAGGCTTTCATTTTGAAATTGCAATTTTAATCTATGAATAATTCTGCCACCGAAGATAAAATTTAGATACACTGTGAAAATAATATATGTTGTAGTTTCATCACAGAATTAATATGTGTGTTTTTCGATCCCATTTTTTCATCGGTCTTAAAAAAGTTTTTTTATGAAATGTAATTAATGGGTGATGGAGAGTAAAACATGGAGAAATATTAGGAAATGACTTTATGGATCTTCCAAATATACCCTTTTTAATTTATTAAAATGTGTCTCAAAATTCTATTTATTACGATAATGACATTATAATTTTGATCCATTGATCAAATGATCTAACGTTTGTAATTAGTTCTGAAAGTTCTGCAAAAAAATAGAGTTCTGAAATGATCTTGACATATATATATATATATATATATATATATATATATATATATATATATAGGGTAATCCTAGACAAAAAACCCTAAAAATTTTAGGAAACTCTGGAAACTCAAAGCTCCCGACTTTTTTTTTTTGAAAAAAATAACACATGTAATATACATGTTTTTAAGAGTTTTGGGCCAAAAAAAACAAAAAAGCACCGAGTACTTTTTTTTTTAAAAAAATAAACCAGTTCCAAAAACTTCGTTGACTAACATGTGTTAGACAAAAAATGCTGAAAGTTGCTAAAATTTGTTTTTTTTTTAAAAAAAAACCCTTCGGCGCGTTTTTGATTTTTTTGGCCCAAAACTCTTAAAAACATGTATATTACATGTGTTATTTTTTTCAAAAAAAAAAAAGTCGGGAGCTTTGAGTTTCCCGTGTTTCTTAAATATTTAGGGTTTTCTATATAGCCCAACCCTATATATATATATATATATATATATATATATATATATATGTGTGTGTGTGTATATATGGTCAAGATTTAGAGAAAATGGTGGAAAGTGTAAGAACGGTGAGAACGCTTATGGATCGACCGATCAAAACAATCTATGGACTAGATTGGCGCGGTGCGTTTTCGGAAATAACACGAATTCTATTAAGTGGACGCGCTTCATTAAAGGTAAAAAGGTCTTTACACTTCTATACCAAAATGCCAAATAATGAATAAAACGTCATTACGGACGAAAACACATCCCTATACAAACAAAAACATCACAGACATAAAAACACTCCCCAGAACCTAAAACGCCATATTTTCTACTATATACCATTCATCTTACAAACGCCAAAATCCCCAAAACACCAAACACACCTACTCAAAAAAACGCCATATTTTACTATATACCAATCATCTTAGAAAACTCCAAAACACTCAGACTTCAAAGATTCCAAAAAAATCGACGTTTCTTTCAGATACACTATTTCCTCAGTAAAACACCAAAAATGGTAAATATCGATTATTGTATATTCAATATTGTTCTACGCCAAGTTACGGAGAATGCATTCTTCCCTGAATTGATGTTATTGATGGGCAAATAACATTTTGTTGCATGAGACGGACAAATCATAAACAAAAAGTTGCTGGGTCAGACTTATGTCATTTTTTGTGTTTTGTTATTGATGAATATTATAATATCATGAAAAGACGAATGACACTGATGAGTTGTTTGAAGATACTTATTCAAAGAAAAAGCTTATGTCTTTTTGTCTTTCCAAACGGCCACAAAAACACAAGCCTGACAAAGCCAAACCGCCAGTGAACATGTTTGAAAGATAAAAGAGACTTATGAGTGAAGACTTGGAAGATGAATTGTTTCTATTTTTATTTTTTTAATTCTCTTTTTCTGTTGTTTGTTATGTATTTTTCAACTTAAAATAAAAAAAAACATTATATTAATAAAAAGGCAAACAGTCATAATGCTTGTGAAACACCATAAATGCAGTAAAACGCTAAAACTCCCAAGCTATAATAAAAGTAATTTGCAGAAGTATTAGTAAAAGCTAAAAATAAAAAAAAAAAAACGCCAAAAACTACTTAAATCCATTAAAAAACACCAAGCTTTGGGAGATGGAAAGTATATGACCCTAAAAACTCATAAAAAGCTTAACAAAAAACAGTAAAAATACACAGTAACCGAAACGACGGCTACTTTATTAAAATCATTTATTATAAATAAAATCCCGCCTAAACTACGCGCCAAAAATATCCTATTAGAGAGACGTCTCTGCACAATCAACTGATCACAAACAAAAAAAAAACGCCATAATTCCTAGAAACCATTCACTTTAAAAACGCCAAAAAAATAGTTAAAAAAGCCACAGATGCTGAACCTCGTTTCTTCTATATTGAGTATTGTTCTGAATGAAGTTTCACTGAATGGATTCTTCTCTGAGGTGGGTATCTCTATAAGTTTTTGCTGAATGAGATGGACAAATATTCAAGAAAAAGAGACTGATGACACTGATGTGTCATCAAGTCACTTTGTTCTTGATGGATATATTGATGGCATGAAGTGATCAATACAATAGAGCATGCGTTGATCTTCAACATGTCGTCAAACAAGTATATATCAACCCACAATAAAGGATGCCACAAAAAATAAGCATCTTCTATAGACGAGCGTTATGTAGGAAAATAAGGATCTACATAAGGTATTCAAAAACAGGTTCAAAACGCCAAAAAGGTTAAAGTAGAAAAGGCTGATGACAGTGAAGATTTGGATGAGAAATCAGATTATAATTTTTTATTTTTTTCATTTTCTATTGTTTGTTATCTAATTCTCTGTTGTTTATTATCTAATTCTCTACAAATAAAAAGAAAATGAGTATAAAACGCCAAAAACTACAAACACCAAAACGCCTGATAGTGTGAAACTGAGAGAATGGATGCTAGCAAAGCACGATGTTGCTATAAAACGCCAAAAATGCCAAACAAAGTATTACTGAAAAACTCAACACTAATTGACAGATGAAAATTGAACGAAACAGTAATTGCTAAACAGTAAAATGAAGAGACGGTAACATTATTGCCAAACATTTATTATATTAAAAGCCACTACATGGAAAATTGAATTTATTTATCTTTTCAAAACCCCATAATTGTATGTCACATTATAGACCTGTATCCTACTTGATATAATAAACATCAAGAAAATTACTGATGTTTTTAACATTATAGGCATGTATCCTGATCTAAAAACAATAAAAACGCCAAACATACTTAAAACGCCAAAATATTTACTATGATCCTGATCTAAAAACAATAAAAACGCCGCGTATTTATTAAACACCAAAAAAATGGAAACGGGATGTCACTACTAGAAAACTACATTTTTTCCTACAAAAGTTTCCTACAAATTTCCCACAACTCAAATTTTTTACAATTTTCCTACAATTTTTTGACAAAAAAGAAAAACAAAAAAAAACCCAAAACTTTTCCACAAATTTCCTACAAAATTGCCACACAATAAGCATTTGTAGCAATTTCGTCACAAAAATTATAACCTTTTCGACAAAATTCCGACAAAAATTATAAAATATTATATAATTTGTAACTACAACAAAATAAATAATTTAAAAAATATAAAATATTAAATTTGTCAGAAATTTGTAGCAAATTTACACCGGTTGCTACAAATTTCCTACAAAAAAGCTATTATTCAACATATTAAGAAGAAAACATAATTTAAAAAAATACATATGTGAGATTTGTCGGAAAATTGTAGCAAACTGACACCAGTTGCTACAAGTTTCCTACAAACAAAAGTAATTTTATTTGTTATTTATCAATTTTAGAAAAATAGATAATTTTTAAAAATAAAATGACAAGTTTGTCGGAAATTTGTAGGAAATTGACAGCAGTTGCTACACATTTGCTACAAAAAAAGTTATATTATAATTTTAAAAAATAAAATAATAATTTTGTCGGCATTTTTGTAGGAAATTTGTGGGTAAGGACAATTTCAGACAAATTTGCTACAAATTTGGTTGTCACAAACTAGACAATTTTCTAGTAGTGTGTGACACGCGTTTAAAAAAAGAAATATGAAAGGACAAAAAAGCCCCTCCGCCCTTCTCTATGTCGCGTGACACGTGTTGGGCCAGGATGCGTTCTCACTGTTCTCACACTTTTGAGCGTTTTCTCCTGATCCCGTTTCTATATATATGGGGAAGGTTCAAATGAAAACCACTAGTTATCGCGAAGACTCGAAAACTAACTAAAAAAGCCTAAAAAACATACCAATTTTTTTTGCATACCAATTTTGCTTTTTTAATTATATAAAAAAACGGTTTTTCAAAAAACAACTTGTAGTGCACATGTATATGTGTACTACACATGTGCACTACAATTTTTTTTTTGAAAAAAAAATTTATATAAAAAAACTAGCGATTTTTATAAAAAAAAACTCAATTTTTTTTTTGTGTTTTTAGGCTTTTTTAGTTAATTTTCGAGTTTTCGCAATAAAAATGGTTTTCATTTGAATCATCCCCATATATATATACACACATGTATAATAAACAATACAGATATTTATCGCTCCCCTCCCCCTCTCTCTCCTTTCACCTACCACCACCACCGTCTTCACCATCAAACCACCGCCTACTCCAATCTTTACGTGTACAAGAGTACACCAGTACAAATGAGACCCGTTCACAATAACCATTCCCCAAACAATAATATTCACCAAACATTATAGGGTTTCATTATCATATCTTTCTTGTTTTGTACAACAAAAATGGCAGTGGAGGTGAAGGTGTATTACAGAAAGAAAAGACCCCAAAAAGCAAACAAATTGATCATATTCCCAAGTGTTTTCAGCTTCCTAGAAGCGCTTCTGCTTCTAAACCTCGTACTGTGTTCTATCTTCCAATTTGATCATTCAAAGGTATTGTTTGGATCTTGATTTCTTTTGTTGGTTGAATTTGGATGTGTTTAATGGAATTTTTGATCTGGGTTTTGATGTATGAAGCATTTTGCGTTGATTTGTGTCGGAAATTTAGTGAAAATAATTTTTTCACTAAATATTTTGGACATCAATAATATTTATATATGTGTTGTATAAATAATTTATTTATGGGCTTGTGTTCAAACTATGTCCAAATAGAGCTAAGATGAATCAGATATCGAAGCTTGAAGTTGTATGTTTGGAACAAACAAAGATGAGAAAAATGGATTGAGATTTGTCACCTTGTCCCACATAGGTGGGATGACAAAACGTAAAGTAGTATATAAGGAGGAGCCCTCCTTGTAACTTGTTTCCTTAAAGGCAAACACTAGTGGGGACCAAGGGTGCATCGCACCCGCACTTATGCGCGCGTGACATGGGCTATAGGCCCAATGTGGTGCACTTTGAACTTCGCACACCGCCTTTGTATTTTTGCCCATGAGCGTGTGGTCAGATACATAGCGGGTCCGCTTATGGCGCACCTTTGGGTGGCGTAGGCGTATGCCATGGCATGGCACATGTCGATGCGGTGCGAGCTCCTTAGGCGCATGACGCACGTCATTGGCTATGGCGAAGTATGCATAGTGGCATCCGTGTGGCGCGCGAGTATGGATGGCGCATAACCAGGTGGCGTCCTGGTATGCGTAGTGGCATCCGTGTGGCGCGCGACTCCATATGGCGCAAGCTCCTTAGGCGTGCGGCTAAGACGGAAGTGCAGATGGCGCGTGGGCCTCGAAGGTGGATGACCAGCTGGCATCCTGGTGTGCGTAGCGACTTCCAATTAGCGCATGGCACAAGAAGGTATGTCTCCGCGGAAGCATAGTGCAGGCTCAACTAAGGCGCGCCTGCATGCGCGCTCGACCGGTCAAACCAGTCTACTTCCTAGAGAGTTAATGTTAGACGGTTTCCACTAGTGTCATAAGTTGAATGGCAGTTTCTTTTTACTACCACTTAATATCCATTAAGTTAGGGTTTAATCCTTTTTATTACAAGATTAATTATCTTGTTAATTACAATATTAATTATCTTGTTTATGTCAAAATTAAGAGGATTTAATGAGTCTTGAGGTATTTCATTATATAATGAATATGTTTTATTCATTTTAAAAGGTAGAAGAATGATATACTCAAGAATAATCTCTACATCTTATGAGACTTTAGAGAAGAGCATTCTCTAAATTATTCACAACTTCATCATTTTTACCAACATTTGTAAACACCATTATACTCAGTGTAATCTAGGGTGTGAGTGCCATCTCCGGCAGTACACATACGGTTCCGGTTGTTGTACCCTGGGAGACAGAACCGTCTTATAGGAGGTGTGAAATCTGTTTTAAGGGAAGCGTGTTGAACACGTGCCTCAGCCAAAACCATCAACAATTTTGCTTGTCTTGCAGCGGAGTTTCGATCTGGAAGGTGCGGTTGAAGTTTCCAAAGACGATTGCTTGAATCAAGATTGGTACAATTATATTGTATTTTATATACGTTTATTTAGTTTTTGTAACAGGTATTGTAATAGTCGAATTTCCCACAAATAACGAGAGTCTTGTTATTATTTATTATTTATTTTATAATATTTTAATCAAAATTGAACCTAGTTCTTACAATTTGGATTGATCAATTTTGGTACTTTTACATGTTTGTTTGGATTAGGGTTTTCTTTTAGAGATTTTTTTATATAAATTGAATAGGTGATGTTTGTTTTCTCCAGTTGAACTAAAAGCTCTTGTATAGAATGAAATTGTTATAGCAAAATTGGTAAATAATGGTACCATGTGCTTGCTTGAATTGGGATGGGAATTGTAAAAGGGTATTATTGTAAATTGACAAAGAAATGATCTTGATAGTTCTCTAAGACTTTTAAGAGGGTGATCGAAGTGTGTGAGTAGTAGTGATAAAAATATTGGTTTCCATTTTGGGGCAAGATAAATGTTCAGTTTCTCAAGTAGTGGAGGATGTATAGCATGTTATATAATCTTTTTTTTTTTTTTTTTTTTTTTTTTTTTTGTAATTCCAAAATAAAAACTAAAAAAACTAATATTAGATATACTGATCATATCTTTCAAGAGTTGAATGGAGATTTGTAGTCATGGGTCAAAGTCTTCTAAGAGTTCATGGCCACACACATAAGTGTAATACTAGATAGCCGGGTGCAGTTTTTCTATCTCTTCTTTCCTATCAGCTTTTGTGCACCTCAACTTTCCTGTCACGTTTTTTTCTTTTTGGAATTTGTAAACTTCTTTGCTTGTAATAGGATTCTGTGTATTCTCCAAGTTTTTTTTAGTTTTTGTGTTCTTTGGGTTGCGTTATTTATTTAAATTTTTTCGTCTTTGTTTTCTCATTTTCTAGTTTTTATATTTATATTTTCTTTACTCTTTCTTTAATGTAAGTTTTATTTTTTATTTTTGAATTATATATAAAGTTTCATTCAACTATAAATTTATAGAGTAAATTGTCAAAATCGTCCCTGAGGTTTGGGCCCGTTTGACACTTTCATCCAAAACAACTTTTTTTTACCATTTCGTCTTTCAATTTTGAGATTTTTTGTCATTTTCATTCAAATGTCTAACTTTTTTTTTGACAAAATCGTCCCTGAGGTTTGAGATTTTTTGCCGTTTTACTTCAAATATATGTGGAAACCTCAGGGACAATTTTGGCAATTTATAAGATATATAAAATTATACAAAGTTTATAAAAATTGGTTTATCAAATAAATAACTTAGATTTTATAAAATTAACTGTAAAAGATGGTGATCATGTGGAGGCGGGTTCCTTTGGGGCTTTTAGCCTTTTTGGTCTGTTGATGCACTTTTGTGTGGATTAGGTCGGTTCGATTCGGTTCAGTTCGGTTCGGTTCGGTTCGAGACCTAGGTTAACGACATTCCTCAGTCGTGAGACTAGGAGAACGAGATATAAATAACGAAGACACGATAACGGCACAGTTGGATAATGATGATGACATCATGATGATGATGTCATCAATGTGAATTGAAAGTTTTACAATGCATACTGTCGATGTTAAATGTATGAATCCAACAACATACTCTCGACTTCATCATGAACACTCGATTTGTATGATATACAATATAACTGTCGATCTAATCACAGTTACTATCGATCATACATGGACTATCGGATTCATGAAGACCATCGATCATCTCGCATCATATAACAACCCTCCTAAAACACACCTAAACATTCCTAATGTACCCCGAATATACATTAACGGGCCTAAATAACCTTAATATTATTAAAAATCAAATAAAACAAGAAATACTCGTCGCTGGTGGGCCGCGACCAAGATCCCAAGATGAGTCGCGGGGCATGACTGAGTTACATCTGGCGAAACCACATGTGGCCACATGTCTCTGTGCGTGTTAAAGCTACGGTGTTGATTCACCAAGGCTAGAACCTATCCTACCTGTCTTGCGGACCGCGAAGAAAAAGGAGTGGGGGCTCGCGGGGTGAGCCACCCCTCGACCGGCCTATAAAAGGGGGTTTCAGACCTCATTTGTTTCTGGTTCAGTTTTTCTTTCTCTCTCAAACTTCTTAATAGGCGAAATACTTGGGAATAATACCCCCTAAAACACGAAGCTCTGCCTCGTTGTAAGTATTTTAACCCCCAAGCACGTATTCGTTACCCTACCCGATCGATCTAGGGCTTCGTAATGCATGTCAAGGCTCTGCCTGACCCAGTCGTTGGAGTTCTGTCTCGTGTTGTGTGGCTAATGTGATATGGGTTATCTTACTAGCACGTGTGCATTGTTTAAATTTAATAGATAACAATCAGGATAAGCAACAGGAAGCTATAGTTTTACGTAAGTCTATAATGTGAGTCATTCTCCTTTTTCTCACAGTTTGTGAGCCATTATTTCAAATGTTTTTCCAAAACCATAAATGTTTATCAAATACAATTACAGTGATTAAGTATTCGTAATTCTACAATTGTTGCCAGTATTATAGGGTTTGTATATAGTACTTGATAACCTTCACAATTGGCCACGGGTATCAAATGTGTGATATGACCATAGTCACAGATCCGTCGAGTGACACGTACTGAATGAGTAATTGGGTAGATATAAACATTGTAATCGCCCTTAGTACTGTAATGTAATAACAACTGATGTTTTACAATTTGGAATGTACTCGCCAGTATTTCTTGCTGATAAAATTTTTTTAAAACGCATTTTAGATAACTTAATGTGAAGCCAATAGAAGCCAGATGGAGAGCACTGAAGGCTTAAAGAAGTGGCTATAAAAGTTACCTAAATAAAAAAGGAGTTTATGTTTTCAATAATTAGGGTTTATCCCTATAAATGTATTACAAATGAAACTTGGGTTTTATCCCATTTATTTATTATACAAGTTTGGTGTTTTAAACTCTTATAATATTTCCTAACTACGGTCCTGATGTATAAATTTCGCTGCCAAATTAATAAACACGGACACCACCCGCTCTATGTGCATCTCGTGGCACCCGCTCCCGGGGTAGGGGTCGGGGGCTGCAACAGAAGGTGGTATCAGAGCTATAGCCACTAGTTTAAGCCATTTAGGTGTTCTGCTAATGCCTAAATTTTAAATCAATTGTGTTAGGAAATAATTTATGTGATTTTGTGTATTATTATTTTGTGTTATTTAACAATTTCTTAGTTTACAGTATGAGTGAGCAAAGTACATCTGGCACTTATCGTCAATTAGCTAGTTCCACAAAAGATGAAGGAACCTCATCCCAGCCAACCCCCCCAGGATGCTCTACTGTTACCGATGAAGGAATCTTTATCTTTAAGGCACAGTCTGAGGAACCATTCCCTCCGAAAAAGAGAGGATGGTTTATTAGGGGAGCGCATGAGAGGAGGAAAAGAATGAAGAAACTTCAACAACGGCGAGTGTTAGCAAGAGAAAATAGAAAAATGAATGCCCAAACCCAGGACCAGGAAGTTAATAGACCATTATGGGAGGAGGAACTTGATAGACAATTAGCTGATTTCCATATGTTAGCAGATACAGCAGCAAACCCAAATATGAACCAAGTAGCTGAACCCGAACTTCTACCCTTATTCCCAGATCAACAAATGGAGTTAGAACCAAACCAGGAGAACCAATTCCCGATACCCGCATTCGACCCCAATGAGATCCCTAAAATTCCCGCACCAAACCCCATAGCACAGTATACCGACCTGAACCTTTTAAACTATGATCCGTGGTGGAACGATAACAGGACATATCAGGAATTATACCCTTCCAACCCAGTACCACCCCTATTAACCATCAATGACCCACGAATATATGCAGGAACTTTGCCAATGGGGCAACGAGTTAGTTGAAGAGGGAAACAACATCCGTCAGATAGGAGAGAAACTCGTCTGGAAGTATGATGAGCGTGAGATGCAGTATTGGATGAACGACACCTAAAATAATATATATATATATATATATATGTATATATATATATATATGTGTGTGTGTGTGTGTGTAATTTGTTTACTTTGATAAATGTATATATATATGTGTATATATATATATATATATATATATATATATATATATATATATATATATAATCGCAACTAGAATAGATAAACTAAAAATACCTACCGATGCATAATTACTAGTATGTGTAAGTTTCAGTTGTAAGTTGTAATCGACGCCTATATATAGATATATAAAAAGAGTAAAGGCGCAATGTTCGACACTTTTGGTTAAAACTATTTGAATGTTTGTTTGTGTTAATCTTAATCTGTGATATTAATACCTGATAAATGTTTACAATTCAGATGTCGAATGAAGTAAACCAGGAAAACCAGAATAACGATAATAAAGAGAACCAAGTGAATAAAAGTGCCATCGAACATATCGTAGCACAAGGGATTATAGACGCTATGCCATATATTATCAATACTATTAAAGAAGCAGAAAATAATAGTTCTGCAATAGGCATAAACGTCACACTACTGAACCAAGTCACAGCGTGAAGGAAAATCACGGACCAATGATACAAGCTCCAATTCCAAAAAGAAGAAGAACCATCTCATATGGTTGTTCTTATAAAGAATTCTTGGCCTGCAAACCAATAGAATTCTCAGGCAATGAAGGAGCCATTTCAGCCTTACGCTGGATAGAAAAGACAGAAGCAGTCATAAAAATAAGTAAATGTGCAGATGAAGATAAAATTATGTTTGCTTCTGATCTTTTTAAGAATGCGGCCTTAGAGTGGTGGAATACCATTCTCCAGTCTAGAGGAAGTAACAGAGTTTACAATATGGAATGGACTAACATTAAAGAGATAGTTGAAAGAAAATTTTGTCCTCCTAATGAAAAAGAACAAATTGCCAATAAATTCTTAAATCTTAAAATGACTGGAATAGATTGCAAAGGTATACTACCATATTCTTTGAATATGCTAGGATAGTACCAACCTTAGCCTCACCAGAGCCGGTGTTAATCTCCCGATATATCTGGGGATTAATTAGTGAGATCCGACACGTAGTCGCTAGACCCCAAACCATAGAAGAAGCAGAAGAACTGGCTAACACCCTGACTGATGAGTTGGTACGTACGCAAGAGGAAAACCAGAGAAAGAACCTAGCTCAAAGACTTACTTAAGAATTTTGTTACGGTAATTCCTACCGTGGAAAAGGAACATGTTCCTCTGCACCATACTACAAGTTTTGTAAAAAGAAGCACTCAGGAAAGTGTGCTGTGTCCTGCAACTTTTGCAAGTACTCAGGACATGAGGAAGAAGATTGTAGGAAGAAAGCTAGTGCCAGAATATGCTAAAATTGTGGAGAAGCTGGTCATATCAAACCAAACTATCCGAAACTAGCTCTAGCGACAATCAGCAAAGCTAAGGCAACTGAAGGACCCAAGAAGAATGCTAGAGCATTCGTTCTGAGAACTGAAGAAGCCAAGATGATTCCGGATGTGATTGTCGGTATGTTTTTAGTTAATGATATTTTTGCTAATGTATTATTTGACTCTAGTGCAAACCAAAGTTATATCAATACTTCCTTCTGCAAATTTCTCAACCAACCATTAATTAAAATTCAACAAGACTGTCTGGTAGAGACAGCAATTGGAGAATCCATTAAGATAAGCGAAATCTTGCAGGGAGCAACAATAGAAATTCTAAACCATAATTCTACTGCTAATCATTTTTTCAATGAATCTAGCTGGATTGGATATCGTATTAGGAATGGATTGTTTGGTAGCCAATCATGCCAGTATTTTATGTGATCAAAAGTCTGTACAAGTAAGTACACCAAATGGTGAAAACATCACAATTAAAGGAAATAAGCCAACCAGGTCAACAAAATTCATCTCTATGATGAAAGCTGCAAGTTATGAAAGGAAAGGAGGAATAGTGTATATGATTTTAGTAATCATTGACACTAAAGAAAAAGAATTAAAAGATATTCTTGTAGTATCTAAATTCTCATATGTTTTTTTCTAGAAGAGTTACCTGGATTACCACCTGACTGAGAAGTTGAATTTAGGATTCACCTAATACCAGGAACGACACCAATCACCAAAGCACCATATCGACTAGCACCAAGGGAGATGCAGGAACTAAATTAATAGTTGGACGAATTGCTTGAAAAAAGTTTTTACACAACCTAGTCCATCGACGTGGGGAGCACCAGTGTTATTTGTTAAAAAAAACGACGGTTCAATGAGTATATGCATTGATTACCAAGAATTAAACAAGGTTACAATTAAAAATCGGTACCCACTACCGAGAATCGATGACCTACTCGATCAACTTCAAGGAGCTCGATTCTTTTCAAAGATCGATTTACACTCATGATATCATTAGTTGAAAGTAATGGAAGAGAACATTCCTAAAACTGCTTTTAGAACAAGGTACGGTTATTATGAATTTACAGTCATGCCACTTGGTTTATCCAATACCCCAGCACATTATTGGACATGATGAACAGGATATGTAAGCCATACCTGGATTAATTCATAATTGTCTTTATAGATGATATTCTAATTTACTCTAAGAGTAAAGAGGATCATGCAGAGCATTTGCATACACTTCTGACATTGTTGAGAAAAGAAAAGCTTTATGCTAAATTCTCAAAATGCGAATTTTGGTTACAAGAAGTGCAATTCCTAGGATACCTGGTTGATCATGAAGGAATTCAGGTGGATCCCACAAAGATCAAGGTGATTACCAAATGGAAAGTCCCTGAATCACCAACGGAAGTAAAAAGTTTTCTTGGATTGGCAGGATATTATAGACGTTTTATTCAAGATTTTTCTAGAATAGCCATTCCATTAACCAAACTAACCTGTAAATCAGTTATGTTTGAATGGGGACCAAAATAGGAGGAAGCCTTTAGAATTTTAAAGCAAAGGTTAACCAACGCACCAATACTCGCATTACCAGAAGAAACTGAGGACTTTATAGTCTATTGTGACACGTCTAAGTTAGGATACGGATGTGTGCTGATGCAATGTCAAAAGGTTATAGCTTATGCCTCTAGACAACTTAAGAAACATGAAGAGAATTATACAACCCATGATTTAGAGTTAGGAGCCATAATTTTTGCCCTTAAGATTTGGAGACACTATCTCTATGGTAGTAAGTTTATTGTCTTCACAGATCATAAGAGTTTAAGATATTTTTGGGCAAAAGGAATTAATCATGAGACAGAGACGTTGGATGGAAATTCTTAGTGATTATGATTGTGATATCCAGTATCATGCAGGAAAAGCTAATGTAGTAGCTGATGCTTTAAGTCGAAAATATCATGAAAAGCCAAAACGAGTACGCTCTCTTAGATTAGATCTGCAGATAGATTTAAATGAGCAAATTAGAGAGGTACAGGAAACAGCAATCAAGGACGATGCTGAAGGGTTAAAAGGACTGATTAATGAATTAGAAAAAGGAACAGCTAGAATTTGGAGATTACATAAGAACAGGATCTTGATACCTATTCAAGAAAACCTAACAAACCAAATTTTAGAAGAAGCCCATAAGTCTACGTATACGATACATCCTGGTAGTGATAAGATGTATCAAGATTTAAGAAAGAATTTCTGGTGGATAGGAATGTAGCAAACTATGTTGCTAAATGTCTAACATGTTCACAGGTTAAAGCTGAACATCAAAAACCCTCAAGGTTATTGCAACAGTTAGAGATGCCAATATCGAAATGGGAATTTATAACAACGGACTTTGTTACCAAATTACCCAAGACACAAAAAGGTAATGATACAATATGGGTGAGGTAACTTAACTGAGTTTTTCGATGACATTAGCTGTAAAGGTTAAAAAATGTTACAAAATATGAACATAAAGGTTGGGTTTTGCCGATTTCATAGGGAAAGGTACGAAGTGCAGTTTAGGTATAACATAAAGGTTGATTTAGGCAATTTATTCTAAACTTTATTTTGGCATAACTTTTTTCGTGGGTATTGTTAAAACTTAAAAAATTTACAGGATGATCATATATGATGAAAACAAGAATCGTTCAAAATTTTGTATTTTTTTAGAATTTTTGAGAATGTTTAGTGAATTTTATACTGTTTAATGGTGTTAATTCGGGAAAAATAACAAAAGGATTCAATAAATCACCAAAAATTTCAAGGATGTTGGGTTTGACATGAGAAACATCCTGGAAAAATTAGGGGTTCATTGGTTGAGATTACATATTGTTTTAAAAATGGCGTTGTTGCGAACTTTCGACATCCAGAAACCCAGTTAAGAAAATTCAAAAAAATCTAAAATTTTTGCAAGGAGTTCCTGCACATATTCGGAGATGGCTGTGAATTTTTGGGATTATTTGAATGTCAGATCTTTGTAATCGCCAATTTGTCGGTTAAATACAGTTTTAAAGCGAATTTATTAAAATTAATAAATAAGTTAAATAAGTTCTGAAAATATTTTTCCTGAATTTTATGTATTTTTAAAAGTTTATGTAAAAGTTTTCAAAATTTTATTTAAGTTATAAATATAACTTTGGAAATTGTACGATTAAAATTCGTTATTTTAATAAAAACCGGCAAAATAAACGCTTAACAAACCTGCCGGAACTTGGAAACGGACTGAGTGCATATCTGGCAATAGTTGGAAAATTGGGGTATTTCCGGACTATTCCGTGGTAAATTGGGTAATTGGGGTACATTCCATGCTATTTTTGGGAAATCACCGACGACGAAAACGAACACGGAAATTTGAATGAGTTAGGCTCGGGTAACACCCGAACTTCCTTAACGGACAACAAATCATTTTATAATCTGAACAATATGGAACATTTTGTATGATCATCCACCTGCCCGAACATCTAGAACAGCTAACCATGACCGGCACGCAAAATAGTGCACGGAAGCCAAACACAATTTTGACACTAAGGCAATAACCATGGCCCTACTATTATGCTATGAGTTCATTTTCGGATGAATTTTCCCATCCGAGCCTAAGATATATCAATTACCGTCTCGAGAACTATTTTCGGTAGCTAACTGTTCAATACTGATACTAGGATCGGACTAGCGCAACGATTACATGATTGTGTTGTTATTACATACTATGAACACGCTATGTGGTATTAGACCTAGCTACTTGGATTACGCTATCAAGTGAGTTTTAACTACCTCCTTTTCAAACTGTTTTCTTGTTTTACATGGGGTGAATTGCATGTTACATACGTACATACTTGCACATACAAACGTGTTTAGATGTGAGTTATCTGTGTTATACTAACACATGAAAGGTCCCCACAAACATGAGTGATCAACTATAGGCCGGTGGATACTACTATCGGTTTGACAAACCCAATTGAAATGGTACAGATGCCAAAGCTACTACTGCAATTGTACATATCCATGCATAAACGAACACGCTATGTGGTGTTAGACATAGCTACCTGGGGTGTGAAAGTGCTGATGTGTCGAGTGTGGGACACGGTATTGTGAACAGTCAACGTTTCACTTGTGGGCTCAGTATAATTACATTGAATGTGCAAAACTTGAATTACATTTACATTGTACCATACAAACAGAACTTGTGAAACTCGCCAACTATTTGTAGTTGACCTTTCAAAATTTTAACATGCTTTTCAGGTAACTTGAGACTTGTGTAATACCTGCATTTGATGTTCAATATGTGCTTTATAGATGAATATATTTATAGAAGCATGTTGTTTAGAAGATTAGCGTGGTTCGAGGGAACATGTCGTTGTAACATACATGTAGTATGTAATCAACAGTGTAATCTATAGTATATTTGAATAATAGATATGGAATCTTTATAAACAATGTGCTTGTACCAGAGGTGTCTGTTGCATCTCATATTTTACTTCCATTTCGAGTCGGGGTGTGACAGTATGAGTTTGAATTGAATCGCATAGAAATTCAATGGAATTTGATCGAAGGAATGACCAAATTCAGAATTCAAATCGAACGGCAATTTTTCCCCAATTTATTGAATTAGGGTTTGAAATTAAGAGTGTCAAAGGATAAATCGCTCTGATACCAATGATAAGACCTAGAATTGAGCGAACGCAAGATTGTTAACAACGGTTGAGCTCAATTAGGGTTCAGGAAACTAAGATATTGAGCTAGCTTTCGAGAAGTCGTTAATGGTGGTTAAGAGAGAGTGATTAAGAAGAGTTTGTTATTATTTTTCAAAGATACCCTACACTGTTACAACTTGACACTTTTATACTCAACTTCTCAACAAACCTTTCAACCAACTCTCTAACTAACAACAACTCACACACAACCTATCAACTGCCTAACTAACTTCTTACTAACCACTTAACCATTTAGTTCGTATCAGTAAAACCCTTTGTCAAACAGTTTATTAGATGGTGACAAGCCGATTTTACTGTTGAGTTTGAATAAACTAATAATCATGTGAGAATCCCAACAAGATTGTTAAATAATATGACATAAGAGAAAGAGAGGTTTTAACGAAGTCAATTTCACGTGACGTTATAACAACCAAATCATGTAATAAGAGAAAAATGGCCGGATAGTCCCTGTGGTTTACTCTATTTTCACCTTTAGTTCCTAACTTTCTAAAACTACAGCCTTAGTCCCTAACTTTTTCAATTTCGTTCCCGGATAGTCCCTAGCATGGATGGAGGTTAGTTTTTTATGTTAAGTTGGTGTGAAATGACCTAAATCCCTTTACTGTCACTCCATCTTCCATACTCTTTACCACCACCACCACCACCACTCACCACCATACCACCATACCACCACCATCTTCCCCACTCAAATTTACCCGTAACCATGTGCACTACCGGAAAATCAATTGTGATTTGTGAATGCTTTGAGGCAATGGAGGAAAAAGCTCATTTGTCACATTTACAATCTCAAATATCTGTTATTTAACAGATCAAACAAATTAGTCAAAGCCATTCTTTAATTGCTAACTTTACCAATATTAATGAGTTAAAGTTGTTTGCATAAAGATGAATTACCAGTTCAGTTCTACTGAGATGACCAACTCGATGGCATCTCTGGAGACGACAACAAGTCGTCCAACCCTGCATCAAGATTTCTCAACAAGTCATCCAACTACTAACAGATGTTAAGTTATGATGCTAATTTAGAATACACAGGTGAACCGGGATTTCCCGGCCACCAAAAATAACAATTTTAGAAAACAAAATTGATTTTGAGTTTCAAATAAGTGATTGAGGACAGATACATCTGATGGAAGAAGGGGGATTCAATGTCGCTACTTCCGCTTATAATATCCGTTGAATCAGTGAATCCAGCTCCAATATTAGTCATCGGTGACACCCCTACACCATCGTAGCTCCCACCGACGGCATCACGTCTCCGTCTTCTCTCTTCTTCGTCTAAACACCGAAGGTCTCTTCTGCCATCTCTCTCTCTCTCTCTCTCACTTTCTCTCTCTATCGCCTCTCTCTATCTCCGACGGTGAGTTTTGAAATCAGAGAAAGAGTTAGAAAGGGGAAAAAAGGGGTGGGTTGGTAATGGTGGGCCCACATATTTTTTTAATTTAATTTATGTTTTTCTTTATTAATAGAGTAAATTACAAGTTTTGTCCTTTATGTTTACACTAAATTGCAGGCGCTGTCCTTTTGGCCAAAAGTTTACAGGCGGTGTCCTTAACCTTTCAAAATCTTGCACGTTTTGTCCTTTAAGCCAAAACTGGTTATAAATCTCAGTTAAAAACTGTCATGTGCAATGCACATGATGGTAAAATGGTAATTTCCTCTTAACCTAATCCATTTATAACCCTTGCCCCTCTTTCACTCAGACGACAACCACAAATTCATCAGCATCATCGCCCAAAACATGGTTCCAAACACCTCATTGCAGTCGTATCGAACAATGCTATGAATCAATCGCATCTGCCTTCTTTCAACTCACTCAGACGACTGTTCTTGATTTGCTGTTATCATTTTCTGGTAGCTTTCGAGTAGATGCAGCAGCAGAGATAGAGAAGCCTTTAGGTAAAGAAATATTAACTGAACAAGCCGAACCCAATTTAAGTGTAACCGTTGTTGGTGCTTCAGGTGATCTCGCCAAAAAAGAAAATATTTCCGGCCCTGTTTGCTTTGTTTTATGAAGATTATTTACCGCAGGTTCTTATTTTCTTCGCTTAGTCGTTCATCATGATGTTACCATTTTTTAATATTTGATCATTAATTTGAGTTGTTGAATTTATGTGGTTTCTAAAGTGGATTAAATTTCTTTACTGTATGTTAGGTAAAGTTTGTTCTTCAACAAAATCGGACTACAAAATGATTCTCTCCTGTCTTCTTAATTTTGCACTTTGTATAATATTCTTCACCTTGCAATCAATTTTGGAACCATGTTTTGGGCGATGATGATGAACTTGTGGTTGTTGTCTGAGTGAAAGAGGGGTAAGGGTAATAAACGGATTGGATTTGAAGAAAGAGGGGGGTGTTATAAATGGGGAATAGAAAGGGTTAAGAGGAAATTACCATTTTACCCTCATGTAAATTGCACATGACAGTTTTTAACTGAGATGTATAACCAGCTTTGGCTTAAAGGACAAAATGTGCAAGATTTTGAAAGGTTAATGTCACACCCCCAAAATCCACTCGCGGAGTACCACCGCTCGGAGGCGTGACATGAACATGATCAAGCCACCAATCATATTGAACATGTAATTAATAAGTAAAAGTAAATGTCAATCAACCCAACCAATATGAAAGGTGTTCAAAACATAAGTATAATATCACTGTTTAGCGGAAGCATATAAGTAAAAGCCCCACATGAACAAAGTATGAAATGTCATGACAGTGTTTATCGAAACATCCACAATCCGTGCCCACAACGACCGCGCCTCCCGTGCAAGCTCCTATAGTACCTAAGGTCCTGCAAGGCATGTAACAGAAAGTCAACAACTAGTTGAGCGAGTTCACAGTTGGTAGTTCATAATTGCAATAGTATAGTAAGCCTTATGTTCGTTTAGTAAACCATGTATCGTATTAATTCGTATCACTGCCCTCTAGGCATGTATGCGAAGATTAGGGGGAGTTTCCCAAGTATTCTAGACTAGGTATATTTGTATCGCAGCCCACCCGGCATGTGTGCGAAGTTTAGTGTACAGTTCTCAGCCATTCCAGGCATGTGTGCGAAGATTAGTTCTATTATCGCAGCCATTCTCGGCGTGTGTGTGAAGAGAAGTATATGTATCACTATTCTAGCAATATCTTATCAATAACCTTCCTCTCCCGAGGCCTATTGTATGTAAATCCGATAACAGTTAAGTACGAGAAATCATTCAACACCCATTCCCAACCCTGGGAATCCCATGCCTTGGTAAGAGTGTGAACTCACCTTGGTTTGCTCGGTATGCTAAGTATGTGCTCAGAGTTAATCAATCACGTCCTAAAGTACGCACGTATGCATAATCAGTTTATATTCATGTTGTTCACGCATAGGTATAATCACAATGGGTAATGAATCAATTGCTGAGCTAGTAATACTAAACACGTATCCAATATCATACAAGTCATGCGTATAACTTAACGGTAGTTAATAAATCCAGTTAACTTCTAACAGAGTTAAATTAAGTTACTGTGCAAGTTATCTGTCCGATGAAACACCCCTTTGTTTCGTCGTTAAGCCCCTTTGACGAAACACCACTGTTTCGTCGTTGACACCCTTGGCGAAACACACATTTGATTCGTCGTGACTGGTTCTGACGAAACGCATTTGTTTCGTCGGATCTTTTTCACCGTGAGTTGGTTTCGTCATTAATTCAGTTACGTCGTCATCATATCAGTTACAAAGATTAACACAGAAAACCCTAGTTGCCGTCATCATCTAAACAGCAATCATGCAGAAATCATTTAGCATAGCATCAATATCCAACCATTGATACAATACAGTAATCACCCAGTCATTATAGTTCATATGGAAAACGTTAACCAATTCGTATTATAATAACTCATCTCTAGCATGAATCCTAGATCATGAGATGACCCTAAATAATGAAATACGCGGACCCGATGATCATGCTCTTTTAATCGTAATACTACTGATAGTATACAAAACCAACAACGACTAAATACCACAGAGATGTAAAGCATTCAGGAACAATCATCACATGTATACGACACCATACATCTGAATTCATGTAGTTTACTAACCCTAGTTAAACACATAAGAGCATCAATAAACAGATATTCACTTGATAGGATTTACACAGACCGATTTGAGTTGAACAAACAAGGATTCAAGAGGTAGAGATGATGGTGAACGATGGTTGTTACCGTCGCACAGTGGAGAGAACTCTTAGGGTTTCTTATTTGCCGAAGGTGTGAAACAGAAGTCGTTACACGCTAATATACACGAATTAACGTTCTGGGACCGTGATGGGCTTCGGCGTAACTGGGCTTGGCGAAACAGCTTTGTTTCGTCGAGATATGTGTGACGAATCACACACTTGTTTCGTCGGAGAATCGTATGGCGAAACACACTTGTGTTTCGTGGGGTTGTGCATGGTGAGTGGCACTTCATTATACAAGGCTTAAATAGTTTAAGTTTCCAAACAAGTTACATGCTATAACAACAAACACAAACACATATGCAATAATCACAATACGTCTTAACATATCACAATGTGTACAGTTACAAGTCAAACAAGTCAAACGATTAAACAGTCAAAGTCAATGTGCATTAAATGCAAAAGTGAAAGTCGGAAACTCGAGTTGTCACATTATCCCCAACTTGAAAGAAATTTCGTCCCGAAATTTAGCATGCGGTTACTGAGGAAGCTTGGTAAGTTGTATCGTTTATTGGTTTTCCTGGGGTGTCACATCATCCCCCCGTTGAGTTGGAATTTTGTCCCGAAATTATGTAGTAGCTTCAGCCTCAGTAGTGGTTGCATTGGTTTCGAACAACTGGGGATATTTGAGTTTCATTTGATCTTCTCGTTCCCAGGTGAACTGTGGGCCACGACGGGAGTTCCAACGAACTCGAACAAGAGGTATTCTAATGTGCTTGAGGACCTTAACATCCCGGTCCGTGATTTCAACTAGTTCCTCGACGAAGTGTAACTGTTCGTCGATAGTGAGCTCCTTCAAAGGAACTATGAGGGTCTCATCTGACAGGCACTTCTTCAGATTCGACACGTGGAAAACATTGTGAACTGCCCCGAGTTCTGCTGGTAGGTTCAGTTTGTAGGCCACTTTGCCTATTATTTCTGTGATTTCGAACGGTCCGACATACCGCGGGTTAAGTTTGCCTCGTTTTCCAAAACGAACCACACCCTTCCAGGGTGAGACTTTAAGTAAAACCTGGTCCCCGACCTGAAATTCCAAAGGTTTCCTACGCTTATCAGCGTAACTTTTCTGATGGTCGCGAGCTATCGCCATGCGTTGTCGTATCTGTGCAATTCGTTCGGTAGCATCAACTACAAGTTCTGGTCCTGTGATTTGACTATCCCCCACCCCTGCCCAACAAAGAGGTGACCGGCATTTACGTCCGTATAATGCCTCGAATGGAGCGGCCCAAATGCTGGTGTGGTAACTGTTATTGTACGAGAACTCCACTAAAGGGAGATATTTTTCCCAGCTGTTGCTGAAATCAATAACACATACCCGAAGCATGTCTTTTAAGGTTTGAATCGTGCGCTCAGACTGCCCATCCGTCTGAGGGTGATATGCTGTGCTCATGTCTAGCCGCGAGCCAAAAGCTTTGTGTGTTGCTTGCCATAGCTCTGAAGTGAATCGTGCATCACGATCCGAAATGATAGAGGTGGGCACCCCGTGCCTCGAGACCACTTCCTTTAAGTAGATGTCTGCTAATGTGGAGAATTTGTCCATTTCTTTGATTGCCAAGAAGTGTGCAGACTTTGTGAGTCGATCCACGATCACCCAAATAGTATCGTTCCCACGCTGGGATCTAGGTAGGCCTGTAACAAAATCCATGGAAATTTCCTCCCATTTCCATTGCGGTATCTTTGGTTGCTGGAGTAGGCCTGATGGTTTCTGATATTCAACTTTGACTCTCGCACAAGTCAAACACTTGCCGACATAAGTCGCGATGAGGGCTTTCATGCTCGGCTACCAATACGTAGTCTTGAGATCATGGTACATTTTATCCGACCCTGGATATACCGAGTGCGAGACTTGTGCGCTTCATCCATCACAAGTTCTCGTAGACCGCCATATAGTGGGACCCAAATACGCCCCGTTACATAGTAGGCACCGTCATCCTTTTGTTCCAATCGTTTCCTTGAACCACGTAAGGCTTCAGCCTTGACATTTTCTGGTTTCAATGCTTCTACCTGAGCATCTCGTATCTGTGCAGGAAGACTAGACTGGATTGTGAGCTGTAATGCTCGTACACGCCTAGATGTAGTATCTTTTCGACTGAGTGTAGGTCCCGTTTTCCCGGTGGATCGATAACGTAAACCTATCCTTGTTTATCAAGAACACGGTAACGGGTGCGGAATCCCCGTGACGGTGCAAACCAAATAAAGTGTAAAATAAGAACACGCGTAACCAAAAGATTCAATATCTATTGATTAGGGATGAGTACAACCCGAAACATATACAAACAATGTTTACAGAGTTTCACTAAGTCTCACAGGTCTCTCATACTCGTCCATGTTTCACACAAAAACTATGAGAGCTATTTACAGTAAAACAGACACAGACCTTGACGAAACGCATAAAGGCATTCGACGAAACACTAAAGTCGACGAAACACATTCTGTTTCGTCGACATACATATATTCTAATTTATGTTTCGTCAATTGAAGTTGAAGCCCAATCCAAGTCAAAAGCCCACTTCAAGTCTTCGGCCCATGTGAGAATTACCACCCGGATATGCTTTCTGTTTACAACTTTTATCAATTTAACATATGAGACAAGACTATGTGACATCATCATGACATCACAAAGGTGATGTCATGGTGATGTGTTTGCGGGAAAGGCTTGCGGCGATCCGTGCTTCGCGTGTCGAACTCTGGGGCGCACGACGGAGGAATGTCGTGACGCCGGGCTTGAGCCGGACCTAACCTGTCGAAACCAAGTCGTACCGAGCCGAGTCGAACCGAGCCGAGTCGCGTCCACACAAAGTGTATCAACAAACTCCCCCTTGGACGCTACTCGTGGTGGTTCGTCTTCTGTGATTGTTCGTCTTCTGTGTCTTTCATGTCGGAGGATCTTCAAAGTCTTCACGCTTCGTAAGAAGAAAGTGTATCAACAAACTCCCCATTTCATGTAGGAAGTGTGTTAATAAACTCCCCCTTAGAATGAACTCTCCATTGAGTCATGCTTGTGAATATTTTGATCTTCAATTCTTTAGATCCTTGTGGTGTTGATGAGAGGTCAGCTGCAACTCGATCATGTTTATCTTTTGAGTGCCTTCACGTCGTGTCTTCATTCCGAAGCTTGTCATCGAACATGTTCTCCTCGCCTTTAGCATTTGCACATGCAAGAAATCTAAACGCATAATGAGAACAACCGCTTGGAATATAGTTTCCATAAACAAACGACACATGTGAGATCGAATCTCAATCAAACACCAACCAACAACAGTTTGAAAGTTTAGGAAATGTTCAGTCTTAATCTTTTAACTTTCAAAACTCGTTAACTTCGACCACTTATGAAGATGCAATTGTTTTCCGGCTTACGATCAGGATTTTGGGTAGGATAGACTCGAGTTCCACCATCGGTCAATCAAAAATAAAATAGAAGCAAAATCTTTTTGGATTTTATAAAGTTTATATTAAGACACACCTAAAATCTTTTTGGAATTTTTCATTTTTTAAATTTAAAGACGGAAAACAATAAATAAATATATACAAACATTCTTTTTGCGAGTTTCGAGGGTAAGAGAATCATATCAGTGTACGGTCATGTCAAAACGCTCTTGTTGTTCAATTAATTAACATTTAGATAAGCATCCTATAACAATTATCGGTATTGTTATCCACTTAAGCTCAACTTATCAGATGTAATCATGGCGAGGGGATACAATTAGATATGATTTAAATTTACCGACCGGTGTTCATCCACACACGACACATTCCCGTATCAAGGTATGCACGAGAATTCATCTTACCGGTGAGTATACCGATTATCATCTGTTTGACCGTATAACGATGTGAGATACTCACTTATTTTGATTTGAAAACACGCCCTTTGTGATAAAATCACTTATTGATGAGGAACTTGATTTTCGATGCATGAGGGCACAGGAGCAAGTCCGTGAACAGGTCAGTACTTTCGTACAGCAGAGAGACGAACTTGACTCCCGGATAAATGTGATATTTTATCACTTATTTGTTTGGACATGTGATTGTTGATCACTTATTTAGGTCGAATGCAATATGTACACATATGTTTAGTATCATGGAAGATCTAGACTTGCGTCCCCGTTATTTTTCGGTAAAAGATACAACCATGATACCCAGATGATAAGCAGCATAAAGACCGAATATCTCAGAACCTCGGCAATCTCTCAAACGAAATTTCGGTACTAAGACCATATGCCAAAGAATGGTTCCCACCTGGTCTTCAGTCGATTAAGGTTTATATCACCCTGCACACTTTAAAATGATTGTGAGCCTAACGATCAACCTCAAATTTAGCCTGATCAGCTTCCAATTTATTTAAGGTTTAAAGAGGTTTGGATAGACCACTGATGTACTATCATTTTCTCTTTCTCGCCAGGAAACTCATTTTTGTTTTTCTATTGTTTTTGAGTTTTTAAATTTTTCGATGTTTTTGGATTTTTAAAATTTGGATTTACTCCCCCTAAAATCAACAAACTAAGATAAATTTTAAAAACACAAAGGTATTTACAAAAACGATTTAAAAACACAAAGGTATTTACAAAAACGATTTTCCGATGATGGTTAACTCATGTTTTACCTCAATGCCGTTTACCAAAATTAATTTTAATCAGAATTGATTTGATCGAATTTTGGGAAAATGAGTTGGCACGTCGGTAAGCGGTGCGGACCAAGACAACATTGACGAGTTTCATAGTGAAACAATCACGTGTGAGGTGATATTCGAGATCAACGTGTCAGGTTAAAGAGTGTTGTACGAGATGATAATAATTCATAAAGCAGCTTAACCATCGACAAGTATAGGAGAGATTAGAGATTTAAAACCGTAATCTGCAACCGCTTCGTGCATTGCCAGGAATTTGAGTGTTCTCCCAAACTGGATATCCACCCGGTGTGGATTTCAAAGTCGATTTTTGTAGCTACTTCAATTAATCCAAGAAAATCTTCACAGCAACAAGATCATAAACCTCTGGTTCTGGCTGGTCTTCCACATTGCACCCGTAAAGTTCTTTGTCTTTCTCTTTCAGAAGTAGTGTGCGGTTGTTCAATACACGCCAAGGCATCCGCATACCCGGTTGGTTTGTTCAACAAACACATTTTCTTCAATTACACCACGAATAAATGTACACTGCACGTTCATTTTCTTGATTTTGAACATCAGACGTGTTGCAGGCGCGTACAGTTTGATTTGAATCTATCCTGGGGACCCGATTAAAGCCTTTAACAATCACATTTTGAAATGATTTTTCATTTTATTGAAGCTATCAATTTCTTTCAACAGACAATTTTTGTCAACTTTTCTTTTTCTCTCCATCAAAGGCAACAGTTTCTTCTGTCGCCTGTCTTGTGCAAGGACGTTGCACTATCAACAATCCTATGACTATCGATAGTTCCTCCTGGAACTTCCTGCACACTCACTCAGAGATTAGTTGGAGAGGGGGACCCAAGCCTTCATAGACTTGGGTTGCCCCTGAGAATCAAAAAATGTAATTTCAATCTCTTGATGATTTGGAAATTTCACGCCTCCCCCTGAACCTTCACCCGTTTTAGGTTTCCAAACTTGTTTTTGTTTACTGGATTGTGTATTATTTTTACAGATTTAGAAATCTCCGGTTTTAACAGTTGTGACAAAATTGGTTTCCTTTTAACAGTTTCTGGTTTTAAAGCCTTTTCGATCACCTTCACATTTTTACGTCGTTGTTTTGTTTCCTTTTCTTTAACTGTGCGTCTGTCAGTTTTTGGTGACACAGGACGCCGTTGTTGATGACCTTGTTCAGAAGGGGCTCTTTCAACAAAATTTGGTTTGGGCGCGTTTGTGCAGTCTTTAATGATGTGCCCAAACTTCCCACATTTAAAACAAGTTCTCCTTTCAACAAACTTAGGAGAATCTGATCGACGACCCGACGTAGAAGTTGTAGACCCAGAGGTACTAGCTTCACACTCGTTTGTGTGTTGGGTGTAATTGTTATCACTATTACGTTTCAAAATGTTGACTTTTTGTACAAAATCGGTATTTGATTTATTTTCAAAAGTCTCCACTTTATCAGTACCTTTGGAGGCCACAAACTTAACGTCTTTTGTTTTCTTCTTGTAACGAGCTCCTTTTGGTTCAACCTTAGCCTTTGGCTTTGGAGCTCGTTGTTGTTGTTTACCCTTAAAAGCAATTGGTTGTTGCTTTGTCGGTGATTTCTGTTTTCCAAATTGTTTTCTGATTTCAGCTTTTGGAATTGGGTCACATTGAGTTACAATGACTTCTGGAATTGTCTTTTCCAAAAACTTGTTTGTAGTATCTTCAAACACTTTGTCAATCAAAGATTGATTGACGTTTTTGATTGGAAAATCTTTGTCTGAATAAATTTTACTATCACCGACTAAAGTATACAACAAGTTATTGCTTTTAACAACAGACACACTTTCCTTGTCATCTTTGACATCCTTGACAGGATCTATCACTTGCTTGGCAACAGGTTGCACGCCAGGAGTAGGAGGATCACAAAGAATATGATTCTCAATTGGAATTTCTACTCCTTTTGTCTCATCAAGTGATTCATCCTGGTCACTCACATCTGATTCATCATCTGAAGAATCATAGTCCTTAATGGTTGGAGGACTTTGATTTGAAGCACATGATGACTTTTCTTTGTTATCAGATGAGCCCTCCGATGAATTGTCCGTTTCGAAACCTAAACCAGTTGTAACATCCTCATAATCGAGAGGTACAGATGGTTCAAAACGAGGCATATCCTCTTCATCGGGCATTTTGGTATAGTTGTGTCTTAAAGGGGGTGGACACGCCTTATACCCTACGCCTTTCACGTTCCCTTTCAGTTTTTGAACGTCTATGATGTGATCAAGCACAAATCGGGAGTTAGAATAACTCTCCAACTTTTGCTTGATAGCATCATGCTCGCATTTGGCAATGGCTAACTCCTTTTTGGTTTCCTCAACAATGTTAATGTAATCATTAATACTAACTTGTTTATGATAAACAACTTTGTTCAATTCGGAAACACTTTTCTTTAGGGTTTCAATTACAGATTTAAATTCCTTTTCGTTTCTAACCAGAGCCATATTTGCCTCTTTGCACTTTGACAGTTCAATAACCAAACTCTGATTGTGACTATGAACCGTTTCAGATTCACGTTTCAATTCGGCACATTCATGTTTCATCTTAGCACAATCACTACATATGCTAGGAGTTTCAGATTTTACCTGACTTGTAGAAGTTGTGACATAAGCCATAAAGGCAGTCTTAGAAGAGAAAGATCCATCTTCAGTGAGAATCTTCTCCAATTCGTTCGATGTAGCATCAGCTTTCTTGATCAAGTCAGATTTTTGACTTTTTGTCTCCTTGGCATCATCCGACAAATTATTAGCTTCAGAATCAGTTCCTTCATTCAATTTCGATTCTTCATCCGAACTGCCACTATATCCTGAACTGTCATCATTTCCCGAAGGTTCACCATCATTGACAATCTTGACAATTTCAGCAAGAAACGCAGTTCCTGTTTGATCACCGTTTCCCAACTGTATGGGCGGACCACAATCGACACTTGGATCATATTGAGGTTGTGTTGTGGAAACGTGGGCTTGTGGTGTGGGTATTGATTGTGAAAGATAGGCACTTTGATCGAACTGTGGTTGGGCTTGATTGAACTATGGAAACATAGAAGAGCTTGTATTGGATACAAACGCCGTTTGAAGCTTCGGTTGCTGAACAGAACTAGAACTAGGTGAAGGACCAAAACCAGGCAAATACATTTCTGTGTTTTGAGTGGGCGCAATCCTTTTAGCTTTCCGTAGTTCCTCTTTGTTTTTGTGCTCCAACTTCTGAATGAATTCATAGATATTAACATTGACAGCATCTAAGACGCCCGTATGCTTTAAAAGCTCAATGAATGGGCTCCACTTTGGAGGTAGAGCATCAGCAAACCGTGCTACCATTTCCTGTTGAGATGCAAGAACACCAAAATAATACATTTCACATGTCAAATGATAATAACGAGTAGTTATATCATTTAGGGTTTCATTCTCTAAGAAATGAAATGATTCGAATTTCTTCTTCAACAGATCATGGCGTGTCTTTCTAGTAGCTGCATATCCTTCTCCTCTCGCTACCAAAAGATTCTGTATGTTTTGATTTGGATTCGACAACAAAGCCCATTGACTTGCGTTTATGGATGGTTGAGGAAACATATTTCTTGCCCACGCGGCTGCGGAAGTTTGATCTTGACCTGGCTGTGGGTCCATACTCCAATCCCATGGACTTGTACAACTCATGATTGATGTATGGAAGTGAAATTTTTTTTTTTTGATGAAACCGTGATATTTAGAAGCGCGATTCAACTAAACTTGACGAACACCCGACCCTACTCCCACCGGATGGAAGTCCACGAAAAATATGATGTGTTTTCTTTCACAAGTCAACTTGTTTCCAGCCCACTTAAGACATCTCACGAAAAATGATAATCTAAAATGGCTCCACAAATTAATTATCTTTCTCCAGCCCAAACAAAGAACAACTTGATGGATCAGAATAGAAGCCCGCAAAATAGATTAAGTGTTTGATATCCAGCTCACTTATCCAATAAGCTTCACAAAATAAGACCAATAAACATATAAAGTGAGTAGTTTTGGTTTTTTTTT
The DNA here is from genome assembly GCF_002127325.2 of Helianthus annuus. Taxonomy (NCBI): domain Eukaryota; kingdom Viridiplantae; phylum Streptophyta; class Magnoliopsida; order Asterales; family Asteraceae; genus Helianthus; species Helianthus annuus. The sequence goes on from NC_035440.2 coordinate 15,526,732, forward strand.
TAATCAAATCATTAAGGTGGCCGACAACAACATTTAATATCTCATACAAACAGATGAATTAATCTTTGACAATTATTAACTGCTCACATACAAATCACTTTAACACACGCACACTAACCAACTCACATGCAAACAACAAGAATCTCTTGCAATCTGATCATGAATTAATGCTTAACATATGACATGAATCACTAAAGCATTATCTCATTGGACCGTTAGCCAGCACATGCAATCTTGTGTATTGTTAATTAATTTTTTTTTAATTAATCGACGAAACGGATTCTGAAAATATGTGTGCGACGAAACTCAAATATATTTAAATAAAGACGCCAAAACTATTGACGGGTGACCACTTGTTGACTGAATGAGTTTAATTAATCTTTGCTGATGACGAAACAGAACACCTCTTTTGACGAAACCAAGAGGTCTTTGGGCTTTCACGAAAATGATTTGTTACTTTGGGCCTTGAAGACGGCGACAAGCTTGTTAAGCCATTTGGGCTTTCTTGAGCCCATGAAACAAACTTTAATTGATGAAATGGACATTCTTTAATTGACGAAATGGATTATTTTTATGTTATTGACGAAACAAAATTTTGTTTCGTTGAAAAACACTTTGACGAAAATGATTCTTATTTCACCAAAAGACTTCTGTTTCGTCTATTGTCTGTTTCGTCAAAAAGACAACCAGGGTTGGTGAAAAAGTTGGTGACAACTTTCCGATAGACCTTATCTGTTCTGACACAAGATACAACCTTTTCAACACATTCCCATACCCAGCGTACCAACCGGTAAGGTGTGTAATATTTTAATCCTTTCTCACTTCTCAAAGCACAAACAACTTTCCAAATGATTTTTAAAGATCAAAAAGTGAAACATGAAGAACCCTTTGAATATAACTGAAGAACACGATGATGATTTGAACTTTCCAGTGACCGAACAATTTTCCGAAAACCCGAAAATGCACAAAACTTTTACTAAAAACCCGGTGTATCACAAGAACAATCAATTTAACAAGGTTTTTGATAAAACTTTTGGCAAAACAACAAGGTTTTCACTGATTTTAGCTACTTTTTCAGAAAATATATGTGATTTTCAAGAACAACTCGATAAAAACCGAAACTTGTTTGGTTTTAAACAAGGATTAGAGCCAAAGCTCTGATACCAATTGTAGGTCCCGTTTTTCCGGTGGATCGATAACGTAAACCTATCCTTGTTTATCAAGAACATGGTAACGGGTGCGGAATCCCCGTAACGGTGCAAACCAAACAAAGTGTAAAATAAGAACACGCGTAACCAAAAGATTCAATATCTATTGATTAGGGATGAGTACAACCCGAAACATATAAAACAATGTTTACAGAGTTTCACTAAGTCTCACAGGTTTCTCATACTCGTCCAAGTTTCACACAGAAACTATGAGAGCTATTTATAGTAAAACAGACACAGACCTTGACGAAACGCATAAAGGCATTCGACGAAACACTAAAGTCGACGAAACACATTCTGTTTCGTCGACATACATATATTCTAATTTATGTTTCGTCGATTGAAGTTGAAGCCCAATCCAAGTCAAAAGCCCACTTCAAGTCTTCGGCCCATGTGAGAATTACGGCCCGGATATGCTTTCTGTTTACAACATTTATCAATTTAACATATGACACAAGACTATGTGACATCATCATGACATCACAAAGGTGATGTCATGGTGATGTGTTTGCGGGAAAGGCTTGCGGCGATCCGTGCTTCGCGTATCGAACTCTGGGGCGCACGACGGAGGAATGTCGTGACGCCGGGCTTGAGCCGGACCTAACCGTGTCGAAACCAAGTCGTACTGAGCCGAGTCGAACCGAGCCGAGTCGCGTCCACACAAAGTGTATCAACACTGAGGGCGTCAGCCACAACGTTGGCCTTGCCTGGATGGTACTTGATGGCACATTCGTAATCATTAAGTAGTTCAACTCATCGTCGTTGACGCATGTTCTATTCCTTCTGCTTGAAGATATGCTCAAGACTCCTGTGATCGGTGTAAATAGTGCACTTGGTACCGTACAGGTAGTGTCGCCATATCTTAAGTGCAAAAACAACAACTCCCAGCTCTAAATCGTGCGTCGTGTAGTTCCGTTCGTGAACCTTAAGTTGGCGCGAAGTGTAAGCAATAACTTTATCCCGTTGCATCAATACACAACCAAGCCCCTGTATCGATGCGTCACAATAGACCACAAAATCGTCCGTGCCCTCTGGCAATGAGAGGATAGGTGCGCTGCAGAGCCTATCCTTTAAGTGCTGAAAAGCAGTTTCTTGAGGATTACCCCAACGGTAGGTGACACCCTTCTATCTTGGAGTAGAAGCTCAACCCTTGCAACTGGTCGAATAAGTCATCAATACGTGGAAGAGGGTAGCGGTTCTTCACTGTCACCTTGTTCAGTTCACGGTAGTCAATGCACATCCTGAAGGTACCGTCCTTCTTTTTCACGAATAACACTGGAGCTCCCCAGGGCGAAGAGCTAGGACGGATAAAACCCTTATCCAAGAGCTCTTGTAGTTGCTTTGACAGTTCTTCCAGTTCAGTTGGAGCTAAACGATACGGTGCGCGAGCTATTGGTGCTGCTCCTGGTGCTAGCTCGATTTGAAACTCGACCTGGCGATGAGGCGGTAGACCAGGTAAATCTTCAGGGAACACCTGAGGATAGTCGCGCACTACAGGAATATCCTCAAATCTCTTTTCCTTTGCTGATGCATCAGTAACCAGTGCCAAAATGGCACTGTGACCCTTTCGTAAACATTTCTGAGCCTTCAGGAAGGAGATGATGCCAGCCACAACACCACTCTTGTCGCCTTGAATTTCGAGAGGTTCTTTACTAGAACGAGGAATACAAACTATCTTCTCCTTGCATAAGATTTCTGCTTGCTGCAGGGACAACCAATCCATACCAATAACGATGTCGAAACTACCCAGAACTATAGGGATGAGATCGACCGAGAAAGTTTGACCAGCGAGAATAAGATTACAACCCTGAACTATGTGTGTGGCCTCTAGACTTTTACCGTTAGCTAGCTCTACGACATGCTTAGTGTTCAGAAGGTTAGGTGTACGTTTGAGCATTTGACTAACTTTCAAAGACATATAACTGGTATCCGCACCCGAATCAAACAAAACAGTAACGTAAAAGTCGTCGAGAAGAAACTTACCCATGACCAAGTTGGGATCGTTCCTTGCGTCACCCTGACCCAGCACAAATGCACGTCCCCTAGCTTCATTGCCATTATTGTTTCCCCCATTGTTGTTTCCATTGCCTTGATTGTTGTTGTTGCGATTCTGGTTCTGGTTTAACTGGGGGCAATCCCGCTTGAAATGGCCTTCAGCACCACACTGAAAGCATCCCCTGTTGCCTCGCTGTTGCTGCTGGTTTTGAGGAGCTGGGGGTTGTTGCTGATTCTGATTCGCAGGTCGTGAGCTCCTGCAATCTTTAGCCTCGTGCCCCATCTTGAGACATCTCTGACAGCGGCCCTTGTGACACTGACCACTGTGGTGTCTGTTGCATCTGTTACACAGTGGGTGAATTCCCCGATATCCACCCTGCCCCTGACTGCCTGATGATTGCTGACTCGGACTCTAGTAATCATTAGTCTTGCGCTGCTGTGTTTGAGACTGAACGGAAATTGATCCCTTGCTGGAATCCCCATCCCATTTCCGCTTGTTGTCACTGGGAGTAGCAGGAGTAGTGGTAGCAGTAGTGGTAGCACTTATGCGTTTAGGCAGCCTATTCTGTTCCACTGCTTGATCGGTGAGGCGATGAGCAAGACGCTGGATGTCCTGGATGTTGTTAAGGTTAGCCGATGTCACATGGCTCTGAATCTCTGGCGCAAGTCCCTTGAGGTACAACTCAATGCACTTAACTGGAGGGTCCACCATAGTTGGACACAAGATGGCCAGCTCGTTTGACCGTTTCGTATATGCTTCAGTTTCCGACCCTGTCATCTTCAGATGATACAACTCCACCTCCAACTTGTGGATGTCATCACGTGTGCAGTATTCCCTCTTGATAAGTTCTTTGAAATCATTCCAAGGGGTGGCGTTAGCAGCTGCCAACCCTAAGATCTGTTTCTTGCGCGTTCCACCAAGTTAGCGCTATTCCTTCGAGGGTACCAGTAGCGTACTTCACCCTGTGAGCCTCAGGGCATTCACACATTTCAAATACCGACTCGAGCTTTTCAAACCAATGGAGGAGTCCAACCGCTCCTTCGGTGCCACTAAACGTGCTAGGACAACAGTCCATGAAGTTCTTGAAAGTGCAGACAGGTTGCTGAGCGTGTTGACCTATTGTGTAAGAATAGGACAAGGTTAAACACAAGAGTTGGTTTAGGAATGTAGGATCTAAAGATCCTGGTGTGAGTCACAACTGCAGGGTGTACTACCTGCTTGTGCAGCTGCAAGTGCCGCAGCTACTTGTTCGTTGATAAGAGCCGTCAACTGGGCTTGAGTCAAGTTAATGCGTCCAGCCATTGATCTTCACATCAAAGGCAACATAAGTGAGAAAGGTTCGCGAAAGTGCGATGACAGAAGAGAGTAAGCACACAAGTGTTCTCAAGCAATAACGAATAGTAGGCAATGTAATCTAAGCATACCACGAGCAAAGTTCTATGTAATTCTAGCATGTAGGCAATAAACATAAACCTTATTACCTAGGATATTAAGTCTTGCACATGGAGCGAAGCGTCGTTGTGGATCGTTGAGAGCACTGTTCTGGTTATAGTCTGGTTTTAATAAAAACGTTTTCCCCTTATTAAAACCGAGTTCTCTATAACCAATGTCTCTGATACCAATCTGTCACAACCCCAAAATCCACTCGCGGAGTACCACCGCTCAGAGGCGTGACATGACCAGGATCAAGCAACCAATCATATTGAACATGTAATTAATAAGTAAAAGTAAATGTCATTCAACCCAACCAATATGAAAGGTGTTCAAAACATAAGTATAATATCACTGTTTAGCGGAAGCATATAGTAAAAGCCCAACATGAATAAAGTATGAAATGTCATGACAGTGTTTATCGAAACATCCATAATCCGTTCCCACAACGACCACGCCTCCCGTGCAAGCTCCTATAGTACCTAAGGTCTTGCAAGGCATGTAACAGAGAGTCAACAACTAGTTGAGCGAGTTCACAGTTGGTAGTTAATAATTGCAATAGTATAGTAAGCCTTATGTTCGTTTAGTAAACCATGTATCATATTAATTCGTATCGCGGCCCTCTAGGCATGTATGCGAAGATTAGGGGGAGTTTCCCAAGTATTCTAGACTAGGTATATTTGTTGGTGCACTTGTGTTTGTACTTTGTCTTTATTCTGTATGATATAAGACGATGTCCTTTGTTAGTCTTGTAAGTTTGACCAAGTCAACCATCCTCCTGGTTTGACTTGGTCAAACAGTTAGAACATGATTGTAACTTGTCTGTGTCGAAGGATGTCTCATCGAAGGATAGTTTAGATCCTTCGATGAGCTCGAAAGATGAACCTTCGATGGATGTTGATGGACCTCGATAGATCATCCTTCGAGGTAAATGTAGATCCTTCGACAGGTTTAACATCGATAGATGATCCTTCGATCCATCTACCTGATCCTTCGGACAGACAATCTGTGACGGGTATATATACCCATGTAGTGTGTTCACTTCACTTTAGACACTAGAAAGACAAGGAGAGACACTTCACTGTGAACACACACACACTTAGAGAGTTTGCAAAACAGATTTGTAGACATTGAGCTTGTAACCGAACCTTTCATACGTATTAATACAAGTGGTGTTAATCGGTGAAGATTGTGTGTTGTGTTTGTGCTTGTTTCATCTCGGTTTGCACTCTAGCTTGGATTCCGCACTTGCTAGTGTGTTTCACATAACAAGGTTAAGGTTTGACCTCATCCTCAGAGGGACCTACAAGTGGTATCAGAGCAAAGGCTCTTTTCCTTGTTAAAACCGAGTTTTTACAAGACATTGGAGTGTTTGGACACATGGTTTAGCACCGTTTTTAGTGTTTTTCTCGCATTTCTTTACGTAAAAACGTGTTCTAAACTAACTGGGTGTGTTAAAGGCCGGGTTGGGTAACTTAAAAACTTGTTTTTAAGAATTTGGTGATTTCCGGCCAAAATTCCGGCTTACTCCGGTGACCGGTTTCTGGATAAGATCTTTCCATTTTTAGTATATTTTATTAGTCAAATCTGGTTTGGTGAAAAAGTATGGTCTGACCATACCTTTCTGCCGAAAGATCTCTACCAACCCATCACCTTTTCACCAACCTGTCACTTTTCGTGTCAGCTGTGTCAGTAGATCGAAGGATATCCTTCGAAGTCGAAAGATCATCTTTCGATCAGAGGAGGTTCGACAGATAATCATCCTTCGAACATCCTTCGAAGTCTGTGACTTATCTTTCGAGCCAAGGAATCTTTTCGAAGGATTTATATTCGAAAGATAAGGATCTTTCAATTGTGAATCTTTCGAAATCATTGTTCGAAATTCAACAGTGATCTTTCAAACACTGTTGATCCTTCGAACAAGTCTTGATCCTTCGATCTTAGTCTGTTTAGGGTTAACAGGTTTGTGTTTGTTTTGTCTTTCGATCAGGATTGGATCCTTCGGCTGGCTGTTATCTTTCGGGATATTCATATAGAATTCAATTTTCTTTTCAAGCATGAATCCGAGTTGGTGGGGAACTCCGGCTCCAGATAGTGGAAAATACACAAGTACAGGTTCCACTCCCTCATGGTGGGGTACACCGGCTCCAGATAGTGGAAAATACACAAATACAAGTCTATCTCCTTCATGGGCCGAATCTCCGGTGTCGACATCTTCACAAGCAAATGCCATATCGTCAGGTCAATGGGCATTAGTATCAAATCAAACTCCGAGCATTCAAAGTATTTTATTGAGCGAAAGCGAAACCGGAAGTTTGAATCGACCTCCAAAGTTGATGCACTTAAACGAATATCCGGGCTGGGTTGATAGATTTCGTACATATGTTCTTGGTCAAAATACCGAACTGTGGATACGTTTCACTACAGATTTCGATCAAGCTATAGAGGTTGCTGCTTCAGATACTGCTACGTTTGCCGATCTTCTTGAAGATCAAAAGAAAACGTATGATCTGGAAAAGAAAGCATACGCCATTCTCACTCAGGCGTTAAGCAAAGATATCTACCACCAGTTTGTCAGTTTCAAGACAACGAAGAAGTTGTGGGACGGGTTGAAAACCAGAGGAGTAGGGAATGAAGCAACACGCCAATTGCGTCATGATCTTTTCAAGAAAGAATTTGACTGTTTCACATGTATAGATAAGGAGTCTTTGGGAGACGTGACAAGCCGGTTTTATCACTTGCTTACAGAGCTGAACAATTTTGGAGTAGCGACAACTACAGCAGAGGTGGTGAAGAAGTTTGCTGATGCTTTGCCTCCCCAATGGAGTAGTTTCTTGGAAATCTTGAAGTATAACGGAGTCTTGAGAACTACAAACATCAACGACTTCGTGCAGCTTTTAGAAAACAAGGATCAGGAGGAAACATTAAAAGCAAAAAGAGTTCCATTGCCACAAAATCCAGAAATGTATTATGGAACTTCCAGTTCTTCGTCTGCAAGAACCGGTCCACATGCTCCACTTCAAACGGCGTTTGTCACAAGCACAGATATGTATGGCAATCCAGTACAAGTTCCTGTTAGCCAGCTCCCACCACAGACATGTATGGAAATCCAATACAACCACCTCCTCCTCCTCCTGCTCAACAACATGCGTGTTATGGAGGGACATCATCTGCTGGTCAGCAATCAAAACCAAATACAGTATAGCTCGACACTTCAAGCCTCTCTAAGGTCAGTGTAGAAGTAGCAAGGGAACACATGGAGCTGCTTAACACTGTAGTGAGCGCGTACTGTGGGTTAGTGGAAGGTCAGATTGGCAACATTAATCTGACACAAGAAGACTATCGGCAGATTGATAAGGAAGAGATGGACTTGATGGATATCAAGTGGGCCTTTGCTAGTGCTGTAAGAAGGGCAAAGGATTTCATGGAAAGTACTGGCAGAACCAGCTTGGAAAGCAAGAAAGACATCAAGTATGGGTTCGATAAACAGGCAGTAAAGTGCTTCAACTGTGGTGAACGGGGTCACTTTAAAAGGGAATGTACAAAGCCAGCACAGCACGGGAACCAGAACCCCTTTAGAAACCAAGGCAACCAGCATAACCAGAACAGGAACAATGAACGTACATTGATACCTGTCAACAACCAGGGTCAAGCTGGAACATCAAATGCCAACCGGGCACTTGTGGTTCAAGTGGATGAAGGTTGTGACTGGTCAATCCAGTTGAGTGGTGATGCTCCCGATGGAACAGCATGTTTTGCTGAAGTTGTGAAGGATTTAGTTCACACCAGTGGTGGAGAATCTTCCGCCAATGGTGGTGAATCTTCTGAGGATGAAGACTCTTCGGATTACAGCAGGAGTTCAGATGAAGAATCCTCGAGTTCAGGCGATGATCATGTGGGTGAGACATCTAGTGCTTCGGTTGATGCTGATATTGATGAACTTTTGGAGGAAGCTGAAGCAGGAACTCAAAGAAGATCTATCTTGGGGGATCAAGCTGCTTATTCTTCGTCTTCTCTCCATTCAGCCTTTATGGCTAATGTCGACAGTTCATCAAGTCAGGTATGTGTCCATGAACCCACTGCTATTAATTGTGATAATTGTGATAGTTTAAGTGTTAAATATGCTGAGTTGGAAGCAAACATGTCTGAGTTGCAAGGCAAACATGATGCTTTACAAGCTAGTTTGTTTGACTTGCAAGACAAACATGTTTCTTTGAATGCCAAGTGGTGTGAATTGCAAAGCAAACACGAAGCTTTGCAAGAGAAGTATGATGTGACATTCATCCACAATCAAAAGCTGACCGTGCATCTTTCAAAATGCACTGAAGCCAATATGTTTTATGAAAATCATGAAAAGGAGTTCAAATCGGTAATTGAAAAGTTAAAGAAAGATAAAACCGAGTTAACTAAAATGGTTTCCAGAAAACAAACTGACATTAATTTGTATATATCTGGTCTTGAGACTATGCAAAAAGAGATGGCTTGTGTGAAAACAGAAAGTGAGGCGATCCAACTTAAGCTAGACAGTTATTTGAGCTCTAGCTATGTGTTGGATCACATCATTGACGTTTAGAAAGAGAAACGGGATGTCACATGCATAGGTTATAAGAAATGTCCACCACCAGTGAGACACAATTATGATGCAATGCCTGACGAGGAGGATAGAGTGTTCTTTGAACCATCTGTTCCTCTAGATGTAAAAGAGTTTGCTACAGGGCTCGGATACAAGAAAGAAGTATCATCAGATTCAGATGTATCAGCAGATACATGTGTGTCTTCTGCTGACCTGAATCAGGATCCTCCAGTCATTACTGAGGATGCTGATTCTTCTGATGATGAATCTGATGATGCTGTCCCAGCAAAGTCTGATGCGGTAGTCAAAGATGAGGACATACCTCTTGAGAATCACATTTTTTGTGAGCCTTCTGCAAAACCCGCTAAGACTGTTGCAATCGAGTCCTCTTCTGAAAAAGAGTCGGAGAGTGTGAATTTGCTGTACACTCTTGTTGGTGATGATAAAATTTATTCAGATAAAGATTTTCCTATTAAGAATGTTAATCAATCCTTAATCAGTAAAGTCTTTGAAAATTCGACAAGTAAGTTTTTAGGAAAGACTGGACCACGTGTTACAGTTACACAGTGTCCTCCTATTCCAAAGGCCGAAATTCGAAAACAATTTGGGAATAAGAAATTACCAACAGTGCAAAAACGGCAAAATCACACCAAGCCAAAAGGAAAATCACCGGCTCAAGCACAAAAGAAGCCGAATCAAAGGAAGAACAAAAATGTAAACTTTGTGAAATCGACGGGAACGGACAAAATTGAAACGTTTGAAAACAAATCTAACTTAGATTTTGTTAAGAAAGCAACTGTACAGAAAAGAAATGAACCAAGTAGTTCAAAACCTAGTACCTCGGGATCACAAAGTTCATCATCATCGGCAAGACGATCACATGATACTTCGGGGTTTGTTGAACGAAGATCATGTTTTGAATGTGGAACAATTGGACATATAATTCGAAATTGTCCATATCTTCATAAACAAAAAGGAAAAGTTGATGTTCCCCGTGACCAAACTGACCGTAAGCAATCTGTTTCTGTAAAGCAAGATCCCCGCCTTGTAAAAGAAAGGGAAAAGAAACAGAGACGCCAACAGGTCAAGAAAATTGAAAAGGCGATTAAAACCGATGTGGTTAACAAAACAGCTGTTTCTGTCAAACCAGAAAATTCAAAAACTTCAGACAACCATGAAGTTAAAATTTTAAAGAGTAACACTGGTAAAACAAAACAAACCTGGAAACCAAAAACGGTTACTGAATCCCGGGGGATCATCACAATTTACCAATCATCAAAGACAAGAAGTTATTGTTATTGATGAAAATGAAAGACCCAAGACCACAATGGCTTGGGTCCCCATCTCCAACTAATCATTTGAGTTCATGTGCAGGGTGTTCCAGGAGGAACTATCAGTAGTCATTGGATTGTTGATAGTGGGGCATCCAGGCACATGACAGGCGACATGAAGCTTCTCTACGACGTCAAATCTATTAGAGGAGGTTATGTTGCTTTTGCTGGAGATAAGGGAGGATATATTACGGGTGAAGGAATGATATCCAACGGGATTGTCAGCTTTGACAAGGTCAACTTTGTGCAACAACTTGATCACAATCTTCTTAGTGTTTCTCAAATTTGTGACAAGCAATTCTCAGTACACTTTGATGCTAATGGATGTTATGTGCTGAAACCCGGCTTCAAAATTCCAAAAGAATGGATTCTCTTGTCAGCTCCAAGGATAAATGATTTGTACGTCCTTGATATGAGCCAAGCTATTACTACGTCTGCACAAGCAACTTGTTTCGTTTCCAAAGTCACAGAAAAAGACTCTATCTCTTGGCACAGACGAATGGGTCACATTCACTTACGCAAAATGAATCATTTGGTTTCAAATGAATTGGTGAATGGTGTTCCTCTTAAAAACTTCCATCTTCAAGACGTCTGTGTTTCGTGCCAGAAAGGAAAACAAACGAAGAAACGACACCCTACTAAGAAGATCAATACGGTGGCAGTTCCTCTTGAACGTTTGCACATGGATTTGTTCGGTCCTGTCAAGCACAAGAGTATTCGGAATGATCAATACTGTCTCGTCATTACTGATGACTATTCAAGATTTTCTTGGGTGGCGTTCATGGCACACAAGAGTGAAACCTTTGGTATTATCAAAAACTTGATCATTCAGATTGAGAATTTGTATAAATTGAAGGTTAGGCGGATACGTAGCGACAATGGTACTGAATTTAAAAATCATGCCATGGCGGAGTTTTGCACTTCAAAGGGTATTCTTCATGAGTTTAGTGCAGCTTATACTCCTCAACAAAATGGCGTCGCAGTTGCTAGGACTATGTTGGTAGAGTCGCAGTTGCCCATTCCATTCTGGACTGAAGCTGTGGCCTCTGCATGTTACACATTGAACCGAGTCCTTACAGTCAAAAGGCACAATAAGACCTGCTTTGAGCTTCTTCAAAAACGGAAACCAGATTTGTCTTATCTTGAACCGTTTGGAGCTCCATGCACAATCATCGATCCTAATGGAAAGTTTGGGGCAAAAGCAATTGATGGATACTTTCTTGGGTATGCCACCCCTAACTTACGAGTCTGGAATCTAGAGACTAAAAGGGTCGAGGAATGGTCTGAGGTCAGAGTACAAAGGCACACCTTGCCAGTCAAATGTCCTGGTCAGCCTTGGATGTTTGAGTACGATGACTTTTTCAATTCGATCAATGTTGAAGCTGTTGAAGAAAGTGCTGCGGCAAGGATGTTTTTCGAGAGTGACAATGCAACAGTTTCACCGGTGGTTCGTCCAATTCTAGTCAATCAAGAACCATCTTCGGTGAACAATAATGCTCTCGACAATGAGGATTTTCATGATGCAACCGAATTGAACGAATCTTCAGAGGATGATGAATTTCTAGATGCAGATCAAGAAGCCCCAACAACAGCAGTTCATGGTACTTCAGAGGGTACTCCTCCAGTGGATGCCCCTAGAATAGCTGAAGCAACTGCATCATCCTCTTCGTCAATTCCGGGTATTGATTTAGTTGTTGATCTCAATTTCAACAATCTGGGTATAAATATTCCAGTTCCAGATAATCCAGAAACAAGGATTCATAATACCCATCCTCAACAAAACATCATCGGAAATGTGCAAAGTGGCATTCAAACAAGAAACATGTTGCGAAACAACAACAATGAAGGCCTGTATGCAGCTATTCGAGAATCCGGGCAACAAAACGATTGGTCTTTCGCGTGTTATGTTTCACAGGAAGAGCCAAGAACTTGGAATGAAGCCATGAAAGATAACTCTTGGGTTGAAGCAATGCAGGAAGAACTGCAACAGTTCCAGAAGCTTGGTGTCTGGAAACTAGTAGAGAAACCTGCTGGTTACAAGAAGATTGGTACCCGTTGGGTGTTTAAATGCAAAAAGGATGACCGCGGAGTTGTTATCCGGAACAAAGCACGTTTAGTCGTTCAAGGTTTTCGTCAGATAGAAGGAATCGACTACAACGAAGTCTATGCACCTGTTGCACGTCTGGAAGCAATTCGGATCTTTCTGGCTTATGCCTCATTCAAAGGATTCAAGGTTTACCAGATGGACGTCAAAAGTTCATTCTTACATGGTGTGGTTGAAGAAGAGGTGTACGTCGAACAGCCTCCAGGTTTTGAAGATCCTATCCATCCCGATCGGGTTTGGTTGCTCAACAAAGCTCTCTATGGTCTTCATCAAGCACCGCGAGCTTGGTATGCAACCTTATCTAACTATCTGCTGGAGAACGGTTTTCGAAGAGGTCTTATCGACTGTACTCTTTTCATCAAAGAACAAGATGGAGATCTTCTTCTGGTACAGGTATACGTTGATGATATTATTTTTGGTTCTACTAATGATGTTTTGTGTAGGAATTTCGAGCGCATTATGCAGGATAAATTCGAGATGAGTGCTATGGGGGAAATGACTTTCTTTTTGGGCCTACAAGTGCAACAAACTGAGTCTTGGATATTCATCCATCAGACTAAATATGTTGGTGACATCTTGAGCCGGTTCCAGATGTCTGATGCAACGCCCATTGGTACCCCACTGCCACAAAATCACGGAATTACTCCAGACTTGAAGGGTGAAGCTGTTAGTCCTTCATACTATCGCGCAATGATCGGATCTCTTATGTACCTCACAGCATCAAGGCCAGACATAATGTACCCAACGTGCCTGCTTGCCAGATATCAAGTCAACCCGAAGGCCTCACATCTTGCAGCTGTCAAAAGGATTTTTCGTTATTTGAAGGGTTACCCTGACACCGGTCTATGGTACCCTAGGGATAATAACTTTGAATTGGTTGCATTCAGTGATTCTGATTTTGGCGGATGCAAAATCGATGGCAAATCCACAACGGCTGGATGTCAGTTTTTAGGAAATCGCCTAGTCACATGGCAGTGCAAGAAGCAGACTTGTGTCGCTACATCAACATGCGAAGCTGAATACATTGCTGCCTCAAGTTGTTGCTCCCAAGTTCTTTAGATCCAACAACAATTACGCGACTACGGTTTTGAATTCCTAACTACTCCTATTTACGTTGATAATTCTGCTGCATTACAGATCACTAGAAATCCTGTGCAGCACTCAAAGACCAAACACATCGAAATCAAATATCACTTCATACGTGATTGCTTTGAGAAAAGGCTAATCGATGTTGTTAAGGTCCACACCGATGACCAACGTGCCGACCTTTTTACCAAAGCCTTTGACAAATCAAGATTTGACTTTTTATTATTGGTAAACGGCATTAAGGTCAAGCAAGAGTAAAACCAACATCGGAAAATCATTTTTGTAAATATCTTTGTGTTTTTAAATTTGTCTTAGTTTATTGATTTTAGGGGGAGTAAATCCAAAACTCTGAAAATCCAAAAACATCGAAAAATTTCAAAAACACAAAAACAATAGAAAAACAAAAATGAGTTTCCTGGCGAGCAAAAGTGAAAATGATAGTACATCAGTGGTCTATCCAAACCTCTTTAAAACTTAAATGAAAAACGATAAGCAGCTCTATATAAGATGTATCGGTAGGCTCACAATCATTTTAAAGTGTGCAGGGTGATATAAATCTTAAATCGACTGAAGACCAGGTGGGAACCATTCATTGGCATATGGTCTTAGTACCGAAATTTCGTTTGATAGATTGCCGAGGTTCTGAGATATTCGGTCTTTATGCTGCTTATCATTTGGGTATCATTGTTGTTTCTTTTACCGAAAAATAACGGGGACGCAAGTCTAGATCTTCCATGATACTATACATACGTGTACATACTGCATTCGACCTCAATAAGTGATAAACAATCACATGTCCAAATCAAATAAGTGATAAAATATCACATTTTCCGGGAGTCAAGTTCGTCTCTCTGCTGTACGAAAGTACTGGCCTGTTCACGGACTTGCTCCTGTGCCCTCATGCATATGAAAATCAAGTTCCTCATCAATAAGTGATTCTATCACATAGGGCTTGTTTTCAAATCAAAATAAGTGAGAATCTCACAACATATACGGTCAAACAGATGATAATCGGTATACTCACCGGTAAGATGAACCCTCGTGCATACCTTGATACGGGAATGTGTCGTGATGTGGATGAACACCGGTCGGTAAGTATAAATCATACCTTAATGTATCCCCTTGCCATGATTACATCTGATAAGTTGGGCTTAAGTGGACAACAATACCGATAATTGTTATAGGATGCTTATCTTAATGTTAACTAATTGAACAACAAGAGCGTTGTGGCATGACCGTACACTGATATGATTCTCTTACCCTCGAAACTCGCAAAAAGAATGTCTGTATATATTTATTTACTGCTTTCAGTCTTTACATTTCAAATATTAAAAATGCCAAAAAGATTTTTTTTTATTTTATTTTCGATCGTACGATGTTGGATCTCGAGTCTTTGTTACTTGAAACCTGAACGAAAACCAAAGTGACTAAATCTTCATAAGCGGTCGAAATTTGCAAATTTTGAAAGTTAGACACTAAAATTGACAAATTTACTAAACTTTCAAACTGTCGGATGGTGTTTGATTGAAACATGGTCATACGTGTGTCATTTGTTTATGCTAACTATATTCCAAGCAGTTGTTCTCATTACGCGTTTAGATTTCTTGCATGTGCAGATTCTAAAGGCAAGGAGAACACAGTCGATGACAAGCTTTGGAATGAAGACATGACGTGAAGGCACTCAAAAGATGAAGATGATCGAGTTGCCGCTGACCATCATCAACACCACAAGGATCTCAAGCTGTAAAGATCAAGTCATTCACGAGCATAACTCAAAGGGGAGCTTATGTTAAGGGGGAGTTTGTCAACACATTTCCTACATGATACGGGTAGTTTGTTGATACACTTTCTGCTTTCAAGACGTGAAGACTTTGAAGATCCTCCGACATTGAAGACTTGAAAGGACGTCAGAGATTTGAAGACACGAAGATCAAGACAAAGCTACAGCCAAGGGGGAGTTTGTTGGTGCACTTGTGTCTGTACTTTGTCTTTATTCTGTATGATATAAGACGATGTCCTTTGTTAGTCTTGTAAGTTTGACCAAGTCAACCATCCTCCTGGTTTGACTTGGTCAAACAGTTAGAACATGATTGTAACTTGTCTGTGTCGAAGGATGTCTCATCGAAGGATAGTTTAGATCCTTCGATGAGCTCGAAAGATGAACCTTCGATGGATGTTGATGGACCTCGATAGATCATCCTTCGAGGTAAATGTAGATCCTTCGACAGGTTTAACATCGATAGATGATCCTTCGATCCATCTACCTGATCCTTCGGACAGACAATCTGTGACAGGTATATATACCCATGTAGTGTGTTCACTTCACTTTAGACACTAGAAAGACAAGGAGAGACACTTCACTGTGCACACACACACACTTAGAGAGTTTGCAAAACAGATTTGTAGACATTGAGCTTGTAACCGAACCTTTCATACGTATTAATACAAGTGGTGTTAATCGGTGAAGATTGTGTGTTGTGTTTGTGCTTGTTTCATCTCGGTTTGCACTCTAGCTTGGATTCCGCACTTGCTAGTGTGTTTCACATAACAAGGTTAAGGTTTGACCTCATCCTCAGAGGGACCTACAATATTTGCATCGCAGCCCACCCGGCATGTGTGCGAAGTTTAGTGTATAGTTCGCAGCCATTCCAGGCATGTGTGCGAAGACTAGTTCTATTATCGCAGCCATTCCCGGTGTGTGTGCGAAGAGAAGTATATGTATCACTAGTCTAGCAATATCTTATCAATAACCTTCCTCTCCCGAGGCCTATTGTATGTAAATCCGATAACAGTTAAGTACGAGAAATCATTCAACACCCATTCCCAACCCCGGGAATCCCATGCCTTGGTAAGAGTGTGAACTCACCTTGGTTTGCTCGGTATGCAAAGTATGTGCTCACAGTTAATCAATCACGTCCTAAAGTACGCACGTATGCATAATCAGTTTATATTCATGTTGTTCACGCATAGGTATAATCACAGTGGGTAATGAATCAATTGCTCAGCTAGTAATACTAAACACGTATCCAATATCATACAAGTCATGCGTATAACTTAACGGCAGTTAATAAATCCAGTTAACTTCTAACAGAGTTAAATCAAGTTACTGTGCAAGTTATCTGTCCGATGAAACACCCCTTTGTTTCGTCGTTAAGCCGCTTTGACGAAACACCACTGTTTTCGTCGTTGACACCCTTGGCGAAACCCACATTTGATTCGTCGTGACGGGTTCCGACGAAACGCATTTGTTTCGTCGGATCTGTTTCGTCGTGAGTTGGTTTCGTCATTAATTCAGTTACGTCGTCATCATATCAGTTACAAAGATTAACATAGAAAACCCTAGTTGCTGTCATCATCTAAACAGCAATCATGCAGAAATCATTTAGCATAGCATCATTATCCAACCATTGAAACAATACAGTAATCACCCAGTATTTATCGTTCATATGGAAAACGTTAACCAATTCGTATTATAATAACTCATCTCTAGCATGAATCCTAGATCATGAGATGACCCTAAATAATGACATACGCGGACCCGATGATCATGCTCTTTTAATCGAAATACTACTGATAGCATACAAAACCAACAACGACTAAATACCACAGAGACGTAAAGCATTCAGGAACAATCATCACATGTATACGACACCATACATCTGAATTCATGTAGTTTACAAACCCTAGTTAAACACATAAGAACATCAATAAACAGATATTCACACGATAGGATTTACACCGACCGATTTGAGTTGAACAAACAGGGATTCAAGAGGTAGAGATGATGGTGAACGACGGTTGTTGCCGTCGCACAGTGGAGAGAACTCTTAGGGTTTCTTATTTGCCGAAGGTGTGAAACAAAAGTCGTTACACGCTAATATACACAAATTAACGTTCTGGGCCGTGATGGGCTTCGGCGTAACTGGGCTTGGCGAAACAGCTTTGTTTCGTCGAGATATGTGTGACGAATCACACACTTGTTTCGTCGGAGAAACGTATGGCGAAACACACTTGTGTTTCGTCGGGTTGTGCATGGTGAGTGGCACTTCATTATACAAGGCTTAAATAGTTTAAGTTTCCAAACAAGTTACATGCTATAACAACAAACACAAACACATATGCAATAATCACAATACGTCTTAACATATCACAATGTGTACAGTTACAAGTCAAACAAGTCAAACGACTAAACAGTCAAAGTCAATGTGCATTAAATGCGAAAGTGAAAGTCGGAAACTCGAGTTGTCACAGTTAAGGACACCGCCTGTAAACTTTTGGCCAAAAGGACAGCGCCTGCAGTTTGATGTAAACATAAAGGACAAAACTTATAATTTACTCTTATTAATAAGGGTATTTAGGTCATTTCACACTCGCTTAACACCAAAAACTAACCTCCATCCACACTTGGGACTGACTATCCGGGAACGAAATTGCAAAAGTTGGGGACTATAGCTTTAATTTTAGAAAGTTAGGGACTAAAGGTGAAAATGGAGTAAACCACATGGACTATCCGATCATTTTTCTCATGTAATAAAAAATAAATATAGTTTTCTTTTGACAATTCAAACAATGATACAATCAACTAGCCACTAAAAGTTTGGTACAGTTGTGACCACATCAAATTAGGTAACTAATTTTTAACTGAACCAATGGAACTTTTAGCCGTGGGCAGTTATTAGCTGTTGTTAGACCAAGTCTAATGGGCATGAGATACCACCCCCAGGGAGCTTGGGAGCTTTGGGCTAGTCACAATCATAGGATGAGGACAAAACTGAAACAACGTTTTTTAGTCAATTAGCCAAATCCACACATCACACTCGTTCTTTCATATGCATAAGTATATGAAAGAATGTTGATAGTGTTATATTTCTCAACATCCAAATTATATAAACTCTTTTATAACACATACACACACATATATAAAATGAGATCTGACTTGAGACAACTACTGCACACATATAATAGTCTTTATAAACTAATTTAAGATGTTAATATTTTATTTCTAGATAGTTGAATTACACTCTCAACTACTTTGATTTATTTTCTCCTTAAAAGATCTTTTATTATTCTTGTTTTTTTTTGTCTTTGAAGGATATATTAGATTTTTCTTATGCATAACCAATATAGTCTTTAAAATTCATGTAATATTTCATTATTTTTTATTATTAACTATGATGGCGTATGGTTTTTCTATCAGACCAACCAATAAGCAATAGTGCAGTCGATTCGATAACTGGTCCTATTTTCAAAACATTGCCAAAAGCGTTTGTGTATAGAGGAGTATAAAGGTGCATAAAACGGTTTTAAAGCCCAAACCTTATCTATCAACAGAAGTCGTAACTGGTTCCGGTTCTAACTGGCTTTTTAGTTAGTCTGGTTCCGATCTTAACCAGTTCCAACAAGGGGGTAACTGCATATATAGGTTAATCCATGATGGTTTGTGAGCAATCACGTCCTTCTGAAATAAACACTTATAAATATTGGATAGAAACATTGCAAATCGTTTCTGAACTGATTGAAGTGGCCTTCGGACAGTAGCCACAACTCTTTTGTATAGAACCAACACTATACATCGACCAGTTTATTTTGCGCCTCAACAATTTCTTTTTGAACCCCCAAGTTAAAATGAATAGCGAGACGGGGCCATCTAGATTGAACCAAACCAACCATTAACCACTGAAAGTGCCCATCAAAATGCAAAGTTATTCTCAGTGGTTATGATGCGTATGTGACAAGGAAGCCAACTTATAAACTTAATTATTTCAAGTATCAAATGGCTTCATATTAAATAGCTACATTTGCATAAAAAAATGTATATTTCATACTTTTCCAAACAGGAATGATTAAACAATACTATCGTCAAATGGCTACATTATTGTCATCAGGATGTAACCACAAAGATTAAAAAACAGTAGCTTAATGTCTTTATAATACTCATCATATGCACATAAATTTTCACACTGCAGATCTTCGGTTACCAAAATGGTGACTTTCTTGAGAGTTTTGATAAGCCTACTATGTTCTATAGTCCTCTTAGCTCTATTCAAATTCTTTCACAAATTTTGGTGGGTTCCAATGCGCATAAATCGTGTAATAAGTTCACAAGGAATACGCGGACCTCCTTACAGTTTTATCTATGGCAACATGAAGGAAATTTCCATCATGATAAAGCAATCCACGAGCTTTCCCATGGACATATCACACGACATATTTCCACGAATTCAACCTCACTTTGATTCATGGTTGCACATATACGGTTAGTATTGTTCATGGTTCATTCAACGCGTGCGTTAATATACGCGCCACAGGTGTTTTACATGTCTGTTTTGATACAGGGAAGAATTTTCTTTATTGGCAAGGTCCTCAACCTGAATTAGTTGTCACAGAACCGGAGCTCCTAAAACAAATAATGAGTGTCTGAGAGCTTACGACGAGGATACAAGGCACGGGACCTGCATTTAAAAAGATATTTGGAGGTGGTCTGGTTTTTTTCTCAAGGTGAAAAATGGGCAACACAGCGAAAATTAGCAACTCACGCTTTCAATGGTGAAAGGTTGAAAGTAAGTTCGTACAAACAACAATTTATCAGGGAATTATTATGGAGTCACTACGAGTCAAGCCACCGAGTCATGAACATGTGTTGGTATGAGTTGTTATTGAGTCAAGAAAATCTATTGGAGAAAGAAAATATTAAATTTTAATGAAATTTATAATGAAACTAATATGTATATACAGATTACCCTCTTCATTTGTCTTCATGTAGTATTAAAAATATCAAAGTCATAGTCAAAACATGTCATGAGAGTTTACTTATATGCATGTCTTATGTGCACATATACAAGAACATATTCTTGTGCATACATATGTGTTTAAATACTAATAAGCATGCTCAATACAGGATCATTAGTTCCTAGAGAACAAGATTATGCATGAATTTATGTGTTGGGATTAGTATACGTAAAACAATATTAGTTCCAAAGTATACTTGATCCATCGGATTTCCTGAATATGGGAAAGGACACTTGTTTCGAAACAAAACAAGAAATCTTTTAGGGACAACCAAACTCATTTTTCTTGTTTGTTTGGCTATAGAACATGGTTCCAACAATGGTTGAAAGCGTTGACATGATGCTAAAACGGTGGAAAGATGCTGGAACCAAAGAGAAAGATGTCCATGAAGAGTTCTTAACAATGACATCGGAAGTCATCTCAAAGATCGTGTTTGGAAGTAATTATGAGGAGGGGAAGCAAATATTCCAGAAGCAGGGGGCGTTAATTGGGTTGGCTGCCAAACAGTTGTCCAAAATTAGGCTTCCTGGTTTTGGGTAAATCTACCTTATCGTATATAGACGATTACAAAACTCATAAAATGATATTAATGTTGAGATCTTCACAGGATGTTGTTTAAAGATAAAGAGGATTTAGAAACCGACAAACTGTTAGCCGGCATTCAAGATATCATTACAAAGATGATAAGAAACAGAGAAAATATGATGGTTTCAGGAGATGAAGACAACTCCACGACTGATTACCTCGGAATACTTTGAATTCGCATCATGATGTCAATGACAGTTATAGGCTTTCCATACAGGATATTATTGATGAATGCAGAACATTTTACATTGCTGGCCACGGAACGATCTCTATTTTGCTCACGTGGGCTACTCTTCTTCTGGGAATCCACACCGAATGGCAAGAGAAAGCACGCGAGGAGGTTCAACAAGTATTTGGTAATCAAAACCCATCTTCAGAAGGAATACCAAGACTCAAGAAAGTAAGATTATTGATCTAACAATCTCATTTCTTTAATTCTTATTTTCTTTTTGGTAATTGTGTGTTTTTCTCGTATCATACAGATGAGCATGATAATCAATGAGACACTACGCCTATACCCTCCTGGAATATCCACAACCCGAAAAGTTCAGAAGGAAACGCATGTTGGAGATCTGGTTCTTCCACCAAACTTAAATTTGCAAATACCGGCATTACCATTTCATCAAGACCGTGGAACATGGGGAGAAGATGCTCATCTCTTCAAACCAGAAAGATTCTCTGAAGGGGTTGCCAATGTCGTTAACAGCAATCCAGGAGCATTCCTCCCTTTTGGTTATGGACCACGAATCTGTGTAGGCAACAATTTCGCGATAAATGAATCAAAGATAACCCTCTCGATGATCTTACAACATTACAGATTCACTCTGTCACCAAACTATGTCCATGCACCATATCAGCATATCACACTTCGCCCAAAGTCTGGTGTTCAGATAATATTTCAAGCTCTATAAAGCTCCGCTTCTTGTGACTAGTGTGCACTTAATAAATTGTTTACGCTTCCACCTTTGATCAGGTCACATTTTCATTTACCTTAAACAATATATCTTGTCTATTTGTGTTTTTCTTCCAAGTACAACATCCAGAGAAGAAGTATGGAGATAGACTTCTCTCTATTCTTGCCTCATTTCTTTGTTTCTTAGAAATGAGCCGAAATGTTCATTTTATCGCCACATAGAGAGAAAACGGATATGTAACTTAATCTTGCAAAAAAACTATTTATATTGCACTGAAACAGTTTATGACTTGCTAGTTATGGTGTAATGAAACTATTGCATTAAACAAATTAAATGTATTAAAACAAAACCAATCTGGTCTAACAATTACTCATCAGTTATATAAGAGAGAGCTGGTTTGAAAACTGACTGAATAACAGCGCATCAACTGAGTAAACAAAGTAAACAGCCGACTGAAAAACACTACAGCAGGCAATAAGCGTGTCACAGCTGACGTGGATCGAGGCGTAGTGCATGATACTTTATTCAACACTTTTTAGTAATATCGATCTGTACATCAATGTATACATGTGTGCTTTGTCTGGAAAATCATTTGTGTATCTATTCAAACAGCATGATATGCTAGTGTAGGTGTTATTGGGTCAAACATTTTTAGATTACAAGTCAAAGCACTTAATTTAGGAGTACAAAGTTAGAAAAAGGTAAATTTGAAAGTTCATAAATAACAAAAACATAGCAATAAAAACATGAGAGTTGAGGGTAGGTCCCGATTCTCGGAGGATCGATTAACGAAACCTAATCCTTGTTTATCACAAACACGGTCACTAGTGCGGAATCCCAGTGACGGTGTCAAACTAAACACAAATAATAACAATACAATATAACCAGTGAATCACAGTCAATTGATTAAGAGGATGAGAACAATGTTCAAACGGATACACACACAGTTTGACACAAAGCTTATAGACAGGTTATGCTCTCATGGTTTCAAAGTGAAACTATGAAGTGTTTATATAGCAGCCCAAGCCCATAACTCGACGAAACATCAATGGGCTTGAAGAAACTTCATGTGGGCCTGACGAAACTCCACAGCTGGCGAAACTCTAGGAGTTTTGTCACTGTTCACGGCGAAACTATGAGTTTTGACCATTTGGGGGTCTCGTCATGTAGTGTTCGACGAAACTCTAAGTGAGTTTCGTCGATGGCTGCATAAGCTGTTTGGCTGCAAACTGTTATACAGTTTACAGTTTGCAGCCAAACCTTATAAACACACACAAACATAAAGACCATATCATGCAACATGCATAGTTCATTTAATATACATAACAAACTGAGACAAACTTGTTGGACACAAGTTGGATAGGAGGATATCCGACTTGGTCGACGACGAATTAGAGACTCGATAATTATAAAAGACCGTACAAAATACATCGTAAACTAAGACTAGTGACATACACAAAATAGTGCACCAACAAACTCCCCCTTGTCTGTTACTGTCTTTGGTCTTCAATCTTCCGTCTTCAGTGTTTCTCGGACCACGAACTGCGGGCATGAATTCCACGATAGCATAGCAGTAGAAGCAAGCGACGCACTGAAATCGCAATGCTTGATGCGCGTCCTTGTCGTCGTAGAAAATATGGTGCCGATATAGCTTGTTGATGTTGGCCGCGGACATGTTTACGATCCACATCAGATCCAACATTCGAAAATTCTCACGATCGCCATTAAATACAATCACCGCTTCATGCGTATCCGGATCGTAACACCACAACCTCATATCATTGAGAAAGTTCTGCTTCAACGGCATCAATGGGATCTTGTCCATATCCTTCGCGGGCTGATACACAAGCTTGTAACGCGCCGTGTTGGTTGCTGGATCTAAAGTGAACTTAATCTGCTGATAAATAGGAAACTGAGGCTTGTCCGATTCATCTTTCTATCCTGACCTTTTGTTAAACTTTATCTTGCGCTCGAACAATGTAGCTCCTTCGAAGTTTGAACGATTAACAAGCTCAAGCTTCGTCAAAGCTGCAACGTGTCACACCCTGACTTTTGCGGAAGCGTGATTATTGGTGTGACTTCTTAATACCATAGCATTCACTCATAACAATGCTATATAATAAAAACAGTAGATGTTCATCCATAAATTTTATGATTGAAAATAACATAACAAGCTTGTCTGAAACGTTGACACCAAATTCAAGTTACAAATCACATCGTGTTTAATTTTGGAATAATTGTTTAAACAATATTGTTGTTGTCACACCCCCAAATTGCCACATAGGGAGTGTCCCTGTTAGGCGTGTGACATACCAATAACGAGCCACCAATTACATTGAACCCATACAAGTTATAAATAAAATCCCCATTATTAAAAAACATCTTCAACAAGTTTAAACGAAAATCAATAAGTTAAGCGGAAGCAAATAGTAAACGAAGTTAAACTGTTTCAAAACCCAAGTATAGTTTCATGAAATCAATCGCATAAATCCTCCCAGTCGACCCATGACCACTCCAGCTACTCCAGACAGCAAGTTCCCCAATTCCAAGATACCTAACGACCTGCGAGCATGCAACAAGTGTATCAGACAACGCTGGTGAGTTCATAGTTTTACAAAACGTTGGTTACCAAGTGTTTAGTTAATCCATTGAATTTAATTCCGAAAGTAATGTTGAAAACAATGTTGATAATACCCCAATACAAGACGGCTTCTGATTATTTTGCCCTTTCTCCAATGCTCCTATCAAAGCATTGGTCATGACTAGGTCATTAGTTCAACACCCGTCCTCCCAGATACGGGGTGAGGTTGCCAAACCTAAGTAGCGCTACTAACTAATACCATGTTACCTTCCTGGTAACCAAACAACACGGAGGGACTTTAAAGGTGATAGGAAGAGTATATTATCCAACATTCCCGTTTTTACCCAAAAGACTTATCCCTCCCAGGATACCCACTGACTGTCCCAACCACCGGGACGCATGCTCAAGAGAAATGAACTCACCTTTGGTTTGCTCGGTATGTTATGCTATGTTATCCGTCCAACTTAGTCAACCAGATCCTAATGGATTTATCACTAACAATCAGTTTCGGAAACATATTGATCACACAATCTTCGTTCACATTACACAATTAATGTATACATAAAACACATAGCCATACACGTATTCCGATCATCCATACACTAATATACATGTTTCACAAAACCATAATTCAATAGCACCTTTTAGTGTACATCTCCTAACGTATCCACATAATGGACAAGGCCAAACCGAAGCACGTAGCCCAATTAACGCGCCAAACCCGTCCCATGTATCCGGCCCCAAATGTCTAATCGTGCGGCCCAATATAATTAAGATGTGTACAACCCATCATATGATCAACCTGGTACTGTGTGGCCCCTTATTTACAATCCAAGTCTCCTGATGTTGTTACCCGGCCCACTCAACCCTTGTCCCTTTCGCATCCCAAATCCAGTACTTCTTAATTCAACTTACTATATTAACTAGATTCACAAATAACCTTCCATACCCTTTGCTAGTGCATACCGACCCATGTAGAATTTAGACTACATAAAGCCCAACCAAGTATGCAATTGGATCTGTTGTGTTTACCCGGACCCAAGCGCTTAACAAGTGCAGCCCATATCTTACACAAAGCACAAAACAGGAAGTGAGTAGCCCGATACCTTAAGTAGCCCGCTAGTTATCAAGGCCCACTCAACATATCCGGTTGTTACATATTCTATCTGACTTCTCTGTTTCCTATGAAGCATCATGCAGCAATTAATGATAATGTTACTAAACCTACTCCATATCTCATTTATTTGTAATGTTAGTACACATAATTTATTGGTTCCATTTAACATATTAGACATCATGATTGGCATCATATGACTCATCCTTAATCCCTAATAGCCGACCAACTATCTCGATCCCTTCAAATGCATGATGAGATGATTACAATTAGGACTTTTAACCACCTTTTAATGCTTCACGTGCCCTTACTCATATTCCTACATCTTGTGCATGTCATTAATGTCTTTGACTAATGTGACATAACATATAATTATGATGTGCACATGTTTTGAGTACATCAAGACTCCAATCCCACATACAGCCGCCAATTCCTTTTTGAAGTTATTTATATTAGATCAATCACCAATATTATAACCACTTTAATCTTATTGGACCACAACCATTTATGACATCATGCATTATACAACCATTGGACCACAACCATTTGTGACATCATGTATTGTTTATCCTACCAAGTTTACATGTCAGTTCAATAATATTATTATTAACTTCACATCTTAGCATTAGCACAGAATTTGCATGAATATATGTAAAACAAATCTGATCGATTAATGAATAGCCACTTTTGCATACATTAACTCACATATCATGCATAATATAATATCTAAATCACCAATCAACATATAGATGTAATCCTCATTACCACAAGTAATCACACATGTATAAACACATAATTAGAGCCGAGATATCTGACTTACCCGATGATGATTAGAACTTCGTACAAGAGATGAGTTCCAAGGAAAGAAAAGGGATTTCGAAGGGAGGGGCTGATCGTCGACTTCAATGCACGCAATAGGGTGTTTAGGGTTTGTGGTTATGTGATTATTATCTTATGAGGGTCACGTATAAAATTATTATATGTGTGTGCATATAAACCACTTTAACAGTGGCCAGCCCAACTCCCATATTTCCTTCTTGGGCTTCCCTTGATCCATGTAAGATTATGACATAAATATGTGTATGCAAGTTTGGGTTGGGCCTCAGTTATGTGAGCCTAAAGATTAATAAGAGGGGTGTGGCCTCAGGCACAAATGTATCGAGTAACCCAAGTAACTCGCGGCCCGATAGGTTAGTTTTCTAAATTGGTTAAATGACACATAAAAGTGTTTAACGGTTCCCTGAATAGATAATAAGCACACATAAATCTTTAGTGATGTACGAGTGAAATCCACCACGCCTCGTATGATCGTAATATAAGAGCAATCGAATGTAAAGATACACGCCAAATATTGTGGAGTTTAAGTAATGCTACCCTAAAGTATCCGAGTTGTCACATCATCCCCAACTTGAAAGAAATTTCGTCCCGAAATTTGACAAGTAAGCATAAAAGAGTGAAGCGATAGAAACCCTAATTAAGCTATATGTAACACTACACAGATAACAGTCAGGCATTACACACAATCACTAATCATCCAGGTACTGCACAGGCACTACGTAAACCAAATTGTAAAAACAGGATTGCTAGGTCAGTGGGGTGCCACATCATCCCCAACTTAAAAGGGAATTTCGTCCCGAAATTCGCCAAGGATATCGAAAGTTGGTCCCACCGTTGAACAATCGGGGATAACAGAGCTTCACCTGATCTTTGCGTTCTCCCACCGCAAATTTCCACTATTTCTTAAGCTTAACAGCTTCCCAAGGGGTTCAAGTACAAATCCTGGATCTGTGACTAGGTTCTCATTTCCACATATGTGTTTCTGGTTGCTAATATCCTACCTTGACTTTCCACATGTCAAACTTCGTTCCCATGCGTGGCTATCTGGGCCTTCAGGCCCGGTCACCCACATATGGTCTTCAGGTTTCAATGCATCCTATCAAAATTCAGGTGAATAGGATATCGAGGCCCATGTGCTTCGCCTGCACCAGTTCCCTAAGGTTGCCGTATAATGAGGTTTATATTCGTTTCCCTTCCTTCAGTTCTTCAGTTTGAGCAAGGCGAGTCTGATCAGGTATGTTAGAGTCGATAGTAGGCTGCAAAGCTTGTGCACGTCTAGGTTTCACGGTCGTATTCGTCCAATAGCTCCATCCAGTGATGTCATTACATGCTTAGCTCCTTCGAAACAAGGGTATACGGGAGGCCCTTGTGAACGGTCTAGGTAGTGCATTTGGTACCGTCCAAGTAATGCCTCCAATTTAAATCCAAAGACTACGGCTTCCACCGCAGATTGTATGTCGTGCAGTTCCTCTTCGTATCACCATTACGTAAGTCATCACTCTCTCGTGTTGCATAGGCGTATAGCTGGGACTTTGATTCGAACCATCATGGGTAGTGGAAGGAAGGTTGACATCGAATAATTGTCCCACAAAGTCGAGTTTACATCCCAGCGGACATATGAGATTTCATTTGACTTGCCATCCGTTGCTGCCACAACAAGTTTGGTTTCAAGAAACATCAGTGAAAACAGATCGGAGACGAAGCGAATAGCTACCCATCCAAGCTATCGTGTTGCTATTACGCCTGGTATAGCCTATGCCAATACTAAATGTCCTTCCATGAGCTTCATTTCCAGTGTTGTTTTTGTCGCGAGAAGTTCCAGTACTACCGCCGTTCCCTTGATTGTCGTCACCTTGACTAACACAGTCAATCCTTGTCGAAGTCACCTTCGTTTCCATGCTGTAAGCTACGATCACGAGTACCTTGTTGTTTCCGCGATTGTTGCCTGCAACGGTGTCCTGCGTCCTTTCACCAACAAGGTCCATCTTTTCGCATTCCGTGCCACGTCCTAAGGCACTGCTAATGGTGCGGGTGGTTACACAGTCCGCTCTACAGTCAGTCGTCATCGATTTTGTCCCGATTGGTTCGTAAGGGTCGACTCCCACGCGCTGCTGGCTGGGGTTAAGGATTTGATTGGGGTCAAATCGCTGTTGTTCATTGCCGGTAACTAGGGTCGTTCAAATGCTGAAGTCGGTAAGGTACTACGTTTACCATCTTGTCCATCGTTCTTGTAAGTTGGCTGAGTAATACACGGTATGTCGCGAGAGTGTTGCAGAAGTGATCGCACTTCGGGATCTAAGGCGTCAACACGCTAAGTTCCGGCAAACAAAGATAAGTGAGGAAAGTATAGTCTAATCATTTGACGCTGAGCCATCCAACTCAGGGACGTTCGTACTAGCACCTAACATTCTACACAATTCGCTAGGCGTTCAGATGTGTGATCCAGTGATACTCGATAGCATCGAGATTCGTAAGGATTCAGATAGGAGTGAAAAGATCATGTTCGAGTATGAGACAATCACTACTATGACTCCTATAGACTGCTGAGTTCTAACATAACATCAATTAACAGAGCAGAACCCTTCTCACACTCGTTAAGCCTCACTGGGACTCACATGCACCCCACATTATTATTATGTGTGCACCCATAATAATAAGGCAATTTGCATGCTTATCTCAGTGCCTCTTAACTCGCGCTAAAAGGTTCCCCGAATTCTAGCAATAAGACAGATGACGCCACAACATAGATCAGGAAAGTTCAAGAAGAGTCGCACTCTTAAAACACGTAACATGGGTTGGTAACATAGAAGTTCATACTGCAGTGCTAAGTGTGCATTCACGTGTGATGTTATTCATAAGCAAACACTAGATAGATATACTATGCTATAGTAAACGAGAAACGAACCTTGCAGTCTGGAGCTGAGTGTCATGGTCGATTTCGGTACTGTTCGGTTATAGTCTGGTTTTATGAAAACGTTTTAAAACCAAGTTCACTATAACCAATGGCTCTGATACCAAACTGTCACACCCCCAAATTGCCACATAGGGAGTGTCCCTGTTAGGCGTGTGACATACCAATAACGAGCCACCAATTACATTGAACCCATACAAGTTATAAATAAAATCCCCATTATTAAAAAACATCTTCAACAAGTTTAAACGAAAATCAATAAGTTAAGCGGAAGCAAATAGTAAACGAAGTTAAACTGTTTCAAAACCCAAGTATAGTTTCATGAAATCAATCGCATAAATCCTCCCAGTCGACCCATGACCACTCCAGCTACTCCAGACAGCAAGTTCCCCAATTCCAAGATACCTAACGACCTGCGAGCATGCAACAAGTGTATCAGACAACGCTGGTGAGTTCATAGTTTTACAAAACGTTGGTTACCAAGTGTTTAGTTAATCCATTGAATTTAATTCCGAAAGTAATGTTGAAAACAATGTTGATAATACCCCAATACAAGACGGCTTCTGATTATTTTGCCCTTTCTCCAATGCTCCTATCAAAGCATTGGTCATGACTAGGTCATTAGTTCAACACCCGTCCTCCCAGATACGGGGTGAGGTTGCCAAACCTAAGTAGCGCTACTAACTAATACCATGTTACCTTCCTGGTAACCAAACAACACGGAGGGACTTTAAAGGTGATAGGAAGAGTATATTATCCAACATTCCCGTTTTTACCCAAAAGACTTATCCCTCCCAGGATACCCACTGACTGTCCCAACCACCGGGACGCATGCTCAAGAGAAATGAACTCACCTTTGGTTTGCTCGGTATGTTATGCTATGTTATCCGTCCAACTTAGTCAACCAGATCCTAATGGATTTATCACTAACAATCAGTTTCGGAAACATATTGATCACACAATCTTCGTTCACATTACACAATTAATGTATACATAAAACACATAGCCATACACGTATTCCGATCATCCATACACTAATATACATGTTTCACAAAACCATAATTCAATAGCACCTTTTAGTGTACATCTCCTAACGTATCCACATAATGGACAAGGCCAAACCGAAGCACGTAGCCCAATTAATGCGCCAAACCCGTCCCATGTATCCGGCCCCAAATGTCTAATAGTGCGGCCCAATATAATTAAGATGTGTACAACCCATCATATGATCAACCTGGTACTGTGTGGCCCCTTATTTACAATCCAAGTCTCCTGATGTTGTTACCCGGCCCACTCAACCCTTGTCCCTTTCGCATCCCAAATCCAGTACTTCTTAATTCAACTTACTATATTAACTAGATTCACAAATAACCTTCCATACCCTTTGCTAGTGCATACCGACCCATGTAGAATTTAGACTACATAAAGCCCAACCAAGTATGCAATTAGATCTGTTGTGTTTACCCGGACCCAAGCGCTTAACAAGTGCAGCCCATATCTTACACAAAGCACAAAACAGGAAGTGAGTAGCCCGATACCTTAAGTAGCCCGCTAGTTATCAAGGCCCACTCAACATATCCGGTTGTTACATATTCTATCTGACTTCTCTGTTTCCTATGAAGCATCATGCAGCAATTAATGATAATGTTACTAAACCTACTCCATATCTCATTTATTTGTAATGTTAGTACACATAATTTATTGGTTCCATTTAACATATTAGACATCATGATTGGCATCATATGACTCATCCTTAATCCCTAATAGCCGACCAACTATCTCGATCCCTTCAAATGCATGATGAGATGATTACAATTAGGACTTTTAACCACCTTTTAATGCTTCACGTGCCCTTACTCATATTCCTACATCTTGTGCATGTCATTAATGTCTTTGACTAATGTGACATAACATATAATTATGATGTGCACATGTTTTGAGTACATCAAGACTCCAATCCCACATACAGCCGCCAATTCCTTTTTGAAGTTATTTATATTAGATCAATCACCAATATTATAACCACTTTAATCTTATTGGACCACAACCATTTATGACATCATGCATTATACAACCATTGGACCACAACCATTTGTGACATCATGTATTGTTTATCCTACCAAGTTTACATGTCAGTTCAATAATATTATTATTAACTTCACATCTTAGCATTAGCACAGAATTTGCATGAATATATGTAAAACAAATCTGATCGATTAATGAATAGCCACTTTTGCATACATTAACTCACATATCATGCATAATATAATATCTAAATCACCAATCAACATATAGATGTAATCCTCATTACCACAAGTAATCACACATGTATAAACACATAATTAGAGCCGAGATATCTGACTTACCCGATGATGATTAGAACTTCGTACAAGAGATGAGTTCCAAGGAAAGAAAAGGGATTTCGAAGGGAGGGGCTGATCGTCGACTTCAATGCACGCAATAAGGTGTTTAGGGTTTGTGGTTATGTGATTATTATCTTATGAGGGTCACGTATAAAATTATTATATGTGTGTGCATATAAACCACTTTAACAGTGGCCGGCCCAACTCCCATATTTCCTTCTTGGGCTTCCCTTGATCCATGTAAGATTATGACATAAATATGTGTATGCAAGTTTGGGTTGGGCCTCAGTTATGTGAGCCTAAAGATTAATAAGAGGGGTGTGGCCTCAGGCACAAATGTATCGAGTAACCCAAGTAACTCGCGGCCCGATAGGTTAGTTTTCTAAATTGGTTAAATGACACATAAAAGTGTTTAACGGTTCCCTGAATAGATAATAAGCACACATAAATCTTTAGTGATGTACGAGTGAAATCCACCACGCCTCGTATGATCGTAATATAAGAGCAATCGAATGTAAAGATACACGCCAAATATTGTGGAGTTTAAGTAATGCTACCCTAAAGTATCCGAGTTGTCACAGTTGTAACAATACTTCTCAAGTATTTATTTTCGTACTTCCTTCCCAAGGATGGGGGTATCTTATACATGTATCTTTGTATTCTTGTATTTGTCGTTCCAAACTAATATATTTTCAAGTCTCACTTTAGAAAATATACATGTGAACTCATTTTGTCTAAAAATAATGTATTTCAAGAAAATATATATTTTTCTCAAAAATCATACATCTTCTAAATATTCAAGAAAATATATTTTAACTTCCCAAAAATGATATTTTCCCTTTTGTCAAAGTATGATATAACTTGTAATAATAATAAAAATCATACTTTCATTCCCTTTGTATCCAAAATAATATTTACCAAAAATATATTTATAACGGTATTCTCCGGAATATTTTAGAAGTTACGTTCTTGTTCGGTTTGCCAATATTTAAATGTGTAACTTATATACGTTTATTCCTTGTGATTTTTGGTATTGTTTTGGATTGTAAACTCTTGGTATTATGTTAAGTTATATTATTTTACCCTAGAATACTATAACTATTTCACAAAAGTATACAAATATTCACACAAGTATCTTAATATATTCCAAATATATATTTACCCATTTTTATTTATAAAAACCAACCTTCAATACTTGTATTTTTGTGACAAAAATTATGGCAAAGTTGAAAATCATAGTTAAAATACACTAGTAAATATTTGTTAGAAAATATTTCATTAAGTGTTTATATTTTTAGAAAATTTTGTCATAGGTTCCCCTAAAAATGGAGGTGTCCATGCTATTTAAGCATATCATTTTCTTTTTCAAAAATCATCACAAACAATCAATAATCAATCCACACTTACCAAGTGCAAAAACAAGTTATCTACATAAAGATCATGAACTTGAGTTTTCATAAAAACTCGTAGTAACTTCGTAGTGTATTTAGTAGGCTCAGCTACCCTTTAAAGTGTGTTTATTTCTTTAAAAATCTCATTTTTAAAGAATTTAGGTGTTTACAACTTGTAAACATATTTTACAAAAACGTTTCTTTATGGATCTTCTTGTTTCTCTAGTGTTTCTACACTTGTTTTACCACCAAAAATAGTGTAGATTTTAGTAAAAACCAAGATCTTCTAAAAATCATATGTTGAACTTGGTTCTTTTGGAAAACCATTCATAAATCTTAGATTCATAAGATTACTAGCTTACTTTGTTTATTATTTTTCAAGGAATCATCTTATTATTCAAGTTCATGCTTATATATGAGGATGATCTTGTTGTGTTAACACATAATCATCCTCTAACTTGCTAGA
The DNA here is from genome assembly GCF_002127325.2 of Helianthus annuus. Lineage (NCBI taxonomy): Eukaryota > Viridiplantae > Streptophyta > Magnoliopsida > Asterales > Asteraceae > Helianthus > Helianthus annuus. The sequence goes on from NC_035440.2 coordinate 15,560,412, forward strand.
TCATGTGTTTAATCATAATCTAGCAAGCTCCTTATGATGATCAACATCATAATCTCAAGTAAACAACAAGCAAACATCATTCATTTAATAAACAACATAGTTTCATCACTATTTCATCATATGTTAAGCTTTATGTTAGAGATTCATGTTTATGTCTTCTAGTGTTCTTGTGATTACAACATACTACATCTTTTAACCAACCAAAATTAGGAGTAACAAGGGTTATAGGGTCTTACTACTAGCTCTAAGCTAGGGAAGAACACTTAATGTTGAAGGTGATGAATGTGGTGGATAAAAGCAATTGATGGAGGTCCTTCAAGATCCACAAGCACCAAACCTTCTAATCTTGCTTCTTACACCTTGTGAGGAGCTTGGAATGGATGAAATTGAAATGAAAATGGTGATGGTGTGGAGAGGGGTGTTCGGCCGAGAATGGCTAGGAGAGGAAGAAGTGTGGTGAAGAATGAGAACTTTATGATCCTTCTTATAACCATCCAACACTATTATCCAAAGGGTTGTATGTTTCACAAAGTACACACATGATCTTGAGGCAATCTAAGTAAGATCAATAAGATTTAGAGAAGATTATGTAAATCTTGAGGGTAGGCCACCTAGTGGCCGATTACTAGCATGGGGGGGGGGGGTTGGGTTTCTAAGTGTAAGTTGTAATGATAAGTAGGTAATTATTTGAAAACTAAGTGTATTAGTTTAGGTGTTATGCATAAGGTATGTTATATAGTGTGTTAGGGCGTTCGGGGATTACAACTAGCCCATAAATAATAAAACAATGCTTTTAGTAAAATTTTGATGTTCCGGGTAATGTCCGGTTGTTCGATTAGATCCCGATTCGTTAAAGCATCAAACTATTCCGTTTAGTGTTCTTTAAGTACCCTTTTGTGACACTTTTAATTCTCGACACTTAGGAAAGCATACATGACCATTTTGCCATATTTTTGCACATTACTAGCTTGTTAAAAAGCTGAATTTTGCTGAAATATACAGAATTCTGCACTTTTAGTGGGTTTTAGGCACTTTCCAGCACTTAAACTATCACCTAGTGACACAGTTTTATGGTCCTTACTTCCCTACCCACCTTACTAGTGTAAAACCTTGTCTCTGGCTCATACTGGGTCTCAAAACACCGTCTATCTATGTACTGAACATTGTCAGCATTTTTCTGAGTTATCCGATAACTGTGCTAGCTGTGCTTTCATGTATGTCAATAAAGTTTGCAGGTGATAATGAGATGTCGTTATGTAATATGTGATGCACATGTATATATAATACAGAAATCAGAAAGTAGTTTAAGTCATCAGTTGTAATTAAGCACAGTCATTATTCACTAATCAATATTAATTAATTATACGGATACCAGGATTTTTGACAGTTGTCACATAACGTCGTAAAATGGTAAAGACAGTATGCTTGGCAATGATCAGAAATAGTGAATACCAAATTCCTGTTTGATGGCGACACAATGTATTTCCTTTACGAACATCCAACAGAGAATTCTTCCATGCGGCTTCACTTTCTCAAACTGTAGGATATCAACCTGTGCTTCCGGTGGTGTTGGTTTTTCAGCTCGTGACAAGAAACATTTTCTCCATTCTTGGAATGCATCAGTCGGATTATCGGAAGACGTGCGATTCTTCAATTGTTCATCAATGTCTTCCTGATTCTCTTGCATCGATTCTTCATCAAATGGATCAAACTCCGTTCCGTCAGCACGTACATAAGTTGATTTCTTCTCATTTCCTTCAAACGCAATCTCTTCAATATTTTCAACATCGGCAGTTTCAGGCTCACTTGGCATTTTGTCAATTTCAGCATCGTCAATCTCTTTCACTGCGTTCAGAGCAAGTAACTGCTCATGTGAAAGATCATAAATAATCTCCCCTTCTTCAAGAAGTTCTCTAGTGATAGGATGTACAACCCGCAATGCAAGATCAGCAGTGCTAGGAAAAGAAGATGTACCAGGCAAAGATTCAAGCTGTTGTATTTCTTCAACTGTTCCACTGGAGGTTCCTTATGCAGATTCAATCTGAGAAGGCTTGTAGACAACAACCTGAGAAGAGGTAGCTGCTGGAGGTTGCTCTGATGTAGCAGAGGGATCGGGGTTCCCTTGATCTTCAGGATCATCATCCTTTTTCTTCATCACCTCTTGTTGCTTACATCTATCTCCCCATAAAGTATAGACCCGCTTCCTAAGAAACTCATAGCCTTCATTTATCTTCTTGACCCCGTCAACTATCGTAGTATTTCTAGAATCGTACCACTGCTTCATAAAGTCATGTCTTTCTTTGAGGAACTCAGCCATCAACTTGCACGACGCTTGCGGAGTTCCAGAATTCTTTAACAAGCGATTTGTAAACAGGCGTCGAAAAGGTGACGGCTTTATTGATCCGCGACTCCCTGATCCATTGTGTAATCTCTTTCACTTTACTGATCTTTTCTTCAGGATCCAGAAAAGCAATTTGGTTGTGACGCTTCTCGGACATCATTTCCTCTTTAGACTTGTTTTCCTTCTTAAGTCGCGGGTTTGCGCTTTTTCTCTTTTGGTGCCATCTGCATGTGTAAAACATTCACAATAAGTCATAATGGAACGATATGTGCATTGGACATATGTTAATACAAGTTCAAGTGACCAAATGACATATATCATTCAAATGTAAGTTTACTGTGAAAGGACACCAAAACAGAAAATTTACTAAGTATAGAATGACGAAACTCCACACACTGTGACGAAACTCCCTTTATCACGGCGAAACTCCCTTGGTCAACCAAAGTCAGAGTTGACCGTTGACCAGTAGAGTTTCGTCGTCAACAGATTGAGGAAACTTGAGTTTCGTCGTCAAGGGGTTGAAGAAAGTTGAGTTTCGTCATCCAAGGGTTGAAGAAACTTGAGTTTCGTCATCCAAGGTTTGAAGAAACTTGAGTTTCGTCGTCATGGAGTTCCGTCGCAGAAGTTAGGGTTACGTCGATTTGGGGGTTTATCAAATTCGAGGCAGTTTCGTCGTCTGTTGGTTAATCGACAGATGATCCACAAAACATTCAACATTTGACACTTTGTGTTTTACCCAAACCAATCGAAAAAAACCAAGAATCAAGCCGACATGAGTTTATACCGAAACCACACCCAAATCAGTTACCAACATTCAAACAAATATCATCCCCTGTATTGTAAAACAAAACCCAACCCAAATCAAAAACCAAATCAGTGTTCAATATCAATACATCCCTAGTTCTAACAGTTTTTGTAAGAAACCCAAAACAAAAACAAGTTATGTTCATGAAGACATCAAGAAAACATGGTCTGCAAGGGTTTTTCGAAACAAATGGACAAAAAACAGAGGGTTCATAAGGTTAGAAACATTTGATCAAACATTCGAATACCTCGATTTGGATGAAAAATAGAGAGAAGATGAAGGGTTTTGAGTCGATTAAGGGGTATGCGCGGTATGGTGGTTTGGAGTGTTGGGGAAGACAAACAGTCAAGTGGGTTTTGAAAAAGTGATGTTGTTGCAGAACCGGGACCCCTTAAATACTTATAACCTTGGTGAAACTTCAGTCTCGACGAAACTTAGTGTGGCTCGACGAAACTCTGAGTTGGGCTTGGATTTGGGCTTAGAAAGATAGCCCATGACGAAACTTAAAAGGACCAAGGGGGGTTTTGTCGACCATTATGAAGTTTCGTCGACATACAAGAGTTTCGTCGACCATTTTTCACAAATTCACTAAGTCTTGAAAATTTTGCACACTGAACATATTTTGTTAATTTGAACATATTTCCATTTTGATTGAATTTACCAAATGCAACGACATTTTATGAAGTAGGCTTCAGGCTTTCGGCAGAAAACACCAAGTTACAACTTCGCTAATTTAAAAAATGAACTTTACAACTACACTAAATTAGAATTTAAAGTGCGGTAAACTAACGACAATCAATGAAAAAGCGATAAACGACTATACAAGAGTAAACTTTTGCGAGTTTCAAGGGTAAGGAATCATACCAGCTTACGATCTTAGTCAATCATGATTTTTGTTCGGTTTAAAGCTCTAGATAAGTATACTACCTTGATTATCAGTATTGTTGTCCACATAAGCTCAAACTAATCAGATGTAGTCATAATTAGGAGATACGATTAACGGTAAGGATTTTACTTACAAGTCGGTGTTCATCCACTCACGACACATTCCCGTATCAAGGTATGCACGAGATTTCATCTTACCGGTGAGTATACCGATTATCATCTGTTTGACCGTATAAAAATGTGAGAAACTCACTTATTTTTTATTGAAAAACAAGCCCTATGTGATAGAATCACTTATTGATGAGGAACTTGATTTTCATATGCATGAGGGCACAGGAGCAAGTCCGTGAACAGGTCAGTACATCGTACAGCAGAGAGACGAACTTTACTCCCGGATAAATGTGATATTTTATCACTTATTTGTTTGGACATGTGATTGTTTATCACTTATTGAGGTCGAATGCAGTGTGTACACGTATGTATGGTATCATGGAAGATCTAGACTTCGTCTCCGTTATTTTTCGGTAAGAGATACAACCATGATACCCAGATGATAAGCAGCATAAAGACCGAATATCTCAGAACCTCGGCAATCTATCAAACGAAATTTCGGTACCAAGAATGGTTCCCACCTGACTTGAAGTCTGTTAGGTTTGTATCATCCTGCACATTTTAATCTAATTGTGAGCCTACCGATACATCGTTAGTAGAGATACTTATCATTTCTCATTTTTTTGTTTTACATTTTTAAACATGTTGACCAACCACACAAGTGAATATCATCATCTTCCTTAATCCAAGAAACTCATTTTTAGTTTTCTAATTTTTTTTTTTGAATTTTTGAATTTTTCAAACTTAAAGACAGAAAGTAAAGACATATTTTTGGATTTTTGGATTTTTAGATGTTTTTGTATTTTCTTGAATTTACTCCCCCTAAAATGCTAAAAGGTGAAAATCTTTTTGTATTTTTAGAGTTTTTAAGAAAATATTTACAAAAACATTAGCCAAAGAAGTTACTCTGGTATCACCTTAATGCCATTGACCAAAAGTAGATAATCAAAACGTGATTTATCAAAAGCTTTTGTGAACAGGTCGGCACGTTGGTTATCAGTTTGGATTTTAACAACATCGATTAATCTTTTGTCAAAACAATCACGTATGAAGTGATACTTAATTTCGATGTGTTTGGTCTTGGAATGATTCACAGGATCATTAGTGATCTGTAAGGCAACATTGTTATCAACAAAAATAGGAGTAGGTAGGAATTCAAAATCGTAGTCGTGCATTTGTTGTTGTATCCAAAGAACTTGGGAGCAACAACTAGAGGCAACAATGTATTCTGCTTCACATGTTGATGTAGCAACACAGGTTTGCTTCTTGCACTGCCACGTGACCAGGTGATTTCCTAAGAATTGACATCCCGCTGTTGTTGATTTGCCATCAATTTTGCATCCGCCAAAATCAGAGTCACTGAACGCGATCAAATCAAAGCTATCATCCCTAGGGTACCAGAGACCAGTGTCCGGGCATCCCTTCAAATAGCGGAAAATCCTTTTAACAGCTGCCAAATGTGAGGCCTTCGGGTCAGCTTGATATCTTGCAAGAAAGCACGCCGGAAACATGATGTCGGGCCTCGAGGCTATGAGATACATGAGAGATCCGATCATAGCGCGATAGTATGAAGAGTTAATGCTTTCACCCTTCAGATCCGGAGTAATCCCGTGATTCTGTGGAAGTGGGGTACCAATGGGCGTTGCATCAGACATCTGGAACCGGCTCAAGATGTCACCAACATATTTAGTCTGATGGATGAATACCCCAGACTCGGTTTGTTAAACTTGTAGGCCCAAGAAGAAAGTCATTTCCCCCATTGCGCTCATCTCGAACTTTTCTTGCATCACACGCTCGAATTGCCTGTACAAAAAATCATTAGTTGAACCAAAAATTATATCATCAACGTATACCTGCACCAACAGAAGATCTTCATCTTGTTCCTTGATAAAGTGAGTGCAATCAATAAGACCTCGCTGAAAACCATTCTCCAGCAGATAATTTGATAAGGTTGCATACGACGCTCGTGGTGCTTGATGTAGACTTTAAAGAGCTTTGTTGAGCAACCAAACCCGATCTAGATGAATAGGATCTTCAAAACCCGGAGGTTGTTTGACGTACACCTTTTCTTCAACCACACCGTGTAAGAAAGAACTTTTGACGTCCATCTAGTAGACTTTGAATCCTTTAAATGAAGCATAAGCTAGAAAGATCCTAATAGCTTCCAGACGTGCAACAGGTGCATAAACTTCATTGTAGTCAATGCCTTCGATCTGACGAAATCCCTGAACAACCAATCTTGCCTTGTTGCGAATGACTACTCCATGATCGTCCTTCTTGCATTTGAAAACCCAACGTGTGCCAATTTTCTTGTAATTCTCCGGCCTTTCAACAAGCTTCCAAACACCTAGTTTTTGAAATTGCTGCAGTTCTTCCTGCATGGCTTTAACCCAAGAATTATCTTTTAAGGCTTCTTTCCAAGATTTCGGTTATTCTTGTGAAACGTAACACGCGAAGGACCAATCATTTTGAAGACGAGATTCTCTGATTGTTGAATACAAACCAGCATTCTCGTTGTTTCTCAGCTGATTACGCATCTGCACCCCGCTTTGGACATCTCCTATAATATTCTGCTGCGGATGAGTATCGTAAATTCTCGATTCAGGAACATTAGGAACACGAGTATTGATACCCAAATTGTTAAGATTAAGATCAACAACCAACTCTACACCAGGTATTGTCGTAGAAGTGGATGCATTCCCTTCAGCAGTATCTTCATTCTGCACCTGAGGAGTTTCTACAGAAGCCCCTTGAACAGGAGCAACTGGAGCTGAAGTGCCTTCATCATCATGGTATTCATCATCTTCCGATGACTCATTGTAATCAGCATCTGCAAATACCTCATTTTGCACCGTATTGATAACCGAATTAGAAGCTTATAGGTTAACAATAACCATGGTTGCAAAAGTCACTAGGCGCTCCCTAGTCGGTCGACTGGGGAGTTGAGAGTACTCGGCATAGGTGGGAGAGTACTAGTGGAGTACTCAGACATGTTAAATTATAAAGAAATTAGCTGTTGGAAATTAAATATATGTCTAATAACATAAATTTACTAATATTTATAACAAAATACGTGAAAATGATATACATTATTTAATATGATAGTCATATAAATTATGTTTTATTCTTTTTAAAGTCAAAAACTGGCCCCAATTGACAATAACAGGTCTCACCAATGGCGAGCCAGCAGCGTTGTCACTATCAAATAACATTCTAGCAGCTGCAGATTCTTCGTCAAAGGTTGGCAGATTAAAGGAGTCGAATAGCCCATCGTAATCAAACATCTATGGATCACCCGGAGCTCTGACAGGATTTGTATACCTTTGAACCCTTACTTCACTCCATAGCTCAATCTTTTTGGTTCCCAGATTCCATACACGAAAATTTAGAGTTTCATATCCAAGGAAGAAACCCTCGATAGCTTTGGCACCAAACTTTCCGTCTGGGTCAATCATTGTACATGGACCGCCAAAAGGTTCTAGGTAAGAAAGTTCCGGTTTCCTTTTCTGTAGAAGTTCGAAACACGTCTTGCCATGCCTTTTAACTGTGAGAACTCTGTTTAACGTGTAGCAGGCAGTCGACACGGCCTCCCCCCAGAACTGAACAGGAAGCTCCGACTCTACCAACATAGTTCTTGCAGTTTCAATTATCGTGCGATTTTTCCTCTCAACGACACAGTTTTCTTGTGGAGTGTAGCGAGAACTGTATTCATGAAGAATACCCTTTGAAGTACAGAACTCATCCATTACACGGTTTTTGAACTCAGTTCCATTGTCGCTTCGGATCCTTTTCACTTTCAACGTGTATAAATTTTCCAACATAGTAAGAAGATCCTTGAGGATTCCAGGAGTTTCACTCTTATGTGCCATAAAAGCTACCCAAGAAAATCTAGAATAATCATCAGAAATCACTAGACAATAAGCATCCCCAAAGGTTGTCTTGTGTTTCATAGGTCCAAAGAGGTCCATATGAAGACATTCGAGAGGCATGCTAACAGTGTTGACTTTCTTCAGCGGGTGAGACTTCTTCGTTTGTTTCCCTTTTTGGCATGAAACACTGATATCTTGTAGATGAAAGCTTCTCACAGGCACACCATTCACAAGATTGTTTTTCACCAAATGATTCATTTTTCTTAAGTTAATGTGCCCCATTCTTCTATGCCAAGATATAGACTCCTTCTTTGTGGTTTTGAGACAAAACATGTTACTTATGCAGATGTCGTAATTGCTTGGCTCATATCAAGAATATAAAGATCATTAACTCTTCGAGCCGATAAGAGAATCCATTCTTTTGAAATTTTGAAACCAGGTTTCAGCACATAACAACCAGCATCATCAAAATGCACGGAGAACTCCTTATCACAGATTTGCGAAACACTGAGAAGATTATAATCAATTTGACGAACATTATTGATCTTATCAAAACATACAACACCATTGGAGATTTTTCCCTCTCCAGTGATGTATCCGCCTTTGTCTCCAGCAACCGCGACAAAGCCTCCTCTAATATTTTTCACATTATAAAGAAGACGTAAGTCGCCTGTCGTGTGCCTAGATGCTCCACTATCAACAATCCAATGACTATTAATAGTTGCTCCTGGAACATCCTGCACATATCATCCAATGATCAGTTGAGCATGGGGACCCAAGCCTTAGTGGTCTTGGGTCATCCCTGAGCATCACGAAATGTGATCTCAATTTCTTGATGATTTTCAAAAACAACAACTCCCCCTGAACATTCACCCATTTTAGGTTTCCAAGTTTGTTTTTGTTTACCAGTTTGATTCTTATGAAAAGATTTTGAAACTTCTGGTTTTAATGATTGTGAAGAACTTGGTTCACTATTAACTGATTTGACTTCAGATTTTAAAGCCTTTTCAACTGCTTTGACATTTTGACGTCGTTGTTTCGTTTCTTGTTCCTTAACAGTTCTTTTATCATGTTTTGGTGAAACGGGACGACGTTGAGGGTGAACCTTTTCAGGTGGTGCTTTCTCAACAAATTTATCCTTGGGAGTGTTTGTACAATTTTTAATGATATGTCCAAACTCCCCACACTTAAAACACATTCTCCTTTCCACAAACTTAGGAGAATCTGATCGACAAACAGATGTCGAACCCGTAGAAGCTGAGGTACTTACTTTTTCATCACACCCGTTTGTATATAGAGTGTAATTGTTTTGACTGTTACTTTTTAAAATCTTGACTTGTTGGACAAAATCGGTGTTTGATTTGTTTTCAAAAGTCTCAATTTTATCAGTACCCTTTGATGCTACAAATTTGACATTATTGTTTTTCTTCTGGCAATGAGCTCCTTTTGTTTCAAATTTTGATTGAGAAATGTTAGGCTTTTGAGCTCGCCTTTCTGGTTGTTTAACATTAGAAGCAATATGTTGTTGCTTTGTTGGCGGTGTCTGACTTCCAAATTGTTTTCTTATTTCAGAATTTATAATTGGATCACATTGAGTTACAACAACTCCTGTGATCGTCTTTCCCAAAAACTAGCTTGTGTTATCTTCAAAAACTTTATCAATCAAAGATGGATTGACATTTTTGATTGGAAAATCGTTGTCTGAATAAATTTTAACATCTCCGACCAAAGTGTATGACACGTTATTGCTCATCACACCAGACACACATTCCTTGTCATCTTTGACATCATTGACTGGATCTATCACTTGTTTGACAACTGGTTGAACAGAAGGAGTAGGAGGATCACAAAGAATGTAATTCTCAATTGGAATTTCTACTCCTTTCATCTTGTCAAGTGATGTATCCTGATCGCTTACCTCTGATTCATCATCAGACGATTCATAGTCCTCAATAATTGGAGCACTTTGATTCGTTGATGCCGAAATTTCTGTTCCATCAGATGAGGTACTCGAGGAACTGTCCGATTTGAACCCTAGACCAGTAGTAACTTCCTCATAATCAAGAGGCACACTGGGTTCAAAACGTGGCATTTCTTCTCCATCAGGCATATGAGTATAGTTGTGTCTCAGAGGGGGCGAACACTTCTTATACCCAACGCCTTTCTTGTTACCATTCAGTTGTTGAGCATCAATGATGTGATCGAGCACATATCGGGAGTTAGAATAACTCTCCAATTCGAGGTTGATTGCATCATGCTCGCATTTGGAAATGGCTAGCTCCTTTTTGGTTTCCTCGATGATATTAATGTAATTGTTAATACCAATTTGTTTATTGAAAATAGTTTTGGTTAGTTCGGAAACACTTTTCTTTAAGGTTTCAATTACAGATTTAAAATCCTTTTCGTTTCTAGCTAAAGCCATATTTGCCTCTTTGCACTTAGACAGCTCAATAACCAAACTTTGATTATGACTATGAACCTTTTCAGATTCTAGCTTCAAATCTGCACAAACATTACAAACACTAGGAGCAGGAGTTTCGGATTTTACCTGACTGGTAGAGGCTGAGACATTTGCCATAAAGGCAGTTTGATAAGAAAAAGATCCATCTTCAGAAAAGAACTTTTCCATTTCTTTTGATGCTACAGCAGCCTTCTTGATCAGAATAGACTCCTGACACTTCAATTCCTCTGCTTCATTCAATAAGTCTTCAACATCAGAAATAACTTCTTCTTTCACATCAAATTCCGAATTATAATCACCCGAATTAGAAACTTCTTCATCAGAACTCCCGGTATAACCCGAACTATCGTCACTTTCAGAAAATTCTTCCCTATGAACATGCTTGATGTGATTGATGATTTTTGCATAACACGCTGTTCCTCCTCCTTCTTGATCACCATCCCCAAATTGTACAGACCAATTACACCCTTCATCAGCTTGGACAACTAATGCTCTAGTGGTGTTTGAAGGTCCACACTGGTTCTGGTTCTGATTGTTGTTCACCGCTACCATCCTTCTTTCACGATTGTCTTGATTGGCATTGGAAGTACTCGTCTGATTTCTAAACGGATTTCGATTGCCTTGTTTGCTTGGCCAGGTGCACTCACGTTTGAAGTGACCCTTTTCGCCACAATTGAAACATGTAACCGCATCCTTATCAAATCCGTACTTCGTATCCTTCTTGCTTTCCAACGAAGTTCTTCCTGTTCGAGCCATATAATCCTTCGCCCTTTTAACAGCACTTGCGAACGCCCACTTTATATCCATCAACTCCATTTCATCACGATCGATTTGTTGATAATCTTCATTGGTCAGATTGATGTTTCCAATTTGACCTGCGACCAAACCGTAGTAAGCACCGACCATTGTGTTGATGAGTTCCATATGTTCCTTCGCTACTTCAATGCTAACTTTCGAGAGGTTTGAAGTATCAACTCTGACTGTTTTGGGGTTTTGGGGTGGAGGGTTGTTAGTATAACATGCTTGTTGTGGTTGTTGTTGTTGTGGTTGTGGTTGTTGTGGTTGTGGTTGTTGTGGTTGTGGTTGGGCTTGTTGTTGTGATGACGTAGGAATATAAGCATTTGGATCCAACTGAGGTTAAGTAGTGGTAACTTGAGGTGGAGGTTGGGGATTTGGTAGCCATGCGCTCAGATCGAGTTGATGTTTAGAAAAAGCATGAGCTTGAGCAATCATATGCGCTGGCAGATGATAAGCACTCCGATCGAAAACCTGAGGTGGTGCAGATTGTGGAAATGGAAAAGAGCTTGTATTTGACATAAACACCGTTTGTAGCTTCGGTTGCTGAACGGAACTAGAACTAGCTGCAGGATTAAAACCATGCAGATACATTTATGTGTTTTGAGGAACTGCAATCCTTTTGCCTTTCCGAATTTCCTCTTCGTTCTTATGTTCCAACCTTTGAATGAATTCATAGATACTAACAGTATCCAAAACTCCCGTATGCTTTAAAAGCTCAAGAGGTCGTCGGTCTTGTCGGAGAAGGAGGGGGCGGTGGCAGGGTGGTGCAGCAGGTTGTGGGTGGCGGAGAAGGGTGGTTGTGACGGCGGTAAAGGGTGGTTGTGGGTGGTGGAAAAGGGAGAGAAGAACGGACCGACATAGTCGCCCGAGTCCAACTCGCCGGAGTAAAATGCAGAGACATAGAGATGGGGTGAATGATTTTTAAAACAGATGAGGGTTTTGTATTTTAAGAGAGAGAAAGAGGAGAGATGTTAAATTCTCTGGTGGCTTTAAATGCAGAGAGAGGGAGAGATCTGACATTTAGGGTAAATGACCAAAATACCCTTTAGATTGGCATAATCTGATTGGTGGAGAGTGGTTCTCATGGTTCTCTTAACTGGGGGTGGTTTTCATTTTAGCGGCTCCGTATATATAATTTTAGAAAAAAATTTGGTCCTATATATGGATTTGGGCCCTGAGCGGTCGCCCACCTGACACTTGCTTAGGGTCGGCCCTAGTCATGTGGTGCTTATATACGCACAATACATATTGTTGCGGGATTTTATTCGTCCACATAAAGAATTAAAGACACTTAGGTGAAAAAATATGATATAAAATTACTATTTAAGATTTGAACAATTTGATTTGTAGAAATAAAAGAATGTGAATAAATGGAGGGGGTAGAATGAAAAAGAATAGGGTTAAAGTTGTAAATCTTTGTAGGGTAACTAGTTTATAAAACCCTACCTCTTGTTTTGTCAGATTATAATGTTACAAAGGCAGCCGCGCAGCCGTAGACAATTACCTGGGTGTTAAAATCGTGTTCGGTTGATGAAATTAGGCCTTCCGATATCGCATAATCGGTGAGTGGTATTTTTTTTTTGTTTACTCTTTTCATCAATTTTGTTTTTATAGCATATCTCAATTTTAACATGACCGTGAAATGCTAATATAGAATCCGTATCTTCATGCAGGGTATTGAAGATTGATCGTTGACTGTTTATGGGATTTCGGAAGCCAATCTCGCTAGGTAACTGTTAATTAGTAAAGTTATGCATTCATCTTAATTACCTCTTAAATTGAAATCTAGATCTATTGCAAACGACGTTTTTTAATTACATTTTGAGCCAATTGAGACTGTGAGACTTTTGGCTAGGTTTCTTTGACTACCATGGCAATTCCAAAAACAATGACTCTTGTCATGTGTTTGTCCACCTATATAAAGACAATTTGGTGAAAATAAAAATGGATGATTCAAAATTCCTGTTTTTTAAGATAAACAATTAGATTTTTAGAAATAAACAAATAATCGTAAACAAAAGTGGCATAATGAAAATAAATGGGGTTAAAACATGAAAACAAATGGGTTAAAACACTTAATCTTTAAAGAGTAACCTGCTTATAAAACCCTACTGTTTTTGTTGTTCTTTCGTCAGGCTATAATATTCTACAGACTCAGCCATCAGAAAACCAAGATGGCCACTGCTTTATTGTCCAACTTTGATAAAATAAGGCCTCCTGATATGCCAAAATCATCGGTGAGTGGAATTCGATTTTATACTCGTTTCTTTTTATCTATTTAGGAGTATGCGTTTGTTGTGATCAGAAACTTCTTCTGGTTTTATTTCATGACTTTAAATCGGTATCGTCATGCAGGGTGTTGAAGAACCAACGTTGATCGTTCATGTAATTTCAGAAGACAATCTCCTTAGGTAACTGCTTGTTAAGCAATCAAACTTTGTATTCACCTTAGCTACCTCTTAATTAGATGTGTTACAAATGATGTTTTTTTGACTTAAATTTTGAGCCGATTTTGTGTATCTTAAATTGATTATTTCTATTGGTTTTTAATTGTGATATTCAAAATATGACAGGGCTTAATTTCATTTCATTTTTTGGTAATAGCATATCTTAGCATTTTGATTTTAAAGAGCCATCAGTTTGTTGCTATTTATTCACATATCCCTGACTCTGTAAAATGAAATTTCAACGAAGACTGAAACTGAATTATAAATAATTTCATAAAGTCATGAAGTAAACCTGTTTCATGTTGTTAAAAACCATCTTTAGCACCCAGTAATTATGGTTGAGTTTTTTGGTCAAATGTAGAGATTTAAAAAAATAAAAATTGATATGAGGGTACTAAAAGTTGTAAATCAATCTGTATGTAATGGATAATATATGTTCAAAGTGAAAGCCAGTATATTTGAAACTCGTTAAGTCCATTAGCATAAATCTGAAGTAAAAAATTAGTTTGTATGACCATAAAAGTCAAAATGTACCCGCTTAGAATATCCAAAGACTCAACATTTGGCTCCACTTTTACTATTTTTCCAACATTATTAACTACATGATTCAAATTATTTGTTGGCGATTCAGGCTTTAAACACAGCAATTCCACCTGGAATAAAACTTTTTTTACCAAAAAAACTCACCAAAAAAAACTTGTTTCCTATCCATTTTGTTTATCAGAATCTTGACCACATTGACCCCCAGTATACTGTTCTCAACAACTACAGAACAGCCTGTCGATTTTGTAACTCTTTCAAATATTTGACTTTGACCACAGTCGATGACAAAATTTCTATTAACTGATGATTGAGGGGAGACTACAAAACATGAGGGCTGATCCTTAATCAACTATTTGTATAGATGCGGACTTCAGCATTGTAAATAACCATCAACGTGCTATGATCGCCCAATTGACCATAATCATCAGCAAGAACAGTTACAAGTTCCTTTCATGTTCTCAAAACCAGCCCATCATAAATTCATAATTATCAGTCTACAAGCAGAAACAACCACCGAAATACGAATATAAGGCATCTAAGAAGATTTTGACCAATGTTACATTGCTGATTGGACAGATAAATGAATTCTGTGAAGGATTAATAAACTGGAATCAGGCGATTTAGGTGGTTCATGAACCAATAAAGCATACATAAAATTGAAAAAACAACCAATTCTGGTTCAGGACTTTCATCAAGCATCTTGCGTGCACAACCCAAAACCTGATACTTTCCATGATTGTTTAAGTCCTACTTTCTCTGTTTGATTCTGCAATTTGTAAACATGTTTTGCATGTGGTGGTGGTATGAAAGTACGATCTCTCACCGATTTTCACAATTCCATCACGTTGTTTTCATTTTAAGTGGGTTGTGATATAGTTTCTTAGTTGTAGACACATATGCTTCAGTCGTACTGCTTTTATTAATTACATTGTTCTTTGCTTCTACATCCAAGGACCTTTGGCTTTCCCTGGAACGTACAATTTTGATTATACCACCACTGTCGACTTCACCACCTTTGCGGGAAGAAAAACTAGCTAACTTAGCATATGTTTTTAAAACACATATGCTTGTTCAACAGAATTAAATTGCATTCCAACCATAGGTGTAGCTGATGCTTCAACCTCCGGAATATAAAGCCTTTCATCTACAGAATTAAAGAAAAAGAGACACCAACATGTTTTATATATAATGAACACTACATGCGATTTATCGGACTCATAACATGCGATTTATTGAAACTCCAAACTTTCATGTTATGAACATGCGAATTGTTGGACTCATAACATGCGAACTTGACATTTTGATCAGATCTTTTATACATGCGATTTATGATATCATAACATGCGAAACCAGCATTTAGGTCTAACTTCGCATGCGAATTGTTAGACTCATAACATGCGAACTTAAACACTTTGATTCCATATCAATTATCTCTAATAACATTGAAAACCTTCTAATCAATTATAATCATACAAAAATCATTGCACCGAGAACACAAAACAACTAACATTGAACAATTTAAACATATGAATTAACAAACTTACTATTGGATTCAAGTGGTTAAAACTTTTAGAACACAGAGAGTCAAAAAGTAATTTACCCAAAAAAATTGTCGCGTCGGTAGTTTTGATTGATGCAAGTTTTTTTAAGCGCCGGTGTAAATTTTGTACGAAGATAAATATTTTTTTACGTCTCATGTAAATAAATGTGGGTATGCGGCATTTTTTTTTATTTTTTTTTTTTGTTGAAACAAGTGATTTTTTATGACTTTTGAGAAAAAAATTCGGAAAAAACTTTTTGGATGGCCTAGTTCTCACGGTTCTCACAACTCAAGGTCGTTCTCGTTTTAACACATCCCTATATATATATAGGGCCACTTAGGTGAAAAATATATAGGGCCGCTTAGGGCCGGCCCTAGTCATGTGGTACTTATATACTCACAATACATATGGTTGCAGGATTTTATTCATCCACATAAAGAATTAAACACACTTTGGTGAAAAAATATGACATAAAATTACTATTTAAGATATGAACAGTTAGATTTATAGAAATAATAGAATGCGAATAAATGGAGGGGGTAGAATGAAAAAGAATAGGGTTAAAGTTGTAAATCTTTGTAGGGTAACTAGTTTATAAAACCCTACTTGTTTTGTTAGATTATAATGTTACAAAGGCAGCCGCGCAGACGTAGACAATTACCTGGATGCTCAAATCGTGTTCGGTTGATGAAATAAGGCCTTCCGATATCGCAAAATCGGTGAGTGGTATTTTTTTTTTGTTTACTCTTTTCATCAATTTTCTTTTTATAGCATATTTCAATTTTACCATGACCGTGAAATGCTAATATAGAATCGGTATCTTCATGCAGCGTATTGAAGATTGATCGTTGACTGTTTATGGGATTTCGGAAGCCAATCTCGTTAGGTAACTGTTAATTAGTAAAGTTATGCATTCATCTTAATTACCTCTTAAATTGAAATCTAGATCTAGTGCAAAGAACGTTTTTTAATTACATTTTGAGCCGATTGAAACTGTGAGACTTTTGGCTAGGGTTCTTTGACTACCATAGCAATTCCAAAAACAATGACTCTTGTCATGTGTTTGTCCACCTATATAAAGACAATTTGGTGAAGATAAAAATGGATTATTCAAAATTCCTGTTTTTTAAGATAAACAATTAAATTTTTAGAAATATACAAATAATCGTAAACATAAGTGGCATAATGAAAATAAATGGGGTTAAAACTTTAAATCTTTAAACAGTAACCCGTTTATAAAACCCTAGTATTTTTGTTGTTCTTTCGTCAGGCTGTACACAGACTGTTGCTCAGCCAACAGACAACCTACATGGCCACTGCTTTTTCCTTCATGTTTGATAAAATAAGGCCTCCTGATATGCCAAAATCATCGGTGAGTGGAATTCGATTTTATACCCTTTTCTTTTTATCTATTTAGGAGTATGCGTTCGTTGTGATCAGGAACTTCTTCTGGTTTTATTTCATGACTTAAAATCGGTATCGTCATGCAGGGTGTTGAAGAACAAACATTGACCGTTCACATAATTTCATTAAGACAATATCCTTAGGTAACTGCTAGTTAAGCAATCAAATTTGCTACCTCTTAATTAGATGTGTTACAAATAATGTTTTTAACTTAAAATTTGAGTCGATTTTGTGTATCTTAAATTGATTATTTTTAGAACCATCAACTTGTTGGTTTTTAACTGTGATATTCAAAATATGACAGGGCTTAATTTCATTTTATTTTATTTTTTGGTAGTTGCATATCTTAGCATTTTGATTATAAAGAGACATCAGTTTGTTGCTATTTATTCACATACCCCTGACTGTATAAAATGAAATTTCAAAGAAGACTGAAACTGAATAATAAATAATTTCATATTGATGTAATGTGGTCCAACCAACCATCCTACTTCAATTTCAATGCTGGTAAATCTTTGCAGGCTTTTCCCCGGAAATTTCAGAGATGAAAGTCATGAAGTAAACCTGTTTCATGTTGTTAAAAACCATCTTTAGCACCCAGTAATTATCATTGTGTTTTTTGGTCAAATGTAGAGATTTGAAAAATTAAAAATTGATACGAGTGTACTAAAAGTTGTAAATCAATCTGTATGTAATGAATAATATATGTTAAAAGTGAAAGCCGGTATATTTGAAACTCGTTAAGTCCATAAGCATAAATCTGAAGTACCTACTTAGAGAAAAAAAAAAAAAAAAAAAAAAAAAAAAAAAAAAAACTCATTTCGTTACTGGGAGTCCTCCTGATTTAGAATTCTCCAAAGACTCAACATTTGGCTCCACTTTTACTGTTTTTCCAACATTAATAACTACACGATTCAAATTATTTGATGGCGATTCATGCTTTAAACACAGCAATTCCACCTGGAATAAAACTTTTTTTAGGGTGTGCCTATTGGCACACTAAAGTGCCTATTGGCACACCAAACCCTAGCAAAATTAGGGTTTATCTACCCAGCGTATTGGTCAATACGCAGTGTATAGGGTTAACCCTCTACGCTGCGTATTGACCAATACGTTGCGTAGATAAACCATGGATCTCAGTGCCTGATAACCAATCATTGAACAGAAAATAAGGGTCATATACGCTGCATATAGTTCTATACTGTTGGTGCACTTGTGTCTGTACTTTGTCTGTATCTTGTCAATATAAAACGATGTCTTTGTTAGTCTTGTAAGTTTGACCAAGTCAACCATCCTCCTGGTTTGACTTGGCCAAACAGTTAGAAAATGGTTGTAACTTCTCTGTGTCGAAGGATGTAACATCGAAGGATAGTTTAGATCTTTCGATGAGCTCGAAAGATAAACCTTCGATGGATGATGATGAACCTCGATAGATCATCCTTCGAGATATGTTTAGATCCTTCGACAGGTTTAACATCGATAGATGATCCTTCGATCAATCTATCGGATCCTTCGGACAGACAATCTGTTTGGGTATATATACCCATGTAGTGTGTTCATTTCATGGTAGACACTTAGACACAAGTGACAGAAAGATAGACACTCGAGAGATAGAGAGAGTATTCTGTCAAGAACACACACACACTTAGAGAGTTTGCAAAACAGATTTGTAAACATTGAGCTTGTAACCGAACCTTTCATACGTATTAATACAAGTGGTGTTAATCGGTGAATATTGTGTGTCTTGTGTTTGTGCTTGTTTCATCTAGGTTTGCACTCTACCTTGGATTCCGCACTTGCTAGTGTGTTAACATAACAAGGATAAGGTTTAACCTCAACCTCCGAGGGACCTACAAGTGGTATCAGAGCAGTGGCTCTTTTCCTTGTTAAAAACCAGGTTTGTACAAGACTTTGGAGTGTTTGTTTAGCACCCGTTTTTAGTGTTTTTCTCGCATTTCTTGGCATAAAAACGTGTTCTAAACTAACCGGGTGTGTTAAAGGACGGGTTGGGTAACTTAAAAACTTGTTTTTTTTAGAAACTTGGTGATTTCCGGCCAAATTCCGGCTTACTCCGGTGACCGGATTTTCTGGATAAGACTTTCCATTCTCGGCAATATTTTATTTGAAAAGTCTGAGTTGGTGAAAAAGTATGGTCTGACCATACCTTTCTGCCGAAAGATCTCTACCAACCCATCACCTTTTCACCAACCTGTCATCTTTGTGTCAGCTGTGTCAGAAGAGTTCGAAAGATATCCTTCGAAGTCGAAAGATTATCTTTCGATCAGAGGAGGTTCGACAGATATTGATCCTTCGAATATCCTTCGAAGTCTGTGATTTATCTTTCGAGCCAAGGAATCTTTCCGAAGGATATATTGTTCGAGCTACAGTTATTATTCGAAAGATAAGGATCCTTCGTCTTGGAGAATCTTTCGAAGTTGTTGTTCGAAACTCAACAGTGATCTTTCGAACACTGTTGATCCTTCGAACAAATAGTATCTTTCGATTCTTGTCTGTTTGAATTTAACAAGTTTGTGTTTGTTAAGGTCTTCAATTAGTATCTCATCAAAATGAGTTGTACAAGTCCTTGGCACTGGAGTATAGACTCACAATCTAGTCAAGAACTAACCTCTGCTGCAGCTTGGGCGAAAAGTATGTTTCCACAGCCATCAATCAGTCCAAGTCAATGGGCATTGGTATCCAATCAAAGTCAAAGCATTCAAAATCTTTTGATTAGTGAGAGCGAAACGGGCAGCAACAATCGTCCACCAAAGTTGAACCATATGAACGACTTTCCATCATGGAAAAACCGCTTTCACACGTATGTTCAAGGGCAAAGCACCGATCTTTGGACGTGTTTCATCAATGCATTCAATGATAATCTTGAAGTTGCAGCGTCCACTTCAGAAGGTTATGCTAACATGCTCGAAAATGACAAGAAGGCTTATGAATTGGAGAAAAAGGCCTTTGCTACACTTACACAAGCACTCAACAAAGATATCTATCATCAGTTCTCCTACTGCAAGACCACGAAAACATTGTGGGATGCCTTAGTTGCTAGAGGAGAAGGCAATGCAGCTACTCGAAAGTCTCGTCATGATTTGTTGAAGAAAGAGTTTGAATCGTTTCAGTTTTTGGAAAACGAAACTCTAAATGATATGACAACACGTTTCTATCATCTGATTAGTGAAATGTGTGCTTATGGGGTTGTATCTACTCAACAAGACATGGTGAATAAGTTTGCTGACGCCTTACCTCCAAAGTGGAGTTCTTTTATTGAGTTGTTGAAGCATACTGGAACTCTAGACACGGTTAACATCTATGAGTTCATTCAGAAACTGGAACATAAAAATGATGAAGAAATCAGGAAAGCAAAGCGAGCTCCCGCTCCTCAGAATACAGAAATGTACCTTCCAGGCTTCGATGCTTTGGCAAGATCCGCTGCAGCTCAGCAACCTAAACTGCTAACTGCATTTGTGTCCAACACAAGTTCCTTTCCGTTTCCTCAATCAACTGCTGCTCCGGCTTTTGATCCAAGATCATATATTCCAACACCTCAAGTTAACCCAGCACAACCTCAATTCGATCCGAGGTCTTACATTCCCGTCCCAACACAGCCACAAGTCCAACCATCACAACAACAACAACAGGCTCATTATACAAACAATCCTCAACCTCAAAACCCTAACACAATCCGAGTCGATAATTCAAACCTTTCACACATCAGCATTGAAGTTGCTAAGGAGCATATGGAAATTATCAATACAATGGTCAGTGCTTACTGTGGTTTGGTTGCAGGTCAGCTTGGAAACATCAACATGACCAATGAAGATTATCAACAGATCGACAAGGAAGAAATGGAGTTGATGGATATCAAATGGGCTTTTGCTAGTGCAGTGAGAAGGGCAAAAGATTTCATGGCTCGAACTGGAAGAACTTCGTTGGAAGGAAAGAAAGATACGAAGTATGGGTTTGATATTAATGCCGTTACATGCTTCAATTGTGGTAATAAAGGGCACTTCAAACGTGAGTGCACTCGACCAACAAAACAAGGCAATCACAACCCTTTCAGAAACCAGACGAATACTACAAATGTGAATGCCCAGCAAGAAAACCGTGAAAGGAGGATTGTGGCAGTTAATAACAATCAGGGCCAGCCTGGAACTTCAAATCCCAATCGGGCTTTGACTGTTCAAGCTGATGAGGGATGTGACTGGTCTGTGCAGTTTGGTGAAGGTGATCAAGGAAGTGGAACAGCTTGTTATGCAAAGATCATCAATCACATCAAGCATGTTCATAAAGAAGAATTCTCTGAAAGTGATGACTGTTCTGGTTATTCTGGAAGTTCTGATGAAGAAGGCTCTGTTTCTGGGGATAATCAATCAGAGTCTGATGTGAAGGAGGAAGCAGGTTCTAGTGTTGAGGATTTATTGAATGAAGCTGATGAACTCATATGTCAGAAATCAATTCTGATCAAGAAGGCTGCTACTACATCCAGGGAAATGGAAAAGTTCTTTTCTGATGAAGACGGATCTTTTTCTTTTCAAACTGCATTTATGACAAATGTGTCAGCCTCTTCGAGTCAGGTAAATTCTGAACCTCCTGCTCCTAGGGTTTGTGAATCATGTGCTGAAATGAAGCTTGAACTAGAAAAGCTTCATAGTCATAATCAAAATTTGGTTATTGAACTTTCCAAATGCAAAGAGGCAAATATGGCTTTAACTCGGAACGAAAAAGATTTTAAATCAGTAATTGAAACATTAAAGAAAAATGTGTCCGAAGTGAACAAAGTAGTTTACCACAAGCAAGTAAGTATAAATGAATACATTAACATTGTGGAAGAAACTAAGAAGCAATTAGCCATTGCCCAATGCGAGCATGATGCGATCAAACAAAAATTGGAGAGTTATTCTAACTCCCAATTTGTGCTTGATCACATCATCGATGTTCAACAACCGAAGGGAAATCAGAAAGGCATAGGGTATAAGAAATGTCCGCCCCCTTTGATGAATAACTATACCAAGATGCCTGATGAGGAGGAAATACCTCGGTATGAACCCAGTGTGCCTCTTGATTTTGAGGAATTTGCTACTGGCCTAGGGTTCAAACCGGACAATTCTTCAAACACATCCTCTAAGCAACAAGAAACTTCAGCATCCATGAAGCAAAGTCCTCCAATTATTGAGGACTATGAGACATCGGATGATGAATCAGCATTGGATGTGAGTGATCAGGATAAATCACTTAACAAGATGAAAGGAGTAGTTATTCCACGAGAGAATCACATTCTTTGTGATCCTGATACTCCTGATGTCCCATCTGTTAAGAAACAAGTGATTGATTCTGTCAAAGTTGATAAGACAAGTGTGTCTACTGTTAAAAGCAGTAATGTGTTGTATACATTGGTTGGAGGTGATAAAATCTACTCAGATCACGATTTCCCAATTAAAAATGTAAATTAATCTTTGATTGATAAAGTCTTTGAAGACAACACAAACAAAGTTTTGGGAAAAACACTTCCGGGAATTGTTGTAACACAATGTGATCCAATTCCTAAGGCTGAGATTAGAAAACAGTTTGGTAATCTAAAATCTTCAACCACTCAACAACCTAGTGCTTCTAATGGTAAACAACCAGTCAAACGAGCTCAAAAGCATAAAGTCTCTCAGATGAAATCTGAAACAAAAGGAGCTCGATGTCAAAAGAAAGCAAAAAGTGTCAAATTCGTGGCATCCACAGGTACTGATAAGATTGAGACTTTTGAGAATAAATCAAACACAGATTTTGTACAACAGGTCACGATCTTAAAACGTAACATTGATAACAATTACACTCAACGCACAAATGGGTGTGATGAAAAGGCTAGTACCTCAGGTTCCACGGGTTCGACATCTTGTGGTCAATCAAGTTCTCCTAAATTTGTTGAAAGGAGAACATGTTTTAAATGTGGAGAATTTGGGCACATCATCAAAAACTGCCCAAATGCTCCAAAGAATAAATTTGTTAAGAAAGCTCCACCTGAAACAGTTCATCCTCAACGTCGGTCAGTTTCACCTAAACATGATAAATGAACAGTAAAAGAACAAGAAACTAAACAACGACGTAAGAACATGAAAACTGTTGAAAAAGCTTTGAAATCTGAAGTTAAAACAGTTAAAAGGGAACCACGTGTGTCACAAGCTGTAAAACCAAAAGCTTCAAAAACTGTTTACAACACTCAAACTGGTAGGCAAAAACAAACTTGGTTACCTAAGGCGGGTGACAATTCAGGGGGAGCAGTTGTTCTTGAAAACCATCAAGAGATTGATATCACGTTTCGTGATGCTCAGGGACGACCCAAGACCACTAAGGCTTGGGTCCCCATCCTCAACTGATGTTTTTAAATGACATGTGCAGGGTGTTCCAGGAGGAACTATTAATAGTCATTGGATTGTTGATAGTGTAGCATCCAGACACATGACTGGCGACTTACGGCTCTTATACGACGTGAGAAATATTAGAGGAGGGTATGTCGCATTTGCGGGAGACAAAGGCGGATTCATCACTGGAGAGGGAAGTATCTCCAATGGTATTGTGTGCTTCGATAAGATCAATTATGTTAAGCAAATTGATCATAATCTTCTCAGTGTGTCGCAAATCTGCGATAAAAAATTCTCCGTGCATTTTGATGATGCCGGCTGCTATGTGCTGAAACCTAGATTCAAAATTCCACAAGAATGGATTCTCTTATCGGCTCCGAGAGTTAATGATCCTTATATTCTCGACATGAGCCAAGCGATTACAACATCTGCACAAGTCACTTGCTTTGTCTCGAAAGCCACAGAAAAGGAGTCTATATCTTGGCACAGAAGAATGGGACACATTCACTTGAGAAAGATGAACCATTTGGTGAAAAATAATCTTGTGAATGGTGTGCCTGTGAGAAGTTTTCATTTACAAGATATCTGTGTCTCGTGCCAAAAGGGGAAGCAAACAAAGAAGTCTCACCCTTTGAAGAAAATCAACACTGTCAGCATACCTCTCGAACGTCTTCATATGGATCTTTTTGGACCTATGAAGCACAAGACAACATTCGGAGATGCTTATTGTCTAGTTGTTACTGATGATTATTCTAGATTTTCTTGGGTATCCTTCATGGCACACAAGAGTGAAACTCCTGGCATCCTCAAGGATCTTCTTACAATGTTGGAGAATCTCTATTCGTTGAAAGTGAAGAGGATCCGAAGCGACAATGGAACCGAATTCAAGAATCAATTTATGGATGAGTTTTGTACTTCTAAAGGCATTCTTCATGAGTACAGTTCTCGTTATACTCCACAACAAAATGGTGTCGCGGAGAGGAAGAATCGGACGATTATAGAAACTGCAAGAACAATGTTAGTAGAGTCGGAACTCCCTATTCAATTCTGGGGGGAGGCTGTATCGGCTGCATGCTACACGTTAAACAGAGTTCTTACAGTAAAGAGACATGGCAAAACTTGCTTCGAACTCCTTCAGAAAAGGAAACCGGATCTTTCATACCTAGAACCGTTTGGTGCTCCATGTACTATGATTGAGCCGGATGGAAAGTTTGGAGCGAAAGCTATCGAGGGTTTCTTCCTTGGATACGCGACTCCGAATTTTCGTGTTTGGAATCTGGCTACCAAAAAGATTGAGCTATGGAGTGAAGTGAGGGTTCAAAGGTACACGAGTCCTGTTAGGGCTCCGGGTGATCCGTGGATGTTTGATTAGGATGGACTATTTGACTCCTTCAATCTGCCAACCTTTGACGAAGAGTCAGCAGCGGCTAGGATGTTGTTGGAAAGTGACAACGCTGCTGACTCGCCTTTGGTTAGACCTATTGTTGTTGACCCACAAGCTTCTTCGTCTGTCAACAATATGGTTCAAAATGAGGTTTATGAAGATGCTGCTGATTATAATGAATCTTCTGAAGATGATGAATATCATGATGCAGCTGAAGGATCTTCGGCTCTAGCTGCTCCTGTTCAAGGTGCCTCTGTTGATACACCTCATGTGCAGAATGTTGATACTGCTGAAGGGAATGCATCCACCTCTACACACATTCCTGGTGTGGAGTTGGTTGTTGATCTTAATCTTAATAATTTGGGTATCAATTCACGTGTTTCTGAAAACTCTGAAATGAGGATTCACGATATTCACCCACAGCAGAATATCATAGGAGATGTCCAGCGCGGTGTGCAGACGCGTAATCAGCTGAGAAACAACCAGAATGCTAGTTTGTATTCAGCAATAAGAGAATCTGGTCTTCAGAATGACTGGTCCTTCGCGTGTTACGTGTCACAAGAAGAACCAAAATCGTGGAAAGAAGCGTTGAAATACAATGCTTGGGTTGAAGCCATGCAGGAAGAATTGCAGCAATTTCAAAAGCTTGGTGTTTGGAAGCTTGTTGAAAGACCTGAGAACTACAAGAAAATTGGCACTCGATGGGTTTTCAAATGCAAGAAGGACGACCGTGGAGTGGTTATCCGGAACAAAGCACGTTTAGTCGTTCAAGGTTTTCGTCAGATAGAAGGGATCGACTACAACGAAGTGTATGCACCTGTTGCACGTCTGGAAGCAATTCGGATCTTTCTGGCTTATGCCTCATTCAAAGGATTCAAGGTTTACCAGATGGACGTCAAAAGTGCATTCTTACATGGTGTGGTTGAAGAAGAGGTGTACGTCGAACAGCCCCCAGGTTTTGAAGATCCTATCCATCCCGATCGGGTTTGGTTGCTCAACAAAGCTCTCTATGGTCTTCATCAAGCACCGCGAGCTTGGTATGCAACCTTATCTAACTATCTGCTGGAGAACGGTTTTCGAAGAGGTCTTATCGACTGTACTCTTTTCATCAAAGAACAAGATGGAGATCTTCTTCTGGTACAGGTATACGTTGATGATATTATTTTTGGTTCTACTAATGATGTCTTGTGTAGGAATTTCGAGCGCATTATGCAGGATAAATTCGAGATGAGTGCTATGGGGAAATGACCTTCTTCTTGGGCCTACAAGTGCAACAAACTGAGTCTGGGATATTCATCCATCAGACTAAATATGTTGGTGACATCTTGAGCCGGTTCCAGATGTCTGATGCAACGCCCATTGGTACCCCACTGCCACAAAATCACGGAATTACTCCAGACTTGAAGGGTGAAGCTGTTAGCCTCTCATACTACCGCGCAATGATCGGATCTCTTATGTACCTCACAGCATCAAGGCCAGACATAATGTACCCAACGTGCCTGCTTGCCAGATATCAAGTCAACCCGAAGGCCTCACATCTTGCAGCTGTAAAAAGGATTTTT
This sequence comes from Helianthus annuus, assembly GCF_002127325.2. Taxonomy (NCBI): domain Eukaryota; kingdom Viridiplantae; phylum Streptophyta; class Magnoliopsida; order Asterales; family Asteraceae; genus Helianthus; species Helianthus annuus. The sequence goes on from NC_035440.2 coordinate 15,586,919, forward strand.
CGTTATTTGAAGGGTTACCCTAACACCAGTCTATGGTACCCTAGGGATAATAACTTTGACTTGATCGCATTCAGTGATTCTGATTTTGGCGGATGCAAAATCGACGGCAAATCACGGCTGGATGTCAGTTTTTAGGAAATCGCCTAGTCACATGGCAGTGCAAGAAGCAGACGTGCGTCGCTACATCAACATGCGAAGCTGAATACATTGCTGCCTCAAGTTGTTGCTCCCAAGTTCTTTGGATCCAACAACAATTACGCGACTACGGTTTTGAATTCCTAACTACTCCTATTTACGTTGATAATTCTGCTGCATTACAGATCACTAGAAATCCTGTGCAGCACTCAAAGACCAAACACATCGAAATCAAATATCACTTCATACGTGATTGCTTTGAGAAAAGGCTAATCGATGTTGTTAAGGTCCACACCGATGACCAACGTGCCGACCTTTTTACCAAAGCATTTGACAAATCAAGATTTGACTTTTTATTATTGGTAAACGGCATTAAGGTCAAGCAAGAGTAAACCAACATCGGAAAATCATTTTTGTAAATACCTTTGTGTTTTAAATTTGTCTTAGTTTATTGATTTTAGGGGGAGTAAATCCAAAAATCAGAAAATCCAAAAACATCGAAAAATTTCAAAAACACAAAAACAATAGAAAAACAAAAATGAGTTTCCTGGCGAGCAAAAGAGAAAATGATAGTACATCAGTGGTCTATCCAAACCTCTTTAAACCTTAAATGAAAAACGATAAGCAGCTCTATATAAGATGTATCGGTAGGCTCACAATCATTTTAAAGTGTGCAGGGTGATATAAACTTAAATCGACTGAAGACCAGGTGGGAACCATTCATTGGCATATGGTCTTAGTACCGAAATTTCGTTTGATAGATTGCCGAGGTTCTGAGATATTCGATCTTTATGCTGCTTATCATCTGGGTATCATGGTTGTATCTTTTACCGAAAAATAATGGGGACGCAAGTCTAGATCTTCCATGATACTATACATACGTGTACATATTGCATTCGACCTCAATAAGTGATAAACAATCACATGTCCAAACAAATAAGTGATAAAATATCACATTTATCCGGGAGTCAAGTTCGTCTCTCTGCTGTACGAAAGTACTGACCTGTTCACGGACTTGCTCCTGTGCCCTCATGCATATGAAAATCAAGTTCCTCATAAATAAGTGATTCTATCACATAGGGCTTGTTTTCAAATCAAAATAAGTGAGAATCTCACATCATATACGGTCAAACAGATGATAATCGGTATACTCACCGGTAAGATGAACCCTCGTGCATACCTTGATACGGGAATGTGTCGTGATGTGGATGAACACCAGTCGGTAAGTATAAATCATACCTTAACGTATCCCCTTGCCATGATTACATCTGATAAGTTGAGTTTATGTGGACAACAATACCGATAATTGTTATAGGATGCTTATCTTAATGTTAACTAACTGAACAACAAGAGTCTTTTGGCATGACCGTACACTGATATTGTCACACCCCCAAAATCCCCCTCGCGGAGTACCACCGCTTGGAGGCGTGACATGACCAGGATCAAGCCACCAATTATATCAAACATAGCATATAATAATAATCATAGACATAATTGATGTTCAAAACCAAACACTGTTTATGTAGCGGAAGCAATTATAAAGTAAACCCAAATTAAGTTATAAGTTCAATAACGTTCATGATCCATCTGCCCACAACGACCTGCTCCTTCCTTGTGCAAGCTCCCAGTATACCTAAGGTCCTGCAAGGCATGCAGCAAATAATCAACAAACTAGTTGAGCGAGTTCACAGGAAATAAGTTTGTAATAATCATGCGTAAGTTCATCTAATAAGGCTTCCCAAGCAAGTGTACTCTATTGGTGAGGAATTCTCACGTTTATCCTTTATAACGGGCTTCTCATTATGGTACTTACTAGACTAACTTCCGACCATGTGTTCTTCTTTACCGAGAACAGGAAAACGTACAGGGTCACGTAGGCTTTACGTGACGTGCCCTTCCCCGAGGACATGGTACGCGTGGGGGGCTACGTAGGCTTTACGCAGCGTGGCCTTCCGACCCGGAAGCCAGTAGAAGGTATTGGGTTACGTAGGCTTTACGTAACGTGTCCTCCCGACCCGGGAGACAAATGGCAAACATACTGGGTTACGTAGGCTTTACGTAACGTGTCCTGACTATCCTGAGGACGATGGTCTATAGTCTGGTATATGCGTAAGTACGAGTAACTCCTTTTACAATAACATATCCAACCCAATTCCCAACCCGGGAATCCCATGCCTTGGCTGTGTGAACTCACCTTGGTTTGCTCGGCAGATACACAAAGAGTATAGATAAGCTAGTAATTGGTCAATCACGTCCTAGCATGGTTGTAATACAAGTCAGGTTTGGTTCAATGATGCACGTATACAACATGGCAAACACGTATGCACGCAAACACATTAAGTACACTACTTGTTCTATTCGGATGGTTGGGCCAAAGAACTTGTGCGAGCCCAACCCTCTTGTGCGATGTGAATCTAGGCCCAAACCTTACCCGGCCCAACGAAATGACAAAACAAATACAATGTTCGTTGACCCAATAACAATCGGCCCAAAATAAATCAAGTAACAAATATCTTGTGCGTGGTGATCATCTTGTGCGGCCCGAACAAGTTGTGCGACTCGGATTGGGCTTAAGGCCCAATCAGTTAATCAGACCCATAACCTTGTGCGATTTGTTAACTCTTGTGCGTTTGACACCCCTTGTGCGACCGAGTGACATGTGCGATCCGTGTGGGCTTGTACAGCCCAATCTGTACGTCTGGCCCAAAATACAGCCTTGTGCGATAGGCTGCCCTTGTGCGACTGGGACCTGTTGTACGACTGGCCCTTGTATGACCGGGTCAGGTCTTGTGCGAGCAGTGGCCCTTGTGCATTTGCGCCAGCTTGTGCGATGGGTTTTAAATGCCAAGTTTCATGCTTAATCGGTTACAGCCATTATTTGTAAATCACTTTAATAGTTTCCAATTTACACATCAATTAACATAATCTCAATAAATCGGTTAACATAATATCGATCAAACATGCTTTCATCTTCAATTATCTATGAACCCTAAATCATATCATAGCACGAACACTAATCTATCAATGAACATGGGCCGATTACTTATCATCTCATCATAAAATAACAACAACTAGTTAGAACCCTAATTGTCAACAGGATCATCATATAGTAACCGGTTTACACATACACTCCATCCGATTATACCATACATCACATAAACAATTCATACATGCAACCCTAACAAAACGTGGAATTCATAACATGTAATCCGAACCACAAGGTTTCTACCACAACAAGAATCATTCAACCATTCATAACAAGAATTCTAGTTATCCCACAACATCATGACAATCAAAACAAACCAACAACAAGATTCGGTAATCACTAACCGGTTATAATCGAACAAGGAGAGAAAGGGTGATCCGGACGGGGAACAAGGTCTTCGTTTGCCCAAAGGTTGTCGCCGTCGAAGAGAGAGAGAGTAAGAAGCTAGGGTTTTGTGTGTTTGTGTGAATTGTAACAAATGCAAGAACAACTCCCCTCTAAGGTGTTTGTTCGTGTGAAAGGGAAGTGGGCCGAGCCCACTCGGCTACCCATTGGTCCGAATGCAAGGTATAGAGCCCAAGGCTTGTACGGTCCAAAAGTGTGTAAGTGTTGTGCGATCCGGGTTGTTTGTGCGGTTCAATACATAACATACACACATATGCACAACATACATAATAACATAATCACAAGATTTACGTAACAATCATAAATCAGATATCACATATACACGTAACGTTACATCAAAGTAAGGTCTAAAGTTCGAGTTGTCACATTATCCCCAACTAATTGGAAATTTCGTCCCGAAATTTGGTATGCACTCACTGAGGAAGCTAGGTAAACTGCATTGTTCACTGATTTTCCTGGGGTGTCACATCCTCCCCCCGTTGATCTGGAATTTCGTCCCGAAATTCCGAAGTAGTAGCTTCAGTCTCAGCAGTGGATGTACTGTTCGCGAACAATTGGGGGTACTTTTCTGTCATCCTGTCTTCGCGTTCCCAGGTGTACTCTGGGCCACGTTTGGAGTTCCAACGAACTCGGACAAGAGGGATTCTCTTGTGTTTGAGGACCTTCACATCCCGGTCCGTGATTTCTACTGGTTCCTCAACGAACTGCAACCGCTCGTCGATAGTGAGTTCCTTAAAAGGAATGATGAGGTTTTCATCTGATAGGCACTTCTTTAGGTTCGATACGTGAAAGACATTGTGAACTGCCCCGAGTTCAGCTGGTAGGTTCAACTTGTATGCAACTTTGCCAACCTTTTCTATGATTTCGAAGGGTCCGACGTACCGCGGATTTAGTTTGCCCCGTTTGCCAAAACGAACCACACCCTTCCAGGGTGAAACTTTCAATAAAACCCGGTCCCCGACCTCAAATTCCAATGGCTTTCTACGCTTGTCCGCGTAGGCTTTCTGACGGTCGCGTGCTGCCGCCATGCGTTGTCGTATCTGTGCAATCTTTTCTGTGGCGTCCACAACAATCTCTGGACCCGTGATCTGACTATCTCCCACCTCTGCCCAACAGAGAGGTGACCGGCATTTACGCCCGTACAATGCCTCGAATGGAGCGGCTTGAATGCTGGTGTGATAACTGTTATTGTAAGAAAACTCCACTAAAGGGAGGTGCTTTTCCCAGCCGTTGCCGAAATCGATGACGCATGCTCGAAGCATGTCTTCTAGCGTTTGGATCGTCCGCTCAGACTGCCCATCCGTTTGAGGATGGTATGCTGTGCTCATGTCTAGTCGTGAGCCAAAGGATTTATGCATCGCTTGCCATAGTTCTGACGTGAATCGTGCATCGCGATCCGAAATGATGGATGTGGGCACCCCGTGCCTCGAGACAACTTCTTTAAGATAGACGTCTGCGAGAGTGGAGAACTTATCCGTTTCCTTTATAGGTAGGAAGTGTGCAGACTTGGTGAGTCGATCCACGATCACCCATATGGTATCGTTCCCACGCTGGGATCTAGGTAGGCCTGTAACGAAATCCATGGAAATTTCTTCCCATTTCCACTGAGGTATCTTAGGCTGTTGAAGTAGGCCAGCTGGTTTCTGATATTCGACCTTGACTCTCGCACAAGTCAAGCACTTTCCAACGTACGTAGCGATGTGGGCCTTCATACTAGGCCACCAATAAGTAGTGCTGATGTCGTGGTACATTTTATCCGACCCTGGATGTACCGAATAGCGAGACTTGTGAGCTTCATCCATTACAAGTTCGCGTAGACCGCCATGAAGTGGGACCCAAATCCGCCCCGTTACATAGTAGGCGCCGTCTGCCTTCTGTTCCATTTGTTGTCGTGAGCCGCGTAAGGCTTCAGCCTTGACGTTTTCAGGCTTCAGTGCTTCTACCTGAGCATTTCGTATCCGAGTGGGAAGGCTAGACTGAATTGTAAGCTGTAGCGCTCGCACGCGCCGTGGTAAGGTGTCCTTCCGACTGAGGGCATCAGCCACAACGTTGGCTTTGCCTGGATGATACTTGATAGCACATTCGTAATCGTTCAGTAACTCGACCCATCGTCGTTGACGCATGTTCAAATCCTTCTGCTTAAGAATATGCTCGAGACTCCTGTGATCGGTGTAAATCGTGCACCTGGTACCGTACAGGTAGTGTCGCCATATCTTAAGCGCGAAAACAACAGCTCCCAGCTCTAAATCGTGCGTCGTGTAGTTGCGTTCGTGAACCTTGAGTTGACGAGAGGCATAAGCAATAACCTTGTCGCGCTGCATTAACACACATCCAAGTCCCCGAATGGATGCATCACAATAAACCACGAAATCATCCGTGCCCTCTGGCAAAGAGAGGATAGGTGCACTGCAAAGTCTATCCTTTAGGTGCTGAAAAGCAGTCTCCTGGGGCTCTCCCCAGCGATATGTAACACCCTTCTGTGTCAGTAACGTAAGCGGCTGAGCAATCTTCGAAAAGTCTCTAATAAACCGTCTGTAGTAACCTGCCAGACCCAAGAATTGACGTATCTCTGTCGGTGTACGCGTTGCAGGCCAGTTTCTGATCGAATCTACCTTGGATGGATCGACATGAATCCCATCCTTGTTCACCACATGGCCTAAGAAGTGGACTTCACGAAGCCAGAAGTCGCATTTAGAAAACTTGGCATACAACTGTTCCTTCCGAAGGAGTTCCAAAATAAGGCGAAGATGCTGCTCGTGTTCCTCCTGACTCTTGGAGTAAATCAGAATGTCGTCGATAAATACTATGACGAACTTGTCAAGATAGGGTTTGCACACCCTGTTCATAAGGTCCATAAATACAGCAGGCGCGTTCGTTAACCCAAATGGCATGACGAGAAACTCGTAGTGACCGTAACGAGTTCTGAAAGCTGTCTTGGAGATGTCCTCATCCCGGACTCTCAGCTGATGATACCCAGACCTCAAGTCTATCTTCGAATAGTAACACGACCCTTGCAACTGGTCGAATAAGTCGTCGATGCGCGGAAGAGGATAACGGTTCTTCACCGTCACCTTGTTGAGTTCACGGTAGTCGATGCACATCCTGAACGTACCGTCTTTCTTTTTCACAAAAAGTACTGGAGCTCCCCAAGGCGAAGAGCTTGGACGAATGAAGCCCTTTTCCAAGAGTTCTTGCAGTTGCTTTGACAATTCCTCCAATTCTGATGGAGCTAGACGATATGGTGCGCGAGCTATGGGTGCTGCTCCTGGAGCGAGCTCGATTTGAAATTCAACCTGACGATGAGGCGGTAAGCCAGGTAAGTCTTCAGGAAACACCTGAGGGTAATCACGTACAATTGGAATATCCTCCAATTTCTTTTCCTTCACTGATGCGTCTGTAACGAGTGCCAGAATGGCAGTGTGACCTTTCCGTAAGCACTTCTGAGCCTTCAAGAAAGAGATGATGCCGACCACAGCACCACTCCTGTCGCCTTGAACTTCCAGAGGTTCCTGACCAAGACGAGGAATGCGAATAACCTTCTCGCTGCATAAGATTTCTGCCTGGTGTTGGGATAACCAATCCATCCCAATCACGACGTCGAAGCTACCCAAAACTATGGGAATGAGATCGATAGAGAAGGCCTGACCAGCTAGGATAAGATTACAACCCTGAACTACGTGCGTGGCTTCTAGACTTTTACCGTTAGCTAACTCTACTACATGTTTGGTGGGTAAAAGTGTTGGTGCACGTTTTAGCAGTTGACACATTTTCACAGACATATAGCTTGTATCCGCACCCGAATCAAACAAAACAGTAACGTAAATATTGTCGAGGAGAAACTTACCCAAAACTACGTTGGGATCGTTCACTGCGTCTCCTCTTCCCAAGACAAAAGCTCGACCTCTTGCCTCGTTGCCATTATTGTTGTTGTTCCCGCCGTTGTTGTTGCCGTTGCCCTGGTTGTTGTTGCGGTTCTGGTTCTGGTTCAATTGAGGGCAATCGCGTTTAAAGTGACCTTCAGCCCCACACTGGAAACATCCCCGGTTTCCACGCTGTGGCTGTTGCTGCTGCTGCTGGTTCTGTGGAGCTGGTTGCTGAGGCTGCTGATTCTGATTCGCAGGCCGTGGACTCCTACAGTCTTTGGCCTCGTGACCCATCTTAAGACACCTTTGACAACGACCCTTGTTACACGGGCCGTGGTGATGCCTGTTGCAGTTGTGGCACCTAGGTTGACTACCCTGATATCTCCTCTGTCTGTGACTACCAGAGGATTGCTGACTGGGACTCTGATAGTGGTCAATCTTCTGCTGCTGAGCTTGTGGCTGAACAGATGCTGAACCTCTGCTGGAATCTCCATCCCATTTTCTTTTACTGTCACCAGATGTAGCAGGAGTAACTGAGGTGGTGACGTTAGCAGTAGCATTAACACGCTTGGGCAGTTTATTCTGATCCACTGCCTGATCGGTGATACGGTGAGCGAGACGCTGGATTTCCTGGATGTTTTCGAGATTAGCCGACGTCACGTGGCTCTGAATTTCTGGCGCCAATCCCTTGAGATACAACTCAATGCGCTTGTAAGGAGGGTCCACCATAGTTGGACACAGAACGGCCAGCTCATTCGACCGTTTAGTATACGCTTCGATTTCTGATCCAACCATCTTCAGGTTATACAGCTCGTCTTCCAGCTTGTGAATATCCTCACGTGTGCAATACTCACGCTTGATGAGTTCCTTAAAATCGTTCCATGGGGTGGCGTTAGCAGCTGCCAACCCTAGGATCTGAACTTGGGCGTTCCACCAAGTCAGTGCTATTCCTTCCAAAGTGCCGGTGGCAAACTTGACCTTGCGAGCCTCAGGGCACTCGCACATTTCGAAAACCGATTCTAACTTTTCAAACCAATGGAGGAGTCCCACTGCCCCCTCTGTGCCGCTGAAAGAGTTTGGACGACAGTCCATGAAGTTCTTGAATGTGCAGACAGGCTGCTGCGCGTGTTGACCTATTGTGTACGAATAGGACGAAGTTAAATACGAGTGTTATTGTAGGATCTAAAGATCCTAGTGTGTGCCTATACTGCAGGATATACTACCTGCTTGAGCTGCTGCAACTGCCGCAGCAACTTGAGCTTGAACGAGAGCCTCTAGCTGGGCTTGTGTCATGTTGATTCGTCCAGACATGATCTTCATAGTAACAAGTAGCATAGGTAAGAATGGTTCGCGAATAGGGCGATGACAGAAAAGTGTAAGCACGTAGGGTTTCTCATACTATAGTATCATGTGTATCTAAGCGTAATGCGAGCAAAGTTCTAAACAGTTCTAGCAAACAGGCAATAATCGTAAACCTTATTACCTAGGATGTCGAGTCTTGCACGTGGAGCGAAGCGTCGTTGTGGATCGTTGAGAGCACTGTACTGGTTATAGTCCGGTTTTAATAAAAACGTTTTCCCATATTAAAACCAAGTTCTCTATAACCAATGGCTCTGATACCAATCTGTCACACCCCCAAAATCCCCCTCGCGGAGTACCACCGCTTGGAGGCGTGACATGACCAGGATCAAGCCACCAATTATATCAAACATAGCATATAATAATAATCATAGACATAATTGATGTTCAAAACCAAACACTGTTTATGTAGCGGAAGCAATTATAAAGTAAACCCAAATTAAGTTATAAGTTCAATAACGTTCATGATCCATCTGCCCACAACGACCTGCTCCTTCCTTGTGCAAGCTCCCAGTATACCTAAGGTCCTGCAAGGCATGCAGCAAATAATCAACAAACTAGTTGAGCGAGTTCACAGGAAATAAGTTTGTAATAATCATGCGTAAGTTCATCTAATAAGGCTTCCCAAGCAAGTGTACTCTATTGGTGAGGAATTCTCACGTTTATCCTTTATAACGGGCTTCTCATTATGGTACTTACTAGACTAACTTCCGACCATGTGTTCTTCTTTACCGAGAACAGGAAAACGTACAGGGTCACGTAGGCTTTACGTGACGTGCCCTTCCCCGAGGACATGGTACGCGTGGGGGGCTACGCAGGCTTTACGCAGCGTGGCCTTCCGACCCGGAAGCCAGTAGAAGGTATTGGGTTACGTAGGCTTTACGTAACGTGTCCTCCCGACCCGGGAGACAAATGGCAAACATACTGGGTTACGTAGGCTTTACGTAACGTGTCCTGACTATCCTGAGGACGATGGTCTATAGTCTGGTATATGCGTAAGTACGAGTAACTCCTTTTACAATAACATATCCAACCCAATTCCCAACCCGGGAATCCCATGCCTTGGCTGTGTGAACTCACCTTGGTTTGCTCGGCAGATACACAAAGAGTATAGATAAGCTAGTAATTGGTCAATCACGTCCTAGCATGGTTGTAATACAAGTCAGGTTTGGTTCAATGATGCACGTATACAACATGGCAAACACGTATGCACGCAAACACATTAAGTACACTACTTGTGCTATTCGGATGGTTGGGCCAAAGAACTTGTGCGAGCCCAACCCTCTTGTGCGATGTGAATCTAGGCCCAAACCTTACCCGGCCCAACGAAATGACAAAACAAATACAATGTTCGTTGACCCAATAACAATCGGCCCAAAATAAATCAAGTAACAAATATCTTGTGCGTGGTGATCATCTTGTGCGGCCCGAACAAGTTGTGCGACTCGGATTGGGCTTAAGGCCCAATCAGTTAATCAGACCCATAACCTTGTGCGATTTGTTAACTCTTGTGCGTTTGACACCCCTTGTGCGACCGAGTGACATGTGCGATCCGTGTGGGCTTGTACAGCCCAATCTGTACGTCTGGCCCAAAATACAGCCTTGTGCGATAGGCTGCCCTTGTGCGACTGGGACCTGTTGTACGACTGGCCCTTGTATGACCGGGTCAGGTCTTGTGCGAGCAGTGGCCCTTGTGCATTTGGGCCAGCTTGTGCGATGGGTTTTAAATGCCAAGTTTCATGCTTAATCGGTTACAGCCATTATTTGTAAATCACTTTAATAGTTTCCAATTTACACATCAATTAACATAATCTCAATAAATCGGTTAACATAATATCGATCAAACATGCTTTCATCTTCAATTATCTATGAACCCTAAATCATATCATAGCACGAACACTAATCTATCAATGAACATGGGCCGATTACTTATCATCTCATCATAAAATAACAACAACTAGTTAGAACCCTAATTGTCAACAGGATCATCATATAGTAACCGGTTTACACATACACTCCATCCGATTATACCATACATCACATAAACAATTCATACATGCAACCCTAACAAAACGTGGAATTCATAACATGTAATCCGAACCACAAGGTTTCTACCACAACAAGAATCATTCAACCATTCATAACAAGAATTCTAGTTATCCCACAACATCATGACAATCAAAACAAACCAACAACAAGATTCGGTAATCACTAACCGGTTATAATCGAACAAGGAGAGAAAGGGTGATCCGGACGGGGAACAAGGTCTTCGTTTGCCCAAAGGTTGTCGCCGTCGAAGAGAGAGAGAGTAAGAAGCTAGGGTTTTGTGTGTTTGTGTGAATTGTAACAAATGCAAGAACAACTCCCCTCTAAGGTGTTTGTTCGTGTGAAAGGGAAGTGGGCCGAGCCCACTCGGCTACCCATTGGTCCGAATGCAAGGTATAGAGCCCAAGGCTTGTACGGTCCAAAAGTGTGTAAGTGTTGTGCGATCCGGGTTGTTTGTGCGGTTCAATACATAACATACACACATCATGCACAACATACATAATAACATAATCACAAGATTTACGTAACAATCATAAATCAGATATCACATATACACGTAACGTTACATCAAAGTAAGGTCTAAAGTTCGAGTTGTCACAGATATGATTCTCTTACCCTCGAAACTCGCAAAAAGAATGTTTGTACATATTTATTTACTGCTTAACTTTTATTGTCTTATTTTAAACAGTTTTGTCGTTTGGTGCATATCAGCACGACATTAGCGGTGATGTCGTTTGATAACACTCAAAGGATATTAAAATTGTTGTCTTTTCATCTATTCAAAAAAAAAATACCAAAAAGATTTTAGGTGTGTTTTAATATAAACTTTATAAAAGCCAAAAAGATTTTATTTCTTCTTTATTTTCGATCGTACGATGTTGGAACTCGAGTCTTCGTTACCTGAATTCTGAACGGAAACTGAATTGACTAAATCTTCATAAACGGTCGAAATTTTCATGTTTTGAAAGTTAAAAACTAAAATTGATAATTTAAAAAAAAAAAAAAAAAAAAAAAAAAAAAAAAAAAACTTTCAAACTGTCGGACGGTGTTTGATTTGTGACATGGTCATACGTGTGTCACTTGTTTATGCTAACTATATTCCAAGCAGTTGTTCTCATTACGCGTTTAGATTTCTTGCATGTGCAGATCCTAAAGGCAAGGAGAACATAGTCGATGACAAGCTTCGGAATGAAGACACGACGTGAAGGCTCTCAAAAGATGAAGATGATCGAGTTGCCGTTGACCATCTGGAACACCTCAAGGATCTCAAACTGAAGAACAAGTCATTTACGAGCATAACTCAAGGGGGAGCTTATGTTGAGGGAGAGTTTGTCAACACACTTCCTACATGAAACAGGGAGTTTGTTGATACACTTTCTGCTTTCAAGACGTGAAGACTTTGAAGATCCTCCGACATCGAAGACTTGAAAGGACGTCAAAGACTTGAAGACACGAAGATCGAGACAAAGCTACAGCCAAGGGGGAGTTTGTTGGTGCACTTGTGTCTGTACTTTGTCTGTATCTTGTCAATATAAAACGATGTCTTTGTTAGTCTTGTAAGTTTGACCAAGTCAACCATCCTCCTGGTTTGACTTGGCTAAACAGTTAGAAAATGGTTGTAACTTGTCTGTGTCGAAGGATGTAACATCGAAGGATAGTTTAGATCCTTCGATGAGCTCGAAAGATAAACCTTCGATGGATGGTGATGAACCTCGATAGATCATCCTTCGATATATGTTTAGATCCTTCGACAGGTTTAACATCGATAGATGATCCTTCGATCAATCTATCAGATCCTTCGGACAGACAATCTGTTTGGGTATATATACCCATGTAGTGTGTTCATTTCATGGTAGACACTTGGACACAAGTGACAGAAAGATAGACACTCGAGAGATAGAGAGAGTATTCTGTCAAGAACACACACACACTTAGAGAGTTTGCAAAACAGATTTGTAAACATTGAGCTTGTAACCGAACCTTTCATACGTATTAATACAAGTGGTGTTAATCGGTGAATATTGTGTGTCTTGTGTTTGTGCTTGTTTCATCTCGGTTTGCACTCTAGCTTGGATTCCGCACTTGCTAGTGTGTTAACATAACAAGGATAAGGTTTAACCTCAACCTCCGAGGGACCTACATATACGTAGCGTATATAAACCATTAGATTTTTTTTGGTCATTTTGGTAGGTTTGAGGGATCATTTTTTCACAAAGTTTAAATACGCTGCGTATTGACCTCTAAGCAGCGTATATAAAGGTCTGAAAATGTCTTTTATACCCTTGTGTTGAGGCTATACAAAGCCAAATACAAGGGTAGTTGTGTCATTTTTGTCTCATACGCTGCGTAGGGACCTCTAAGGAGCGTATATAAAGCTCCATTTTTGTATTTTTTTTATTGTGTATTCCTTTGTTTATTTATAAAAAAAAGAAAATTCTTTATAAAAAAACAATATTATTGGTAAATAATACAAACATAAATTATAAAAATAAAAAAATAATATAAATATTATGAATTATAAAAATTAAAAAAGAAAATTATTTATAAAAAAACAATATTATTGGTAAATAATACAAATATATTGTTTTGTTATCGTTTAAATTAAATTATCGTATTCCTTTGTTTATTTATAAAAAAAGAAAATTATTTATAAAAAAAAACAATATTATTCGTAAATAATTCAAATATATTATATTGTTATCGTTTAAATTAAATTATCTTATCGTATTGCATCGTATCGTATCGTATCATATTGCATCATATCGTATCGTATAGTGTATAGTATATAAGTCTCGTATAGAGGCCTATACGGGTGTTATTCTATAGTATAGTATCGTATCGTATCGTATAGTATAGTGTAGTATAAGTCTCGTATAGGTTTTCTATAGGTCTTGTATATGCATACAGGATTAGACAGGACCTAAACCACAACTATACGATACGATATCACACTTATAGGCTTATGCGAGGTTAATACATGACCTAAACCACACCCATACGATACGATATCACACTTATAGGCTTATACGAGGTCAATACGTGACCTATACGACGCTATACAATACGATTTCACACTTATAGGCTTATACGAGGTCAATACTTGACCTATACTACGTTATACGATACGATATCACACTTATATAGGCTTATACGAGGTCAATACGTGACCTATACTACACCTATACGATACGATATCACACTTACAGGCTTATACGAGGTCAGTACGTGACCTATACGACGCTATACGATACGATATCACAATTATAGGCTTATACGAGGTCAATACGTGACCTATACTACGTTATACGATACGATATCACACTTATAGGCTTATACGATGTCAATACGTGACCTATACTACACCTATGCGATACGATATCACAATTATAGGCTTATACGAGGTCAATACGTGACCTATACGACGCTATACAATACGATATCACACTTATAGGCTTATACGAAGTCAATACGTGACATATACTACGTTATACGATACAATATCACACTTATAGGCTTATACGACGTCAATACGTGACCTATACTACACCTATACGACACGATATCTGACTTATAGGCTTATACGAGATCAATACGGGACCTAAACCACACCTATACGATACGATATCACACTTATAGGCTTATACGAGGTCAATACGTGACCTATACTACACCTATACGATACGATATCACACTTACAGGCTTATACGAGGTCTATACGTGACCTATATGACGCTATACGATACGATATCACACTTATAGGCTTATACGAAGTCAATATGTGACATATACTATGTTATACGATACAATATCACACTTATAGGCTTATACGACGTCAGTACGTGACCTATACTACACCTATACCACATGATATCTCACTTATAGGCTTATACGAGGTCAATACGGGACCTAAACCACACCTATACGATACGATATCACACTTATAGGCTTATACGAGGTCAATACGGGACCTAATATTTGTATTATTTTTAATTCTTATAATTCATAATATTTGTATTATTTTTAATAATATTGTTTTTTTATAAATAAACATGGAAATACCCCAAAATACACACAATTAATTTACTTTTTTTTTATAAATAAACAAAGGAATACACAATAAAAAAATACAAAAATGGAGCTTTATATACGCTCCTTAGAGGTCCCTACACAGCGTATGAGACAAAAATGACACAACTACCCTTGTATTTGGCTTCGTATAGCCTCAACACAAGGGTATAAAAGATATTTTCAGACTTTTATATACGCTCCTTAGAGGTCTATACGCAGCGTATTTAAACTTTGTGAAAAAATGATCCCTCAAACCTACCAAAATGACTCAAAAAAATCTAATGGTTTATATACGCTGCGTATAGACCTATACGCAACGTATATAACCCTTGTTTTCTGTGCAATGATTGCTGATAAGGCTCTAAAATCCATGGTTTATTGTAAGTGCAGTTCCTGCCGGGTAACTGTCGCTTATCAGTTTTGTGTCAACCAAAGCAGAAGTCCACGTTAAAGTCAATGATAATGAAGATTATCAATTGCTGAAGGCATTCCGGACGACGTTCTAGTGTTTCGGATTATTGTACTGTTTTGTATCCCGGACAAGGTGTTTTGTCCGGGTTTAGTCCCTAGCCTATATATGTGTATTGTGTAGATTAGGGTAACCATAGAAAGCTTGGTGCTCCTCTCCTAACTTGTTCCTCCTGGTGTGCACATCCTAGAGAGAGAGAGAGAGAGAGACTATGTGTTAGTGAGAGAAAGCTAGGGTTTAGATCTTTGTGATCTAAACCAGCTTGTAGATGATGTATACTCCTTTGGTTTGTGTAATCTGTGATGACTGTTTCATCAATAAAGAGATTCATCTTCTACATATTTCTATCTTGTTCATATTTTGTTCTTCATGTCTTGAATCAAGTGCAATGTTTGATGTTCGTCATCGATCCGGTGCTTTCACAATGGTATCAGAGCATGGTTACCGATTCAGAATGGTCTAACCGCCTTCTGAATCACCATTGCTCTTGATTTGATGTTTGTTTCCGCCAAACATCTTGAAGACGTGAAGATTTTGGTCCAGATATGAAGATATTCGAGCTGCGTTAGAGAGAACTGCTGGGGTTTTGGAGATCTAGGGTTTTGATCCAAAAAGGTTTGTCTGAGTTTAAAACTCTGTGTTTGTGTTTCCGGGGTTTTTGGTGAACCAGTGTGAAGTCACACTGGGGAGATAGTCTTGAGACTAGTTACTGAAGCTTGTCCGAGTTTGAGTCTATGCCCTTTTATCCGAGTTTCTTTCTACCTCATGGAGTCCGAGTATTACATTCTTTAGTTCCGAGTTTTTTAAACAGATGTTCCGAGTTTTTTCGAGTTTTAAACAGGTCAAGATTGTATTTCCGAGTTTTAAACAGGTTCACGTTTCCGAGGTTCAAACTGTGTTCCGAGGTTTTTAACAAGTTCAACTTGTCCGATTTTTGGCTTAGTTAACATTCCGAGGTTTGGTAGTTGTGTCAATTGTTTCGAGTTTTTCAAGTCTGAGGTTTAAGTCTGACTTTTGATATAGTTTTGAGTTTTTCAAGTCTGAGGTTTAAGTCTGACTTTTGATATAGTTTTGAATTTTTCAAGTCTGAGGTTTAAGTCTGACTTTTGATATAGTTTTGAATTTTTCAATGTCTGAGTTTTGTTAAAAAACCTTCTGAGTTTCTCAATGTCTGAGTTTTGTTAAAAAAACCTTCTGAGTTTTTCAATGTCTGAGTTTTGTTAAAAAAAAACCTTCTGAGTTTTTTTTTAATGTCTGAGTTTTTTTTAATGTCTGAGTTTTTCAATAGTCCGAATTTTCATTCATCATACATCTCATAGTCCGACTTTTAGATCTTATTATCAGATGATCCGAGATTTAAGTCTAAGATCCCTAGGTCCGAGTTTCCCCTTTGTTTCCTTGATTCCGAGTTTCACCTTTGTTTCTTTGAGTCCGAGTTTAAGTTATATACATTTCATTTTCTGGAGTCCGAGTTTTTCCTTACTTCCATTAGGTCCGATTTTTAACCTCTCACCTTAGTCTGAATTTTTAAAATCCCTACTGTCCAAATTTTTAATTCTATCTTTGGTCCGAGTATTTGGATTCGGTGTCTGAGACCGAGTTTTAACTCTCTTAGTGTTGATCCGAGCTTTAGTACGTAAATCTATTCCGAGTTTGGTTGATAGTTTGAACAGTTTTGTTTCTTGACTGCTGTACTTGTTTGCTGGTCCGAGTTTTGTTCTGGACTGCCAGTCCGAGTTTGTTCAAAATCAATCTGTTCAAACTTCTTTTGTCCGAGATTAGTCTTTCGGATAGCAGCCCCGGGTTTCTTCTGAGTTTCCTTTAATTCCTTGCTTGTTTCGAATTCCTTTGTACTCTAAGTACTGCTCAATGATTTGATCCAGGTTTCAAGAGCTTTCGGGTTTTACGAGTTCCGAATTTTCTAGAATTCCGGGTTACCTGGGGTACCGGATTTTTAACTAAGTTTAGAAGCTTGTGTAGTTCGGAAGTTTCGAGTTGTGCATGTTCCGAGTTTTTCTAGTTATTCCGGGTTACCTGGGGTACCGGATAACTAACTAAGAGTCAGAATTATGTGTAGTTTGGAAACTTGAAGTCGGTTTCGGATTATCGAAAAGTTTTGTGGTACTTATGTTGTCCGGATCAAGTGAGGAGGTGAAGAGAATAAGACTTGCTTGGATTTTTTTTTGTATTGTTTACAAAGAAAAAGGGGGAGTAAAAAAATTTGAAATTCCTATTTTCTTTGTAAACCAAAAGCTCGTGGTGCTACATCGAAACAAGTTCATGTTTACTATCTTTGAGATTAACTTAGTGTTAATCTTACCGGTGGCGAAGTGTTTATAACATGAAGCAAGTTAGAGCTAGTGTATGATTGAGTTTTTTCAAGTTTGTTCGAGGTTCAATCAAGTGTTGACGTGATGAAGCAAATTGTTCGTTTGGCAAGTAGTTGAAGGTCATGCCTTTATCGTATGCCGGTTAGAGTAGAGAAGATTAGTCTTCTTGGTACCTCTTCCAAGTTGATGACTGATCGGATTCTCGAAATAGGGGTTCTTACATTGAGGGGGAGATCAGAGACGAAAGTCATCGGATAATTGTTGGATTTGTGAAGATACGAGATTGGATCTTGAAGATTCGAGATGAAATGATCTCAGACACTTAGTTGAAGACCTTGATCAAGATGGTGGATGTACATTTTCAAAGTCTGGTTTGTTATTAACTTATCGAACCAAACTTCATGTCTTTGCGGAATTTGAAGTTTTTGATGTTAGGCATTGGAAATCCGACGTTTCGTTCTTCTACCGGTTAAGTTTGAAGATTAATGTATCGAGCGATATTCTTACATGTGGTTGTAGGTCGGTTCGCGTTAACTTGATTCGGGAGTAGTTTCAGGGGGAGGATCTGCAGTGTTTGATGTCGGATTCTTCGGGTTTCCCAAAGCGGCCATTTAAGTGATCGTCAGCAAGTCTTTAATTAGAAGGGTTGAAGATCGTTGTGCTCTACCTAAAAGATCAAGTCTCAGCTAAAGTTGAAAACATGCATGATATCATCAGTCAAGGGGGAGTCTGTAAGTGCAGTATCCGGTGATTGAAGATTATCGATGCCACACAGAACTGATGCAACAGTTAAGGGGGAGACTGTAAGTGCAGTTCCTGCCGGGTAACTGTCGCTTATCAGTTCTGTGTCAACCAAAGCAGAAGTCCAAGTTAAAGTCAATGATAATGAAGATTATCAATTGCTGAAGGCATTCCGGACGACTTTCTAGTGTTTCGGATTATTGTACTGTTTTGTATCCCGGACAATGTGTTTTGTCTGGGTTTAGTCCCTAGCCTATATATGTGTGTATTGTGTAGATTAGGGTAACCATAGAAAGCTTGGTGCTCCTCTCCTAACTTGTTCCTCCTGGTGTGCACAACCTAGAGAGAGAGAGACTATTTGTAAGTGAGAGAAAGCTAGGGTTTAGATCTTTGTGATCTAAACCAGCTTGTAGATGATGTATACTCCTTTGGTTTGTGTAATCTGTGATGACTGATTCATCAATAAAGAGATTCATCTTCTACATATTTCTATCTTGTTCATATTTTGTTCTTCATGTCTTGAATCAAGTGCAATGTTTGATGTTCGTCATCGATCCGGTGCTTTCACATTTATATACGCTGAGTATAGCTCTATACGCAGCGTACAGAGGTAACCCTATACGCTGCGTATAGGTCAATATGCAGCGTAGGTAAACCCTATGTGTGCAGATAGGCAAACTGGGTGTCTCTGTAGATGGATCGTTTTCTCATCATTCTACTTTCATTGCTCACGTGGAAGGTCAATCTGTGACACCTGTGTCACCGCGACCATCAAACAAATACCAAGCCAATGAAATATTGTATTTCATACTTGGGATCTTGTATAAATATGTGTATCTTTTGCACATATGAATTCTTGTTCAATTTCAAATTCTACATCACTTTCTGGAGAATTATACGCAAACTGGTAGTTTAATGCGACAAATACTCCGGAACATCAACATATACTTAACATACCTTAAATAACCTTTACATAACTTAGAAATAAGTTTTGAAGGCTTTGGTATGGCAAAAACAAGTTAATTCGCTTACAGGGACTAAACTTGACAAATTGCAAAAGTATGCCAATTTGAACTGTAACAAACATTCCGGAACACGTCCATAAGTTAAACAAACCATAAATATCCTTTACATAGCTTAGAAATAGGCTTTGAGGGGTTTGGTATGCTAAAATAAACTTTTAGGTCATTCAGGGACTAAAAGTGTCAAAAAGTGCACAAGTTTGCACTTTCGCGCATAACTTACGTTCTGAATACATCCGGACATCCAAAAATTTATGTAAGCATCCTTATATTATGCCTTAGTATTTGGCATAAGAAAAATCCATTCGTCGCGTCATTTGGATCGTCTTTCGCGCTTATGCGCATTCCGCCGTAATTAAGCGAACATCGCGATCGTACGACCAAACGAACCGACATCCGGAATATTTTTGAGCATATTTCAAGTCCCCTACACTTTAACTTCATCTTAGAGCCTTGAAATGAAGTTAACGGGGCTTAAACGTGCCAAAAATGGGCCAAATTGCATGTTTCTGAAGTGCAGGGACTAAAACTGAAAATTCTGAACTGTGAACCTCAGGCGGGGCGCGTAAGGATTGCCCAAATCCTTACGCGGGGCGCGTGGGACTATCAGACCAGATTCAATGTTTGAATCCACTTGCAGTTGGCCTTTCGTTCGTTCAAGGGGCAATGCCCTTTCACCCAATCAAGGGCCAAGGGCCATTTTCAGTAACCACAACATTTTGACAAGTGGACGCTTAGGATCGTGGCACGAAAATCAAGAAACGATCCTAACGGCTCTACTTTTCCTATAAATACCCCCCCCCCTTTGATGCAAAACCCACACAAATCTGATCAAAATGCTCTAAGTTGATGCCATTGCTTCATACCTGAGCTCTTTGATCTAGATTAGCATTCGGGGACCCTCCGTAAGTATTCTTTCGTTCTTTTATTCGCTTTTCGAGTCCAAAAGTCAACGTTTTGTTGACTTTCTGCATTGACCAGCCTATGGTCAACACGAAGTTCATGGAACTTCATATCGTGAGCGTGATCACGATGGTTATAGTCCGTAGTGACTATACCTACTGATTACCGCGTTATCTAGGCTCAGTGACGAGTCGTGGTTTCGGCCAAAATGCGCATTCTTGCGTATTTTGTAACCAAACTACTCGTGAGCATCAAAACTGTTTGTTTTAATGCCAAACCTGTTTTCTAAACTTAGTTAAGCATGTTCTAACATGCTTAGCTCGTCACTTTTAGTTTAGTGCATATATAGGGTCGTAAGGTAAGCGATCTAAACCATCGCTTATACTTTCGAACCCGACCCATTTGGTCGATCATTAGGATCCGACCAAATACATTAGGTGACCATAGCTATAATCTTCCGAGGTTATACCTTGTGGTCACGATGTTAGGCGTTCCGGACGCGTTCTACGCGAACGACGCGTAAGGTAGCATAAGCTACCTAAATGGGTCGTAATGGGTCGCAAGCACTTAGGATAGGTTTCATTTTAGTATGTAGGCTTTGTTAAACCATATTACACGAGCCTCCATACTCGTTTGGTTTACGAACCCGCATACTATCTGATCCTTCCGATTTTGGTCCGGTATATTAACATAGCTACCTATTAGGTGTCGTTTGATATTCCGTGATCTTTAGCATTGTTTGGTTATTATACAAGAACTTCAAAGCAATCTCAGGTGAGTACATTGAACCCCTCTTTTACTGTTTTCCAAACTGTTTTGGGGTGAAACACATGTGCCTACTTGTTACTTTCATGCTTTCCTGTTTTCACATCATATGCTTGCTATGTTCGATAGTACACATATAGTACATGATTTCATTGTGTTTATGCTATGTATGTCCATTGTGTGCATACTTAGTACATCACTTTACAATACATCTCATGCTACGTACGCCCATTGTGTGCATACTTAGTACATCACTTTACAATACATCTCATGCTACGTACGCCCATTGTGTGCATACTTAGTACATCACTTTGCAATACATTTCATGCTACGTACGCCCATTGTGTGCATACTTAGTACATTGTTTTACATTGCATTTCTGTTGCATATGCTCATCCAACATATGAACACATTATGCTACATTTTAAACCGTTGTGACCATTTGACTATGTGAACCGTCTAAACCCGTTTGATTAAATGAACCGTTTGTAACCATTGAACC
Source organism: Helianthus annuus (assembly GCF_002127325.2). Taxonomy (NCBI): domain Eukaryota; kingdom Viridiplantae; phylum Streptophyta; class Magnoliopsida; order Asterales; family Asteraceae; genus Helianthus; species Helianthus annuus. The sequence goes on from NC_035440.2 coordinate 15,608,513, forward strand.
GTGTGAACCAGTTGTATCCGTTGACATGATTTACATTTGACAATAGACATTTGACTATACATGAACATTTCTACAATTGTTAAACACTTCATCTCGATGGTTTGGTTTGAGTAAGTGATTAAGTAACGAGGCGTGTGTAATATGATACAAGCATGGTGGATACGCCGCTGGTACTTCCTATATATAAGTGTTTGTATGGTATTACATATCGTAGCGTTATTTGAATCATTTCAATTTGAGACATATGACATTTTTTACAATTAACACACTTTTCACGAGACATTGTTTTACAAACGACTTATCTTATACAAACTCATTTTACATGGTTATCCGTTTAACCATACAATGTTCTCTTATTTATACATATCATCTGATCTGATCGTTTTTCAAATGATTTACAAGACAAAGCAAATTACAAGGTTCATGACTAAACATTTTCTCAATCATAAGTCATGAATTCCGTTTTCACAAAACCAATGTATCTCACAGGCATTTTTATGCTGACGTACCTATTTTCACATGTGTTTTCAGGAGACGATGCGTAGGACTTATCAAGATATACTTAGGCGGACCTGTGCCTTAGTGACTTAAAACGAGAACTAGTTAATTTATGTTATGTACTCTTTGGTTCTTGTTTAAACAATGTAAACATTTATGTTTGATTAATAAAACGAAACTTCAATTGCCATGGATTTGAAACAATTGATTCTGTTACAACACTCCCCGATGTTTCCGCCACGTTTTGTATGTTCTACGTGGCCGGGGTGTGACAGAAAAGTTGGTATCAGAGCCAATGGTTATAGGGAATTAGGTTACTAGTAATACTTTGACCTAGTCTATAACCTTCTTAGGACCCTAACGCGAGTTCACTTGCGTTTAGTCATAAAACAATACCGTCACCTATCCTTAGGCGACGACCACAACAAGAACATAAATTTCAAAACCGCTTTGAAAACTAATCATCTGTTCTAGGATGATTGATTACTAGGTTTTGAACCCTCTATTGTAAGGTTTTGAACCCCTTTGAATTTTCAAAACTCTCATCAAGGTTTTGGGTCCTGAATAGTGTGAACACGTGCAAACTGGAAGAGTGAATGCCTGTACCCTGGGTTTTCTGTCTAAGGCTAGAGTGTTGGTACAAATCCACATAATTGGACCAGTCACTCTTACCTGGGAACTCTTGGGGTGAGTGTCCACTTATAGGCGAGCATGTCTTCGCGATACACTATGAGGATCTATTTGCTTTGATTCAGCCTTGGTGTTGTTTGTTTGCTTCGTGGTTCAAACAAATGACCATCAACCATGATTATGGTCAGTAATTGTAACATCCTATTCTTACCCAATGCCATTTCATTTGTTTTCTTTCTTGTTTCTCTTTTAGAATGCCTCCTCGACGCGAAAACCAGATAGCGACTGCCGAACTGGCAGAGATCATTGCACAGCAAATGGCTGCTCAATTCCCAAACCTCTTTGCTCAATGAAACCAAGCCAACAACAACAATAATGCCCCCTGCAACTTCAAGACGTTCAACTCAGCTAAGCCATCAAAGTTTTCTGGGTCTCAAGGAGCGACTGCACTTCTGCAATGGTTCGAGAGTTTAGAGAACACCTTCAGACATGTTCAATGTCCAAACGAGCGAAAGGTGGAATTTGCATCTAGTGTCTTTGAGAAGCGAGCTTTGACATGGTGGAATGGTGTGATGAGAGATAGGGGTGCCGATGTGGCACTGGCTCAAACATGGCAAGAGCTTCGAGCTCTGATGATGAAGGAATTCTGTCCTCGTCACGAGATCAGGGCCTTGGAAACAGAGTTCGACGATCTTAAACAAGTTAGCGGTGAGCATCGAGCCTACACGGACCGTTATGAGGAGTTAAGTTTGTTATGCCCGGATAGGGTTACACCTTTGGATAAGGCAATCGAAAAATACATTGATGGCCTCCCTGACTCAATACAAGACATTGTGACTGGTAGCAACCCTACTACAGTTAGACAGGCCATTGAGCTATCTGCAACCTTGACTGAATCAAAGATCAGGAAAGGTAAACTTTTTCGAAAAGGTGACAAGAAATCGGTCGGGGAATCGAACCCAATCGAGGAATCAAAGACCATGGATGAACATACTGAATCTCCTAAGAAGTCAAAGAAGCGAAAGGCTTCTCAGAACTTTGCCGTGGTCGCTCACAATGGTCAAGCCGTCCCCAACCAACCAGCTCAACCCCCTGCTAGAAAACCATACAATGGAACTGCACCTTTGTGCAACCAATGTGGCCTCCATCATCACGCCAATGTGCAGTGCCGCAAATGCCAAACTTGTGGGCTTATAGGCCACACAGCAAGAGTCTGCCCAGCTGCAGCTGCACCAAACCAAGCTGGCAACAATCCTGCTCAAGGTCGTTTTCTACCAGGCTCTTGTTTCAACTGTGGCGAGATAGGTCATTTCCGAAGAAATTGCTCAAAGCTTGCCAATGCAAATCCAGCACAGGGATAAGCATCTGACTGACTAGAAGACAACATCGTTTAGAAATAATCACGTCTTATGTATTATTTTCTTTTCTTGTCAAGGTCCAAGAAACAGTTGTTATCGTTGTTTATAAATAAATCTTTTATTTACATTGCAATGTATTTCTGTGGTTGCATGTATAAACGACATATCCCTTACAATACCGACGATCAAGGAACCGTACTCCTTAAAGAACAAACTACCCCCATAATTCTCCCATTCTATGACCTCTTGCGTCTTCCACAAAATTCCTAAGTACCCGTTTATTCTAAGGAAATGAAGTACAAGGCGCAGGTTACAACACAAGACGAATACCCAAAGTACCACTATAAATCCTTAATAGGGTGCCTAAGGATTTCCCGTAAGTCTTTAATTGTTGTATACCTTCATTCGAATGTAGTTATTCCTTATAATCAAAAATCGAATTTTGGGAGATCTTTCTATCTTCTCAGATAGATTCCAGTGAACATTGAGACCCGTCGATTGGTTTCCAAATCCGTATTCAATCAATAACAAGTTAATAACAAAATATAATCAAGTTAAACAATTATGTGACTTTGTGCTTATGTGTTCCCTTATGTGTTGTTATGTTATCCAAATCTTCGTAGGATCTTACATATCCTTGTACAAGAGATTTATCGTAGGATACCCAAGGGTATTACTTAAAATCCTCAATGGACTTCTACGTTACAGTTAAGTTCCTTGGATTATAAAGTACTACTTCATAATTAGACCCTTGAGTGGTCTAGTTAAGCAGATTAATCCAAAAATCTGGCTAGGAATATCATGTGATGATATAGCTGAAAGGACTCGTTGGTGGCCTAACTAAGAAGATCCCCTGTCGATCTAATTAAAAGGAACCGATGGAAGTCTAGTCACCCTCATCACAAGTTTGATATCCTTCCCCAAAACATTACAAAACAAACTGTGCGGACTGTGCAAGGGATTACGTAATTATGGATGCATACATAATTATGGAATTTAGTGCACAGAAATCACAGCAAGTTCTGTCATGTGTTTAGAGTTAACCCTATTCATTTCCATTTCTGATGAAGCAACCGTTGAAAATGACTCCGTTAGTTCATTTTCGTTTCTGAAGACTTACCCGTTGAGGAAATGAATATCCGTTGTGTAACCCTTCATTTCCATTTCTGATGAAGCAACCGTTGAAAATGACTCTGTTAGTTCATTTTCGTTTCTGAAGACTTACCCGTTGAGGAAATGAATATCCGTTGTGTAATCCTTCATTTCCAACTCTGATGAAGCAACCGTTGAAGATGACTCCGTTAGCTCATTTTCGTTTCTGACGATCTATCCGTTAAGGAAATGAATATCCGTTGTGTAATCCTTCATTTCCAACTCTGAGGAAGCAACCGTTGAAGATGACTCCGTTAGCTCATTTTCGTTTCTGACGATCTATCCGTTAAGGAAATGAATATCCGTTGTGTAATCCTTCATTTCCAACTCTGAGGAAGCAACCGTTGAAGATGACTCCGTTAGTTCATTTTCGTTTTTGAAGATTTATCCGTTGAGGAAATGAACATCCGTTGTGTAATCCTTCATTTCCAACTCAACTCTGAGGAAGCAACCGTTGAAAATGACTCCGTCTGTTCATTTTCGTTTCTGAAGATTTATCTGTTGAGGAAATGGATATCTGTTGTGTAATCCTTCATTTCCATTTCTGATGAAGCAACCATTGAAAATGACTCCGTCTGTTCATTTTTCGTTTCTGAAGATTTGACCGTTAAGGAAATGAACATCCGTTTGCTTATTCCGTCATTTCCATTTCTGAGAAATACTCGTTGAGGAAAATGACTCCGTCTGTTCATTTTCATTTCTGAAGGATGACCGTTAAGGAAATGACAGGATATTGTCTTGCATGTCGCTGATGGTTATTTGGCAGAGTCACAAATAGACTCCTACGAATAAATTTCGGGACGAAATTTCCTAAAGTAGGGGAGACTATGACACCTGTGTCACCGCGACCATCAAACAAATACCAAGCCAATGAAATATTGTATTTCATACTTGGGATCTTGTATAAATATGTGTATCTTTTGCACATATCAATTCTTGTTCAATTTCAAATTCTACATCACTTTCTGGAGAATTATACGCAAACTGGTGCGTAAACTTACTCAGTTTAATGCGACAAATACTCCGGAACATCAACATATACTTAACATACCTTAAATAACCTTTACATAACTTAGAAATAAGTTTTGAAGGCTTTGGTATGGCAAAAACAAGTTAATTCGCTTATAGGGACTAAACTTGACAAACTGCGAAAGTATGCCAATTTGAACTGTAACAAACATTTCGGAACATGTCCATAAGTTAAACATACCATAAATATCCTTTACATAGCTTAGAAATAGGCTTTGAGGGGTTTGGTATGCTAAAATAAACTTTTAGGTCATTCAGGGACTAAAAGTGTCAAAAAGTGCACAAGTTTGCACTTTCGCGCATAACTTACGTTCTGAATACATCCGGACATCCAAAAATTTATGTAAGCATCCTTATATTATGCCTTAGTATTTGGCATAAGAAAAATCCATTCGTCACGTCATTTGGATCGTCTTTCGCGCTTATGCGCATTCCGTCGTAATTAAGCGAACATCGCGATCGTACGACCAAACGAACCGACATCCGGAATATTTTTGAGCATATTTCAAGTCCCCTACACTTTAACTTCATCTTAGAGCCTTGAAATGAGGTTAACGGGGCTTAAACGTGCCAAAAATGGGCCAAATTGCATGTTTCTGAAGTGCAGGGATTAAAACTGAAAATTCTGAACTGTGAACCTCAGGCGGGGCGCGTAAGGATTGCCCAAATCCTTACGCGGGCCGCGTGGGACTATCAGACCAAATTCAATGTTTAAATCCACTTGCAGTTGGCCTTTCGTTCGTTCAAGGGGCAATGCCCTTTCACCCAATCAAGGGCCAAGGGCCATTTTCAGTAACCACAACATTTTGACAAGTGGACGCTTAGGATCGTGGCACGAAAATCAAGAAACGATCCTAACGGCTCTACTTTTCCTATAAATACCCCCCCCCCCTTTGATGCAAAACCCACACAAATCTGATCAAAATGCTCTAAGTTGATGCCATTGCTTCATACCTGAGCTCTTTGATCTAGATTAGCATTCGGGGACCCTCCGTAAGTATTCTTTCGTTCTTTTATTCGCTTTTCGAGTCCGAAAGTCAACGTTTTGTTGACTTTCTGCATTGACCAGCCTATGGTAAACACGAAGTTCATGGAACTTCATATCGTGAGCGTGATCACGATGGTTATAGTTCGTAGTGACTATACCTACTGATTACCACGTTATCTAGGCTCAGTGACGAGTCGTAGTGTAACACCCCAACCCGGAAGGGCTGACGTGTCACAATAACGGTAACATAAACAAAAGTCATAATTCCATTTATTTATTTGATAAGGATACAACCACACGACCATTAAAATTAAGATTAATATACAAGCGGAGATATTCATCTTAATTAACTAACATCTTCAGATTTATTCCTAGGCTTTATTCTTCTCTCTTCTCCCCTCCCAAAGTAACCTGTGGACCTGTATATACAAAAATTTTTACGGAATGAGCCGAATGCTCAGTACGGAATTTTAGGCTCAAATAACAGATAATGCTTTATATGAAATCTTATCCGGATGGAACTTTATGCGAAAATGATACGATGCAAGAACATAATTTCATAATCATATCTTACGGATGTACCCATGAGCAAACTTAAAACGTGACAATACACAGGTAGCTACTCCTGCATAATTATCACATGAGATGGCGAATTGGCATACCCGTTATCCACCTCCTTATACTTAAATCCTAGGATCGATCCATACGCCTCCTAATAGCCTTATGTACCACACTTGTACTTAAGAGACGCCGTGAACTGATCTCTCCGTCACGGATGGAGTACATGATGTCGATGCCGCAACAACATGCTCGTGGGACACTCCACGAGAAGCGATACTCAGGGTATCAGAGTACAAATGGTCTTATTTACATAACTTATAAAACTTATTTTCATAACAAAACGGAACATATATTGGAACATGCGATAATGAGTATAACATAATACTATCGCATGACATGAAAGCTAAATCAAATGATTAGGATAGGAATCGAACGGACTGTCAAATGAATCGATAATCAAAGACGTGAGGAGTTTTTAACAGATATAGTAATTTAGTGGTTTTATAACAATTTGAATATGAAGCAATAAAGAGTGGGGTAAGGATCCGTACCTTACTAACTCCAAAGTGAAGCTACCTTGTGCTAATATTTTAGATTTATATGGGCAGAGTTTAGACTACTGATTAATCTTTTAACCTAATTTAAATAACATGCACACAAACTAGGTTAGTAACTTAATACAGCATTTACGATAACTCACGAGATCAAATTCTCACAACGAACGACAAAGTGCGATACTTAAACATCCATCGAATTAACGACGAATGACAAAGTACGATACTTAAACTCATTCATCGAATTAACGACGAACGACAAAGTACGATACTTAAACTCATCCATCGAATTAACGATGAACGACAAAGTATAACCCTAATGTGGGCGGCACTTAAACATCCATTGGATATATTGATCAGTCGGAAAATGAATCGTAATAGGGATCGAGTTATTACCCTGATTGCGGCAGCACTTCGTGATTTAGTGTGTGTTGTGGACTGATTTAACTATAACTCGACGTACACAGAACTTATGAGCATCGTTTCAACTTTCCAGATCAAGTCCCAATGTCCTCTATTTATACTAATTTTTGGGACATGCCTACCTACCTGCTTGACATGCCTACCTACCTGCTTGACATGCCTACCTACCTGCTTGATTGACATGCCTACCTACCTGCTTGACATGCCTATCTACCTGCTTGACATGCCTACCTACCTGCTTGATTGACATGCCTACCTACCTGCTTGACATGCCTACCTACCTGCTTGACATGCCTACCTACCTGCTTGACATGCCTACCTACCTGCTTGATTGACATGCCTACCTACCTGCTTGACATGCCTACCTACCTGCTTGATTGACATGCCTACCTACCTGCTTGACATGCCTACCTACCTGCTTGACATGCCTACCTACTTGCTTGATTGACATGCTTGGGTGTCTTAATTAGGGTTTTCTAGTGGTTAATTTATAAATTACTATTATTCTTTTTATTTCTAGAATAATGATTTTTATGGGCATTACACGTAGTTTCGGCCAAAATGCGCATTCTTGTGTATTTTGTAACCAAACTACTCGTGAGCATCAAAACCGTTTGTTTTGATGCCAAACCTGTTTTCTAAACTTAGTTAAGCATGTTCTAACATGCTTAGCTCGTCACTTTTAGTTTAGTGCATATATAGGGTCGTAAGGTAAGCGATCTAAACCATCGCTTATACTTTCGAACCCGACCCATTTGGTCGATCATTAGGATCCGACCAAACACATTAGGTGACCATAGCTATAACCTTCCGAGGTTATACCTTGTGGTCACGATGTTAGGCGTTCCGGACGCGTTCTACGCGAACGACGCGTAAGGTAGCATAAGCTACCTAAACGGGTCGTAATGGGTCGCAAGCACTTAGGATAGGTTTCATTTTAGTACGTAGGCTTTGTTAAACCATATTACACGAGCCTCCATACTCGTTTGGTTTACGAACCCGCATACTATCCGATCCTTCCGATTTTGGTCCGGTATATTAACATAGCTACCTATTAGGTGTCGTTTGATATTCCGTGATCTTTAGCATTGTTTGGTTATTATACAAGAACTTCAAAGCAATCTCAGGTGAGTACATTGAACCCCTCTTTTTCTGTTTTCCAAACTGTTTTGGGGTGAAACACATGTGCCTACTTGTTACTTTCATGCTTTCCTGTTTTCACATCATATGCTTGCTATGTTCGATAGTACACATATAGTACATGATTTCATTGTGTTTATGCTATGTATGTCCATTGTGTGCATACTTAGTACATCACTTTACAATACATCTCATGCTACGTACGCCCATTGTGTGCATACTTAGTACATCACTTTACAATACATCTCATGCTACGTACGCCCATTGTGTGCATACTTAGTACATCACTTTGCAATACATTTCATGCTACGTACGCCCATTGTGTGCATACTTAGTACATTGTTTTACATTGCATTTCTGTTGCATATGCTCATCCAGCATATGAACACATTATGCTACATTTTGAACCGTTGTGACCATTTGACTATGTGAACCGTCTAAACCCGTTTGATTATATGAACCGTTTGTAACCATTGAACCGTGTGAACCAGTTGTATCCGTTGACATGATTTACATTTGACAATAGACATTTGACTATACATGAACATTTCTACAATTGTTAAACACTTCATGTCGATGGTTTGGTTTGAGTAAGTGATTAAGTAACGAGGCGTGTGTAATATGATACAAACATGGTGGATACGCCGCTGGTACTTCCTATATATAAGTGTTTGTATGGTATTACATATCGTAGCGTTATTTGAATCATTTCAATTTGAGACATATGACATTTTTTACAATTAACACACTTTTCACGAGACATTGTTTTACAAACGACTTATCTTATACAAACTCATTTTACATGGTTATCCGTTTAACCATACAATGTTCTCTTATTTATACATATCATCTGATCTGATCGTTTTTCAAATGATTTACAAGACAAAGCAAATTACAAGGTTCATGACTAAACATTTTCTCAAACATAAGTCATGAATTCCGTTTTCACAAAACCAATGTATCTCACAGGCATTTTTATGCTGACGTACCTATTTTCACATGTTTTCAGGAGACGATGCATAGGACTTATCAAGACATACTTAGGCGGACCTGTGCCTTAGTGACTTAAAACGAGACAAGAACTAGTTAATTTATGTTATGTACTCTTTGGTTCTTGTTTAAACAATGTAAACATTTATGTTTGATTAATAAAACGAAACTTCAATTGCCATGGATTTGAAAAAATTGATTCTGTTACAACACTCCCCGATGTTTCCGCCACGTTTTGTATGTTCTACGTGGTTGGGGTGTGACACAATCAAGTCAAGTCAGGTATGTATTGGTCAATCTTAGGGGTTGTTTGTTTACCTCTTAATGAGGCTCTTAATGGTTTAGACCTCTTACTAGTTTAGTACTTAATGGTTCAGACTGTTTGTTTCACGAGTAGATGACTGAATGGTTTAGACATTTGCCTTTGAATGGTTAAGCATTATACAGAGAGTCTGAATGGTTAAGACCTCTAATCTGAATTGGTCAGACATTTGCCTCTGAACGGTTAAGCATTATACAGGCTCTTAATGGTTCAAACCTCTTACTGGTTCAGACCTCTTACTGGTCTAGCACTTAACCATTCAGATGTTGCCAAACAGCCCCTTTGTGACACCTCGGGTTTTCCCGGACAACCTTTCGATGTAGCATGTGTGTACGTAATCTATTAAAATGAAAATTTGAACTATTGTGTTACATGTTATGTGTATTTATGTATATGTGTATATAGATATATATGTGTGTGTTATATTAGAGCCGAAACCTCAACCCAACTCGAGACATGCTCGGTCTCGAGTGAACAATAGTGATGGGCCGTTTGGGCCTTGACACCCCTTAGCCCACCCGGAAACAACCCTTGACCCATTCAATATAACCGGCCAACCTTTGCATTTTACCATTTTTGCAAACACTCTCATACTCTCCTCTCATCTCTCTCACCAAAACCCTAAAACCCTCACAAAGAATCACCTCCCTCCCCTCTCCTTTTCCCTCTCGGATCAACCAAGAACAAGATCACTCTCGAGATCATCATTTGGAGCTTGGTTCATTGATTCCTTGTACCCCTACTTCCAACCGGTTAGCATGAATATCTTCATAGTTGTTTTGCTTGTTTGTCTTGTTACTAAAATGCTTGATAGTGCTTGATTGTTGATGTTTGTTGCTATAAAATGCTTGTTTGATGATAAATATGGTTGCTAGATAATAAATGTTGGTTGTTGTTATTGTATGCAAGTTGATGTTACATTATGTGAACTCAATATGTGTAAAGTGAGTAATCGGCTAACATGTGTACATTTCGGATAGATATCATTGTTGTGTGACATATAATGATGGTTGTTGATTCTTGTTCCGGTTTGTAATAAGGGTTGGTTAGAGAAAATTGCATGATTCTTAGGTTTATAGGTATAATGGAAATGATTTATGTTAGATTCGGTATTATAACCTTTGTTAAAAAGGATGCACTGTTTTATATGTTGCCTAATTTGATTCGGATCTATTTCGAGGGTTCATATGTATGATGAATGTGTTTGAATGTGGTTGATGATAAATGAAGAACACCTTGAAGGTTGCTTAAATATTTCAAATATGCTTTGTTTGATCTGTTTTGTGCACATTTTAGACAAGAAAACATGTTTAGTGGGCATAGTACACTGTTACATGAAAATGCAATTTTATTGGTCAGTACATTGCAGGTTCTAGAAGTTTTGCTGCACGTAATCACGGTTGCGAGTCGTAACCTTTGGTTGCGACTCGAGACCACATCAAGTCTTGTCGAGATCTCCCGGTTGCGAGTCGCAATCAACGCGTATTGAATCCGGTTGCGAGTCGTAACCACTGCTGCTAAGTCGGAACCGCTAGTTGCGAGTCGTAACCTCTGGTTGCGACTCGTAACCAAAACGTGATGAACCGTGACCTCGGATGCGAGTCGTAACCTCGGTTGCGAGTCGCAACCACCCTTGTCTCGACTGGACTATTTTGGCGTTATTGGGCTTTGACTGTTGGGCTTTCTGTTGACTGGGCTACGTGTTGTTGCTACTGATTGTGTGTTTAGGGCTGACCCAATAACCCAACTGTTCGTTGTTTGTATGCATGCTAAGTGTTTATAACATGTTTGCCATACGTGTTCGCTATGTGTTTATTTGTACCCAACTTGACCCATATTTGGTAACCATGCTAGGACGTGGTGACCAACGTAATTGACCGGGTAAAATATCTACCGAGCAACCCAAGGTGAGTTCACAACTTAAAAGCATGCGTCCCGGTGGTTTGGGACACGAGACTAAAACAACCCTATCCCCTTGTAAAGGGGATACCAGTTACATTCCTTCCCTAGTTACTGGGAACAACTTACTTTTCCTTCCCTTGTCATTGGGAAACCTTTTAGTTAATTACTGTTTATACGAAATGCAACCAAACGGCACTAAACGCAACTCTATCACTCAAGTCCCTACTACATAATACCGATTAGTCGCCGGGGCCAGGCGAACGGGTTATTAGTTGATAGCGCTATTTAGGTTTTACCAACCTCACACCGTGCCATGGTATGGGATCGGTCGTGAACTAATGTACTCAGGCATCCGTCAATGATGATAGAACATTGACATCGGGGCATCCTGCGGAAACGCAAACGGTTACCTAGTGTTCGGTATTGGAAAAACAGTTTAGTCGCTAACTTTTGGGGTAGCTCCCCATGGCATGTATAAACGGATAAATTAACTGGTGAAACAAGTTTTTGGTAATTAAAACTGGACAACTAGTGAACTCACTCAGCATTTTTGTTGACCCCCTTACTGCATGCTTTGCAGGTAATCAGTGACTGAGGAGCTGCTGCCTGGGAATGTGTAGTGATCGTCAAAACCCGTGTGTTGGGTTTTACTTATCTTGAACCATGAACTATCATTTAAAACTATTTGGTTTATGCTTCCGCTGTTTTGTTTTAACTTACTATCGAACTTAAACTAAGTTGTTGCTAAACTACTTTAGATAGCAATTACTTTACTATTAACCAATGCTTAGTATAATTGGTGGCTGGATCCTGGTCAGTCACGCCCTTAAAGCGGGTGTTATCCGCAGGTGGATTTTGGGGGTGTGACAGATTGGTATCAGAGCCATTGGTTATAGTGAATTTGGTTTTAAAAAGGGGAAAATCTTTTTGAGAAAAACCAGACTATAACCCGTGACTCGTGACGACACTACACTCCAAGTACAAGGCTCGACTTATCTGACCTCATAGCTCGGACCCATATTTACTTGGTTGTCTTATGCTTTCTGCTTTACTATACGTACTAGTTTGCCTGATTAGATAGATACGCCTCCCCTCTTCTATCTCCTTCTCGCTATATTACGACACCACACTCATACTATGTTTTCTGGTTATGAAGACAATGAGTGGACGCGGACGAGGAAACGTCAACATGACTCAGGCTCAGTTCACTAACCTGCTCAACACAGTGGCTGCAGCTTTCGCAGCTCACCCTATAGGTCAGCCTGCGCCTGTGCAACCACGTGTCTGTACCTTCAAGACCTTCATGGATTGCAAGCCTCTTCCATTCAATGGCACTGAGGGTGCCATAGGTCTCCTGCACTGGATCGAGAAGGTCGAAGCTGTCTTCGCTGTCTGCGAGTGTCCCCCTGCTAATTGGGTGAAGTTTGCTACTGGTACTCTTGAGGGAAGCGCACTTTCATGGTGGAAGGCAAATTCAAATGCTTGGTTTGGAGACTGCTAACGCTACTGCATGGGAAGATTTCAAGGATATGATCAAGGAAGAGTACTGTCACAGGGACGACATCCACAAGCTCGAGGACGAGTACTATGAACTCAAGATGGTTGGGTCAGAGATTGAGACCTACACCAAGCTGTCCAACGACTATGCTGCTCTTTGTCCAAACATGTCCCGACCCATGTACCGAAGGATCGAATTGTACATCAAGGGTTTAGTCCCGGAAATCAGGAGCCATGTAACCTCGGCCAACCTCACTGCCATACAGCCCGTGGTTCGTCTTGCCCACAAACTCACTAACCAGGCTGTGGAAGAGGGCAGGTTGCCCAAAAGGATCAGTGCTACGGAAGGAACTTCTAGTGATGGTAAACGAAAGTGGGATGGAAATCAGGGCAAGGATACTAACTCTACTCAGGCCCCAGCTCAGCAAAGGAAAACTGACAACAACAAGGGCACTCAGCAACAGGGTGGCTACCGGGGAAGCTACCCTAAGTGCAACAAGTGTAACAGGCACCACAATGGGGCATGCAACAAGGGTCAGTGTCAGCGATGCCACAAGATGGGGCACGAAGCCAAGGATTGTTGAAGTCAGTTCCCAGCAAGGCAGAATCAGCAACAACCCCAACAGCAACAGCAGCAGGGAAACAACCGAGCATGTTTTAAATGTGGGGCAACAGGGCACATGCGAAAGGATTGCCCTGAACTGAATCAGAATCGCAACAACAATCAGGGAGCTGGGAACAATGAGCAAAACAACAATGCTGGGAATGGTGCAAGGGGAAGAGCTTTCGTGATTGGAGCTGGAGAAGCAAGGAACGATCCCAACGTCGTGGCGGGTAAGTTCCTACTTGATGATCGTTATGTTTCTGTGTTATTTGATTCCGGTGCCGATGCCAGTTATGTATCCCTTCGCATTAGTAAGAAACTTAAGCACTCGCCTGCATTATTAAGTTCTAAGCACATCGTCGAGATAGCTAATGGTAAGAACATCGAGGCCACGCACATGATCCACGACTGCACACTAGAATTGTCTGGCCACACGTTTAGTATCGATCTTTTCCCCGTCAAACTTGGAAGCTTCTACGTCGTCATCGGTATGGATTGGTTATCCAAGCATCGCGCAGAGATCCTCTGTCAAGAGAAAGCAGTTCGTATACCTCGTCGTTCTGGCCAACCCCTCATTGTTCAAGGCAACAAAGGTGGAGAAGTCACAGGCATTATCTCGCTTTTAAAAGCCCATAAGAGTTTACAAAAAGGGCACACCGCTATCCTCGCATTCGTCACCGACACCCACGGAAAGGAAAAGAGGATTGAAGATTTTCCTGTAGTACGCGACTATCCCGAGGTATTTCCTGAGGAACTACCTGGACTCCCTCCCCACCGTCAGGTCGAATTCCAAATCGAGCTAGCTCCCGGAGCAGCACCCATAGCTCGTGCACCTTACCGTCTAGCCCCTGCAGAACTGAAGGAACTCTCGACCCAACTACAAGAACTATTGGATAAAGGATTTATCCGTCCTAGTTCATCACCCTGGGGAGCACCAGTACTCTTTGTCAAGAAGAAGGATGGCACATTCCGAATGTGCATCGACTATCGTGAGCTGAACAAGGTTACCATCAAGAATCGTTACCCTCTCCCGCGCATCGACGACCTATTCGATCAGTTGCAAGGATCGAGCTACTATTCAAAGATTGACCTGCGATCAGGCTATCATCAGCTGAGAGTTCGTAATGAAGATATCTCCAAGACTGCGTTCAGGACCCGTTATGGTCACTATGAATTTCTTGTTATGCCTTTCGGAATGACCAACGCGCCGGCAGTGTTCATGGATCTTATGAACCGCGTATGTAAGCCTTACCTCGACAAATTCGTGATTGTGTTTATCGACGACATCCTGATTTATTCGAAAAGTCAAGAGGAGCATGGACAACACCTACGCCTTATTCTGGAACTCCTCCGCAACGAGCAGCTGTACGCCAAATTCTCTAAATGTGACTTCTGGCTTCGAGAAGTCCATTTCCTCGGCCATGTAGTTAATAAGAACGGAATTCATGTTGACCCAGCTAAGATCGACTCGATCAAGAATTGGCCTACACCCAAGACTCCAACCGAAGTTCGCCAATTCTTGGGATTGGCAGGATACTACCGCAGATTCATTCAGGGATTCTCAAAGATTGCACAACCCCTCACAACTCTTACTCAGAAAGGCATTGTTTACAAGTGGAATGAAGCTCAGGAGTCGGCCTTTCAAAGGCTAAAGGATAACCTCTGTAGCGCTCCTATTCTCTCGTTGCCTGAAGGCACTGACGACTTTGTGGTTTACTGCGATGCGTCTATCCATGGGCTCGGTTGCGTGTTGATGCAACGCGAGAAAGTTATTGCCTACGCCTCTCGACAACTCAAGACGCATGAAAGAAACTACACTACGCATGATTTGGAACTGGGAGCAGTGATCTTTGCTCTTAAGATATGGAGACATTACCTGTACGGTACCAAGTGCACTATTTACACCGATCACAGGAGTCTCGAGCATATCTTTAGGCAAAAGGAATTGAACATGCGACAGCGCCGCTGGGTCGAACTCTTGAATGACTACGAATACGTCATCAAATACCATCCGGGCAAGGCCAATGTCGTGGCAGACGCCCTCAGCCGAAAGGACACTATACCAAGGCGCGTGCGAGCATTGCAACTTACCATCCAGTCTAACCTCCCTACCCAGATCCGACATGCTCAAGTCGAAGCATTGAAACCGGAAAACATCAGGGCTGAGTCTCTGCGAGGGTCAAGGCAGCGACTAGAACAGAAGGAAGATGGCGCTTACTATGTAACAGGGCGCATTTGGTGTCACACCCCGACCACGTTAAAACAACAAACCGTGGCGGAAACGTCGGGGAGTGTTGCAACAGAATTATTGTTTCACAACCATGGTAACCAAATGTTTTGTTTTATTGCATTATTATGTAATGTACATTGTCTTTAAATTAAAACAAACAAACTACATATTGTTATGACTGTTTTTAAGTCACTAAGGCCTCGTCCAGGTCCTATGTGACACAAACTTCCTAGCAAGCATCATCAAGCAATATCACCTGAAACATATGTAAAAAGTAAAGTCAGCAAAGAAATTGCTGGCGAGTACATAGGTTTTGTGGGAGTATTGGATTCATGGCTCGTTTATATGTTGCAGTACCTCGTTAGACTACAAGAGTCAAAAATACAAACCTCGTTTTGAAAAGTGTATTGCAACATAATTAACCAACTCAAATCAAATTGGTTATAGTTTATAAAATCTCGTAGCCATGAGTCTTAACCCAAAAACATTTGTTTTAGTAAAATAATTTGGAAACACCTCGTAAAAGCTCGTTAATAAAACTCGTATGGTTTATATCGTTTCGAAAACCTCGTTGTGTGATATCGTTTCAAATCGTTTTCCCAAGTGCACTAAATAATGACACGAAATGTAATATGATAGAATCACTTATATATAAGAAGTACCAGCGGCGTATCTACCATGATTCTATCATACTACACCCATCCCATTATTTAATCACTACCCAAAGCCAATCGTTTAATTCGTTTATCTCGTTTCAAATCGTGTATCTCGTTTCAAATCGTTTAACTCGACCCAAAATCGTATTCGTTTTAATAGTGAAAAATACTTTTGGTCGTCTCGTTAACAACATTCAAACCTTCGTGACTCGTTTAACTTGTTTCTCGTTTCGTATTAACAAACCACCAAAGGGTAAGTTAACAATCATCAGGTTCGGTCGTTACCTACATAACCCCCACACATAACCATGGGTGTAGTCTGATAACGGGATTTGTCAGATCCTATGGTACCATAACCTAATACTGGTCGGCTTGATCAGAGCTAATGAATGTCATTCGTTATGTAATTACAACCAACAAGTCTTGTTCACCTTATTGAAATCGTTATTAGTTTTGTATAAACCATCTTAATCGTTTTTGAAATCATCGTTTAAACCTTGAAAATCGTTTTGTACATATGATTCACCCCAAAACAATTGAAAACAGTAAAATAGGGGAACTATGTACTCACTTGAGATTGTAGGGTATCCTTGATTTTGTGAACTATCGATGCACGGGCAATCAAGGGATCAAGTGGTACCTAGTATCGGATTGCTAGATAAATAAATCGACACCTAAATCGGGAGATAGGATAGAATGAGGTTCTATAAATCAAATGAGTAATTAAACTCATGTGGTATGATTTAATAGTCCCATCATTCTGATTGGAAAGCCTACCTAAGTGCTTTTGACCCGTTTCGACACATTATGGTAACATAAGCTACTATAAGGCGTCGTTAGCGTAAAACTATGTTCGGATGGTAATCTATGTGCTATGTCAAGTCTTACATGCCCAATTACCCCTAAACATGTTACTAAATCAGATTACAAGTCAAAAATATGTTCACATAGTCAAATTACGGATTTTAGCTTCAAAAGGGCATTTTGGTCATTTCCTATGGGCATACAAGCTAACTAGCAAATGACTAACCGATCCTACGTGATCATAAGGTATAACCTCAGTGGTTATTCCCTATGCAATTATGATCACTAACTAAGCTTGGTCGGATCCAAAGATCGACCAAACGGGTCGGGTTCGGAAGTATAAGCGGTTGTTTAGACCGCTTATCTTACGACCCTAAACAAGCACAAACTAATAGTGTCGAGTTAGACATGTCAAAACATGTCTAACCTACTGATTTGGTATCAAAACAAAGTGTTTTGATACCCTAAAGTAGTTCCGTTGCAAAATGCGTGCTAAAACGCATTTTGACCGAAACTTTGACTCGACACTACAACTAGATAACGTGGTAATCAGCGGTTATAATCGCGAAGGATTATAACTATCGTGATTACAATCACGTTTCAAAGTTCAATTGAACTTTGACTTGACCAATTGATGGTCAAAACCGAAAGTCAAACTGTTGGCCAAACTGTTTGACTTTCTGCTTAAACATAAAGAACAAGCATGAAAGAAGACTTACAAAGGGTCCTTGCTATCTTTTCTACAAGAATAATCAGATTAGAAAGCTCCAAACACTTGGGAGAGCTCTCAATTCAGATTGTAGAAGAGAAAAGAAGGAAATGAGCAATGGATGAATGAAATTGTTGGGCTATTTATACTTGTAGCAAGATCATAGGATCATTACACATGTATTGTGTAGCCTCCAAGCAATAATCTCATCCATACACTTGTTTGATGCAGGTGCAAAGCCTTGGAGAGGTGGTAACTTGGTTACCACACAAAGAAATTGCAAGATTGGCCCCTGAATTTGCAAACAGATGCTGAAAATGAACTTTCTGCCCAGATGAGGCACTCGCGTAGCGCGACAGCATAAGCCATAGGGCTCGCGCTACGCTAGCGTGTAACAGGTTCAGCAAAGTTTCAAAATTGGCAGAAATGGTCCCTGCACGTGTTTAAAGCCTTTTTCGATGCGTTTAAACCCCGTTAACCTCATTTCAAGGCTCCAAAATGAAGTTAAAGCATAGGGGACTCAAAACATGCTCAAAAATAACTCGGATGTCGGTTCGTTTGATCGTACAATCGCGTTGTTTGGTTAATTACGACGGAAATCGTAACGAACGCAAAATCGATCAAAATTAAGCGACGAATGGAATTTTTGCATGGCGATCACTAAAATAAAAATATTTTAGTGTGTACAAAAATTTTGGATGTCCAGATGTGTCCAGAACGTAAGATACGCGCGAAAATGCAAACTTACGCCGTTTTTGACACTTTTAGTCCCTGTAAGATCATATAAGCATGTTTTCGCACACCGAACCTATCAAAGCTTATTTCTAAGCCATTTTTAGGTTATATATGGTATGTTTAACTTATGATCAAGTTCCGGACTGTTCGACACCATACGAATCGGTATAGTTTCGCAGTTTGACACAAATAGTCCCTGTGATCGAATAAACTTGTTTTCGACACACCAAACCATCCAAAACTTATTTCTAAGTTATTTGAAGGTTATTTAAGGTATGTTAAGCCTATTTCACTATTCCGGAGTGTTTGTCGCATTAAACTGACTGCGTTTACACACCAGTTTGCGTATAACTTTCCAGAAAGCGATTTAGGGCTCGAAATCGAACAAGAATTTGATATGGCAAACGATACACATATTTTCACAAATCCCAAGTATGAAACACAAAATTTCATTGGTTTGGTATTTGTTCGATGGTCTTGGAGGCACAGATGTCACAGTCTCCCCTACTTCAGGAAATTTCGTCCCGAAATTTAATCAGAGGAAACTTGTGAGAGCTCGAAACATGAAGTCGGAAAGATAAGACAATACTGGTTGGGTTCTTGAACTTCTAGTAACTTTAATAACATTATGCTTGCAATGTAAGAGGGACTCTTATATACAAGTATATGAAGTGTCATTGGTGCGTCCACCGTACCTCCATTACATTGTTCACATTCCGTCATTTTTGCCACTATCAGTTCTTACACATGATAAATCTTACTGTGGTTTTTGTGCACTGAATTCCATAATTATGTACGCGTCCATAATTACGTAATTCCTTGCATAGTCCCCGTAGTGTATTTGATAATGTGTAGGGAAGAACCAAATGAATGAACCTGTGATGAGCGTGACCAGACCATCATTGAGTCCTGTAGATCAATAAATGATCTTTTAAAACAGACTACCTAGAAGTCTTTCCAGCTATATCACATTTCATTCCTGACCAGATGTTGAATCAATCTTTAACTAGACCACTCAAGGGGTCTTTTTCGAAATAAGAAATGGCACTTATATAATCCAAGGGTCTTAACTACCACGTAGAAGCCCGTTAAGGATTTAAGGTAGTACCTTTGAATATCCTACTATGAATCCCTCATATGAAGATATGGGAGATTCTATGAGGATTTCGAAAATAAATCGGATCGCACAAAACACAAAGGAGAACACATAAGCACATAATCACAAATTCGCATAATTGATTAATTCGACCTTTAATTTGTTATCTTTGGACCAGGGTATTTAAAGTACACCAGGAATCCAATCCGTGGATTTCATTTGGCACTTTAAATATTTCCAAGAGTCTAACCATGAAGATAGGAAGATCTTAATAGGAATTCGGTTCTTGATGATAAGCTTATCAAGCTTACGATAATAGATACACATACAAAATGATCCATCTTTCCTTTTCACAAAGAGGGCAGGAGCTCCCCAAGGTGAAAAAGCTCGGACAGATGAATCCTTTTCTCGAATAACAATGGGTTTTTAAAAGAAATGAGCGTTTAAGGTTCTAGGGGAGATCACAAGTGATCATGGGATCGACAGAACCACACGAGCAGTTTGTCTTTGTGTTGACATTACAAGGTTGCTTCAAACATTCATGCAATTGCAGTAGTTTAAAATAAAACCACAAATTTTATTTATATAACAACCGCATTGTCTGTTAAATGTTTAAAAGATAACAATCAGGAGAAATACAAAATACTAATTGTTTAAAGCTGCATCATCGATCGCCTCGTTGATGTTAAACACTCGTCCACGAGCGGGATTCACATTCACGTTCGCGTTCGGATTTGGGTTAACATTCGCATTCGCATTCGCATTTACCAATCTCGGGCAATTGTTGCGGAAATGACCCATTTCTCCGCAATTGAAACATGAACCAGGTGGGAATCTCGCAGCGTTCCCTTGAGCTTGTGCTGGAACCTGGGCAGCCTGATTTTGACCAAAACGACAAGTATTGGCCAAATACCCAAGCCTACCACACGTAGCACATTGTTTACAGGCCTGTTGGGCAACATGGTGACCATTACATCGAGTGCAGTGAGGTGCGGTACCAGCATATGCTTTCTTTGCAGGAGGTTGAGTCGGTGGGTTCTGAGCGTTCTGAGCAGTTTGATTGGTGACAGCGAAGTTTTGGGAAGCCTTGCGCTTCTTTGACTTCTTTGATGCCTCATCCTGCTTTTCACCCTTACCCTTTTCAGAATCGGTTGACTTCTTTTTATCACCCTTGCGGGTGAGTTTACCCTTCCTGACTTGAGATTCAGTCAGGGTAGCAGACAACTCGATCGCTTGACGAACGGTAGTAGGATTAACGCCAGTCAGGATGTCCTGAATGGAGTCGGGTAAACCATCGATATACCTCTCGATTGCCTTATCCAACGGGGTAACCATCGTGGGACACAACAAACTAAGCTCCTCAAATCGATCCGTATAAGCACGGTGTTCTCCCCCGACTTGTTTCAAATCGTCAAATTCTCGTTCCAACACTCGAATCTCGTGTCGGGGACAGAACTCTCTCATCATGAGAGCTCGGAGCTCATCCCAAGTTTGTGCTAGTGCCACTTCGGCACCCCTATCACGCATCACTCCGTTCCACCATGTAAGAGCTCGCTTCTCAAATACGCTTGAAGCAAACTCAACTTTGCGCTCATTCGGACACTGCACATGTCTGAATGTGCTCTCGATACTCTCAAACCATTGCAGGAGTGCAGTTGCTCCTTGTGACCCAGAAAACTTAAGCGGCTTCGCAGAATTGAAATTCTTGAAATTACACGGTGCATTGTTGTTGTTATTATTGTTATTGTATAGCTCGTGGATTTGGGTCACAATGCCTGGAAGCACAGCAGCCATTTGTTGAGAGACAAGGGCTGCGAGTTCCTCAGCAGTATAAGTTCGAGCATCGGTTTGAGTATTGCGTCGTGGAGGCATTGTCTAAAAAGGAAACATGGGAAACGCGTGAGGTTGACAATTGGAGGAACAAAAGAGGTATTGAAAATATCGACACCACACAAGGAAGGCGATCATTTGTTCGTTACCTTGAACAAACAAACGACACGCAGTGACAAATCAAAGTAAATAGGTCAAAATAATGTATCGCGAAGACATGCTCGCCTATAAGTGAACACTCACCCCAAGAGTTCCCAGGTAAGAGTGACTGGTCCGATAATGCGGATTTGTACGAACACTCTAGCCTTAGACAGAAAACTCAGGGTACAGGCATTCACTCTTCCAGTTTGCACGTGTTCACATTATTTAGACTCAAACTTTGACGAGATTTTGAAAACTCGAAAGGCACAAAGCCAAAGATGAATCAGACTGGAAGGGTTCAAAACCTTATAATAGAAGGTTCAAAACCTAGTAATCAATCATCTAAGGATAGATGATTAATTTTCGAAGCGGATTCGTTATTGTGTTCTTGTTGTGGTTATCACCTAAGGATAGGTGACGGTATTGTTTTAAAATTTCTAAACACAAGTAAACTTGTGTTAGGGTCCTAAAGTTATAGTCTAGGTCAAAGCAATGCTAATAACCTAATTCCCTATAACCATTGGCTCTGATACCAACTCTTCTGTCACACCCCGACCACGTTAAAACAACAAACCGTGGCGGAAACGTCGGGGAGTGTTGCAACAGAATTATTGTTTCACAACCATGGTAACCAAATGTTTTGTTTTATTGAATTATTATGTAATGTACATTGTCTTTAAATTAAAACAAACAAACTACATATTGTTATGACTGTTTTTAAGTCACTAAGGCCTCGTCCAGGTCCTATGTGACACAAACTTCCTAGCAAGCATCATCAAGCAATATCACCTGAAACATATGTAAAAAGTAAAGTCAGCAAAGAAATTGCTGGCGAGTACATAGGTTTTGTGGGAGTATTGGATTCATGGCTCGTTTATATGTTGCAGTACCTCGTTAGACTACAAGAGTCAAAAATACAAACCTCGTTTTGAAAAGTGTATTGCAACATAATTAACCAACTCAAATCAAATTGGTTATAGTTTATAAAATCTCGTAGCCATGAGTCTTAACCCAAAAACATTTGTTTTAGTAAAATAATTTGGAAACACCTCGTAAAAGCTCGTTAATAAAACTCGTATGGTTTATATCGTTTCGAAAACCTCGTTGTGTGATATCGTTTCAAATCGTTTTCCCAAGTGCACTAAATAATGACACGAAATGTAATATGATAGAATCACTTATATATAAGAAGTACCAGCGGCGTATCTACCATGATTCTATCATACTACACCCATCCCATTATTTAATCACTACCCAAAGCCAATCGTTTAATTCGTTTATCTCGTTTCAAATCGTGTATCTCGTTTCAAATCGTTTAACTCGACCCAAAATCGTATTCGTTTTAATAGTGAAAAATACTTTTGGTCGTCTCGTTAACAACATTCAAACCTTCGTGACTCGTTTAACTCGTTTCTCGTTTCGTATTAACAAACCACCAAAGGGTAAGTTAACAATCATCAGGTTCGGTCGTTACCTACATAACCCCCACACATAACCATGGGTGTAGTCTGATAACGGGATTTGTCAGATCCTATGGTACCATAACCTAATACTGGTCGGCTTGATCAGAGCTAATGAATGTCATTCGTTATGTAATTACAACCAACAAGTCTTGTTCACCTTATTGAAATCGTTATTAGTTTTGTATAAACCATCTTAATCGTTTTTGAAATCATCGTTTAAACCTTGAAAATCGTTTTGTACATATGATTCACCCCAAAACAATTGAAAACAGTAAAATAGGGGAACTATGTACTCACTTGAGATTGTAGGGTATCCTTGATTTTGTGAACTATCGATGCACGGGCAATCAAGGGATCAAGTGGTACCTAGTATCGGATTGCTAGATAAATAAATCGACACCTAAATCGGGAGATAGGATAGAATGAGGTTCTATAAATCAAATGAGTAATTAAACTCATGTGGTATGATTTAATAGTCCCATCATTCTGATTGGAAAGCCTACCTAAGTGCTTTTGACCCGTTTCGACACATTATGGTAACATAAGCTACTATAAGGCGTCGTTAGCGTAAAACTATGTTCGGATGGTAATCTATGTGCTATGTCAAGTCTTACATGCCCAATTACCCCTAAACATGTTACTAAATCAGATTACAAGTCAAAAATATGTTCACATAGTCAAATTACGGATTTTAGCTTCAAAAGGGCATTTTGGTCATTTCCTATGGGCATACAAGCTAACTAGCAAATGACTAACCGATCCTACGTGATCATAAGGTATAACCTCAGTGGTTATTCCCTATGCAATTATGATCACTAACTAAGCTTGGTCGGATCCAAAGATCGACCAAACGGGTCGGGTTCGGAAGTATAAGCGGTTGTTTAGACCGCTTATCTTACGACCCTAAACAAGCACAAACTAATAGTGTCGAGTTAGACATGTCAAAACATGTCTAACCTACTGATTTGGTATCAAAACAAAGTGTTTTGATACCCTAAAGTAGTTCCGTTGCAAAATGCGTGCTAAAACGCATTTTGACCGAAACTTTGACTCGACACTACAACTAGATAACGTGGTAATCAGCGGTTATAATCGCGAAGGATTATAACTATCGTGATTACAATCACGTTTCAAAGTTCAATTGAACTTTGACTTGACCAATTGATGGTCAAAACCGAAAGTCAAACTGTTGGCCAAACTGTTTGACTTTCTGCTTAAACATAAAGAACAAGCATGAAAGAAGACTTACAAAGGGTCCTTGCTATCTTTTCTACAAGAATAATCAGATTAGAAAGCTCCAAACACTTGGGAGAGCTCTCAATTCAGATTGTAGAAGAGAAAAGAAGGAAATGAGCAATGGATGAATGAAATTGTTGGGCTATTTATACTTGTAGCAAGATCATAGGATCATTACACATGTATTGTGTAGCCTCCAAGCAATAATCTCATCCATACACTTGTTTGATGCAGGTGCAAAGCCTTGGAGAGGTGGTAACTTGGTTACCACACAAAGAAATTGCAAGATTGGCCCCTGAATTTGCAAACAGATGCTGAAAATGAACTTTCTGCCCAGATGAGGCACTCGCGTAGCGCGACAGCATAAGCCATAGGGCTCGCGCTACGCTAGCGTGTAACAGGTTCAGCAAAGTTTCAAAATTGGCAGATATGGTCCCTGCACGTGTTTAAAGCCTTTTTCGATGCGTTTAAACCCCGTTAACCTCATTTCAAGGCTCCAAAATGAAGTTAAAGCATAGGGGACTCAAAACATGCTCAAAAATAACTCGGATGTCGGTTCGTTTGATCGTACAATCGCGTTGTTTGGTTAATTACGACGGAAATCGTAACGAACGCAAAATCGATCAAAATTAAGCGACGAATGGAATTTTTGCATGGCGATCACTAAAATAAAAATATTTTAGTGTGTACAAAAATTTTGGATGTCCAGATGTGTCCAGAACGTAAGATACGCGCGAAAATGCAAACTTACGCCGTTTTTGACACTTTTAGTCCCTGTAAGATCATATAAGCATGTTTTCGCACACCGAACCTATCAAAGCTTATTTCTAAGCCATTTTTAGGTTATATATGGTATGTTTAACTTATGATCAAGTTCCGGACTGTTCGACACCATACGAATCGGTATAGTTTCGCAGTTTGACACAAATAGTCCCTGTGATCGAATAAACTTGTTTTCGACACACCAAACCATCCAAAACTTATTTCTAAGTTATTTGAAGGTTATTTAAGGTATGTTAAGCCTATTTCACTATTCCGGAGTGTTTGTCGCATTAAACTGACTGCGTTTACACACCAGTTTGCGTATAACTTTCCAGAAAGCGATTTAGGGCTCGAAATCGAACAAGAATTTGATATGGCAAACGATACACATATTTTCACAAATCCCAAGTATGAAACACAAAATTTCATTGGTTTGGTATTTGTTCGATGGTCTTGGAGGCACAGATGTCACATTTGGGTCCCTCTCTATGGAGATTTACGTGAACTCGTGATGGACGAAGCCCACAAGTCCCGCTACTCAGTACATCCTGGTTCGGACAAGATGTACCACGACTTGAAGACTACATATTGGTGGCCTGGTATGAAGGCCCACATAGCAACATACGTCAGCAAATGTTTGACTTGCGCAAGAGACAAGACAGAGTATCAGAAGCCGGCAGGCCTACTCCAACAACCAGAAATCCCGAAATGGAAATGGGAGCAGATTTCCATGGATTTTGTTACAGGGCTACCTAGGTCTTAACGCGGAAACGACACTATTTGGGTAATAGTAGATCGATTGACCAAGTCTGCGCACTTTCTGGCTATTAAGGAAACAGACAAGTTTTCTACCTTGGCGGAGATTTACTTAAAGGAAGTAGTTTCGAGGCACGGGGTGCCAACCTCAATTATTTCCGACCGAGACGCTCGTTTTACTTCGGAATTGTGGCAAGCTATGCACAAATCCTTTGGCTCACGTTTGGACATGAGCACTGCTTATCACCCGCAAACGGATGGACAGTCCAAACGCACCATCCAGACTCTAGAAGACATGCTTAGAGCATGCGTGATTGATTTCGGAAAGAACTGGGAGAAACATCTACCGTTAGTAGAGTTCTCGTACAACAACAGCTACCACACTAGTATTCAGGCAGCACCTTTCGAGGCATTGTACGGTCGTAAATGCCGATCACCTCTTTGCTGGGCGGAAATCGATGATAGTCAAATCACGGGCCCAGAGATGGTGGTAGATACAACGGAAGAGATTGCCCAGATCAGACAACGCATGGCGGCAGCTCGTGACCGTCAGAAAAGTTACGCTGACAAGCGTAGGAAACCTCTAGAATTCCAGGTCGGTGACCGGGTTCTACTTAAAGTCTCACCCTGGAAGGGTGTGGTTCGCTTTGGTAAACGGGGCAAGCTTAATCCGCGTTATATCGGACCATTCGAAATTACCGAGAAAATTGGTAAGGTTGCGTATAGATTGAACCTGCCTGAAGAGTTAAGCGCGGTACACAACGTATTTCACGTATCTAATCTGAAGAAGTGTCTGTCAGATGAAACGCTCGTAATTCCTTTCAAGGAACTAACTATTGACGAACAGCTACACTTTACTGAGGAACCGATTGAAATCACTGATCGAGAGATCAAAATCCTCAAACGTAGCCAGATACCTCTTGTACGAGTCCGTTGGAACTCACGACGTGGCCCAGAGTATACCTGGGAGCGGGAAGACCAGATGAAACACAAGTATCCCCAGCTGTTCCCAAACGAAAACCCCAGCACTGAAGCTACAACCGAATTTCGGGACGAAATTCCAAACTAACGGGGGGATGATGTGACACCCTGTTGAAACGCTTTCACTTACGCTAGCTTGACAGTGGCTGCCTTAACTTTCGGGACGAAAGTTCCTAAAACTTGGGGATAATGTGACACCTCGGGTTTTCCCGGACAACCTTTCGATGTAGCATGTGTGTACGTAATCTATTAAAATGAAAATTTGAACTATTGTGTTACATGTTATGTGTATTTATGTATATGTGTATATAGATATATATGTGTGTGTTATATTAGAGCCGAAACCTCAACCCGACTCGAGACATGCTCGGTCTCGAGTGAACAGTAGTGATGGGCCGTTTGGGCCTTGACACCCCTTAGCCCACCCGGAAACAACCCTTGACCCATTCAATATAACCGGCCAACCTTTGCATTTTACCATTTTTGCAAACACTCTCATACTCTCCTCTCATCTCTCTCACCAAAACCCTAAAACCCTCACAAAGAATCACCTCCCTCCCCTCTCCTTTTCCCTCTCGGATCAACCAAGAACAAGATCACTCTCGGATTCTAGCTCGAGATCATCATTTGGAGCTTGGTTCATTGATTCCTTGTACCCCTACTTCCAACCGGTTAGCATGAATATCTTCATAGTTGTTTTGCTTGTTTGTCTTGTTACTAAAATGCTTGATAGTGCTTGATTGTTGATGTTTGTTGCTATAAAATGCTTGTTTGATGATAAATATGGTTGCTAGATGATAAATGTTGGTTGTTGTTATTGTATGCAAGTTGATGTTACATTATGTGAACTCAATATGTGTAAAGTGAGTAATCGGCTAACATGTGTACATTTCGGATAGATATCATTGTTGTGTGACATATAATGATGGTTGTTGATTCTTGTTCCGGTTTGTAATAAGGGTTGGTTAGAGAAAATTGCATGATTCTTAGGTTTATAGGTATAATGGAAATGATTTATGTTAGATTCGGTATTATAACCTTTGTTAAAAAGGATGCACTGTTTTATATGTTGCCTAATTTGATTCGGATCTATTTCGAGGGTTCATATGTATGATGAATGTGTTTGAATGTGGTTGATGATAAATGAAGAACACCTTGAAGGTTGCTTAAATATTTCAAATATGCTTTGTTTGATCTGTTTTGTGCACATTTTAGACAAGAAAACATGTTTAGTGGGCATAGTACACTGTTACATGAAAATGCAATTCTATTGGTCAGTACATTGCAGGTTCTAGAAGTTTTGCTGCACGTAATCACGGTTGCGAGTCGTAACCTTTGGTTGCGACTCGAGACCACATCAAGTCTTGTCGAGATCTCCCGGTTGCGAGTCGCAATCAACGCGTATTGAATCCGGTTGCGAGTCGTAACCACTACTGCTAAGTCGGAACCGCTAGTTGCGAGTCGTAACCTCTGGTTGCGACTCGTAACCAAAACGTGATGAACCGTGACCTCGGATGCGAGTCGTAACCTCGGTTGCGAGTCGCAACCACCCTTGTCTCGACTGGACTATTTTGGCGTTATTGGGCTTTGACTGTTGGGCTTTCTGTTGACTGGGCTACGTGTTGTTGCTACTGATTGTGTGTTTAGGGCTGACCCAATAACCCAACTGTTCGTTGTTTGTATGCATGCTAAGTGTTTATAACATGTTTGCCATACGTGTTCGCTATGTGTTTAATTGTACCCAACTTGACCCATATTTGGTAACCATGCTAGGACGTGGTGACCAACGTAATTGACCGGGTAAAATATCTACCGAGCAACCCAAGGTGAGTTCACAACTTAAAAGCATGCGTCCCGGTGGTTTGGGACACGAGACTAAAACAACCCTATCCCCTTGTAAAGGGGATACCAGTTACATTCCTTCCTAGTTACTGGGAACAACTTACTTTTCCTTCCCTTGTCATTGGGAAACCTTTTAGTTAATTACTGTTTATACGAAATGCAACCAAACGGCACTAAACGCAACTCTATCACTCAAGTCCCTACTACATAATACCGATTAGTCGCCGGGGCCAGGCGAACGGGTTATTAGTTGATAGCGCTATTTAGGTTTTACCAACCTCACACCGTGCCATGGTATGGGATCGGTCGTGAACTAATGTACTCAGGCATCCGTCAATGATGATAGAACATTGACATCGGGGCATCCTGCGGAAACGCAAACGGTTACCTAGTGTTCGGTATTGGAAAAACAGTTTAGTCGCTAACTTTTGGGGTAGCTCCCCATGGCATGTATAAACGGATAAATTAACTGGTGAAACAAGTTTTTGGTAATTAAAACTGGACAACTAGTGAACTCACTCAGCATTTTTGTTGACCCCCTTACTGCATGCTTTGCAGGTAATCAGTGACTGAGGAGCTGCTGCTTGGGAATGTGTAGTGATCGTCAAAACCCGTGTGTTGGGTTTTACTTATCTTGAACCATGAACTATCATTTAAAACTATTTGGTTTATGCTTCCGCTGTTTTGTTTTAACTTACTATCGAACTTAAACTAAGTTGTTGCTAAACTACTTTAGATAGCAATTACTTTACTATTAACCAATGCTTAGTATAATTGGTGGCTGGATCCTGGTCAGTCACGCCCTTAAAGCGGGTGTTATCCGCAGGTGGATTTTGGGGGTGTGACACCCTTAGTATTATAACACATGTAAGGTTTATGTAATTTTCCATAACATTGCTATCAAATGGCGAAATTGTGAAAGCACCGGATCGATGACGAACATCAAACATTGCACTTGATTCAAGACATGAAGAACAAAATATGAACAAGATAGAAATATGTAGAAGATGAATCTCTTTATTGATGAATCAGTCATCATAGATTACACAAACCAAAGGAGTATACATCATCTACAAGCTGGTTTAGATCACAAAGATTTAAACCCTAGCTTTCTCTCACTAACACATAGTCTCTCTCTCTCTAGGATGTGCACACCAGGAGGAACAAGTTAGGAGAGGAGCACCAAGCTTTCTATGGTTACCCTAATCTACACAATACACACATATATAGGCTAGGGACTAAACCCGGACAAAACACATTGTCCGGGATACAAAACAGTACAATAATCCAAAACACTAGAAAGTCGTCCGGAATGCCTTCAGCAATTGATAATCTTCATTATCATTGACTTTAACTTGAACTTCTGCTTCGGTTGACACAAAACTGATAAGCGACAGTTACCCGGCAGGAACTGCACTTACAGTCTCCCCCTTAACTGTTGCATCAGTTCTGTGTGGCATCGATAATCTTCAATCACCGGATACTGCACTTACAGACTCCCCCTTGACTGATGATATCATGCATGTTTTCAACTTTAGCTGAGACTTGATCTTTTAGGTAGAGCACAACGATCTTCAACCCTTCTAATTATAGACTTGCTGACGATCACTTAAATGGCCGCTTTGAGAAACCCGAAGAATCCGACATCAAACACTGCAGATCCTCCCCCTGAAACTACTCCCGAATCAAGTTAACGCGAACCGACCTACAACCACATGTAATAATATCGCTCGATACATTAATCTTCAAACTTAACCGGTAGAAGAACGAAACGTCGGATTTCCAATGCCTAACATCAAAAACTTCAAATTTCGCAAAGACATGAAGTTTGGTTCGATAAGTTAATAACAAACCAGACTTTGAAAATGCACATCCACCATCTTGATCAAGGTCTTCAACTAAGTGTCTGAGATCATTTCATCTCGAATCTTCAGGATCCAATCTCGTATCTTCACAAATCCAACAATTACCCGATGACTTTCGTCTCTGACAAAGAGAGTCTGAATGATTAAGACCTCTAATCTGAATTGGTGGATCTGAATGATTAAGTTTTTGATAATACCGAAAGTTTCACTCTTGTGTGCCATGAACGCCACCCAAGAAAATCTTGAATAATCATCAGTTATCACGAGGCAATATTGATCATTCCGGATGCTTTTGTGCAGGACCGAACAAATCCATGTGCAAACGTTCAAGCGGAACGACCACCGTGTTGATCTTCTTAGTAGGGTGTCGCTTCTTCGTTTGTTTTCCTTTCTGGCACGAAACACAGACGTCTTGAAGATGGAAGTTTTTAAGAGGAACACCATTCACCAATTCATTTGACACCAAATGATTCATTTTGCGTAAGTGAATGTGACCCATTCGTCTGTGCCAAGAGATTGAGTCTTTTTCTGTGGCTTTAGAAACGAAACAGGTTGCTTGTGCGGACGTTGTGATAGCTTGGCTCATATCAAGGACGTACAAATCATTTATCCTTGGAGCAGATAAGAGAATCCATTCTTTCAGAATCTTGAAGCTGGGTTTCAGCACCTAACATCTGTTTGCATCAAAGTGTATTGAAAACTGCTTATCACAGATTTGTGAAACACTGAGAAGATTGTGATCAAGTTTTTGTACAAAGTTGATCTTATCAAAGCTTACAACCCCGTTGGATATCATTCCTTCACCAGTAATGTAACACCCCAACCCGGAAGGGCTGACGTGTCACAATAACGGTAACATAAACAAAAGTCATAATTCCATTTATTTATTTGATAAGGATACAACCACACGACTATTAAAATCAAGATTAATATACAAGCGGAGACATTCATCTTAATTAACTAACATCTTCAGATTTATTCCTAGGCTTTATTCTTCTCTCTTTTCCCCTCCCAAAGTAACCTGTGGACCTGTATATACAAAAAGTTTACGGAATGAGCCGAATGCTCAGTACGGAATTTTAGGCTCAAATAACAAATAATGCTTTATATGAAATCTTATCCGGATGGAACCTTATGCGAAAATGATACGATGCAAGAACATAATTTCATAATCATATCTTACGGATGTACCCATGAGCAAACTTAAAACGTGACAATACACAGGTAGCTACTCCTGCATAATTATCACATGAGATGGCGAATTAGCATACCCGTTATCCACCTCCTTATACTTAAATCCTAGGATCGATCCATACGCCTCCTAATAGCCTTATGTACCACACTTGTACTTAAGAGACGCCGTGAACTGATCTCTCCGTCACGGATGGAGCACATGATGTTGATGCCACAACAACATGCTCGTGGGACACTCCACGAGAAGCGATACTCAGGGTATCAGAGTACAAATGGTCTTATTCACATAACTTATAAAACTTATTTTCATAACAAAACGGAACATATATTGGAACATGCGATAATGAGTATAACATAATACTATCGCATGACATGAAAGCTAAATCAAATGATTAGGATAGGAATCGAACGGCCTGTCAAATGAATCGATAATCAAAGACGTGAGGAGTTTTTAACAGATATAGTAATTTAGTGGTTTATAACAACTTGAATATGAAACAATAAAGAGTGGGGTAAGGATCCGTACCTTAATAACTTCAAAGTGAAGCTACCTTGTGCTAATATTTTAGATTTATATGGGCAGAGTTTCGACTACTGATTAATCTTTTCACCTAATTTAAATAACATGCACACAAACTAGGTTAGTAACTTAATACAGCATTTACGTCAATTCACGAGATCAAACCCTCACAACTATTATCAAGTGCAATACTTAATAATTCAATCGGATTCACAACGAATAACAGAGCATAGTCCGATTCGAACAGCACTCAAATATTCAAGTTGAAATCACGACGAATAATCAAAGTAGAAGCTCAATTTGAGCAGCACTCAGACAATCGTTGGATAGTTATAATCGATCGGACGTTAAATCGTAATAGCGATCGAGTTATTACCCTGATTGCGACAGCGTTTCGAGGTGTGTGTGTGTTTGGGTAGTGGAAGAAGTATAACTCGATGTCAATTGAGAATTTGAGCGTCGTTTTTGTGCACAGAAGCAAGTGCCAATGTTCTGCTATTTATACTCGATTTTGCTCCTGCTTACGGACCGTAAACCTAAGCCCTTACGGTCCGTAAGGGACACCTATACTTCTTTGGCTTGCCCTGCACGGGACTAGCTTTGATTGGTCGAAAGTTTGGTCTGAAACTTTCAGGGGTCCTGATCCTGATTCTGATTGCTCTGAAACTTTCAGGGGTTGTGCAGAATTACTTGGGTGTCTTAATCAGGGTTTTCTAGTGGTCTATTATTCTTTTTATTTCTAGAATAATGATTTTAAATTTACGGGCATTACAACTATTACCCCCTTAAAAGAAATTTTGTCCTCGAAATTTTTCGATAAGAATATAACCTATCGCATAAGTAACAGAAACGAAATTTCATAGCAGAGTTACTGACATGTATAACCAGAATCTCCTAACCACACATGTGTATCTGAAATTCATAACTAAGGTCATGATTATACTTGTCAATTACCTTATATATGTGCCCTAATGGTCCTTTTATAACGTATCTTAATAAAATATCTTACCGTATGAAAAGTCAATAGAGACTTACAGATACTTAGAGTGACTATTAGTACTAATATTTTCTACATAGATATGCTTAGTCATAGCTAAAATATATTCACATAAGGTAAAGCATAAATGACCGTAAACACAAATGAACATATATCAAAGAGCAAGATTTACCGTTACTTAACTAAAATTCTATTGCGAGAATAGATTAGGGTATAGAGAACGAATTGATTCTTCTGATTCCCATGTTGCTTCGTGTTCAGAGTGATTTTTCCAAAGGACTTTAACAAACGGAATTACTTTCCTACGCAAAACTCTTTCTTGTCGATCTAAGATGGCTTCTGGTTCTTCTTCGTAGGACAAATCTTCGTGAATTGTAAGTAACGGATAACTAATGACATGGAGTGGATGATAATTATATCCTCTTAAAGAGGATACATGAAAAACGTTATGAACGTGAGAGAGTTGAGGCGGTAAAGCTAGTCGATATGACACTTCCCCAATTCTTTCAAGGATTTCAAACGGACCGATGAAACGGGGACTAAGTTTCCCTTTAATTCCAAATCTACGAACGCCACGCCAAGGTGATACCTTTAAGAATACGTGGTCACCAATTTTAAATTCGAGGGGTCGTCTATCTTGATCTGCATAGCTCTTTTGTCTACTCTGAGCTTCTTTCAGTTTTTCTCGGGCCATAGTGACTTTTTCATTTGTAATCTGAACTAATTCTGGCCCTTCAATAATCTTTTCTCCGACTTCATCCCATCATAATGGTGCGCGACATTTCTAACCGTACAAAAGTTCAAAAGGTGCCATGCCAATACTTGCTTGCCAACTATTGTTGTAAGCGAACTCAACAAGACATAGATATTCATCCTAGTTTCCAGACCATTCAAGTGCGCATGCTCGGAGCATGTCTTCCAAGGTCTGAATCGTGCGTTCTGACTGCTATCTGTTTGTGGATGGAAAGCCGTACTAAACTTTAGTCGTGTCCCCCAGGCTGCCTGAAAACCTTTCCAAAATCGTGAGGTGAAACGTGGGTCTCTATCGGAAACAATGGAAGATGGTGTGCCATGGAGTCGAATAATTTCGGATAACTTATTAACCGAAAATCCTTGTTGAATTGGTAGAAAATGTGCTGACTTTGATAATCTATCGACAACAACCCATACAACATCATTCTTCTTGAATGTCTTAGGTAAACCAGTAACAAAATCCATTGTGATCTCATCCCACTTCCATATGGGAATATCCAATGGCTGCAACAGACCGCTTGCTCGTTTGTGTTCAATTTTCACTTGTTGGCAAGTGAGGCATTTACTTACATATCGAGCAACGTCTTCCTTCATGCCATTCCACCAGAAGTTCTGTCTTAAATCTCTATACATCTTGGTAGATCCTGGGTGAATCGAAAATGGTGAGCTGTGAGCTTTGGCTAACAATGACTCACGAAGGGTGGAGTCATCGGGTACACAAAGTCTTTTGCCGCACCAAATCACCCCCTGATGGTCTATACTAAATTCAGATTGCTTACCCACCTCGAGATTTTGCACAATTGCCCAAAGTTCTCCATCTTGCTTTTGTGCATCTTTGATCCGGGATATGAGGTCGGGTTCAATCTGCATTCTAGCTAGATATCCATCAGATTTACTAACCTGAAGCCAAATGTTCATCCTTTCGAGATCCCTCCTAATACGAGGTTGAATTTGTAGGCAAGATA
This sequence comes from Helianthus annuus, assembly GCF_002127325.2. Classification (NCBI taxonomy): domain Eukaryota; kingdom Viridiplantae; phylum Streptophyta; class Magnoliopsida; order Asterales; family Asteraceae; genus Helianthus; species Helianthus annuus. Next base: position 15,643,696 of record NC_035440.2, read on the forward strand.
TAGTCCCGGAATTCTTTCGGCTTAATGTGTCAGCTACAACATTGGCTTTGCCTGGATGGTATTGAATATTTGCGTCATAATCTTTTAAAAGTTCTAACCACCTTCTTTGCCTCATATTTAGCTCCTTCTGCGTAAATATATACTTGAGGCTCTTGTGGTCGGTAAAGATGTCACAACTTTCACCATACAGATAATGTCGCCAAATCTTAAGTGCAAAGACGACTGCGGCTAGTTCTAAATCATGTGTAGGATAGTTAACTTCATAAGGCTTCAACTGACGGGAGGCATAATCGATAACCTTCCCATGTTGCATTAGCACACAACCTAATCCTTTCTTTGAGGCATCACTGTAGACTTGGTAACCTCCTGATCCAGAAGGGAGAGCGAGTATCGGAGAGGATACGAGTCGTTTCTTTAATTCTTCAAAGCTTTTCTCTTGTTCCTCATTCCATGAGTACTTCACCCCTTTCCTTAGGAGTTTTGTGAGAGGTAAAGCAATTACCGAGAATCTTTCAACAAATCTTCGGTAATAGCCAGCAAGACCCAAGAAACTTCGTATTTCGGTAACAGAAGTGGGTCTTGGCCATTTTGTAATAGCTTCAACCTTTGTTGGGTCTACCATAATTCCCTATGCTGATATGACATGACCTAGAAATGACACTTGGCTAAGCCAAAAGTCACATTTGGAAAACTTCGCATACAATTTCTCATGCCGCAAGGTTCCAAGTACTACATGTAGATGTGCTTCATGCTCTTCGCGACTCTTAGAATACACCAGAATGTCATCGATAAAGACAATAACGAATTTGTCTAGGAATTGGTGAAATACGCGATTCATCAAATCCATGAAGACTGCGGGTGCATTAGTTAGCCCAAAGGGCATAACCAAAAATTCGTAATGACCATATCGAGTACGAAAAGCGGTCTTGGGAACATCATCATTCTTGACCTTTAGCTGATGGCACCCAGACCTCAGGTCGATTTTTGAGAAGAACTGAGCCCCCTGAAGTTGATCAAAGAGATCGTCAATGCGAGGCAGAGGATACTGATTACGAATAGTAATCTTGTTCAGCTCTCGGTAGTCAATACATAAACGCATACTACCGTCTTTCTTCTTCACAAATAAGACCGGAGCACCCCAAGGTGAAACACTGGGTCTTATGAATCCTAGATCTAACAATTCTTGCAATTGTTCCTTCAACTCCTTCAGTTCCATCGGGGCCATACGGTATAGAGCTTTAGAAATAGGTTCGGCACCAGGGATCAAGTCGATGGTGAATTCTAACTGACGGTCGGGTGGTAATCCCGGGAGTTCATCCGGAAATACATCAGGATATTCACGAACAACGGAGTGGCTATCTATATTCTTAATACTAGCAGAAGTATCCTTAATCGATGCTAGGAATCCAGCACAGCCGTTTGATATGGATTTTCGAGCCTTAAGCGCAGAGATAATTTTAAGAGATTTATGAGCTTGAGTTCCCTGATATATAATATCAGGATGATGAAGATCACTGAAAATAACACGGCGAGAATGACAATCTATAGTTACGTGGTGTCGAGATAACCAATCTATTCCTAGAATAACATCAAAGTCACACATATGTATTGGAAATAGGTCTACCTTACACACAATAGATTCAATACAGATCGGACAATCTTTATATACGTAAGTGATTACGGATGAAGTTCCTATGGGAGTGGAAATGGTTAAAGTATGATCTAAGAGAGTTGGTCTTATCGGAAGATACTTAGTAAACGAGTGGGATACTAAAGAATGGGTCGCTCCTGTATCGAATAACACATAGATATTACGTTCACCAATCTGAAGGGTTCCAGATACAGTACCTGGAATATTAGCAGCGTCAGTAGCAGAAAGTGCGAAAACTCTTCCTCCAATCATTGGGTTGATTATTCTTCTTAGTATCTTTCTTAGGACATTCCTTGATCATGTGTCCAGTTTGGCCACATCTAAAGCATGCTCCTGTACTTCGGTGACATACGCCCTGATGTCTCTTACCACAAGTATTACATAGAGGATATGTAATCTGATTCGGGTTTACTTGTTGATTTAGTGGTTGAGCTCTAATAGGTTCTGCATACAACTGAATCTGGTTTTGAGCAGGCCTCGGGTTTTGAAGTCTAGGTTGCCATGGACGTGCTTGATTTCCAGAGTTTTGATTTCCTTGCACTTTACGATCTTGATGCTGTGGCGTAGTGGATGATTGGCCGATTTCTTGCTTAAATTGGCCTTCCCTATTTCTCTTCTTATTATCCCCAGTTCGAGATAGGAATTCTTTCCTTTCGAATTCAAAAGTTTTGATTGCATCAGCAACTTCGGTGATATCCTTAAATTTCATGTACATGATCGATTTCCGAATTCGATCATTAACTGCCCGCTTGCATTTTTCTGCCTGGACTTCTGCTGATCCTGCAACATCTCCTATAATACTAGCCAACCTTGAAAATCGAGTAATGAACTCAGAGGCTGGTTCATCACTCCCCTGTCGAATTACTGCATACTCCCTGATATAAGCTTCTTTATCAGCGGTCGAAAAATACTTGTCGTAAAAGATATTACGAAAGTCGACCCATGAAAGATTAGCGTCAAAGTCATCCCTTCCTTTGACTTGCTTATATCCTTCCCACCAAGTTTGTGCGTCATCTTCCAATTTGTAGGTAGCCAGTCTAACTTTGTATTGCTCCGGAACTCCAAGAACTCCGAAGATCTTTTCAACATGAGCTATCCAGTTTCTTGCTTCGACTGGATTAGTAGCGTGACTAAAGGATTTCGGCTTTTGTTTTTGGAATTTACTAATCCATATGTCTATACTATAAGTAATATTGTTAGTGGTATTATCACGAGTTTCACCACCAGAGGTTGGATTAGTGTTAGTGCGTTCTGGATGACGAGTTTGTTGAATAACGGCCTCAGCTGTTTGAGCAACAAGGTTTGGAAGCAACCCAGCAACAGCCTGGTTGATAGCATTAATTATGTTTGGATCAACTGGAGTCTCATTCGAAGAAGTGTTGTTACGTTCATGGTTAGTACGAGTATTCCTACGTGGCGGACGACGAGGAGGCATCTATAAGAATAGACATAGGAGTTAAACCAAATAAGAGATCAAGTTGAATCCTATCATAGATATCTACCCATTCCTCACAGGTCTTAATTACTATCTTCAAGTTTTCTACAGGAAAGAGCATTTGCTCTGATACCATAGCTGTAACACCCCAACCCGGAAGGGCTGACGTGTCACAATAACGGTAACATAAACAAAAGTCATAATTCCATTTATTTATTTGATAAGGATACAACCACACGACTATTAAAATTAAAATTAATATACAAGCGGAGACATTCATCTTAATTAACTAACATCTTCAGATTTATTCCTAGGCTTTATTCTTCTCTCTTTTCCCTTCCCAAAGTAACCTGTGGACTTGTATATACAAAAAGTTTACGGAATGAGCCGAATGCTCAGTACGGAATTTTAGGCTCAAATAACAAATAATGCTTTATATGAAATCTTATCCGGATGGAACCTTATGCGAAAATGATACGATGCAAGAACATAATTTCATAATCATCTCTTACGGATGTACCCATGAGCAAACTTAAAACGTGACAATACACAAGTAGCTACTCCTGCATAATTATCACATGAGATGGCGAATTGGCATACCCGTTATCCACCTCCTTATACTTAAATCCTAGGATCGATCCATACGCCTCCTAATAGCCTTATGTACCACACTTGTACTTAAGAGACGCCGTGAACTGATCTCTCCGTCACGGATGGAGCACATGATGTTGATGCCACAACAACATGCTCGTGGGACACTCCACGAGAAGCGATACTCAGGGTATCAGAGTACAAATGGTCTTATTCACATAACTTATAAAACTTATTTTCATAACAAAACGGAACATATATTGGAACATGCGATAATGAGTATAACATAATACTGTCGCATGACATGAAAGCTAAATCAAATGATTAGGATAGGAATCGAAACAATAAAGAGTGGGGTAAGGATCCGTACCTTAATAACTTCAAAGTGAAGCTACCTTGTGCTAATATTTTAGATTTATTTGGGCAGAGTTTCGACTACTGATTAATCTTTTCACCTAATTTAAATAACATGCACACAAACTAGGTTAGTAACTTAATACAACATTTACGTCAATTCACGAGATCAAACCCTCACAACTATTATCAAGTGCAATACTTAATAATTCAATCGGATTCACAACGAATAACAGAGCATAGTCCGAATTCGAACAGCACTCAAATATTCAAGTTGAAATCACGACGAATAATCAAAGTAGAAGCTCAATTTGAGCAGCACTCAGACAATCGTTGGATAGTTATAATCGATCGGACGTTGAATCGTAATAGCGATCGAGTTATTACCCTGATTGCGACAGCGTTTCGAGGTGTGTGTGTGTGTTTGGGTAGTGGAAGAAGTATAACTCGACGTCAATTACGAATTTGAGCGTCGTTTTTGTGCACAGAAGCAAGTGCCAATGTTCTGCTATTTATACTCGATTTTGCTCCTGCTTACGGACCGTAAGCCTAAGCCCTTACGGTCCGTAAGGGACACCTATACTTCTTTGGCATGCCCTGCACGGGACTAGCTTTGATTGGTCGAAAGTTTGGTCCAATTATATTTAGACAACGTTTTAAGTAGATAATCGTCAACTAAGGTTTACCCCCCTTGAGTTTTAGGGGTCCTGATCCTGATTCTGATTGCTCTGAAACTTTCAGGGGTTGTGCAGAATTACTTGGGTGTCTTAATCAGGGTTTTCTAGTGGTCTATTATTCTTTTTATTTCTAGAATAATGATTTTAAATTTACGGGCATTACAAGTAATATATCCGCCCTTATCTCCAGCAAAAGCAACATAACCTCCTCTAATAGATTTGACGTCGTAGAGAAGCTTCATGTCGCCTGTCATGTGCCAGGATGCCCCACTATCAACAATCCAATGACTACTGATAGTTCCTCCTGGAACACCCTGCACATGAACTCACTTGATTAGTTGGAGATGGGGACCCAAGCCATTGTGGTCTTGGGTCTTCCATTTTCATCAACAACAATAACTTCCACTTTTTGATGATTCGGAAATTGTGATGGTCCCCCTGAATTTTTGGTCATCTTAGGTTTCCATGTCTGTTGAGTTTTACCAGTTTGATTGTTTGAAAGTTTATCTTCGTGATTGTTTGAAGTTTTTGAAAATTTTGAACATTTTGGTTTAACTGAAACAGATTGTTTTTGAGCCACATCAGTTTTAAGTGTTTTCTCAATCACCTTGACTTGTTGGCGTTTCTGTTTCTTTTCCCTTTCTCGTACAAGTTGGGGATCTTGTTTTACAGAAACATATCGCTTTTGGTGATTGTGTTCGCGGGGATCATCAACCTTTGCTTTCAACTTATGAAGATACGGATAGTTTCGAATTATATGTCCAATTTCACCACATTCAAAACATGATCTTTGTTCAACAAACCCCGAAGTAACATGTGATTGTCTTATCGATGATGAACTTTGTGATCCCGAGGTACTAGGTTTTGAACTGTTTGGTTCATTTCTCTTCAACACTTTTATTTGTTTAACAAAATCTAAGTTAGATTTGTTTTCAAATGTTTCAATTTTGTCCGTTCCCTTTGATTTCACAAAGTTCACCTTCTTGTCCTTCTTCTGATTCGGTTTCCTTTGACTTTGAGTCGATGATTTTCCTTTTGGTTTGGTATGACTTTGCTGCGTTTTCACTGTTGGTAATTTCTGATTGCCGTATTGTTTTTGAACTTCGGCCTTTGGAATAGGAAGGCACTGTGTTAGCACAACTTGTGATCCTGTCTTTCCCAAGAACTTACTTGTTGAATTTTCAAAAACTTTACTGATTAAAGATTGATTTACATTCTTAATCGGAAAATCTTTGTCGTAATAAATTTTATCATCACCAACAAGAGTGTACAGCAAATTCACACTCTCAGACTCTTTCGCTGACGAGGACTCGACTGCAACAGTCTTAGTGAGTTTTGCAGGAGGATCACATAGAATATGATTCTCAAGAGGTATGTCCTCTTCTTTGATTACCGCATCAGACTTTGCTGGGTTAGTATCATCGGATTCATTATCAGAAGAATCAGCATCCTCAATAATAACTGGAGGATCCTGATTCGGTTCAGCAGAAGACACACATGTATCTGCTGATACATCTGAATCTGATGATACTTCTTTCTTGTATCCAAGTCCTGTTGCAAATTCCTTAACGTCTAAAGGAACAGATGGTTCAAAGTAAGTTCTATCCTCCTCATCAGGCATGGCATCATAATTGTGTCTCACAGGTGGTGGACATTTCTTGTATCCAATGCATGTGACATTCCGTTTCTCTTTCTAAATGTCAATGATGTGATCCAACACATAGCTAGAGCTCAAATAACTGTCTAACTTAAGCTGGATCGCCTCACTTTCAGTTTTAACACAAGCCATCTCTTTTTGCATTATCTCAAGGCGAGTGATATACAAATTTATGTCAGTTTGTTTTCTTGAAACCATTTTTGTCAGCTCGGTTTTATCTTTCTTTAATTTTTCAATCACCGATTTAAATTCTTTTTCATGGTTTTCATAAAACATGTTGGCTTCTGTGCACTTAGAAAGATCCACGGTCAACTTTTGGTTGTGGATGAATGTCACATCATACTTGTCTTGCAAAGCCTCGTGTTTGCTTTGCAACTCATACCACTTAGCATTCAACGAAACATGTTTGTCTTGCAAGTCAAACAAACTAGCTTTTAAAGCATCATGTTTGCCTTGCAACTCAGACATGTTTGCCTCCAAATCAGCACATTTAACACTTAATTTAGCACAATTATCACAATTAACAACAGGAGGTTCATCGACACATACCTGACTTGATGAACTGTCGACATAAGCCATAAAGGCTGAATGGAGAGAAGAAGAAGAATAAGCAGCTTGATCCACCAATATAGATCTCCTATGATTTCCTGCTGCAGCTTCCTCCAACAGCTCATCAACATCTGCATCGACTGACGCACTTGATGTGTCATCCAAATGATCATCGCCTGAACTTGAGGATTCTTCATCTGAGCTTCTGCTGTAGCCAGAACTGTCTTCGTCTTCAGAAGACACATCACCATTGGTGGAAGATTCTCCACCACTGGCATGCTTAAGATCCTTGACAACTTCAGCAAAACAAGCTGTTCCATCAGGAGCATCATTTCCCAACTGAATTGACCAATCACAACCTTCATCTACTTGAACCATAAGAGCCTGGTTAGCATTTGATGGTCCCGCTTGACTTGGGTTGTTGACAGGTATCAACGTACGCTCATTGTTCCTGTTCTGATTCTGCTGGTTGCCTTGATTTCTGAACGGATTCTGGTTCCCATGCTGAGCTGGCTTTGTACATTCCCTTTTAAAATGACCCCGTTCACCACAGTTAAAGCACTTGACAGCCTGCTTATCGAACCCATACTTGGTGTCTTTCTTGCTTTCCAAGCTGGTTCTGCCCGTTCTCTCCATAAAATCCTTTGCCCGCCTCACAGCACTTGCAAAAGCCCATTTGATATCCATCAAATCTATCTCCTCTTTATCAATCTGCTGATAGTCTTCTTGTGTCAGATTAATGTTCCCAATCTGACCTTCTACTAACCCACAATACGCGCTCACCAAAGTGTTTAGTAGCTCCATATGTTCCTTTGCTACTTCCACACTTACTTTCGAAAAGCTTGAAGTGTCGAGCCGTACTGTATTTGACTTTGATGATTAACCAGCAGATGATGTGCTTCCATAACAAGCTTGTTGTTGTTGAACAGGAAGTGGATTCCCATATAGATCAGTTGCTATGGTAGATGGCCGATAGACTTGTTGTTGTGGAGCTGGCTGTAGAGGATTTCCATACAAGTCTGTTGTTGGAGCTGGCTTTACTGGGACTTGTATTTGATTCCCATATAAGTCTGTGCTAGTAACAAAAGCTGTTTGAAGTGGAGCATGAGAAACAGGTCTTGCAGAAGAAGTACTAGAAGTTCCATAATACATATCAGGATTCTGTGGTACTGGAACGCTTTTTGCCTTTAGGGTTTCTTCCTGATCTTTGTTTTCCAAGAGCTGCACGAAGTCATTGATGTTTGTTGTAGCCAACACTCTGTTGTATTTCAGAATCTCCAAGAAACTATTCCATTGAGGTGGCAATGCATCTGCAAACTTTTTCACTACCTCTGCTGGAGTTGTTACTACCCCAAAATTGCCCAATTCAGTAAGCAAATGATAGAACCGACTTGTCATATCTCCCAAAGATTCCTTTTCCATACACGTGAAGCCATCAAATTCTTTCTTGAGTAAGTCGTGTCGCAATTGGCGTGTTGCTTCATTTCCTACCCCTCTTGTCTTCAACGCATCCCATAATTTCTTTGTCGTTTTGAAGCTCACAAATTGATGGTAAATATCCTTGCTTAATGCCTGAGTAAGAATGGCATATGCCTTCTTTTCCAAATCATATGTCTTTTTCTGATCTTCAGGAAGATCGACAAACGTAGGAGCAGTTGAAGCGGCAACCTCTATAGCTTGATCGAAATCTTTGGTGAAACGTAACCACAATTCTGTATTTTGCCCAAGGACGTATGTATAGAATCTATCAACCCATCCCGGATATTCGTTTAATTGCATCAACTTTGGAGGCCGATTTAAACTTACGGTTTCGCTCTCGCTTAAGAGAATGCTTTGAATACTTGGGGTTTGGTTTGATACGAATGCCCATTGACCGGTAGAAATTGCATTAGCTTGCGAAGATACCGGTACGGGAGACTCGGCCCACGAAGGAGACAAACTCGTACTTCTATACTTTCCTTCATCTATAGATGGATTACCCCACCAACTCGGATTCATTTTGAATATGTAAGAATGAATACCTGGACAACACACTTGAAACAAACAGTGAAACCACTTATGTAAACCTTCTATTTAAAATTGAACAATAATCCCGACGAAACAGAATGTTGACGAAACTGATTAAGCGATGAAATAGATTTTGTTTCGAAATGGACGAAACAAAAAAAAAAATTGTTCAAGTTGACGAAACAGAATTCCTGTTTGGGCCCTTATCGACGAAACGGCCCAACTTAAATTAGGCGACGAAACAGGCCCAATGTATGTCTGACGAAACATGCCCAATGTTTGTTTGACGAAACGACCCAATGTATGTTTGACGAAACAGGTTTAGATATTGGACGACGAAACTGAGTTTTTCTTTTGGGCTCCAGTCAACGAAACAGCCCAGGCCCAACTTCTTTTTGGGCTTTGACCGACGAAACAGAAGTTGAATCCAAGTTCGACGAAAGAGAGGTCGGCGAAAGGGATATCGACGAAACTGACTTGTGTTTCGTCGATTATGATTTTGTTTCGTCGAAAAAGCTGCAGAAGTTGGTGAAAAAGGTGGGTTATGCTTTCGGCTGGACCTTATTCTAACTGACACATGCACACAACTTTTCAAACCATCACCATACCCAACAGACCAACCAAAGTATGGTGATATACTATTTTAATCTTTGAACACTTTCCAACACACAAACACTTGAATAATCAATTTTCAAAGGATCAAAAAGGTTAATTTTTATGAAGAACACTTGAAGATGAGATGAATATATGAAGAACACCCCAGAAACTTTGAATTTTCTGGTAAACCGACAACTTTCTAAAACACGATTTTGCTCAAAACTTCACTAAAAACCAAAGTTTAACATGTGACATGAAGAAAAGGATGGTTTTTATAAGAACTTTCAACAAAACATGAAGATTTACGAAGCTTTAAACAGAATTTTTCAGGAAAACTAAACTTCAAAAACCCGAAACACACCCGAAAACACTCGGTTTTAACAAGGAGAAGAGCCAAGGCTCTGATACCACTTGTAGGTCCGGCTAGGGGAGGATCTAGTCGCCTAATCCTTGTGTACAAACCAACCCAGTTGTGCGGAATCCAACCGAGATAGCAAACCGAGATCGAACACAACAATGATAAACACGAGATACAAGACACGAAGATTCAATGATTAACCCCCTTGTATTAATACATGAAAATCAGTTACAGCTCAATGTTTACAAATATGCTCTGTAAACTCTCTCTCTAGTTCTCTCGTGTGTGTTCCCTATGTGCTCTCTCTCTAGTTCTGTCTTGTGACTGTCTATATATAGCACCAGCAACACAGCATGACGAAACTGAACTCGGCGAAACAAAAACATAGCTCGACGAAACAACCAAGCACACGACGAGTCAAGGACATGGTCGACGAAACAGGTGTGTTTCGTCGACACCCTTTATGTTTCGTCGAAATGGGCTTTGGCCCAAACATAGGAGGCCCAAGTTGCTGTGTTTCGCCGTCTTGTTTTCACCCCAAGGACCAAGTCAAAGTCCTTGATGTCTTGGCCCACATTTGATGTTGAAGCACACGACGGAGGAATGTCGTGTCTCAAACCGAATCACGTCGAGCCGAGTCGCGTCCACAAATCGTGTATCAACACATTTTGCCTCTAGCATCGGGTCGCATGGTAAAAAACGAGTGATAAGCTGCTAAATCGTCGCCGATACGTAAGAAAAGTCGACGACTCATTCTGAAACGGCGTCTAAAAATAGCCACAGAGTACAGCGGCTCGTCGGCAAAGTAATCAACGATTAATCTTTGGTTAGCACCTACAAGATAACAAAATATATATACAACTTATAATTAAAAAAATAAGACTAAAAACATAAACTTAAAAAATTTAGAATAAATATACAAGAATATAAATATAAGAATAAAAATATCACTAACTTTCTCGGTCTCGCTCGATGTGTGGGTTCCTGTTTCGTGGTTGTGACGAAACCTCCTCCTCCTCTGCTTCTTCCAAAATCATTTGTGTCGCCTCTACCACTTTGTTTATAAAAAAATTTACGGTTTCCATGGTGTCCGTCGAACCCGATGAAGAAGAAGATGACATGGTGTATTTTTTAGAGAAGATTATGTGGATATTTTGTATAATAAAAAAATGTGGGAGTTGTTTGGAGAAAGTGGGTGAATTTTGGTATAAAAGTGGGTAGATATGTGGGTATTTATAAAGGTTTTAAATTAATTTGATTTTTTTTTAAATAGCCGTTATATCTCAACGGATATATTGAATGGACCCACCACTCCATGCCTCGTCTCCACCGTCGGATTTCCGACGTCTTTGCCATGCCGGGCCCCTAGGGGGCGGTGTGGGACTATCCTGAATGGGGGAGACGGCCCTAAGACAAGCCCCATACCAGGCAGTCTTAGAGTCACAGGTCAAAGTCTTCTAGAGTTCCTGACAGGAGATTTCATCAACTTTCCTGTCCTGTATTTTTGCATATGTAATTTGCATTTGTAAATTTCTTGGTTTGTAATATGATTTTAGATATTTTATTGTTCGCTTCAAATGCAAAAAGTAAAACCGATAAAGGTGAGAAAATAGAGTGGAGAAAAAGTAGGAGATTTTAATTAGATTGTTTAGAGTAGTCGTTTTAATGGTTTTAGGTTCTCAGGTTAGTTTATTCAATTAGTTAAATAGAGCTTGAAGTGTGTTAGGATTATGTAAGTTTAACAATTATGTAAGGTGAGAAAATAGAGAGTCACGAGAAGCTGACACAGTTTGGTCTCAAAATCGGCAGGTTTTTTTTATTTGTTCGGATGGCTGCCTGGGCCTTCATTTTAGATCACCACAAAATCGGCCGTTTATGAGGGGTAAGGTGGCATTCTTGGCTGTTTTTAGCTATTAGGTGGTTTACGGGGTCAATTTGGAGGGTGGAGCTTTTTGGATAATTGTAAAGTTTTATGAATCAACAATAACAAAGACAACACAAGTAATAGCGACAAAAAACGGTGACAAAATCTTATTTAACCAACCCAAAGAAATTTGCCCCCCAAATACCCAGTAGATCTTACAAAGGTAAGATCAACAATACAAGATACAAACTGTACAAAGATGATCATCAACAGATGATCATCAACAAGAAAATACAAATCAAACAAAGGAATAATCTCTCAGATACAGGTGAGAGACATTCACAACCAAACTACAAGAAACCCTAATCGGAGCAGATGAACTGAGAGAGAGAGAAGATGACTTCAACTACTACACCAATAATGAAGTAACAAAGCTTTATATATGATGAAACTTCAGCACTTCCAGATCAGTCCACATCTTTAAGTAAACGAACAGAACAGTCCCTGTATTTACACAAAACACCCTCGAGATATTTGTTATTAATAGGCTTTAATATAACAACTTGTAACAACAATAACAGTCTATAACAACCAACATAAGCCCACATGTATAGGCCCAATATGAACCCAACCAGATGAATGAAAGATAAACTATAAGCCCAATAATGTTTTTAACATCCCCCCTTCATTCAACTGGTTTAAAGAGATCAACAAGACCCAGTCTGTCACAAAATATCTCATGTTGATTAACATTCAAACCTTTGGTAAATATATCTGCAAGTTGATTTTCTGAATCAACTTTGACTGGACTAATAATACCATAAGCAACCTTTTCTCGTAAAAAATGTAGATCTAACTCAAAGTGCTTAGTTCTTTCATGGAAAACAGGGTTAGCTGCTATAGACAAAGCAGCTTGACTATCACAATTTAACAACATAGGAAGTTGACAGTCAACATGCAACTCAGACAACAAATTTCTTAACCACATTAACTCACATGTTGCAGAACACATAGCACGATACTCAGCTTCAGCTGTAGATCGTGATACAGTGCTTTGCTTCTTACTTTTCCAAGAGACAAGGCATTCACCCAAGAAAATACAAAACCCAGTTACTGATTTGCGAGTGGACAAGCACTTAGCCCAATCTGAATCAGCAAACCCATATAATTTTAACTCATTTGACTTCTTAAAAGTCAATCCTTTACCAGGACTTCGTTTTAAGTATCTTAAAAGCCTCAAAGCTAAGTTTAAATGCACTTCTTTTGGTTTGTGCATAAACTGGCTGAGAAACTGAACTGTATAACTAATATCTGGTCTTGTTAAAGACAGATAGATTAGTTTGCCTATCAATTTTTGAAACCCAGTTATATTCCTAAGATCTTGCTGATTTTTTTCAAGTTTAGATGAGATTAAATGACTTTGTTCAATTGGAACATTAACTGGTTTACAGCCAAGGTAACCAAACTCACTTAAAAGTTCAAGACAATACTTCCTTTGATTTAGACATACAGTTTTGTTATCATACAAAACTTCTATACCAAGAAAATATTTCAAAACCCCTAAATCCTTAATCCTAAATGTTTCATGCAGAATATGTTTAATGCGTTTAATTTCAACTTCAGAATTACCAGTTATCACAACATCATCCACATAAACAAGTAAAAACACAGTGATATCAGGTTTAGACATCATAAACAATGAATGGTCACACTTACTTTGCACATAACCATTTTCAATCAAAACATTTGTAAGCCTCTCATTCCATTTCCTAGGAGCTTGTTTAAGTCCATACAAGGACTTAACAAGCTTGCATACCTTGGTTTCATTCTTAGAATAATAACCTTGAGGCAGTTTCATATAAACATCCTCACTAATTGTCCCATGTAAAAAAGCATTATCTACATCTAATTGATATAAAGACCAACCATAAAACACAGCAAGAGTAATAACAGTTCTAACAGTGACCATTTTAACAACAGGTGAAAACGTTTCACCAAAGTCAAGACCTTCTCTTTGATTAAAGCCTTTGGCAACAAGCCTGGCTTTAAATCTTTCAACCTCTCCATTTGATCTATATTTTACCCGATATACCCATTTACAACCAATAGCCTTTCGACCTTGAGGAAGATCAGCTAGAACCCAGGTATTATTCCTGAACAAAGCATCCATCTCTTTGTTCATGGCTTCTACCCATCTGGGATCACTAGCAGCTTCCTCATAAGTTGTAGGCTCAAAAGTTTTATTAAGAGTAGCAGTAAAACACTTATTTTCAAATGACAAGCATGAGTAACTAACAACTTTATCTATACTATACTTAGTTTTACTGTTTAACACAAAATTTTCAAACTTTTTTGGCATAACAGACTTCCTACTTGACCTTCTAACAGAAGGACTTGTTCCCTCAGATGGGTTGACCTCATCATTTGAGACACTAGTGCCCTCTGCCCTACCACATCCTTCTCTACTACTACTTTCAGTTCCAGAAACAGTATGTTGGAGGTCAACATTATCACCTTCTGGAATGGCAGATGTAGAGGGGACTGGTTGCTGATCACCACCAGAAACCTCATAAGGTTCATGACTCCCCTCTTCATCATTGGGAACAGCAGGAATGACTGTTAATGAATCAGCAATATCAAAGAAATTTAAATGATTCAGCTCAGTTGAAACTTTATCAAGATTACTTAGTTGTTCAGATTTAAAAGGAAAGACAGTTTCATAAAACTTAACATCTCTAGAAAAAAACTCTCTTTTATTATCTAAACTCCATAACTTGTAACCCTTTTTTACATTTGAATATCCAATTAAAACACACTTTTCAGCATTAAAAGACAACTTATCTGAATCATTTAAAACTGTGCTGAAACACAAACAGCCAAAAACTCTAAAATGTGCAAGAGAGGGTTTAAAACCAAAAACTAACTCATATGGACTTTTTCCTAAGAGCACAGATGAAGGTAACCTGTTAATTATATACACAGCAGTTAACAAACAATCAGACCAAAACTTCAAAGGAACACCACTTTGAAACAACAGTGACCTTGCCAAATTTAAAAGATGACGATGTTTTCTCTCAGCCACCCCATTTTGCTGTGGGGTGTAAGAGCAGGTAGTTTGATGTAAAATACCTTTTGTTTTACAAAAACTGTCCATTTTATGATTAACAAATTCAGTTCCATTATCACTTCTAAATACTTTAACCTTTTTCTTAAACTGAGTAAGAAGTAATTCATAAAAACCTTCAATATTTTCAAAAACTTCCATTTTATTTCTCAACAAATAACACCAAACAGTTCTTGAAAAATCATCAACAACAGTTAAGAAATATTTGAACCCATCTTTACTAGTAATCTTATATGGACCCCAGACATCCAGATGAATAACATCTCCTACACTCTTTGACTTATGTTCACTCAAAGGAAAAGGACTTCTTACTTGTTTGGCTCTATGACAAACCTCACATGTGTGTTTTTTAACATCAACAACACCTATGTCATTTTTTAAAATTGACAAGACTTGATCAGCAGGATGACCAAGCCTGCAGTGCCACAGATTACTGTTGTTCAAGCTATTAAAGCAAAAATTAACAGAATTACTACCTTTGTTTAAAAAATATAACCCATTGTCCTGTTTACCAGTCACCAGGACTCTCCCTGATTTCGAATCCTGAAGAGTACAAGTATTTTGATTAAAAACTACAGTGATCTGGTTATCTCTAGACAACTTATAGACAGAAAGAAGGTTAACACTATAAGTGGGAACATAAAAGACATCATTTAAAACAACATTTTCAGCAAGTTTTATACTACCAATTTTAGAAACTTTAGCCTTAGTGCCATTTGGATGAGACACAAACAAATCAAACTCAGACACATCAACACTATCAAACATATCTATATCAGTTTTGACCATGTGTTGATTGGCACCTGAATCACAGATCCAGTTACAATCAAACCCAAAATTAACAAGACTTGAACAACAAACAAACTCTCCTAAAGAATTAAAACTACAACCAGACTCACCTCCTATGTTGGAAGGCTGTGAATCAGAATTGGTTTTTTTCATTAACAAGACTCAAAAGCTTAGCCACCTGTTCAGGAGAAAAAGGAGAAACAGAAGGCACAGATGACATATTTGCTCTATTATTAGACACATTCTTTCCACTTTGACCCCCAGATTTCTTCTTAGACCCTGAAGGGAAACCAACTAATTCATAACACCTATCAACAGTATGACCCATTTTATTACAATGAGTACACTTAAAATTTGGATTTGGACCTCTAAATTCTTTTCTTTTTTGTTCAAAGTTTTGACCAGTTTTAGTGACAAAAGAAACATTTTGAGGTTTAGTTCCAACACTAGAATTCCTATGAGACTCCTCTCTGGACACAATTGAAAAAGCAACTTTGACTGAAGGTAATGGCTCTCTTGTTAACAAATTAGTTCTAACAGGATGATATACATCATCTAAGCCCATTAAAAATTGCATAAGTTTGATTAAAGTAGAAAAATCATTGTAATCTTTAGCTGCTTGACATGAACATGAAGGCAGTTGAAGCACAGCATCAAACTGCTTCCACATTGTGTTCAGTTTATGATAGTATTCAGAAACTGAGCTACCATTTTGAGTAATACAATTTATTTTTTTGTACAAATCATACACTATTGAGCCATCAACCTTATCATAAGTTTCTTTTAAATCTGTCCAAACATCTGAAGCTAATTTAGAAAACACTTGTCCTAAATACAACTCCTCTGAAACAGAATTTAACAACCAGCTTAGAACAACAGAATTACATCTGTCCCATTGACTACTTAATACTTCATCTTCAGTATTCTTTTTACATTTACCATCAATGAAGCCAAATTTATTTTTGGCTTCCAAAGCAAGTTTCATAGCACTAGACCACACCTTATAATTTTCAGTTCCTTTTAACTTTATACCAACAATAGTTAAAGAACTTGAATCACTAGGATGTAAAAACAAAGGATCACCTATATCCAACTTACTAATCAAGGTCTGGGAAGACCCAGAACTATCATCCTTACCACTCATAATCAACAATCAACAAGAAACACAACTACAGAAATTAACAAGAAATAACCAAACAAACAAACTAAAGGCGAAGCTATATCAGTGTCCAGATTCCAGGTTCATCACTCAAAGGTGCCTGGACAGGTCTTAATATAGGAGCCGGAACAACAACAAAACAAGAACAGACAAAGAACAAAAAACAAATAACAACCACACAATATCAAGAAACACACAAGTGCCGGTCCTCACTACCCCGACTTCAACTATATCAACCAACAACAAAAAAGAGAGGAGATAGAAAGATCTCACAGTGGGTGCAAGCACTCCAAACAACACCAGATCTAACAGATCTGATATCAGATCCAATATATGAACAATAAACTGGTCAGTTTGCCCTAAATCTTCAAGGATTTAGAGACCAACGCAGTTCTTCAATCCAACGACAGAAACCCTAGCTAGGGTTTTATCCTTTTTACACAAACTCCAAGATCCAGAAGATCTAAGCAAACCAGAACCAGATCTGCAACTTATAGCAGACCTACACACAAATACCACAAGTCAGATATAACAGCGGAAACAAGAAAGGATCAAGAGCTCAAAGCTCTGATACCATGTAAAGTTTTATGAATCAACAATAACAAAGACAACACAAGTAATAGCGACAAAAAACGGTGACAAAATCTTATTTAACCAACCCAAAGAAATTTGCCCCCCAAATACCCAGTAGATCTTACAAAGGTAAGATCAACAATACAAGATACAAACTGTACAAAGATGATCATCAACAGATGATCATCAACAAGAAAATACAAATCAAACAAAGGAATAATCTCTCAGATACAGGTGAGAGACATTCACAACCAAACTACAAGAAACCCTAATCGGAGCAGATGAACTGAGAGAGAGAGAAGATGACTTCAACTACTACACCAATAATGAAGTAACAAAGCTTTATATATGATGAAACTTCAGCACTTCCAGATCAGTCCACATCTTTAAGTAAACGAACAGAACAGTCCCTGTATTTACACAAAACACCCTCGAGATATTTGTTATTAATAGGCTTTAATATAACAACTTGTAACAACAATAACAGTCTATAACAACCAACATAAGCCCACATGTATAGGCCCAATATGAACCCAACCAGATGAATGAAAGATAAACTATAAGCCCAATAATGTTTTTAACAATAATCAGGGTCAAATGGGAAGGGTGGGGCCAATTTTTTTTTTTTTTTTTTGAGTAAACTGCCATTTTGGTCCCTGTGGTTTAGTGACTTTTGCTACTTTAGTCTAAAACTGAAACCTTTTGCATCTGGGTCCCTGTGGTTTCAGTTTTATTGTCATTTTGGTCCAAAAATGAAATCAGGTCATATTTGTCTTATAATATTATGCTATTTTGTCATTTTCTGCAGGAGCAAAATGGTCATTTCTTTTTTATAAATAAATACAAGATTTTATAAGACAAATATGACTTGATTTTCCCCTGAGGAAAATGACAAAATTGTATAATTTTATAAGATAAATATGACCTGATTTCATTTTTGGACCAAAATGGCAAAAAAACTGAAACCACAGGGACCCAGATGTAAAAGGTTTGAATTTTGGACTAAAGTGATAAAAGTGACCAAACCTCAGGGACCAAAATGGCAGTTTACTCTTTTCTTTTTTAAATGTCAAGTTATTATTTTCTTTGGTTTGGGTTATTTTTTAAGTCTTTTCTTTTTAAAGTTTTTATATATACACTTTCTTTCTCTAATGTTAGAGCATTCACATCCAATTCACCATATTTTCACCCTAAATTACACTAAAAACACTACATTTTCTCTCTCCTTTTCAATTAAATAATATTTTTTATACCTTTATCATTACATTTTCTCTCTCCTTCACTCACAACCACTTTCAAAATATATTAAAAAATTATAGGTGGGTGAACAGTGTCCCCTCAAATATACAGATGAACAGTAACATTTTCTCTCTCCTCCACTCACAACCACTTTCTATACTTTTTATATTTTAAAAACACCACACACACAATTTGATTATTTGGATGTGAATGCTCTTAAATAAGTTATATTTTGGTTTTACAAAATAATTTATAAAGTTTCAACCTTTAATAAGATATTAAATTATACAGATTATAAATATTTATAATGTGGGGGCGGTTTTTTTTTTTTTGGTGTTTTAGCCTTTTTACAATTGATGAGAAACTTACTATTTGGCTTAGGCATGGTTTATTTTATAGTCATTCTTATTATGGATTCTCTTAGTTCTTACAATTCATACTAAGCCTGGTAAAAAGGGTGGGTCGTGTTTGTTGACAAGACAGAATATGTATATAGATCAGCTCATCTACACTATTTATATGAGTAGAAATGTTTTAGTTAAGATACAAATATATATCGCATAATAAAAATTATATGTAGTTATGATATATACCTAAACAGTATATATAATGTTAAGATAAAGTTCAGTCTCACAAGTAGGGGAGGATAGATAGCGGATCATAATTTGTGTTAATGCAAAAATAGTTGCAAATAAATTAATAAATATATAATGGTAAATCATATTACCTGGCTTTTCTACATCATAATGTATTTTAGTGTTTAGACCGAGTCAACATGACTTTAACAGTTGATTTGGAGTCACCATTGGAAAATACATAATAATTAATAGTAAATGTTATTAGTTTATTATCAGATTTTTTTATATCAAAACGTATACTTGGGATTAGACCGATTCCAGAAGACTTTGACAACTGATTTGGACACATTCCTAATAGAGTCCAAGTCTTTCATGTAGTTTTTGGTGGACTTTGACTTTGGGGTCAACACTGGTTGGTTGCTTGCGTTTTGCACCTAAACTGTCCTGCCAATAGCCCATGATTTAAATTTTGATTGAATAACAGTTAATAATCATTTAGCTTACCAATACTTGTTTACAAAACAGCTAATTGCATTCCATAGAGTACAAAATGAGTAATTGTGTATTTTCTAAACATATAATCCAGCAAAAACATAAAATTTACATACTGCTAAATTGTGTTATTTCGGTTATGTAGTTTTTCTGCTCACTTATAATCCATATTGTTGGAACCTTTGCATATTCTACTTCGGCAGATAATAGCATTGCTGATAAAACCCGTTTATAAGCATCAAGTACATGATAACCAATATGATATACTTTGCTATACAAATCGTACCTGTTGCCCTCATGAGTCTACCCCTGCCTCTATTCATACCTTTGAATTCAGTAACCTCTCTAACTATTGACAGACTAATACCCAGGCAATTAAGGCGGTTTATGAACAGATGAAGCATACACATGTATCAAAACAACTAATTCTGGTTGAGGACTTTAATCAAGCACCTTGCATGCACACCCCAAAACCCGATGCTTTACATGAGCTGTTTGGTTCTACTTGCATGTATGGAGGTGGCGACAGTATGAAAGTATATTCTCTCTAACCGTTTTTTCAGATTCGAAATTTCCTTCTTAAAAGTGAACATACATAAATTCTATATAAACCTTTATTTGATTTACTACAACAAACTGCAATTCCTCCCACACTTCCTCATTTATTCAGACTTGTGAATCGGGGGACCTTGTTTTTAAACTGATGGCATCACAGAGTAAATATTGTAAACAAATATGCCCCACAACACTAATGTGTCAAAGCAATGAAACCAACAAGTTTATATCTGTAATAATGAACAGCTTAAGCAAGCAGCACCAGCTAGATCTAAGAACAATTATCATGAAATAAACCTGTTTCAGGTTGATAAAAACCATATTCAGCATTTATTGTTGACTCTGTGGTCAAACGTATAGCTTTAAAAATTCAAAATTGATAAGGAGGGCACCGCTAATCGTATTTGATCTCGTATAATAAAAACTATATGTTATATTGTAAAATGTGGTAACATGTTCTTGTTGTTTTAAACAATTAGTCTATGCAGCATATAGCTCAAGTCAAAGTATGTTTGTATGACCATAAAAGTCAAAATATACCTATTCAGAGAAGACACTCATCGTGTGACTGGAATTCCTCCTGATTTAGGATTCTCCAAAGATTCAAAAATTTGCTCCTGTCTGTTGGTATTTCAATTCCGAGTCAGGCAAAATGTACCTCCCACCATTGTTAACAGCATCATTCAAATTGTTTGTTGGCAGTTCAGCCTCTTTGACCAACACGAAAGTCAATGATAGAATTTGATACAGATCAAATTAACAGCAGACACTTTGATTGAATTGAAAATAAATGCCCGATTCAAGGTGGCAAAGTTTCCAATATAGACAAAGGAAATCAAATGAATAAAAACATCAAATACGTAAAATGCAAAGAAAATGGCCTGCTATAACCCAATGGGCTTGTTAACTGCTCCCCACCACTCCATCTTTTCACAGCTTTGGGTCAATCCAATACCGCTAACATCGAACTCAGCTGACCCGTCTCACTTGCTTTGACCCAAGCTTTATTCCTCCTTGTGTAAACCTTCAGCAGACTGGTATCAGAATTTCTGCTAAAGCTAGTTGTCTGATATACCAAAACACCACCATTTCCTGTTTAGGGGGGACGGTGTGATATCGGGGAGTGGATGGGGGGAGTGGGGTTACCGCGGGGGGAATGACACCGGGTGTTTGAATGGGGAGTGGGGAGTAGGAGAGAGGATGTTTTTTCGGTGTATACTCACCGAATGAGAAGAAGAACAAAGGGAGGAGAGAGAGAGGAGAGAGGATAGAGAGAGCCAATCAAATTTTTTATTTTTTTAATTGAGTGGTTGTTTTAATCACCCCTAGTGTTTGAGTAGAAAATGGGGAGTGAATGAGGGGAGTTGACATGCCTTTATATTATTGGGTAGAGAAAACTCAAACACCTTAAAGTGTTTGAATCATACCATCCACACTTAAAATTTATCTAATTTATGAAGTCAACACACTGTGTAAGGTTTTTACAGTTTTTCCCATTAAAATTTACTAACACAATATCTTAAATGTTGTACCTTATCATAATTTAAACAATAAACAGGACCAATCAAAGACCAGAAGCGGAGATTTTTTTATACATGGTGGCTACATACATAAAAAATTCTTGGGGATGTGTACGTTGGGCCGTTGGCTATATAAAGCCATTTGTATTGTCTATGGCTATATAAAGCCATTTGTTTTATTGAATAAGGCAACCCTTTTCTTTTATCAAATACAGTAGCCATTTTTTATACATACATACGTGAGTTTTGTGTGAGTTGAGTAGTGCGGCCTGAACCAACACTTACACATTAAATAACATACTTTTTGCTATGAATCGCAAAGTTCTAATACAAACATGCTTGAGATGAACTTTTCTTGAAACAATAGGATTAACCACAAAATACATTGAAAACATACTTCAGCAATGAGACATAGAATATTCTAGTATCTTTGAAGCACATGATGCAAGTTCACGTCCCTGACCACATCCACTGAAGAAGGGTATCTACAAATATCAGAATTTTAGTGACCAAATCAGTGCACAAATTTAGAGCAAGACAACACATATATGTAGTGATGGAATAAATTTTAATATTATCAAATTCTGCCAATCCAAGAGTGTACTTTTTTTTCCACAGCAAACAACAGAGAATTGAACTTTTTTTACCAATAAACTCCATGATTTAAAGTGCTTGGTCCCTAATCAAGCAATTGCACACACTCACCAAACAAAGTATGTTTCTAGTTCACTCTTTTAAGAGAAAGATTATTAACAGAACTTTAAGCACTTTGAACACCAATCCGGTTCTCAACATCTATTGGCAGAGGTTTATTTTTGTTGTCATTTTCATCCAGTCGTGGGTTAGAATTTTCTGTTAATTTCTCCCCTTTGTGTTGTTTTCCTCATTTAATTAAATATATATGGCATAAAACGATTATTATACCCATAATTTAAATGTGGAAAACAATAAAAAGCGGAGAAGTTAACAGAAAATTCTAACCTAATTTGCCAATAAAATGGCAACAAAATGAAACCTCGAGGATCCAGATACAAAAGGTTTATTTTTGGACGAAAGTGGTAAAAATGACCTAAACTCAAAGACTATTTTGGTATTTTAATGAAACTTTTTATATCTAGGTGTTTGAGGTTTGTTTTTGTGGCCATTTTCATCCAATCGTGGGTTAGAATTTTCTATTAATTTCTCCCATTTGTGTCGTTTTCCTCATTTAATTAAATATATATGGCATAAAACGATGATTATACCCTTCATTTAAATGTGGAAAACGACAAAAAGCGGAGAAGTGCACAGAAAATTCTAACCCAATTTGTCATTTGGATGAAAATGACAACAAAATGAAACCTCGAGGATCCAGATACAAAAGATTTATTTTTGGACGAAAGTGATAAAAGTAACCTAAACTCAAGGCTATTTTGGCATTTTACTCAAAGTATAAATGCTAACTTCAACACCCTTATATTCTTGAAACCCTAAAAAGTAAAAAATATTCTACCGTCGATTTCCTTTATTCTCTGACAAGATCGTGATCAGGTTTTGACCTGATTGTTGACTTTGACAAAAACCTAGACCTGCCCCCACCCTGACTGACCCGTCGCCAATCGCTAAGACTATATATTGTCTTTGCGAAACGATCGGACTACCGCTGACCTTGACAAAAACATAGACCCGTGCCTACCCCGACCGACCCCGTTGCCAATCGCTAAGACCATTGTCTCCGCGAAACGACCAGACTACTTCCCCAGACCCTGATTAGGATAACAACCCCTCCCATCCGCCAGTCGTCGAAACCAACCCGACAACGTCAACCAAGACCCATCCGGACAACCAAACCTGACCCAGATCCTCGGACCCGCCACCCTAACGAAAACCAGACGACACCCCAACCTGAACCACAGACGTGACCGAACCACAGCCCCCGACCTTTCTCAGACAACCACCTAAACCCTGACCGCCAGCTATTTACAATGACCCGGATGCCAAGCTCGACCATGAATCATGCGAAACACGAACCTTGAGAAAGGTCGGGGGATACCGTCGACCAAAACTGAAACTAGACCTGCCCTGACCCGAATCGACATTGTCACCTACTACTGGACTGCTATCGACATGATTTAAAACACCAAAGCGACTAAACCACAACCCCGACCCTGGACCTTGACATGACCGCTAATCTCCATTCAAAAACCTAGACCCGCCCTGACCCGACTAGCACCATCGTCGACCGACTAGCCGCTACCACCGCCTAAACTACCAACGGTCAACAGCGAGGTCTAGGATGAGGGTGGTGAGTAGGGTGGGGCTCTGATGATGGTGACGGTAATAGTGGTGGTGGATTTGATGAAGGTGAGTGGTCAAGGATTATAGTGACTTTGGTTGAATTTTTTTCACATAATTGGAAGATTTGAATTTCTTTAACCAAAGGAAGGAGAGAACTAATTTCCAATTTCGTTGCCAATTTCTTTCCCAATCAAACACATTAAGAATATAATTAAGATTTCAATTGCAAAAAATATGCAAACCGGAGACATTAAATTTTGATATTTAGATTCTAATTACATTGAATTTTACGAATCAAACGCACTCCAAATTTCAGGCGAAATTTCCAATATCGAAGGGGCAAAGAAATAGGGATTTGGATTCTTGAGGTGTCCACCAATTTGATGTTGTTAAATTTTGATTTTGATCAGTTTTTACTATGGGTGTTCAAAAAACTTGTGGCTCACAGCTCGATCGAAACACGTTCGAAAATAGCTCGGCTCAAAATTGGCTCGGTTGTAAACGAGCCGGCTCGTCTCGGCTCGGTTTGTAAACGAGCCGAACTCGAGCTAAGCCTGGATGGGCTCGTGAGCCGGCTCGAAAAGGTTTACCATATATATATATATATATATATATATATATATATATATATATATATATATATATATATATATATATATATATATATATATATATATATATATATATATATATATATATATATATATATATATATAGGGAGGGGCTCATGCGAGAACCACCCTTATTGTAAGAACTTTGAAAACCAATGTGAACACAACCTAAAATAGCTAAAAAAACCTAACCCCCCCCCCCCCCAAGCTAACCCCCCCCCCCTAGGGCTGTAAACGAACCGAACGTTCAGCGAACAGTTCGTGAACCATTCGGCGGGAAGTTCGTTTATGTTCGTTCGATAAGCTTAACGAACGAACACGAACAAAAAATTTCGTTCGATAAGCTTAACGAACGAACACGAACAAAGGTCTCGTTCGTTCGACTAGGTTCGTGAACGTTCGGTAATATGTTCGTTCGTGTTCGGTTTTTTATGTTTATTTTTCTAAAAGTTTTTACTGTTTTATTAATTTTTTTCTTTCCCCATATGTATTATTTCCCTCTTTCTGGCCCTCTCCCTCTTTTGATATCACGCTCCTTCATTCAGTTTATCTCCAATCGGTTGAACCCAATATTATCCATCCCTTCAATCTTTAGATGGTTATATTTAGCTACTTTCGTTGTGTACAATGTTTAAAATTAACGGTGCCTTTTTTAATTTTCAAAATTAAAGTTCATTTGTGTTCGTTTGCATTCGTGGTTAGTGTTCACGAACTGTTCGCGAACAACCAAAATTCCTTAACGAACGAACACGGACACAAACTTCTGTTCGTCATGTGTTCGCGAACAGTTCACGAACATCTAAATTTCCTTAACGAACGAACACGAACATAGCCTTGTTCGTGTTCGTTCGGTTCGTTTACAGCCCTACCCCCCCCCCAAAGCTAAATGCTAAAAACTGAAACCACAAAAAAAACCTAAAAAAAACCTAAACCCCCCCCCTCCCCAAAAAAACCTAAATCCCCCTCCCCCACCCCCAAAAACCTAAACCCCCCCCCCCCATTCACCCCCAAGCTAAAATGCTAAAAACTAAACCCCCAAAAAACCTAAAAAAAATCTAAAAAAAAATCTAAAAAAACGTTTTTTTAATATTTTTTATGCTAAAATCACTCCTTTTACTGGCAAAAAAAATTTCTTTTTATTAAAAAAAATTAAATTTTTTTTTTTTGGCTTCGAAAAGTGGCGATTTTTATATAAAAAATATTAAAAAAAAATTGTGTGATTTTTAGCTATTTTTAGGCATTTTTGGTGTGTTCATATTGGTTCTCGCGGTTCTCACAATAAGAGGTATAAGAGGTGGTTCTCGCATGATCTTCTCCCCATATATATATATATATATATATATATATATATATATATATATATATATATATAGGGAGAACTCGAAAATCACTTTTATTGTGAAAACTAGAAAACTAACTAAAAAAAGCCTAAAAAACACACAAAAAAAAATTTTTTTTCAATTTTTTTTTATAAAAATCGCTAGTTTTTATATATAAAACAAACTTTTTTTCAAAAAAAAAAAAAATTTGTGTAGTGCACATGTGTAATAATACACATGTGTAGTACACATACATATGTGCAGTATTACACATGTGCACTACACAAAAAAATTTTTTTTTTTTTTTTGAAATTTTTTTGCGAAATTTGGTTTGCAAAAAAAAATTGTATGTTTTTTTTGCTTTTTTTAATTAGTTTTCGAGTTTTCACAATAAATAGTGGTTTTCATTTGAACTTTCCCCTATATATATATATATATAGTGGAGGGTTTAAATGAAAAGAAAATTTTGTAAGAATAAAAAAGAACAATCTTCAACCAATAAGAATGCTTCCTTTTGCGTCATTTAATTTTTGTATTTAATATGGGTGTAAGGGTATATTGGTAAAATTAGATAGATAATTAATTGTTTACCATATATATATAGGGGAAGGTTCATTTGAGAAGAAAATTTAATTGAGAAGAAAAGGAACAAATGGTAATTTTGTAAAACATTAAATAGTTTTTTTACTTATCTCATTTATTATTATTTTTTACTAATTAATTAGTCATAAAGACTATTATCCTCCACACTAACTTTTTTTGCCTACACACATCAAAAGTTATCTTACATAATTCGAAATTCATCCTACACGTTGAAATTTATCCTACACAACTCGTAATTTATCCTACACAACTCGTAATTTATCCTACACTTAAAATTATTTTATTTTATCTTTTTGAAAAAATATATATTTTAAAGATAAGTTACAAAAAAATTAACATATTAGCTATTAAAGAGGAAGACTACAAATTAATGACCTATGTAGATTTACCAATGTACCCTTATAGTAACATTAAATACTTATATTAAATGAAGTAAAACAAAGCATTCTTATTGGTTGAAATTTGTTCTTTTTTCTTCTTACAAAATATTTTTTCTCATTTAAACTCTTCACTATATATATATATATATATATATATAAGTATAGTCAGAACTTGTTTGGCTTAATTATCATTTGAAGAAAATGAACCATGGGACTTGAGTAAAGTTTTCAAAATACAAGGTGACGAAATCATAAGTTAGTAAATAATACATTACATCCTTCATTTGTTTTTTGTCCCACGTCGATCAGAAGACAAAAACTAAGAGAGTATCTCCCTATAAAATAAGGTAAAGACAATATACAAAGTGTATTTATTAGTTATACTTGCATATTTAGCGATTTGGTTATATTACATTGCAATTATGGCCCTTAGTCTATGAAGAGTTTCATTTTTAAGGGCTTTTTAATTAGTAAATTTGCAATTCTTTGTTAGTTCGAGCTAGATCGAGCCGAACCGATCTAACTCGAATTTTAATAGAGTCGAACCGGAGCCTCAAAATTAAGTTCGATTTAAAATTCGAGCTCGAGCCGAGCTAGCTGAAATTGAGTTCGAGCCGAGCTCGAGCTGGGTTTGGCTCGACTCGGCCCAGCTGGTTGAGAGCCCTAGTTTTTACTTTAACTTTTAATGATCATGGTTATAAATAATTAATTTATATTCTTTTAACATTAATAACCATGTATTAGTTTCTTATTTAATTCTATCGTTTTGATATTGATTAACATAACCTAACTAAATAAACTTTTAGTGTCAAACTCTCATCATTTTTATACTGGTTAACATAACCTAACTAAATAAACTATTAGTGTCAAACTCTCATCATTAATTCTAACTTCCTATTAGTTATTTTATTTTATATTTTAAAATTTATGTTAGTATAATTACCCATTTAATTAATTTTAACAGTTATGTTAAAGCTTGTGTTTTGTAAATCAAGGAGCATACCTCATTCAAAAACATTCCTCCTTAGGCGAGCAAGATTCAGTGCAAATAATAGCGTTATCCAACCGTAAATATTTCCAAGAGTCTCAAAGTAAGCAACCCTCCACCTTCTAATGAAGTGCAAGCTCCCAAGAAGTCCCATGAATCCAACAACAAAACCTGGGCCCATGCCTACATAAATCCACAAGCCTTCAGTACCATCTTGGCCTTCATCCTCACCAACATGATTGTCTGTTACATCATTTCGATTGCAACTCCTCAATAGTGGAGGCCCACATAGTCCATTGTTCCCTTCATAAATAGACGGGTCATCGAGAGTCTGAAGTTGATTTCCATTCGGAATTGTGCCAGATAAGTTATTGAATGACAAGTTTAAGTGGCTTAAAAAGTTCAAGCTAGTCAAACTGTGAGGAATCCGACCAGAAAAGTTGTTCATCGACAAATCTAAAGATTCCAATTGATCCAGATCTCCAATGAGCATTGGAATTTGTCCTTTTAAAAGATTTCCAGAAAGATTCAAACTTTTTAACCCCACAAGATTCATTAGAGCATCCGGGATTTCTCCAACAATGTTGTTACTGGAGAGATCTAAGGATGCCACAAGATACAATATTATCTTAGTATAATGCAACTCTCTCCCCTTCATGTAACTCAGAATATTTTCTTCATAGTCAGACATATAGTAGAAGTGCGCAAACTCGTCTTCCGAATTTGTGATCATCATGCCACTTAAATTCCCAAGGCAATCAGGGATCGTCCCTGTTATGCTATTATGTGCAATGCTTAAAAGTTGAAGGACGTTGAGTTGACAAATTTGTCGCGGAATCTTGCCTGTAAACTTATTTGACTGGAGGTTCAAGATCCGAAGTTTAGATAGCTTTTCGCCAATCCAAAAAGGGATAGTACCCGTGAACAAATTGTTGCCTAAATCCATGGTGACTAATTTTGTCAAGTTTTGAAAGGACGACGGGATATCCCCCTCAAATTTGTTGTTGTGCAAGTGCAACGATCGTAGAAGTTTTAGACAACCCAATGAACTTGGAACAACACCAGTCATGTTGTTATTTGTAAGATCTATTACACTCAAATTAGTCAAGTTCCCTATGCATCCAGGAAGCCTTCCTGAAAATTTATTTTGTGATAAATCCAGAAGTATGATACTAGGGACCTTGCATAAGTGTATGGGAATAGTTCCTATGAAACGGTTGTTTGAGAGATTTACAACTTGCAGACTGGGGTTCATTGTTCCATCTGTCTGAGGAAGGTGTCCTGATAGTAAGTTATCTGAGAGATCCAAAATCTTCACATTTGACGGAAATGTAGCTAAGGATCCATCAAATTTGTTTGAATTCATCTTCAAGATCCCGTCCTCTATATCATTACTACTATGGAAATGAAATCGCGGCAATTTGCCACTGATCTGGTTATTGGACAAATCCAAGTAAAGAATATGAGACAAGATGTTCTCAAACCACTCTGGCATTGTATCTTTAATACTCGAGTTAGAAAGATCTAACCTCTGAAGATTTGTTTGTGTTTGAAGCCATTTCGGGAAGTAGGGTCCGATGTTGCATGAACTTGCCAAAAATGCCTGTAGTTTGAAGGGGGCTATCCATCCATTGCTGAAGTTTAAGGGTAATGAGTTGTACGACAACACCAAAGAATTTAGACTGTTTAGCTTGGCTAAGTGACTTTCCGTTAGAACCCCAACCAGTGAATTATGGGAGAGATCTAGATTCTTGAGCTTTGAAAGTTGCCCAAGACTCACAGGAATGTTCCCACTCAATTGATTATTTTGAAGATATAGGTCTTCTAGCCTCAAGAGTAATCCAATTTTTGCGGGAATGGGACCCGTAAACATGTTTCTTGAAAGGTCCAGATGAACGAGGCTGCTCAAATTACATAACACATCTGGCATCGGGGTATTAAAGGAATTAAACGAGAGGTCAATGGAAGCAAGAGAGCTGAACATTCCATTAAAATCAGGAATTTTGCCATGGAATTGGTTATGATTAAGATTTAGATGCATGAGGCTAGTAAGGTTTGCTAACGAGATTGGAATAGTAGAATTGATGCCATTCATAGAGAGGTCGAGTGAATATAGAGAGGTGAAATTGATGAATTTAATGGAAGGAATACTGATAAATGTAAATGCCAACTTCAGTGTATGCAAAGAAGGGAGCATGTTAATTATTGGATGGAACCAATCAATATGGCTACCAATGGTTATCCCTGACAAATCTAAGTACCTTAATGATGATAGGGAAGACACCCATGTGATATCATCCATGATAGGGCCTGGGAATATAAAACCATCTATATAATTGCTAAGATCAAGATATTGTAACCTTGAGAGATTACCTAGATGATGAGGAACTGCTTTGGAATAAAATGAGCCCGACAAATTAAGGTATTCCAAACATTGAAACGACCCTAAGAATTCAGGAATGCTTCCAGAGAAATCGTTCATGCTCACGTCCAAGTATCGCAAATGCTTCAAATTCTGTAACGAGGGACTCAACTCACCTTTGAGGCATTTATCCAAAGATGCTTGACCTCGCAGATCAAGTTTGACAACATGACCATCTTGATTGTCACACAAAACTCCGTGCCATTCACAACATTCTACTCCATGCCATGTTGACAGAAGATTATTTTTGTCTTTGAGGGTTTGTTTAAATATAAGAAGGGATTGCCTCTCACTTGCAATACATATAACATTTGAAGATGTCGTAATGATGCTTAAGCCAAATGTTTGGAAGAAGAGGAATGTAAAAATGAGAAGAAATCTGGTTTCCATTTTGGAGTAAGATAAAGTTCAGTCTCACAAGTAGGGGATGATATATAGTGGATCATAAAATATATTTTTATTACAAAACAATTAAAAACAAATTTATAAATATATATATATATAAACAACTGGCCGAGTTACATCAATATCGCAGGTAAGCGAGCAACAAGCTGCGCCGCTACCCTCTTCTGAATAGCAAACCCTAGATAGTTTATAAACAGCTGATTTGGAGTCATCACTGGAAAATACATAAATAAATAAATAAATAAATAATAGTAAATATAGATAGTTTATTATCTGATCAAAACGTATACTTGGGTTTAGACTGGAGTTCACAAGACTTTGACAGCTGATTTGGAGTGATCCCTGATAGGGTCCAAGTCTTTCATGTAGTTGTTGGTGGACTTTGACTTTTCGCGTCAACACTGGTTGGCTGCTTCTGCTTGCTTTTTGCACCTAAACGCTCCTGCCAATATCCAGTGGTTTAAATTTTGATTGAATAACATTAAATCATTTAGCTGACCAATACTTATTTTCAAAGCGACTAATTGCATTAGATAGAGTACAATATGATTAACTGTGTAGTTTCTAAACATACATTCCAGCGAATTCATGAAATTTACATAGTGCTAAACTGTGTTTTTGGTTATGACAAAAACTTGACCGTAACCAAAACGCAACAATCGGTGATTAAAAATAGCTTAATGAAACCATTGGGTTTTTTCTTATTAATTCAGTTATGCAGTTTTTCTGCTCCCCTATAATCCACTTTGAAGTGCTTAGAAAAATTTTGAAGCATTAAAGTTGACAGATCCATAATTTTATATTTATGAATCCAGATACAGAGAAGTGTACCAATATTTGAGTTTATGTGGTAATCAGTGACATGTATAACTCTACACGCTGCCTTTGTTGGTACCTTTGTATATACTAATTCGGCAATCTCCATAACTGTTGATAAATTGTGATCATACGATATATAAACCGGTGAAGCGTACCCAGTTATCAAAAACAACAAATTCTGGTTCATGAATTTTATCAAGCATCTTGCATGCAGACCCCAAAACCTGATACATGAAGTCCTTTAATTTTCTAGTTTTCTCTTTTGTATTTTTTGTGCTTATTTTAATCTTTAAAATGACTCTGATGTAATCCGGTACAACCAACCATTCTACTTCAGTTCCAATACTGTTTAATCTTTGCGAGCTTTTGACCTGGCAATTCAGAGATGAAAATTATGAAATAAACCTGTTTCAGGTTGATAAAAACAATCTTCAGCAGTCTGTTATTATTGTTGACTTTTGTGGTCAAATGGATAGAATTTCAAGATTTAAAATAGATTTGTAAGGTATCACAAATTGTAAATCGATGTGTATGTAATGAATACTATTTGTTACATTTTAAAGGCGGTAAACTCTATAATCATTGATTTTGAAGTCAGAAAAACAGTTTGTATGACATAAGAGTCAAAACGTACCTATTCATAGAAGACACTCATCGCGTGACCAAGAGTCCCGATTTAGAATTGTTTGTTGGAGATTCAGTTTCATCCACAACAAACAACATGGAATTGAACTTTTTTTACCAATAAACTCCATGATTTAAAGCTATGTAGCATGGATACGGGTACGGGACTGGGGTACGGGGAACGACAAAATTCAAAAATACAAGATACGTGTAGGTCCCT
The DNA here is from genome assembly GCF_002127325.2 of Helianthus annuus. Lineage (NCBI taxonomy): Eukaryota > Viridiplantae > Streptophyta > Magnoliopsida > Asterales > Asteraceae > Helianthus > Helianthus annuus. The sequence goes on from NC_035440.2 coordinate 15,676,133, forward strand.
TTTCGCGGAGGATTACGAACCTAAACCTTGTTATACAAACCTGCTAGCGAGTGCGGAATCCAAGCTAGCAAGCAAACCGAGTTAGTAGCAAGTAGAGAAACAAACACACAAGTTCACCGATTAACACAACTTGTATTAATGCAATGAGGGTTCGGTTACAAGCTCAATGTTTACAGAAATGTTCTATAAACTCTCTAAGTGTGTGAGTGTTTCGGACAGGATGCTCTCAACTCTCTATCTCTCGGTGTGACTATCTGTGTGCATCTATCTTCTGTCCTCAACACTGCATGGGTATATATACCCATATACAGCAGGTCTGCTCGAAGGATCCGATAGATGGTCCGAAGGATCATCTTTCGGATACAATGCTTTCGAAGGATCAGCAAGGACCTCGAAGGGTCATCCTTCGAGGACCATCAGTCGAAGCATATCTTTCGAGGTGATCGAAGGATCTACATTATCCTTCGATCACTCATCCTTCGAGCCAGACAACTTTCAACAAGTTTACTTACTGTTGACTGAGTCAAACCAGGAGGACGGTTGACTTGGTCAACTTACATGACTTACAAGGACATCGTTTACATCGTGACCGAATACAGACAAAGTACAGACACAAGTGCACCAACAAACTCCCCCTTGGCTGTAGCTTTGTCTTTATCTTCTATGGTTGTAGACTCGTCTTGAACTTCGACGGTCTTTGGTCTTCGAGTTATCAAAACTCTGATGTCCTTTCAAGTCTTCAATGTCGGAGGATCTTCAAAGTCTTCACGTCTTGAAAGCAGAGAGTGTATCAACAAACTACCCGTATCATGTAGGAAGTGTGTTGACAAACTCCCCCTTAACATAAGCTCCCCCTTGAGTTATGCTCGTGAAAAGACTTTATCTTTATGAAGTGAGATCCTTGTGGTGTTGATGATGGCCAGCGGCAACTCGATCATCTTCATCTTTTGAGCGCCTTCTCGTCGTGTCTTCATTCCAAAGCTTGTCATCGACTATGTTCTCCCAGCCTTTAGAATCTGCACATGCAAGAAATCTAAACGCGTAATGAGAACAACTGCTTGGAATATAGTTAACATACACACATGACACACGAATGACCATGTCATGATCAAACACCGTCCGACAGTTTGAGAGTTTAATAAATTTATCAATTTTAAATTCTAACTTTCAAAACATGCAAATTTCGACCGTTTATGAAGATTTAGTCAGTTCGGTTTTCAGTCAGGTTTCAGGTAACAAAGACTAGAGCTCCAACATCGTACGATCGAAAATAAAGTAGAAATAAAATCTTTTTGGTATTTTATAAAGTTTAAGACAACAATTTAAAATCCTTTGAGTGTTATCAAACGACATCACCGCTAATGTCGTGCTGATATGCACCAAACGACGAAACTGTTTAAAAAGAAAACAATAAAAGTTAAGCAGTAAATAAATAAATATATACAAACATTCTTTTTGCGAGTTTCGAGGGTAAGAGAATCATATCAGTGTACGGTCATGCCAAAACACTCTTGTTGTTCAGTTAGTTAACATTTAGATAAGCATCCTATAACAATTATCGGTATTGTTGTCCACTTAAGCTCAACTTATCAGATGTAATCATGTTTAGAGGATACGTTAAGGTATGATTTATACTTACCGACCGGTGTTCATCCACATCACGACACATTCCCGTATCAAGGTATGCACGAGAGTTCATCTTACCGGTGAGTATACCGATTATCATCTGTTTGACCGTATATGATGTGAGATTCTCACTTATTTTGATTTGAAAACAAGCCCTATGTGATAGAATCACTTATTTATGAGGAACTTGATTTTCATATGCATGAGGGCACAGGAGCAAGTCCGTGAACATGTCAGTACTTCCGTACAGCAGAGAGACGAACTTGACTCCCGGATAAATGTGATATTTTATCACTTATTTGTTTTGGACATGTGATTGTTTATCACTTATTGAGGTCGAATGCAGTATGCAATATGTACACGTTTGTATAGTATCATGGAAGATCTAGACTTGCGTCCCCGTTATTTTTCGGTAAAAGATACAACCATGATACCCAGATGATAAGCAGCATAAAGACTGAATATCTCAGAACCTCGGCAATCTATCAAACGAAATTTCGGTACTAAGACCATATGCCAATGAATGGTTCCCACCTGGTCTTCAGTCGATTAAGATTTATATCACCCTGCACACTTTAAAATGATTGTGAGCCTACCGATACATCTTATATAGAGCTGCTTATCGTTATTCATTTAAGGTTTAAAGAGGTTTGGATAGACCACTGATGTACTATCACTTTCTCTTTTGCTCGCCAGGAAACTCATTTTTGTTTTTCTATTGTTTTTGTGTTTTTGAAATTTTTCGATGTTTTTGGATTTTCTGATTTTTGGATTTACTCCCCCTAAAATCAATAAACTAAGATAAATTTAAAACACAAAGGTATTTACAAAAATGATTTTCCGATGTTGGTTTTACTCTTGCTTGACCTTAATGCCGTTTACCAATAATAAAAAGTCAAATCTTGATTTGTCAAAAGCTTTGGTAAATAAGTCGGCACGTTGGTCATCGGTGTGGACCTTAACAACATCGATTAGCCTTTTCTCAAAGCAATCACGTATGAAGTGATATTTGATTTCGATGTGTTTGGTCTTTGAATGCTGCACAGGATTTCTAGTGATGTCTAAAGCAGCAGAATTATCAACGTAAATAGGAGTAGTTAGGAATTCAAAACCGTAGTCCCGCATTTGTTGTTGGATCCAAAGAACTTGGGAGCAACAACTTGAGGCAGCAATGTATTCAGCTTCGCATGTTGATGTAGCTACACACGTCTGCTTCTTGCACTGCCATGTGACTAGGCGATTTCCTAAGAACTGACATCCAGCCGTTGTGGATTTACCGTCGATTTTGCATCCGCCAAAATCAGAATCACTGAAAGCTACCAATTCAAAGTTATTATCCCTAGGGTACCACAGACCGGTGTCAGGGTACGCCTTCAAATAACGAAAGATCCTTTTAACAGCAGCAAGATGTGAGGCCTTCGGATTAACTTGATATCTGGCAAGCAGGCACGTTGGGTACATTATGTCTGGCCTTGATGCTGTGAGGTACATGAGAGATCCGATCATGGCGCGATAGATAGAAGGGCTAACAGCTTCTCCCTTCAAGTCTGGAGTAATTCCGTGATTAGTTGGCAATGGGGTACCAATGGGCGTTGCATCAGACATCTGGAATCGGCTCAAGATGTCACCAACATATTTAGTCTGATGGATGAATATCCCAGACTCCGTTTGTTGTACTTGTAGGCCCAAGAAGAAGGTCATTTCCCCCATAGCACTCATCTCGAATTTATCCTGCATAATGCGCTCGAATTCCCTACACAAGACATCATTAGTAGAACCAAAAATAATGTCATCAACGTATACCTGTACCAGAAGAAGATCTCCATCTTGTTCCTTGATGAAAAGAGTACAGTCGATAAGACCTCTACGAAAACCGTTCTCCAGCAGATAGTGTGATAAGGTTGCATACCAAGCTCGTGGTGCTTGATGAAGACCATAAAGAGCTTTGTTGAGCAACCAAACCCGATCGGGATGGATAGGATCTTCAAAACCTGGAGGCTGTTCGACGTACACCTCTTCTTCAACCACACCGTGTAAAAATGCACTTTTCACGTCCATCTGATAGACCTTGAATCCTTTGAAGGACGCATAGGCTAGAAAGATTCGAATTGCTTCGAGACGTGCAACAGGTGCATAGACTTCGTTGTAGTCGATCCCTTCAATCTGACGAAAACCTTGAACGACTAAACGGGCTTTGTTTCGGATAACAACTCCGCGGTCATCCTTTTTGCATTTGAAAACCCAACGGGTACCAATCTTCTTGTATCCAGCAGGTTTCTCTACGAGTTTCCAGACACCCAGCTTCTGGAATTGTTGCAGTTCTTCCTGCATTGCTTCAACCCAAGCGTTATCTTTCAAGGCTTCTTTCCACGTTCTTGGTTCTTCTTGTGAGACATAACACGCGAAGGACCAATCGTTTTGTTGCCCGGATTCTCGAATAGCTGCATACAAGCCTGCATTGTTGTTGTTTCGCAACATGTTTCTTGTTTGTACGCCACTTTGCACATTTCCAATGATGTTTTGTTGAGGATGGGTATTATGAATCCTTGTTTCTGGATTATCTGGAACTGGAACATTTATACCCAGGTTGTTAAGATTAAGATCAACAACCAATTCAAGACCCGGAATTGACGAAGAGGATGATGCAGTAGTCTCAGCTGTTCTATGTGTATCCACTGGAGGAGTACCCTCTGAAGTACCATGAACTGCTGTTGTAGGAGCTTCTTGATCTGCATCTAGAAATTCATCATCCTCTGAAGATTCGTTCAATTCATTTGCGTCATGAAAATCCTCATTGTTGAGAGTATTATTGTTCACCGAAGAAGATGGTTCTTGATTCACAAGAATTGGACGAACCACCGGTGAAACTGTTGCATTGTCACTCTCGAAAAACATCCTAGCCGCAGCATTTTCTTCAACGGCTTCAACATTGATCGAATTGAAAAAGTCATCGTACTCAAACATCCAAGGTTGACCCGGATTTTTGACTGGCAAGGTGTGCCTTTGTACTCTGACCTCAGACCATTCCTCGACCCTTTTAGTCTCTAGATTCCAGACTCGTAAGTTAGGGGTGGCATACCCAAGAAAGTATCCATCAATTGCTCTTGCCCCAAACTTTCCATTAGGATCGATGATCGTGCATGGAGCTCCAAACGGTTCTAGATAAGACAAATCTGGTTTCCGTTTTTGAAGAAGCTCAAAGCAGGTCTTGTTGTGCCTTTTGACTGTAAGGACTCGGTTCAATGTATAACATGCAGAGGCCACAGCTTCAGTCCAGAATGGAATGGGTAGCTGCGACTCTACTAACATTGTCCTAGCAGTCTCGATCAATGTGCGGTTCTTACGTTCAGCGACACCATTCTGTTGAGGAGTATAAGCTGCACTAAACTCATGAAGAATACCCTTTGAAGTGCAGAACTCCGCCATGGAATGATTTTTAAATTCAGTACCATTGTCGCTACGTATCCGCCTAACCTTCAACTTATACAAATTCTCAATCTGAATGATCAAGTTTTTGATGATGCCAAAGGTTTCACTCTTGTGTGCCATGAACGCAACCCAAGAAAATCTTGAATAATCATCAGTAACCACGAGGCAGTATTGATCACCCCGAATACTCTTGTGCTTGACAGGACCGAACAAATCCATGTGCAAACGTTCAAGAGGAACTGCCACTGTGTTGATCTTCTTTGTAGGGTGTTTCTTCTTTGTTTGCTTTCCTTTCTGGCACGAAACACAGATGTCTTGAAGATGGAAATTTTTGAGGGGAACACCATTCACCAATTCATTTGAAACCAATTGATTCATTTTTCGTAAGTGAATGTGACCCATTCGTCTGTGCCAAGAGATAGTATCTTTTTCTGTGGCTTTGGAAACGAAACAAGTTGCTTGTGCAGACGTAGTAATAGCCTGGCTCATGTCAAGGACGTACAAATCATTTATCCTTGGAGCCGACAAGAGAATCCATTCTTTTGGAATTTTGAAGCCGGGTTTCAGCACATAACATCCATTAGCATCAAAGTGTACTGAGAACTGCTTGTCACAGATTTGAGAAACACTAAGAAGATTGTGATCAAGTTGTTGCACAAAGTTGATCTTGTCAAAGCTGACAATCCCGTTAGATATCATTCCTTCACCCGTAATGTATCCACCTTTATCTCCAGCAAAAGCAACATAACCTCCTCTAATAGATTTAACGTCGTAGAGAAGCTTCATGTCGCCTGTCATGTGCCTGGATGCCCCACTATCAACAATCCAGTGACTACTGATAGTTCCTCCTGAAGCACCCTGCACATGAACTCAAATGAATTAGTTGGAGATGGGGACCCAAGCCATTGTGGTCTTGGGTCTTCCATTTTCATCAATGACAATAACTTCTTGTCTTTGATGGTTGGTGAATTGTGATGGTCCCCCTGATTCAGTAACCGATTTAGGTTTCCATGTCTGTTTTGTTTTACCAGTGTCTCTCTTTAAAACTTTAACTTCTTGATTGTTTGAAATTGTAGAAGTTTCTGGTTTTACAGCAACAGATTGTTTTTGAACCACATCAGTTTTAATTGCTTTTTCAATTTTCTTGACCTGTTGCCTTTTCTGTTTCTTTTCCCTTTCTTTTACAAGTCGGGGATCTTGTTTTGTGAAAACAGTTGGCTTACGGTCAGTCTTACCATGGGGATCATCAACCTTTCCTTTCTGCTTATGAAGATATGGGCAGTTTCTAATAATGTGCCCAATGGTTCCACACTCAAAACATGATCTTCGTTCTACAAACCCCGAAGAATCATGTGATCGCTTAGCCGATGATGTTGAACTTTGTGAACCCGAGGTACTAGGTTTTGAACTACTTGGTTCATTTCTTTTCTCGACAAAAGCTTTCTTGACAAAATCTAAGTTAGATTGATTTTCAAACTTTTCGATTTTGTCCGTTCCCGTCGATTTCACAAAGTTAACCTTTTTCTTCTTCTTTTGGTTCGGCTTCTTGTCAGCTTGAGCCGGTGTTTTACCTTTGGGTTTGGTGTGATTTTGCTGTGTTGGCACTGTTGGTAATTTCTTGTTACCAAATTGTTTCCGAATCTCAGCCTTTGGAATGGGAGGACACTGTGTAACAGTAACTTTAGGTCCTGCCTTTCCCAAGAACTTACTCGTCGAATTCTCAAAGACTTTGCAGATTAAGGATTGATTAACATTCTTAATGGGAAAATCTTTGTCTGAGTAAATTTTATCATCACCAACTAGAGTGTACAGCAAATTCACACTCTCCGGCTCTTCTGCAGATGAGGACTCAGTTGCAACAGTCTTAGCGGGTTGAACAGGGGGATCACATAGAATGTGATTCTCAAGAGGTATGTCCTCATTTTTGGCTACCGCATCAGACTTTGCTTGGACAGTATCGTCAGATTCATCATCAGACGAATCAGCATCCTCAATCACAACTGGAGGATCTTGATTCTGTTCAGCACTCACAAATGTATCTGCTGACACATCTGAATCTGAGGATACTTCCTTTTGGTATCCGAGTCCTGCAGCAAACTCCTTAACATCTAGAGGCACAGAAGGTTCAAAGAAAACTCTGTCCTCTTCATCAGGCATGGCGTCATAATTATGTCTCACTGGTGGTGGACACTTCTTGTAGCCTATGCATGTGACATCTCTCTTTTCCTTCTGAACATCAATGATGTGATCTAACACATAGCTAGAGCTCAAATAACTGTCTAGCTTGAGTTGGATCGCATCACTCTCGGTTTTCACACAAGCCATCTCTTTTTGCATTGTTTCAAGACGAGAGATATACAAATTAATGTCCGTCTGTTTTCTTGAAACCATTTTTGTCAATTCAGTTTTATCTTTCTTTAATGTTTCAATCATTGACTTAAATTCTTTTTCATGGTTTTCATGAAACATGTTGGCTTCTGTGCATTTTGAGAGATCCACAGTCAATTTCTGATTGTGGAGAAAGGTCACATCATATTTTTCTTGCAAAGCGTCATGCTTACTTTGCAAGTCACTCAAATTCTCATTCACAGTAGTATGTTTGTCTTGCAAGTCAAACAAACTAGCTTGTAAAGCATCATGTTTGCCTTGCAACTCAGACATACTTTTCTCCAGATCAGCACATCTAGCATGCAACCTAGCACATTCATCACAATTAACAGCAGTGGGTTCATCGACACATACCTGACTTGATGAACCGTCGACATTAGCCATAAAGGCTGAATGGAGAGAAGACGAAGTATAAGCAGCTTGATCCACCAAAATAGATCTTCTTTGAGTTTCTGCTGCAGCTTCCTCCAAAAGTTCATCAATATCTGCATCGATTACTGCATTCGATGTCTCACCCACATAATCATCACCAGAATTGGATGATTCTTCATCAGCACTCCTGCTATAACCAGAAGAGTCTTCATCTTCAGACGATTCACCACCACTGGCAGAAGATTCTCTACCACTGGTGTGAACCAACTCTTTCACAATTTGAGCAAAACATGCTGTTTCATCAGGAGCATCAGCACCCAACTGGATTGACCAGTCACAACCTTCATCCACCTGAACTGCAAGTGCTCGGTTGGTTTGGTTATTTGCAGGCACCAATGAACGCTCAGTGTTTCTGTTCTGATTCTGCTGGTTGCCTCGGTTTCTGAAGGGATTTTGATTCCCGTGCTGTGCTGGCTTTGTACATTCCCTTTTAAAGTGGCCCCGTTCACCACAGTTGAAGCATTTAACAGCCTGCTTATCGAACCCATACTTGGTGTCTCGCTTACTTTCCAAGCTGGTTCTGCCAGTACTTTCCATCCAATCCTTTGCTCTTCTCACAGCACTCGCAAAGGCCCACTTGATATCCATCAAGTCCATCTCTTCCTTATCAATCTGCCTGTAATCTTCTTGTGTCAGATTAATGTTTCCAATCTGACCTTCTATCAACCCACAGTACGCGCTCACTACAGTGTTAAGCAGCTCCATGTGTTCCTTAGCTACTTCTACACTGATTTTAGAGAAGCTTGACGTGTCGAGCTGTACTGTACTTGACTTTGATTGTTGACCAGCAGATGATGTTCCTCCATAACACGCATATTGTGGTTGTTGAGCAGGAGGAGGAGGAGGTGGTTGTATTGGATTTCCATACAGATCTGTGGTTGGAGGCGGCTTTGCAGGAACTTGCACTGGATTGCCATACATATCCGTGCTTGTGACAAACGCCGTTTGAAGTGGAGCATGTGAACCGGCTTTTGCTGATGAAGAAGTGGAGGTGCCATAATACATCTCTAGATTCTGCGGCACTGCAACTCTCTTTGCCTTCAACGTTTCTTCCTGATCCTTGTTCTCCAGAAGCTGCACGAAATCGTTGATATTTGTAGTTTTCAACGTTCCGTTGTACTTCAAGATTTCCAGGAAGTTATTCCATTGAGGAGGCAATGCATCGGCAAACTTCTTTACCACCTCTGTTGGAGTCGTTGTGACTTCAAAGTTGGTCAGCTCAGTAAGTAGATGATAGAAACGGCTTGTCATATCTCCCAAGGACTCCTTATCCATACATGTGAAGCCATCGAATTCTTTCTTCAGTAGATCTCGTCGTAGTTGACGTGTGGCTTCATTACCTACTCCTCTTGTCTTCAATGCATCCCACAGTTTCTTCGTAGTCTTGAAACTGACGAACTGATGATAAATATCCTTGCTCAGTGCTTGAGTGAGAATAGCGTATGCTTTCTTTTCTAAGTCATACGTCTTCTTTTGATCATCAGGAAGATCGGCAAATGTAGCTGTAGAAGAAGCAGCAACCTCGATAGATTGATCGAATTCCGTAGTGAACCGCAACCACAACTCTGTATTTTGACCAAGAATGTATGTATGGAAACGATCAACCCATCCCGGATATTCATTAAGATGCATCAACTTTGGAGGCCTGTTCAAACTTCCGGTTTCACTTTCGCTTAGAAGAAGACTTTGAATACTCGGAGTTTGATTTGAAACAAACGCCCATTGACCAGCTGGAGTGGCATTTGTTTGTGAGGATGTAGATACTGGCGATTCGGCCCATGATGGAGATTGACTGGTATTCATGTATTTTCCACTGTCTGGAGCCGGACTTCCCCACCAACTCGGATTCATCTTTGACAGGAAAAAAATAAATTCTATGTCCAAGTCACGAAAGATGATGAGCACCCGAAAGATCACACACAGTCGAAGGACCCTGTTCCGAAAGATCTGAAATCACAGAAACTTGTTAACAATAAACTGTCCACAATCGAAAGATCAAATCTTGTTCGAAGGATCAACAGTGCTCGAAAGATCACTGTTGAATCACGAACAATGATTTCGAAAGATTCAAGAACTCGAAGGATTCCCCTTTGAAAGATCCTTATCTTTCGAGTTAAATCCTTATCTTTCGAACAACAGATCTCGAAAGATTCACCAATACGATAGATCCTTATCTTTCGGACACTTGTCTTTCGAAAGGATTCCTTTCTCGAAGGATATGTTTCAGACTTCGAAGGATGGGTCGAAGGATAACAATCTTTCGAGCCTTCCTTGATCGACAGATGTCGAAGGATAGTCTTTCGATGTCGAAAGATATCTTTCGAGAGGTTCTGACACACACTGATCTGATGTGATAGGTTGGTGAAAAAGGTGATGGGTTGGTGAAGTACTTTCGGCAGAAAGGTATGTTCTGCACACAAATCTTCACCAACTTTTTGACTTTCAAAAACAATGCCCAAAAATGGTAAACCTTATCCACCAAGTCCGGTCACCGGAAACACACCGGAAATTGGCCGGAAAACACAAATTTTCTTAAAAACCAATTTCCAAGTTACCCAACCCAACTTTAAACACTCCCGGTTAGTTTAGACACGTTTTTACTCAAAGAAAATGCAAGAAACCAAGTAAAAACAGGTGCAAAACCAAGTGTTTCAACACACCAAAACTTGTAAAAAACCCGGTTTTAAACAAGGTAAAGAGCGAGGCTCTGATACCACTTGTAGGTCCCTTTTCGCGGAGGATTACGAACCTAAACCTTGTTATACAAACCTGCTAGCGAGTGCGGAATCCAAGCTAGCAAGCAAACCGAGTTAGTAGCAAGTAGAGAAACAAACACACAAGTTCACCGATTAACACAACTTGTATTAATGCAATGAGGGTTCGGTTACAAGCTCAATGTTTACAGAAATGTTCTATAAACTCTCTAAGTGTGTGAGTGTTTCGGACAGGATGCTCTCAACTCTCTATCTCTCGGTGTGACTATCTGTGTGCATCTATCTTCTGTCCTCAACACTGCATGGGTATATATACCCATATACAGCAGGTCTGCTCGAAGGATCCGATAGATGGTCCGAAGGATCATCTTTCGGATACAATGCTTTCGAAGGATCAGCAAGGACCTCGAAGGGTCATCCTTCGAGGACCATCAGTCGAAGCATATCTTTCGAGGTGATCGAAGGATCTACATTATCCTTCGATCACTCATCCTTCGAGCCAGACAACTTTCAACAAGTTTACTTACTGTTGACTGAGTCAAACCAGGAGGACGGTTGACTTGGTCAACTTACATGACTTACAAGGACATCGTTTACATCGTGACCGAATACAGACAAAGTACAGACACAAGTGCACCAACAATACGGGTACAGTAAAAAAAATAATATTAAAAATAAAATTATATTAAACAAAGTCCAAAAATATATTACAAATACCAATCCCAATACCTATTGAATATTAAAATGGAATATTAAAATTCATCATGAGATAAAGAAAGCAATCAACTGTGATTCAAAATTATCAACATCAAATATGCAAATAAACATCAAATATTCTATTCAAAATTATATAAATAGTCTGTGAAGTGTGAATATATGCAAATAAACAATCAATGGATTATTCTATTCAAAATTATCAACATCAAATATTCTATTTTATTCAAATATTCTATCAACTGTGAACATCAAATATTCTCTGTTCAACAGAATGATAATTCGATCAAAACAAATAAGCAAAACATCCAAATAATGGTGTCGTTTGAAACAAATAAGCAAAACATCCAAATATTCTCTGTTGCTGGTTTGTTTTTCAACATAACTATCAGACATTCTCGCATACAGAATGATTATCAAAACATCCAAATACTCTCACATACACAATGATTATCAAAATTATCAACATCAAATAAAATCAAATAAAATACATATGAATCAAATACTTGAATAGCGATGATGATCCTACTGTTGATACTTGATAAATTGATGAATGATAATTCGATCCTGCTGTTGATACTTGATAATACAATGGACGTGAATGTTGGAAGTTAAAAGGCCGAGCATATGTAATTTAAAAAGGCCGACCGTTCGTATTTTGGAAGTTAAAAGGGTTAAAACCCTAAATATTTTACGAAACGTCCCCGATACTTTGTTTTGGAAGTACCCGAGCCATCCCCGAGCATATGTAGAAGTCTCCAGTATCTGGGTACGTTTGGGAAACGTCCCCGAGCCGTCCCCAAGCCATTTCCGTCCCCGAGCCGTCCCCGGGATAGGTACCCGATGTAAAATGGCGTCCCCGTGCTTCATAGATTTAAAGTGCTTGGTCCCTGATCAAGCAATTGCACACACTCACCAAACAAAGTTTGTTTCTAGTTCACTCTTTTAAGAGAAAGATTAATTAACAGAACTTTAACCACTTCGAACACCAATCCGGTTCTCAACATCTACTGGACAACCTTTATATCTCTTTTGGATCTTTAGACCATTGTCAATGACTATTTCTATTGGCTGAGGATCGAGCAGGAACAACAAGACATGAGTGCAAACTGTAGTCAACTGTTTCTATAGCTGTTTACTTTGACTTCGACTTTGAGTTTGTAACTTACTCATCAACATCTTATGAACATTTTGACCACCCAAATTACCATAATTACCGACCAATTTGTTAAAATGCCATGCTCATATTCCTAAATGAAAATCCTCAATGACTAGTTGTGGAATTTGTTTTGTCATATTGGATGGGAGTGATTGACCATAAAAAAAAGCACCTTAGGAATTTCTGAATGAAGTTTGGGAATTACAAAAGCTTAAATAATTAACTAAATATATTATTAGTTATTTTAATAATATTAAGAAAATAAGTTAAAGTTCATAAATTTATTTAATGAATTAAGTAAATTTACTTTTTTAATCAAATAAAAATGGAACATTAATTTATTACTAGTATTAAGGCCCTGCGTTGCAGCGGTTGTCGTAAAATGTAGGTCCGTTTTTCTCACAAAATCTATTACGAAACCTTTATCACGAACACGGTCACGAGTGCGGAATCCACGTGACGGTGCAAACCAAACAAAGTAATGCAAGCAACACTACAGATAACCAAAGATTCACTTTAGATTAAAAGGACGAGAACAACATCAAACATATACACACAATGCTTGAACGATAAACTCTTAGTAGTAGTCTCTCTATGCTCTCATACCTTAATTGTTAAACACATTCAGCTATATATACTATCCTTAGATGAACCTTGATTGACGAAGGCTAATGTGTGACGAAGATAGAACCTTCATCACACACAAACACAGACATCACACACAAACACAGACGAAGATAGAAGGTTCGCCAAGCATGGGTTCGACGAAGATAGAACCTTCGTCAAACACTAAACAAGGACAGACTATAACTAAGTTAACAGAACACATAAGAAACGACTAACTATGGTTAAAAACAATGCACACAAGCATGTGTTTAACAAACCTTACAAATACAGAGACAAAATGTCATACCAAGTAGGATAGGAGGATATCCGACTAGGTAGACTTGACGAAACTTACAGACTCGATTACAAAAGACTAAATAACATACAACATAAACAAGACAAAGTTACAGACACATAAGTGCATCAACAAACTCCCCCTTGTCTGTTACTTGGTCTTTGATCTTTGAGTCTTCAGTGTTTCTTCGACCTTGTTCTTCAGGCGTGCTAAGTGCTGCTACATCGTTTGGGTTTCCAGTTTCACCAACACCCGAGTTTTCGAATTTCTTCGTGATGAAAACTCAAGGAGCGAGTGGGACATTTTTTCAAATGGTGGATCTTTACTGACTGGTACACTTCAGAATGTAGCTGCTAACCTCCTTTAGTGTAACTTTTCGATTTTCCTTGAAATTCCAAAGCTCGCTAATTACATATCTGCCACTGGGGTTATATTCATTCATATGCACCAGTCTTTTGATCTTTTAGCAACTGATCGTTCTGATCAATCACTTCCTTATGTTCACTACACCATATTCCAGGAGGTTATCAAGTGTTTTCGCGCTCATAATCGCCAAATTCCCTTTTTTTTCTTTTTAGTTTTTGGAGCCATTATGTACAAGATGAACATCTTCAGAGCCATTATGTACAAGATAAACATCCAGTAAGATCAAATGATATAGCAGTTTCATGATGCGTATATGTATACATATTCAACCAGGAATCTATATATATACACACTGTTAAAAGGGGTAAAACTTTGATAAACGGCGAAGACTGAATCTTTGTCGCCTCAGCTTGACGAATAATCAATTGTTAATAAAAATCAACTTTAGTCAACACAGACTGTTTCTTCTTTGACCATATAAAGTTCATCGTTCAAAACAGAAATTTTTTGGAAATTTCATCACAAGGATCCTTAGCCGAACTGAGTTGAATCACAGTTGATTCAACATCAAAAATGACCAAAGACAGAAACACAGTCAAAAGACCGATATAAGAACCCAAAGCATAGAGTTTTAACCAAAAACTTTCATGAAAAGCATAACAACAACAACAACAACAACAACAACAACAACAACCATACCCAGATTCCAAAACAAACAGCAAATGCTTAAAATCCCCTGTTTTAATCAAATATATGTATTTCAAACATTTTGAACAAACCACATCACAAAAACAATCTTAGTTCATCATCAAAAATCAAAAACCCAGTCTTAATAAAAAAGAGACAAATAAATCATCACAAACAAACTCCATTATAACTAAAAACACAAACCCCTGTTGATACCCGAGACAAAAACCCAGAAGCATATAGCTACCAACACATGATTATCAGAGATATTCATATATTAAACAAGGTTCAATATTAAAAAGTGAAACAAAACTGATAAATGTGAGGAATGATCAAGATCAATGAGATTTGAGGGTTACACAATCATCTAACAAGAACAGAGGGTTATACATCGTCTCGATCATGTTTTAGAAACGTGATTTTACCTTTGATCGTCAAAATAACAACAAATGGATCAACACGTTTGAGTTGGTTAGAGGATTCAATGAAGGTGATGATGGTTGAGCAGGTGTTGGGAGAAGTGATTATTGAGAACTGTGAAGTGATTTTGAGAAGTGTGAGGCCAATAATGCACAGGGGGAATCTTTTTATAAACGGTCCCATGACGAAAGTTCAATAACGACGAAGGTTTCACATGGGCTCGGCGAAGTTTGGTGTTGGGCCAAAGTGAATTAGCCCGCTCTTTATCTTCGACGAACCTTGAATGTTCGCCGACTAAGGAAGTTCGTCAAAGACCTTAATGAGTCTTTGTTGGCCAGTCAACATAAAAACACAAATTTTTGAATTTTGAAAAGATTTTGTCTTGTGTTGGATTTATCGCAAAAGGACATTTTATGAAGTAGTGAGAAAACACAAGCAAGTCGGTTTCTGGCTTTCCGGCATAAAACTTCGAGTTTCAACTTTGGCTTATCAAAATGAACTTTACAATTTAAACTAAGACAGAATTTAAAAATGCGGTAAATTAACCAGAAGTGATAATAAGCATAAAGATACTGTACAGAACAAACTTTTTGCGAGTTTCAAGGTAAGAGAATCATTACCAGCTTACGGTCTTTGTCAAAACGGTTTAAGATTTCTGTTTAACACTTTAGATAAGTATCCTACCACAATTGTCGGTATTGTTATCCACATAAGCTCAACTTATCAGATGTAATCATAATTAGGAGATATGATTTACGGTAGAATTATACTTACTTTTTGGTTCATCCACTCATGACACATTCTCGTATCAAGGTATGCACGAGAGTTCATCTTACCGGTGAGTATACCGCTTATCATCCGTTTTACCGTATAAAAGATGTGAGAAACTCACTTATTTTTTTATTGAAAACAAGCCCTATGTGATAGAATCACTTATTGATGAGGAACTTGAACGGGTCAGTAGTAACGTACAGCAAAGAGACGAACTTGATTCCCGCAAAGAATCTGTGATATATTATCACTTATTTTGTATGGACATGTGATTGTTGATCACTTATTGAGGTCGTATGCAATATGTACATGTATGAATAGTATCATGGAAGATCTAGACTTCGGCTCCGTTATTTTTCGGTAAAAGATATAACCATGATACCAGGATGATAAGACAGCATAAAGACCGCATATCTCAGAACCTCGTCAATCTCTCAAACAAAATTTCGGTACTAAGACCATATGCCAATGAGCGGTTCCCACCTTGACTTGAAGTCTGTTAGGTTTATATCATCCTGCACATTTTAGTCTGATTGTGAGCCTACCGATACATCGTTAGTAGAGCTAATTATCATTTTTTTAATTTTTTTTACCATATTGACAGATCACACCAGTGTTTATCATAACTTTACCTTCTTTTATCCAAGAAACTCATTTTTGATTTTCTATTGTTTTTGAATTTTTCAAACTTAAAGACAGAAAGTAAAGACATATTTTTGGATTTTTTTTGAATTTTTCACATGTTTTTGTATTTTCTGAAATTTCTCCCCCTAAAATGCCAAAAGATAAATAAAATGAAAATATTTTTGTATTTTTGAGTTTTTAAAGAAAAATTTACGAAAACCGATCTGTCGAAAGAAGTTTTACTCTTGTTTCACCTTAATGCCATTAACCAACAAAAGGTAGTCAAAACGAGATTTGTCAAAGGCTTTTGTAAAAAGGTCTGCACATTGTTCATTAGTGTGGACCCTAACAACATCAATAAGTCTTTTGTCAAAACAATCACGTATGAAGTGATACTTAATTTCGATGTGTTTGGTCTTGGAGTGTTGCATAGGATTTCTAGTAATCTGTAAAGCAGCATTATTATCAACAAAAATAGAAGTAGATAGGAATTCAAAACCGTAGTCGCGCATTTGTTGTTGAATCCACAGAACTTGAGAGCAACAGCTTGAGGCAGCAATGTATTCAGTCTCACAAGTTGATGTAGCTACACAAGTTTGCTTCTTGCATTGCCATGTGACTAGGCGATTTCCTAAGAACTGACAACCAGCAGTTGTTGATTTGCCATCAATTTTACAGCCACCAAAATCAGAATCACTGAATGCAACCAAGTCAAAGCTATCATCCCTAGGGTACTAGAGACCGATGTCCGGGCAACCCTTCAAATAGCGAAAAATCCTTTTAACAGCATCCATGTGAGATGCCTTCGGATTGGCTTAATATCTTGCGAGCAGGCACGTTGGATACATTATAACAGGCCTCGAGGCAGTGAGATACATTAAAGATCCGATCATAGCATGATAGTAAGAAGAGTTGACACTTTCACCCTTCAAGTCCGGAGTAATCCTGTGATTAGTCAGAAGTGGGGTACCAATGGGCATCGCTTCTGACATCTGGAACCGGTTCAAGATGTCACCGGCATACTTAGTCTGATAGATGAATATCCCAGACTTAGTTTGTTGAACTTGTAGGCCCAAAAAGAAATTCAACTCCCCGATTGCGCTCATTTCAATTTGTCTTGCATAACACGCTCGAATTGCCTGCAGAAAACATCGTTAGTTGAACCAAAAATGATATCATCAACGTATACCTGTACCAGCAGAAGATCTCTATCTGTTTCCTTGATGAAGAGAGTACAGTCGATAAGACCCCGTCGAAAACCATTTTCCAGCAGATAAGTAGATAAGGTTGCGTACCAAGCCCTCGGTGCTTGATGTAAACCATATAGAGCTTTATTGAGCAACCAAACCCGATCGGGATGGATAAGATCTTCAAAACCAGAAGGTTGTTCGACATACACCTCTTCTTCAACGTTACCATGAAGGAATGCACTTTTGACGTCCATTTGATAGACTTTGAATCCTTTAAAAGAAGCATAAGCTAGAAAGATCCGAATAGCCTCCAGACGTGCAACAGGGGCATAAACCTCGTTTTAATCAATTCCTTCGATTTGTCGAAAGCCTTGAACGACTAATCTCGCCTTGTTGCGAATGACCACTCCACGATCATCCTTTTTGCATTTGTATACCCAACGAGTACCAATTTTCTTGTAATCGTTGGGTTTTTCAACAAGTCTCCAGACACCCAGTTTCTGGAATTGCTGAAGTTCTTCTTGCATCGCTTCCACCCAAGAATTTTCCTTTAAGGCTTCTTTCCAAGATTTTGGTTCTTCTTGTGAAACATAACACGCGAAGGACCAAACATTTTGTTGTCCCGATTCTCTGATAGCTGAATACAAACCAAAATTCTGGTTGTTTCTCAGCTGATTACGCGTCTGCACTCTAGTATGGACATCTCCTATAATGTTCTGTTGTGGGTGAGTATCACGAATTCTCGTTTCAGGATTATCAGGAACACGAGTATCAATACCCAAATTGTTAAGATTAAGATCAACAACCAGTTCCACACCTGGTATAGACGTGGATGTGGAAGCATTTCCTTCAGCAGCGTCTTCATTATGCACATGAGAAGTTGCTTCAGAAGTACCTTGAACAGGAACAGCTAGAGCCGAAGGGCCTTCAGTCATATCGTTTACATCATCTTCCGGCGACACATTGTAATCAGCGGCACCTTCAACTTCCTTATTTTTGAGCAATATTGTGAACCGAAGTAGAAGCTTGAGGGTTAACAACAATTGGTCGAACCAAAGACGAGTCAACTGCATTATCACTTTCTAATAACATTTGAGCAGCTGCAGTTGCTTCATCAAAGGTTGGCAGATTAAAGGAGTTAAATAGTCCATCATAATCGAACATCCAAGGATCACCTGGAGCTCTCACAGAATTAGTATACCTTTGAACCCTTACTTCACCCCATAATTCAATCTTTTTGGCTCTCAAACTCCACACGCGAATATTTGGAGTAGCATATCCAAGGAAGAATCCCTCGATAGCCTTTAGCCAAATTTACCGTCTGGATCAATCATAGTACATGTGCCATACCCCAACCGATGGCGGAATTATCGGGGCATGGCACTGAGCGAAACAGATTGTTCAAAAGTTTCCATAACAATTATCTATATAATTCAGTTAAAGATACGTCCCATACCGTATCCCGAATAAACAAATACATTATTACAGATAACATCCAAACAAGTAATTTTGTTCCGACAACTCAGATTTAAACATAACAAATTTAAATATTGTTCAAATGCTCCTAAAGACCCAGCCTGACAAGATCTACAAACAACTATGCCCTAGTTGCTTGTTCCTGACAGACAACTATTTGTTGAGGGCCTCTAAAGCTTTATTCTAGCCTCGCTTCCCTAGCAAGCAAACATCTTAAACACCTGTCACATACGTTAAAATAAAGTCAATACATAAAATGTAAAGGTAAGCATACAAGTTTGATAGAAGTATATAGAGTTCGAAATAGTTTACGTATAACCAGCACGTACACATAGGGAAACGAAGCATGTTAATTATCGACATGGATCTATCGATACCAACGCCTGCGGGTTGACTGTCCGAGACAGTTCGCAATACATGATTACCCCGTAATCCATGCAAGTAATTGTCCTTAACAACCCCCGTGTGAACGGGTGCTGACTCCAAACTATAGTACTACGTTGCTAAGGCAGGTAGACAGCATTCCACGTGTAAACATAACAACAAGCATTCATTTAGTCACGTAATACATGCAATCGGTTAGCGTTCAAATAGTTTGAATAGTGTGTTCGATTGTGATTTTGATAGGTAATGTATGTAACACCCAAAAGTGCTAAAGCAAAAAGGGTACGAGTATACTCACATTGGTTGATCATGGATTGAAGGGAGCGCTGAGAGTAGGGTTAGCCTGAATAGTTCGATAGCATAACGATGAGTAACGCGGAAATGCAAACAAGTGTAAATGGATCGAATAGCCTGGTCGATCGAACAGCAGGTTCGATCGAACGGGCTGTTCGTTCGGTTTGAAAGTCCTTTTGAACAGTCCTGCTCGATCGGCCGGTAGGCTGGATCGACTGGACCATTCAAGTGGATTGTTTCTTCCTTTGAGAAGGATGTGTTAGCGTATCATGGTTTGAACTTTCGAAGTTTTCGTTGTAGTATTTGAGAACACTGAAGTGTTCTTACCTTTCAGGTCGGTCGATCGAACAGCCTCGGCCGGCTTAACCGATCGGTTATACACCTCAATAGTGGTTCTTCCGTTGGATGTCGCTCGATCGAGTAGTAGGATCGATCCGGTGGCACCCCATACTACGAACGAGTTGTAAAATCGATTAAGTGCTGAAGCATAGTATCTCATGATCCGAAGAGTAATGTTTACCAATCGAGTAGCATATTCGATCGAACATCACTTCGTGAATAGCATACTTCATAAAGTTTGAAAAGTGTGGAACCATGTGCTAGCCGATCGGCTGGCCCGGTCGATCGGCTGGTATGTCCGATCGGCTGGGCCGTTCGTTCGAACAGCCAAGCCGTTCGGCCAGCAATTCTGACCTGGTCGGCCTTTCGTCTAACACTTGGCTGTTTTGTTTGTTTTGATATGATTTTGAGGTATTTTGACAACGAGTTGAACCATAGAACGTGGGTCCTTATTTGCTTCACCAGTTTAGACTGGAATCATGTAGGATCGTGTCGCGACCTGAATGAGTCGTTCGGAAGAGCTCTCGTACGTTTCAGAGGCGGAAACTAAGAAACGCACTTGATACCAGCTAGAAAACTACTTTAAACCTCTTGTATATTGAATTGACAACGTTTACAGTGAGAGGAAATACCGGCAGCACCTCGGTATCGTTTTGCCTGACCGTTACAAATGAAACAGACATGACACCTATTTATATTACATCCTATCCGTTTGAAATCCTCAAACGGTTACATGTTCAAATGACGGAACTATTCAAACGGATGCATGATTCAAACGGTCTTGTTTAAACGGTGGCTTCATACGATTGACTGTTCAAACGGTGAGCTTCAATTTGTTCTTCAAACGGTTGGATATACAAAAACATCTCATTGGGCCTTGAAATAGATTGCTCTCATTGGACCATAAAATGGCATTACCTAATTGGACCAAGCATTCTTTTGTCTTTATCCATATTGACTTTCTCATGAACAATGAATTCAAACGGCCAATATTAGAATTCTCATGATGATGTCACATGTGATGTCATCAAGGTGATGTCACATGTGATATCATGCTTGATCGGATCCGCAACGAGACCGAGACTCGACATAAGACGAAGACGACAGATGACTGCACCAACAAATCACCCAAGTCCGGCCGGTGAACTGTTCGGAACGGTAGTTTAATGTTTAACCCGAAATCGGTGAACCTCGTAGATAGACATCGAATCTTGAACCTCTTGACTGTTAGAATGATTAGTTAGTTGGTTCAAGCTCCGTTTCTATCGGTTTTAAGGTGTTGAGTGTAAAAGAGTTGAAAGAAAGTTGGAAATCCTTCTTTCAATCCCCTTTCACCATGAAAATGTTAAGATCCTTACAAATCTTAGTTTGTTTATGTGTAAATCGGTTAGATCCAAGCTATTCATGGTTGAATGAGGCCAAAACATGATGTTCTTCAAGAACACCATGATGACATCACCCAAGAACACTTAGATCTTGGTGATTTCACGGTTATAATTCAAGATTTGAAAGATAGAAAGGTGAAGAATCATGCATTGATCAAAAACGTACAATAATTAGGATGAAAACTTACCGGAGTCGAGAGAAATCTGAGAAAAGGTGAAGAATGAGGCTGGTTCGCTCAGAGCTTTCCAAAAGTAGAAAGAGTGACAATGACAGGGCCATTTATAGGCTCCAAATGAGGAAAGTGTCAACCGATCGGCCAGAAGATCTGATCGAGTGGCCTGCTCGATCGAACAGCATGTTCGATCGGCTGGCCTGTTCGATAAGGGTCTCCTGTTCGATCAGCAACCTTCTTTGAGTGTTTTGCGATGATTTTTGATATTTCGATTTCGATGGGCGATGATACGAATACGATAGAGTTCTTAGTCAAATTACTTTCAGTCCCAACTACTATATCTAACGTACAATCATCTGTAATTCACCATTCGACGTCGGTTTTTGATTGAGTTCGATTGAATTTCGAGTTTTGATTCGAGTTTCGATTGATTCGATTGCATAACACACAAAACATAAAGTAAACACGCACAAGTAACACATAAGGCACACACACACGTAAGTATTACCACACCAGTTTCGCATAGTTCAAGTCTCGAGTTCGATTGATGAGTCGATTAACTTGATTATTGATGGATTAACTTTATCGCATTGTTACTTCCTACTATTCATAGTCGTAAATCGGTCGCACTGATTAAACATTCGATCATTTTATTTAGACAACACTTACTCCACATAATACAAAAAGCAAAAAAAAAAAGAAACATTAACAGTCAAAGAAGTCAAAGTTGACTTGGACTTTGACTTTGACTTTGACATTCGAAAACACGGGGTGTTACAGCCTCCCCTTGTTTAGGGAATTTCGTCCCGAAATTAGGCTCGAAGCTGCACATCACCGGAGTGGTTTACCAATTTGACGTTTCAGATCTTTATTCAAACAGTTGCGGGTACTTGGCCTTCATGTCGCTTTCGAGTTCCCAAGTGAACTTCGTGCCTCGCTTGCCTTCCCATCAGACTTTCACGATAGGGATGCGTGAGCGCCCGAGTTGCTTGGTTTGGCGATCCATGATTTCAACAGACTTTTCCACGAAGTGTAAGGTTTCTTTGACCTGAAGATCGTCGAGTGGTACGATTAGATCATGATTAGCAAGGCATTTTCGGAGGTTAGACACATGGAAAGTCGGGTCGACGTTACTGAGTTCTTCCGGTAGTTCGAGTCTGTAGGCGACTTTTCCGATCCGTTCCAGAATCTTAAAAGGTCCAACGTATCGAGGCGCTAGTTTCCCTTTCTTGCCGAATCTGACTACACCCTTCCAAGGGGATACCTTTAGGAGTACGTAGTCGCCAACGTCAAATTCAAGGGGCTTGCGTCTTCTATCGGCGTAACTTTTCTGTCTGCTTCGAGCTTTTACCAAGTTGTCTCGAATCTGGAGGATTTTGTCGGTCGTTTCTTGTAGTATCTCGGGACCGGTTAATTGCGAATGACCGATCTCGTGCCACACAATAGGCGATCGACATCTTCTTCCATACAAAGCCTCGAATGGTGCCATTTGGATGCTGGCATGATAGCTGTAACTATACGAGAATTCGACTAGCGGCAGGTGTTTGTTCCAACTACCACCGAAATCTATGACACACGCGCGGAGCATGTCTTCAAGAGTACGTATCGTTCTTTCAGTCTGTCCGTCGGTTTGGGGATGGAATGCGGTACTTAGGTTAAGCTTCGTGCCATGGGCTGCTTGGAACGTTTCCCACAATCTCGAAGTAAACCGAGCGTCACGATCTGAGATGATGTCACGAGGCGTACCATGATTACGGATGATCTCGTCGATGTAGATTTGGGCTAGTCGTTCCACCTTATAGTCTTCTCCTATCGGCAAAAAGTGGGCTGATTTGGTCAAACGATCAACAATAACCCAGATACTGTCGTGACCAGATGGAGTGGTAGGAAGTTTGGTTATGAAATCCATAGCTATACTCTCCCACTTCCATATGGGAATTGGAGGTTGTTCGAGTAAGCCAGAGGGTCGTTGATGTTCCGCCTTGACTTTTGCACAAGTCAGGCAACTTCCAACATAAAGAGCGATATCACGTTTCATACCCGGCCACCAGTACTTGTAACGAAGATCCTGGTACATTTTATCGGCACCGGGATGAATGGAATATCGGGACATGTGGGCTTCGGTCATTATAATCTTCCGCAGATCAGTCCGCTTAGGAATCCAAATTCGATCCAGATAATAGAATATCCCATCTGCCTTGCTTACAAGCTGAGCTCCATCGTGATAGATCCTTTCTTTCTTCAAGGTGCGTTCATTAAAACACGCATGCTGGGCTTCGCGGATGAGGGCTTCGAGATTATGCTGGGCTTGGGTATTACGAATACTAAGCATGTAGCTCCGTCGGCTAAGCGCGTCGGCAACCACATTCGCCTTGCCTGGGTGATAACGAATCTCGCAGTCGTAGCCGTTAAGAAGTTCTACCCATCAGCGTTGACGCATATTGAGTTCCTTCTGAGTAAAGATGTGCTGTAAACTCCTGTGATCAGTGTAGATTGTACACTTAGTGCCATACAGGTAGTGTCACCAAATCTTCAATGCAAAGACAACCGTGCCTAGCTCGAGGTCATGGGTTGTATAGTTCTTCTCATGGATCTTGAGTTGTCGAGATGCGTAAGCTATAACATTGTCTCGCTGCATAAGAACGCAACCAAGACCGAGGTTGGAAGCATCATAGTAGACAATGAAATCGTCGTTTCCGTCGGGCAGCGTGAGAATAGGAGCATTGCAAAGCATACGCTTGAGGGTTTGAAAGGCAGTCTCTTGTGCAGTTCCCCAAACAAAAGACTTGTCTTTATGAGTAAGAGCGGTAAGCGGCACAGCGATTTTAGAGAATCCTTCGATAAATCGTCGATAGTATCCCGCTAGTCTGAGAAAAGAACGAACCTCAGACAGGTTTTTAGGCGTAATCCAACTCTTAGTTGCTTCAATCTTCGCGAGATCGACATGAATACCTTGGCTATTCACTATGTGACCCAGAAACTGAACCTCCTCCAACCAGAATTCACACTTGGAGAACTTGGCGTAGAGTTGATTCCCCTGAAGTAACTCGAGAACCAAACGTAGATGTTGCGCGTGTTCGGCTT
Source organism: Helianthus annuus (assembly GCF_002127325.2). Classification (NCBI taxonomy): domain Eukaryota; kingdom Viridiplantae; phylum Streptophyta; class Magnoliopsida; order Asterales; family Asteraceae; genus Helianthus; species Helianthus annuus. Next base: position 15,700,689 of record NC_035440.2, read on the forward strand.
TTGATTTGGAATAGATCAAGACATCGTCGATAAACACGATGACGAAACGGTCTAGGAACGGCTTACACACACGATTCATCAGATCCATGAAAACCGCGGGCGCATTGGTTAAACCAAAAGGCATAACAACGAATTCATATTGGCCATAGCGAGTTCGAAAAGCGGTTTTAGGAATGTCTTCCTCTTGAATCCGCAATTGATGGTAGCCTAAGCGTAGGTCGATCTTCGAGAAACACTTGGCACCTTGCAGCTGATCAAATAGGTCGTCGATCCGAGGCAAAGGGTATCGGTTCTTAATGGTTAACTTATTCAACTCCCGATAGTCGATGCACATCCTGAACGATCCATCCTTCTTTTTGACGAAAAGGACTGGCGCGCCCCAAGGAAAGGTGCTCGGGCGAATGAAGCCTTTTTCGAGCAATTCCTGGAGTTGGTTTGGAGTTCCTGCATTTCGGATGGAGCGAGTCGATACGGGGCTTTGGCAACAGGGTTAGCTCCCGGAATAAGGTCGATACGAAAGTCAATATCACGACTTGGCGGTAGTCCAGGAAGGTCATCAGGGAACACCTGAGGAAATTCACGAACCACTGGAACGTCTCTGACTTCAGCTTTCTTTTTCTTTCCTTTTTCCGCTACTACTATGTTGGCCAAGAAAGCCCTGTACTCCTTGCGGAGATACTTACTGGCTTGGACGCATGACATTAGCTTGAGACCTTTCGAAGCTGTTTCACCGTATACATATAATAAATCGCCATTCACGAGAGAGAATCGAATCATCTTTTCAAAGCACACAACTTCAGCATGGTTTTCGCGAAGAAAGTCCATGCCTACTATGACGTCAAAACTTCCTAGCTGCATCGGAATGAGATCGATAGGGAAGATATGATTGTTGAGCTCGAGAGTACAATCACGGAGTACCGAGTTTACGGCGACAGTTCTTCCAGTAGCGACCTCAACTTTGAATGACGAGGGAAGATAAGAGCGCTTACGTCTAAGAAGCTTCTCGAATTCAAACGATACAAAGCAGTTATCGGCTCCAGTATCAAACAAACATGATGCATAAATACCATTCACAAGGAACGTACCATTAACCACGTTGTCAGCCTGAGCCTGACGACCGTTGATGTTGAAGGTTCGGGCACGGGCTGCTTGCTGTTGCTGCTGGGGCTGTTGCTGCTGCTGGGGTTCTTGTTTAACCACCCTGTTCGGGCACATGTTTGCGAAGTGGTTAGGGTCACCACATGCAAAACAGACCCTGGCATTGACTGCAGGTGATTGAGCTGTTGGCTGAGCTTGAGGGGCTGGGAGTAGAGCTTGATGAGCGGCGGCTTGAATTGGGGTTTGACGGGGACCATAGCGACAGTTCGCAGTGAAATGGCCGTAGAGGTTGCAGTGAGCACAGAAACGACAGGCAAGTCTCACCGAATGATGATACGAGCATGTCGGGCAGAGCGGGTGGGGGACCTGTGTAAGCGCGCTTTGCTGGCGGTGCATTAACCACTGGAGCTTGTCGGTGGTGCGACTGCTGCTGAGCCGGTACAGCTTGTAGAGGAGCAGCAGTTGTTGTCACATCGCAGTTCTTGCTGCTGGTGATGTTGTTGTGCTTCTTCCTTCTTCTTGATGACTTAGAGGGTTGAGCAGATGAGTCGGTGGGTATTGCGGTGGTGGCTTGGTGCAGAGACTTGGTATGCTTATCTCAAAAGCCTGACTTTACCCGCTTGTCATTGATCTCAGCGGCAAGTAGGTAAGCCTCCTCGATTGATCTTGGCTTGGCGGCTTGAACAAAATCGGCTACGCAATCTGGCAAAGCTCGAATGTACTTCTTGATGGTTTGGTCTGGGGTCTTGACCTGATCGGGACAAATGATGCTGAGCTACTTGAAGCGTGCGGTTAGAGCAGCGTTGTCTCCATCTTTCTGCTTAATGGTCCAAAATTCGTCCTCCAGCTTTTGGCGTTCATGGGGAGGGCAAAATTCGTCGATCATGATTGCCTTCAATTCCTCCCATGTCAGCTCATAAGCTGCATCATTCCCGCGCTTGTTTCGTTCGGTCTTCCACCAGTCTAGAGCACGGGACTGGAAGACGCCTGTTGCGTTGAGGGTGCGAAGATTCTCAGGACAACCGCTTTGGCGCAGAGTGACTTCGACTGAGTCAAACCAATGAAACATGGCGGTAGGGCCATCCTCGCCAGTGAACTCTTTGGGTCCGCATGCTTTGAACTGCTTGAAGCCGAAAGCAGCCTTGTTTGCATCTTTGGGAGCGTCTGTTCGTGATTCATCAGTCGACTTGCTGACGTTCTCATAAACATTGCTCACAGCTTTTGCCACGCTTTTGGCGATGATAGCGGCAAGACGCTTGTCTCTCTTCTCTTGGCGAGTCAAATGGTGTCGGGATCCAGACGACGACATGGTCTGCAAGAGACATCGTCACAGGACTCAACACAACGCAATCGAATCTCACCTCTCACGTCTAGATTACTAAAGCTCAGGAACACGAGTAAGACACGAATCACACAGACACATAATCACCAAAGGCACAAAGTCCACATAACCACAGAAGCACATAAACAAATAGGGCACAGATTCATAGAAGCACATAGACACATAAGCACAGAGTCAGTCAGAATACAGAAACCTATCCTTCCAAGCTCGCGTGTCGTTCGTATAGCGATTGCGTATAACATATCGAGTAGTATAGCATAATATGGCCTAACTTAGTCGTATAGCTTAGCTTAGCATAATATCGCCTAGATTGCAACAACTGGCTTTCGAATCGAGATAGGATCGCAATGTGAATTGTGTGTGTCGGTCGAAATGATAGCAAAATCGAGTAACGTTTTGAAAATATAAACACATAAACAGATAAAGCACACATAAACACATAAAACCAGCGAGTCATCAGAGTACAGTTTGCGGTTCTCAGAATCAAAACACATAAAATCTGGAAGATAGATTGTCTGCGGCTACTAGACATCGACTACCCAAAGCAAATCGACTATTCACAGTAGACTTGTCGTCACTTTCGACTTTAAGGGTCGTGTTTCTGCCTCGATTCTTGGGCATTCCACACGTATCCCCTAGGTCATACTTGTGAGTTCAGGTCGTTGGAGTCCGTCGAAGCTTTTGGTGAGATGAAATATGTCCGGAATAAATTGCCAAGGTTAGGGTTTCACCCATGGCTTAGCAATTTCTTCCTTGTTTTTAGGAAACTTGAGGAAATTATTCATCAAAATATGGATTTCACTCCTGTTTCGGCATAATTCTCCTCATTTTTGTTGAAAAGTCATTGATTAATTGATAAAAATCCATTTAGTCTGGTAATTGAGTCAGGAGTTTGCGGTTTTCACACCTAATCCTGACCAAATCGCTTAACTTTAATTGAAAACTCGAGTGCAGTGATAGCGAATAATTGCAGAATAGAGCATATAAACTTGGTCTGTTGGTTCCTAACTATAGTCTAGGTCTCTATGACAGCGACCCGGACTAGGTCGTGTCTAGCCTAATTCCTTATAGTTATGGCTCTGATACCAATCTGTCACACCCCAACCAATGGCGGAATCATCGGGGCATGGCACTGAGCGAAACAGATTGTTCAAAATTTTCCATAACAATTATCTATATAATTCAGTTAAAGATACGTCCCATACCGTATCCCGAATAAACAAATACATTATTACTGATAACATCCAAACAAGTAATTCTGTTCCGACAACACAGATTTAAACATAACAAATTTAAATATTGTTCAAATGCTCCTAAAGACCCAGCCTGGCAAGATCTACAGACAACTATGCCCTAGTTGCTTGTTCCTGACAGACAACTATTTGTTGGGGGCCTCTAAAGCTTTATTCTAGCCTCGCTTCCCTAGCAAGCAAACATCTTAAACACCTGTCACATACGTTAAAATAAAGTCAATACATAAAATGTAAAGGTGAGCATACAAGTTTGATAGTAGCATATAGAGTTCGAAATAGTTTACGCATAACCAGCACGTACACAGAGGGAAACGAAGCATGTTAGTTATCGACATGGATCTATCGATACCAACGACTGCGGGTTGACTGTCCGAGACAGTTCGCAATACATGATTACCACCGTAATCCATGCAAATAATTGTCATTAACAACCCCCGTGTGAACGGGTGCTGAGTCCAAACTATAGTACTACGTTGCTAAGGCAGGTAGACAGCATTCCACGTGTAAACATAACAACAAGCATTCATTTAGTCACGTAATACATGCAATCGGTTAGCGTTCAAATAGTTTGAATAGTGTGTTCGATTGTGATTTTGATAGGTAACGTATGTAACACCCAAAAGTGCTAAAGCAAAAAGGGTTCGAGTATACTCACAGTGGTTGATTATGGATTGAAGGGAGCGCCGAGAGTAGGGTTAGCCTGAATAGTTCGATAGCATAACGATGAGTAACGCGGAAATGCAAACAAGTGTAAATGGATCGAATAGCCTGGTCGATCGAACAGCAGGTTCGATCGAACGGGCTGTTCGTTCGGTTTGAAAGTCCGTTTGAACAGTCCTGCTCGATCGGCCGGTTGGCTCGATCAGCTGGACCATTCGAGTGGATTGTTTCTTCCTTTGAGAAGGATGTGTTAGCGTATGATGGTTTGAACTTTCGAAGTTTTCGTTGTAGTATTTGAGAACACTGAAGTGTTCTTACCTTTCAGGTCGATCGATCGAACGGGCTGTTCAATCGGCCGGCTTAACCGATCGGTTATACACCTCAATAGTGGTTCTTCCGTTGGATGTCGCTCGATCGAGTAGCAGGCTTGATCCGGTGGCACCCCATACTACGAACGAGTTGTAAAATCGATTAAGTGCTGAAGCATAGTATCTCATGATCCGAAGAGTAATGTTTACCAATCGAGTAGCATATTCGATCGAACATCACTTCGTCAATAGCATACTTCATAAAGTTTGAAAAGTGTGGAACCATGTGCTAGCCGATCGGCTGGCCCGGTCGATCGGCTGGTATGTCTGACCGGCTGGGCCGTTCGTTCGAACAGCCTAGCCGTTCGGCCAGCAAGTCTGACCTGGTCGGCCTTTCGTCTAATACTTGGCTGTTTTGTTTGTTTTGATATGATTTTGAGGTATTTTGACAACGAGTTGAACCATAGAACGTGGGTCCTTATTTGCTTCACCGGTTTAGACTGGAATCACCCAAGTCCGGCCGGTGAACTGTTCGGAACGGTAGTTTAACGTTTAACCTGGAGTAGGTGAACCTCATAGATAGAAACCGAATCTTGAACCTCTTGACTGTTAGAATGATTAGTTAGTTGGTTCAAGCTCCGTTTCTATCGGTTTTAAGGTGTTGAGTGTAAAAGAGTTGAAAGAACGTTGGAAATCCTTCTTTCAATCCCCTTTCACCATGAAAATGTTAAGATTCTTACAAATCTTAGTTTGTTTATGTGGAAATCGGTTAGATCCAAGCTATTCATGGGTGAATGACGCCAAAACATGATGTTTTTCAAGAACACCATGATGACATCACCCAAGAACACTTAGATCTTGGTGATTTCACGGTTAGAATTCAAGATTTGAAAGATAGAGAGGTGAAGAATCATGCATTGATCAAAAAGGTACAAGAATTAGGATGAAAATTTACAGGAGTCGAGAGAAATCTAAGAAAATGTGAAGAATGAGGCTGGTTCGGTCAGAGCTTTCCAAAAGTAGAAAGAGTGACAATGACAGGGCCATTTATAGGCTCTAAATGAGGAAAGTGTCAACTGATCGGCCAGGAGCTCTGATCGAGTGGCCTGCTCGATCGAACAGCAAGTTCGATCGGCTGGCCTGTTCGATCAGGGTCTCCTGTTCGATCAGCAACCTTCTTTGAGTGTTTTGCGACGATTTTTGATATTTCGATTTCGATGGGCGATGATACGAATACGATAGAGTTCCTAGTCAAATTACTTTCAGTCCTGACTACTATATCTAATATACAATCATATGTAATTCACCATTCGACGTCGGTTTTTGATTGAGTTCGATTGAATTTCGAGTTTCGATTGATTCGATTGCATACCACACAAAACATAAAGTAAACACGCACAAGGAACACATAAGGCACACACACACGTAAGTATTACCACACTAGTTTCACATAGTTCGAGTCTCGAGTTCGATTGATGAGTCGATTAACTTGATTATTGATGGATTAACTTTATCGCATTGTTACTTCCTACTATTCACAGTCGTAAATCGGTCGCACTGATTTAACATTCGATCATTTTATTTAGACAACACTTACTCCACATAATACAAAAAGCAAAAAAAAAAAAGAAACATTAAAAGTCAAAGAAGTCAAAGTTGACTTGGACTTTGACTTTGACTTTGACATTCGAAAACACGGGGTGTTACAACATGGGCCTCCAAAAGGTTCTAAGTGAGAAATGTCCGGTTTCCTTTTGTGTAGTAGTTCGAAACATGTTTTGTCATGCCTTTTGACCATAAGAACTCTGTTTAATGTATAGCATGCAGTAGCCACAGCCTCCCCCCATAACTGAACGGGAAGCTCCGACTCTACCAACATCGTTCTCGCAGTCTCTATTATCGTCCGATTCTTGCTCTCTGCAACACCGTTTTGTTGAGGGGTGTAACGAGAGCTGTACTCATGAAGAATACCCTTTGAAGTACAGAACTCATCCATTATGCGGTTTTTGAACTCGGTGCCAGTGTCGCTTTGGATCCTCTTCACTTTCAAAGTATACAGATTTTCAAGAAGAGTAAGAAGATTCTTGAGGATGTTAGGAGTTTCACTCTTGTGTGCCATAAACGATACCCAAGAAAATCTGGAATAGTCATCAGTAACTACCAAACAGTAAGCATCCCCAAAGTTTGTCCTGTGTTTCATAGGTCCAAAGAGGGCCATATGAAGACGTTCAAGAGGCATGCTGACAGTGTTAACTTTCTTGATCGGGTGGGATTTCTTCGTTTGCTTTCCCTTTTGGCACGAAACACAGATATCTTGTAGATGGAAATTCTTCACGGGCACACCATTCACAAGTTTGTTTTTCACCAAATGGTTCATTTTTCTCAAGTGAATGTGCCCCATTCGTCTATGCCAAGATATTGACTCCTTCTCTGTGACTTGTGCAGAAGTTGTAATCGCCTGGCTCATATCAAGAATATAAAGATCATTAATCCTTGGAGCCTTCAAGAGAATCCATTCTTTTGGAATTTTAAAACCGGGCTTTAGCACATAACAACAAGCATCATCAAAATGCACGGTGAACTTCTTATCGCAGATTTGCGAAACACTCAGAAGATTGTGATCAATTTGTCGAACATAATCGATCTTATTGAAACTCACAACACCATTGGAGATCATTCCTTCTCCAGTGATGTATCCGCCCTTGTCTCCAGCAAACGCGACATAACCTCCTCTAATGTTTTTCACATCATACAGAAGTCGTAAGTTGCCAGTCATGTGCCTAGATGCTCCATTATCAACAATCCAATGACTATTAATAGTTCTTCCTGGAACACCCTACACAATGCATTTAGGGATCAGTTGGAGTTGGGGACCCAAACCTTAGTGGTCTTGAGTCTTCCCTGAGAATCAAGAAATGCAATTTCAATTTCTTGATGGTTCTGAAATTGTAAGCCTCCCTCTGAAACCTCACCTGTCTTAGGTTTCCAAGTTTCCCGTTTACCAGATTGTGAAAGTTCTGGTTTGATTGGTTGAGATGAACTTGGTTCCCGTTTAACAGATTTTACATCTGGTTTCAAAGCCCTTTTTATCACCTTTATATTTTTGCGTCGTTGTTTTGTTTCCTGTTCTTTAATAGTTCGTTTATCTTGTTTTGGGGAAACTGAACAATGTTGAGGGTGATCATTTTCAGGAGGGGCTCTCTCAACAAATTTTGCTTTGGGTGAGTTTGTACAATTTTGATGATATGTCCAAACTCCCCACATTTGAAACATTAGGAGATCCATCTTGACGACTCGATGTCGAACTTGTACAATCAGAGGTACTTGTGCCTTCATCACACCCGTTTGTGTGTTGGGTGTAATTATTGTGATCATTACATTTTAAAATTCTAACCTTTTGAATAAAATCGGGGTGTTTGATTTATTTTCAAAAGTTTCCATTTTGTCAGTACCCTTCGATGCTACAAATTTGACGTTAATGTCCTTCTTTTTGAAACGAGCTCCTTTTGATTCTACCTTTGGTTGTGAGACCTTAGGTTTTGAAACTCGTTGTTCTGTTTGCCTTTAAAAGGGATAGGTTGTTGCTTTGTCAGGAATCGTTTGTTTCCAAATTGTTTCCTAATTTCAACTTTTGGAATAGGATCGCACTGAGTTACAGTAACTCTCGGGATCACTTTTCCCAAAAACTTACAGGTAGTATCTTCAAACACTTTATCAACTAGAGATTGATTGACGTTTTTAATTGGAAAATCTTTGTTTGAATATATTTTACTATCCCCGACCAAAGTATACAACATGTTATCACTTTTAACAGCAGACACTGTCTCAGTGATAGGATCCATCTCTTGCTTGACAGTAGAGTGCACAGCAGGAGTAGGAGGATCACACAGAATGTGATTCTCAATAGGAATGTCTACTCCTTTCTTATCATCAACAGATGTATCCTGATCACTCACATCAGTTTCATCATCCGACGATTCATAGTCCTCAACAGTTGGAGCACTTTGTTCCGTGGATGTCGAATTTTCCTTTGTTTCAGATGAGCCCTCTAAGGAACTGTCCGATTTGAACCCTAATCTAGTTGTATACTCCTTATAATTAAGAGGTACAGTTGGTTCAAATCAAGGCATTTCCTCCTCATCGGGCATCTTGGTATAGTTGTGTCTCAAAGGAGGTAGACACGACTTATACCCAACGCCTTTCACGTTTCCTTTCAGTTGTTGAACTTCAATGATGTGATCAAGCATATATCGGAAGTTAGAATAACTATCCAATTTGAGTTTAATCGCTTCATGCTCACATTTAGCCATTGTTAGCTCCTTCTTTGTTTCCTCAATAATATTAATGTAGTTATTAATACCAATTTGTTTGCCAAGAGCAGTTTTAGACACTTCGGAAACACTTTTCTTTAAAGTTTCAATGACTGATTTGAAATCCTTTTCATTGCGAGCCAAGGCCATGTTTGCCTCTTTACAATTTGACAGTTCAATAACTAAACTCTGGTTGTGACCATGAACCGTTTCAGATTCAAGTTTCAATTAAGAGCATTCATTTTTAAGATCTGCACAATTACTACATATGCTAGGAGTAGGAGTATACTTCCAGGAAAAAACTTTGAACCTGACTCGAAGAGGCTGTGACATTAACCATAAAGGCAGTCTGATAAGAGAAAGATCCGTCTTCAGAAAAGAACTTTGACATCTCCTTTGATGCAACATCAACCTTCTTGATCAGAACAGATTTCTGACACTTTAACTTGTGACAACCGTCAAATTTGCATGCATCCGTACAATTAATTAATATTGACTTATGCTTAATGACTGTGCTTAATTACAACTGATGATTTAAACTGCTTTATGATTTCTATATCATACATACATGTGCATCACATTTCATACTGTCACACCATTTATTACATACAAACTTTAGTGACATACATGATGCATAAAGCATAGTTAGCATAATGAGCGGATAACTCAGAAATAAGCCTGACAGTGCCAGTACATAGACAGACAAGTTTTAAGGCCCAGTATGAGCCAGAGACAAGGTACTACACTAGTAGGGAGTGTAGGGAAGTAATGACCATAAAACTGCGTCACTAGGTGATAGTTTAGGTACCGGAAAGTGCTTAAAACCCATTCAAAATGCAGAATTCTGCATTTATTAACACAAATCAGCGTTTTAATATACTAGTAACATGCAAAAATATAGCAAAATGGTCCTGTATGTTTTCCTAAGTGTCGGGAATTAAAAGTGTCACAAAAAGTTACATAAAAGACACTAGACGGAATGACTTAGCACTTTAACGGAATGGTATCTAACCGAACAACCGGACATTACCCGGAACACTAAAATATTGTTAAAAATATTTTTTTATTTTACTGAGCTAGTCATGGTTCCCGAGCACCCTAACATATTATGAAATGCATCCTACACACTAAACACTAGACTTTACCTTTAACCTTCCACTAATTAAATTAATTACCATCAAAATACAATTACCCCCCCCCCCCACATACATAACCGTCCCCTAGGGACCCCACCACCAAGATTGGTGTAATCTTCATGATTCCCCATGCAATCTACTCTTGGACTTAGTGAGATATTGATTGGATTGTGTATGTACTATGTGGAACACATAATCCCATGGATCATAGAAGTTAGTGGGTTATAAGAACTTAATCACCAATCACCTTCACTCCACTCAACTTCTTCTCTTCCTCTACAAATAAGCTATGGCCGAACACACCCTATACACACCAACCATTTCCATTTTGAATTCATACAATCCAAGCTTGTCTTGAGGTGCTAGAAGGTGAATTAGGAGGCTCGGTGCACTCAGATCTTGAAGGACCACCTTCGTTTGCTTTTATCCACTCATTTTCTCTAGTGTTTCTTCCCTAGCTTAAAAGCTAGCAGTAAGCTTCTTTGATCCTCATTTACTTCATGTTTATGGTGGTTAGTAGTTATTTTATGATGAAATCTCAAGAACACTAAAAGATCATAAACATAAGTCTTGAACATAAAGCTAACATGATAATAAAATAAGATTAAATCTTGATGAAATAAAGTTGTTTTGATGTTGTGTTGTTTATTTGATGATTACTAGTAATATGATGTTGAACTTCACGGTTGAGCTTGTTAAAGTAAGATTAAAAACTTAAGTTAACAAGTTCGGAGGTGATTAGTGATCTACATAAAAGAATCACCTCCATGTTTCAACATAAACTTGGTAACAAAATGATTTCTTGAAAAATAAGTGAACTAAGTGAGTTGATGATCGTATCGATCCGAGGTTTACAAATGATTTTTTCTAAACAAACCAAATCAAAAAGGCGGATTTTGAAAGGTCATGATTCTTACACTATTTTTGGAAAGAAATAAGTTTATGAATACTAGTAAGACATGAAAATGTTGTAAGCAAATGTTTTTGTAAAATAAGTTCACAAGTTGTGAACATCTAAAAACCCCGAGAGTAATATTTTAACAAAAATAAACACACTTTGGAGGGTAACTAAACCTACTAATCACCCTACTAAGTTACTACGCGTTTTTATGAAAAACCAAGTTCATGTTGTTATGGAAAGTGCATTGCTTTTGCACTTGACTAGTGTAATGTTGTTTAGTGACTTGTTGATGATTGTTTGAATGACTTTTCGAAAAGAAAATGATATGCTAATAAGCATGGGCACCTCCATTTACAAAGGAAACTCTGGCGAAATTTTCTAAAAATCCCAACACTTAGAAAATATTTTCTAAACAAGTGCTACAAGTATATTTTCAACTTTGTTTTTCAAAATAAATTTCGCCATTGGTGTTGTTACAAAAATACAAAGTATCGAAGGTTGGTTTTTGTAAATAAAAATGAGTAAATATATATTTAGAATATATATTTTATATTAAGACACTTGTCTGAATATTTGCATATTTTGTGAACTAGTTATATTATTTTAGGGTAAAATAATATAACTTAACAAAATACCTTGACATTTACAACTCCAAAATAATACCGAAAACATCAAGGAATAAAATATTTAAGTTACACACATAATATTGTGAAACCGAACAAGAAAACGTAACTTATGAATTGTTCCAAAAGATACCCTTACACATATATTTTGGGTAAAATATTATTATTATTTTTTTTGAAACTAAAGAAGTGAAAATATATTATTTTTGGGAAAAATACATATATTTGGAAATACGTTATTTTTTGACAAATAAGTTATATATATTCTAAGTGAGACTTGAAAAAATATTGTTTTGGAAATATATATTGGGAATATATAGGTATATTTTTAATTGGAATAATACACCGGAATACGACGCCAATACATGGATAAAGACACACATACAAAAATACGAATACACATGTGTGATACAACCCCATCCTTGGGAAGGAAATACAAAGTTAAAATACTTGAGAAGTACTAATACAAAAATATTGTTTAACAATTATTCCAAAATGAAATATAATTTAGAGTTAAAATACTTATTTTAACAAATAATTATAACTTGGAATAATATTGGGAACACAAGAAACATAACTCAAAAACCTTCATACTAAGCAAAGGCACGACTCGTTCGTCTAATAGACGTTAGTACACTGTAGGTAGTCGTGTTTGCTGAGGAGACTTGGGTTACACATACTGAAGACGCAATACTGTGAGTTCATGTCCCCCTTTTCTTTTAACTGTTTTCAATTTTACAACTTCGGGGGTGAAATACATCTTACATACTGATTACAAACGTTTTATACATGGTATGATTAGCTAAGGAATGTACTGCTAGATCACGTGAATGGGTAGGCTATTATCTTAAGACCATTAATCCTTGTATAAGGACCGAGGGGAATGAGTGATAGATCTATTGGGTGTTGCGAGCCCCATCCATGGGCCTGCGAGTGGCTGCATGTGGTGACTATGTCGTTCGGTCGGAGCGGCCGGTACGAAATACACATACAGGTTTGAGTGCTTCCTAGGCCATGTCACTTATTAATGTATTAGCTACATATTAATTGATCTGTTTTTCCTTATTGCAACATACCAGGGACATACATATATACAGACACACTTTAAAGGCTTATTCATACACAAACACATGAACTCGCTCAACTTTTGTAGATGTGTAACAACTCTCATTAAAATTAATAATTAGAATGATAATTAGTCAATAAGGAAACCCTAATTGAGACACCCAAGTAATTCCGCACTAACCCTGAAATTTCCGGAATAATCGGAATCAGGATCAGGGCCCCTAAAACTCAGGGGGGTTAAACCCTAATTGATATTTATCTCGAATTATGCGTTGTAAATTATGGAAATTCGAATGTTGTTGATTCAGCAGACCTATACCACTGAGAAGGCTAGTCTACAAGCTAAAACGCACCCTTTACGGACCGTAAAGGAAAGTCCTTACGGACCGTAAGCTAACCGGCTCCCTTACGGACCGCAAGGGTCCAGGCATACGGTCCGTATGCGAGTCGAAATTTGAGCTATAAATAGCCGACCTTGGCAGTCGACTGAGGATGTTAAAACGTCGAACAGATTCGCTCTGTGCATCAAATTAAGCTCTTATATCACTAATTAAACACACACTATTCACGAGGTGCTGCCACAGAACAGGGTAATTACTCGATCGCTATTACGATTTAGTTTCCGGATCAATATATCCAAAGAATGTCCAAGTGCCGCCCACATTGGGTTATACTTTGTCGTTTGTCGTTAATTCGATAAATGAGTTGAAGTATTATACTTTGTCGTTTGTCGTCAATTCGATAAATGAGTTGAAGTATTGCACTTTGTCATTCATTGTGAGAATTTGATCTCGTGAGTTATCGTAACTGCTGTATTGATCACTAACCCTGTTTTGTGTGCATTATTGTTGAAATTAGGTTAACAGGGCTAAAAATCATATTCTGTCAGTACTAAATCTGCAATGTGAGTTATTCTTCTTTTATAAACTCTTTTCTCACCGTTTGTGAGCTGTTAACTGTTTACAATACTCCAAATTATTTTCAGAATTATAACTTACAGTGATTAAGTTTATGTAATCACCAAATTACAGCCGGTATGTGGGGTATTGTGCACATTACTTGATAATCGTCACCATTGGGGCAGCCATTGGGTGATATGACCATAATCACAGACACCATTGGACAGGTGGGCCAATGGGTCGAGTGGTAAAGTACTGTGGGTAGTTGGTTGATATCAGAAACATTGTAAAAGATCTTACCACTGTGAATTATAACAAATGTGTCATTTTCTAGTAACTAGAATAATTCACTCAGTATTTCCCCGCTGACAAAATATTTTTCAAACATGTTTCAGGTGATCTACTGTAATTCAGGAAAAATGCAGGGGAAGCATTTCAAGCTTAAGATAGTGGCTCAATATAAAATAAAGAAATATGTTTTATCAGTAAAATCTTGTTATTGTAAATTATCGGGGTTTTATCCCGAATTGTGAAATAAAATAATCAGGAAAAGTTAACTTAGCCGATTCTGTAAATAAAATTTCCGCTGCTAAACTCACAATAAATAAAGTACCGCAGGATTTCTGTCCCGCGGCTCCTGGAACGGGTCAAACCGGGCCGGGGGCCGTGACAGAAACAAGGTGGTATCAGAGCCACTAAGTTAAGCTAATTAAGTATTTAAACGATACTTAATTTTTCCTGATTACAATTACGTGATTATGTGTTTATGTGCTTTTAAACTGATTGTTTGTTAATTACAGTATGGGTAAGCAAAAGTTACAAGATATCTATCTTAAATTAGATAGATCAATTTACGAAGAGGGAAGTTCATCCAAAACTAAATTTTCAAAGCTCCCTACAATTCCTGAAGAAGGAATATTTGTGCAAAAAGCGAATTATGAATATCCGCTTTCTCCTAGAAAAAGGAATATGATTATTAAGAAAAGTAAGGAGCAAATCAGAGACAAGAAGATTAAAAAGGAAACCCAGGAGTTAATTAAGAAATCACCTTGGGAAGATAAACTCGATGAAAAATGGGCAAATTTGTATATGTTAGCCACTGTGGCAGAAAATGCAAATCTCTAGATGCCCTAAATTTAGCAAGCAGCACTTCCCAAGAAGTAAATAAATAAAATTTAGTAAAATAAATCTGAGTGTGTTTACTGTATTTTGTACAAATAGTGTGCAATAAAAAACTTCCATGTTTATTTGTTAAACTTTGCTCCAAAGTTTTAACTTGATATTTTGTGCATTTTGCATATATGCTACACAGCATGAACAAGATATCTGAAGCTTTTCAGAACCTCAATCTGTACCCAGTGAATATCGAAGTTTCTCATGAATTTACGGGATATTTTGCTGATGTAGACCAACCTGTAAAATTCCCTACTCCACCCTTGACCAAACCAAAAAGAAAGAAAAAGAAAAACTATGTGTGGGGAAGCCGTATACGTAAGAAGAAGACAGTTACAAAACCTTCTAGAAATAACGACCCTTTAGGAAAAGGAAAGGCAATTATAATCCAGGAAAACCCTAATCAGCAAGAAAAGGAAACTGAAGCCAATGACGAGTCTAGGCAAATGGAGGAACAGTTTGATAAATATTCTCAAGAAATAGAAACAGAAATAGGGCAAGGTTCTAAACCAACTCAGGTAGAAATTGGGGAGAGTTCCAATCATAACCAAAGGTTAACTTTTCAGGAACAGATAGATATTCTATTGGCAAACTGTGATACTTTACAGCCTGTCAATTCAAATATTTTTACCTATCCTATCGAAAACCCAATCCCTATGAATTTTGCACCAACAATCACTGAACCAATAGTCCATGACCAACCTGTAGAAATGGAAGAATGGTGGACAAATGATTGGCAATTCCAAAATATTGTCAATAGCCCTTATTCATTTCTTCCACAGTTCGACCCAGAACCCCTACCTAATCCACCAATGAGCAATGAAAATCTGGCTGAACTTCGCCATTTCGGTGAAGAATTGATGGATGCAGGAAATAGAATTAGGGAAATAGGGGGACATATTGCCTGGAAGTATGACGAGAGGGAACTCCGTTTTTAGGATGACAAGTAGGAGGATGGTAAAACTATCTTTGTATAATAGTAAAAGTAAATAGTGAAACCAGTTGTAACATAACGAATAAAACATTGTAAAATATCGGTGTGTATTGATGCATACTATACTGATATGAAATGGAATCGAGAAATCGATAATTTTGACTTTATGTGTTATAAATTGTTCGATTAATTGTATAAATTGCTAATTGCTAATTACTCATAATAAATTATCATCAGATGGCAAATAATGGTAACGAACCAGTAAATGAAGTTAATCAATCGGAGCAACACCCAGAAGATCAATATATGACCAAACAAGATATTGAAAATATTGTTGCTCAAGGAATAGCCAACGCAATTCCAATATTCGTTGCTGCTATGAAAAATCCGAACGATCCGCAACATATCATTCCTAGTAAACATACTATTGAAAATAATTTCAGTAATAGTATAAACGGGGGCAATGATCATATAAATCATGACAATGAATCTCAGCACACGCCGCGCCCTAAAAAGCGAAAAGCTGCAACACCTGGTTGCACATTCAAGGAATTCCTTGCTTGTAAACCCGCTGAATTTGCAGGCAACGAAGGAGCAACTGCAACACTGCGATGGTTAGAGAAAACCGAAGCAGTAATTGCAATAAGTAAATGTGCTGAAGAAGATCAAGTCATGTATGCCTCAAATCTGTTTAAAGAAGGAGCACTAGAATGGTGGAACACAGTGCTGCAGGCAAAAGGAAGACGGGTGGCTTATGCTATGACTTGGGAAGAATTTAAGAATCTTGTTGAAAGAAAATTCTGTCCTGAGTATGAGAAGGAACAAATGGTAAATAAGTTCCTAAATCATCGAATGACAGGGGTAGATTGTCGTGGTTATACTTCGACATTCTTCGAATATGCGAGAGTGGTACCTAACCTGGCTTCGCCAGAACCGGTACTCATTTCTCGATATATTTGGGGATTAATTAGCGAAATTCGCAATATCGTCAAGGCTGCGAGACCTCGTACTATTGACGATGCAGTAGAATTAGTTAACACCCTAACCGACGAACTGATCCGCACAAGAGATGAAGATAGGAAGAAAGAATTGGCTCAGAAAATTACCCAAGGATTTAGAGTGGGTAATAGTAGTAATTTCAAAAAGAAAGGAGCGAGACAATCTTCAATCCTGCCATTTTGCAGAAATTGCAGAAGGAAGCACTTTGGAAAATGCAATGCAATTTGTAACTTCTGCAAATCTGTAGGCCATAGTGAAGAAAATTGTAAGAAGAAAATGGTAACCTGTTTTCACTGTGGGGAAACAGGACATTACAAAACCGAATGTCCTAAACTGAACAAAATCACCGATAACAAGGGCAAACCAGTTGAAGGAGCTGTTAAGAAAAATGCCAGAGCTTTCCAGCTAACTACTCAAGAAGCCGAGCTCATTCCAGATGTGATAGCCGGTACGTTTTTAGTTCACAACGTCTATGCAAAAGTATTATTTGACTCTGGTGCAAACCAAAGTTTTATAAATACTTCATTCTGTCAAGCTCTTAAGTTACCATTGACTACCGTTAGGCAGATTTTTACAGTCGAAACTGCAGATGGGAATTCCATAGAAATTAATCAGGTTTTGCAAAAAGTAGAAATAGAATTCTCAGGTCACAAATTTGTTGCAAACCTATTGCCTATGAAATTAGCTGAGTTTGATGTTGTGTTAGGAATGGATTGGTTAATAGCCAACCATGCTAAAATCATTTGTGATCGAAACTCTATAGAAATTCAAGCACCTACGGGAGAAGTAATTAAGATTGCAGGAGATAAACCTCAGAAGCCATTAAAGTTCATATCAGTAATGAAAGTTGCTAATTATGAACGAAAACAGGGAATAGTATATATGATTTCAGTAATCAGTTGTACTAAAGGAAAAGAACTCAAGGAAATTCCTGTAGTCTCAGAATACCCAGATGTATTCCCAGAAGATTTACCTGGGTTGCCACCAGATAGAGAGGTAGAATTTAGGATTCATCTAATTCCAGGAACTACACCGATAGCCAAGGCACCTTATCGATTAGCTCCTACCGAAATGCTAGAATTAAAGAAGCAATTAGATGAATTACTAAGCAAAGGATTTATACAACCTAGTTCATCCCCTTGGGGTGCACCAGTGTTGTTTGTGAAAAAGAAAGATGGATCTATGAGAATGTGTATTGATTATAGAGAATTGAATAAGGTTACAATTAAGAATCGATACCCATTACCTAGAATTGATGATCTTTTCGATCAATTACAAGGAGCTAGGTATTTCTCTAAAATAGACTTAAGGTCCGGATATCATCAGTTGAAAGTACAAGAAGAAGACATACCTAAAACTGCTTTCAGAACTAGGTATGGTCATTATGAGTTTACAGTCATGCCCTTCGGATTAACCAATGCCCCAGCTGCATTCATGGATATGATGAACATGATTTGTAAACCATATTTGGATAAATTTGTGATCGTGTTCATTGACGATATACTCATTTATTCCAAAAGTCAAGTTGAGCATTGTCAGCACTTGCATGCACTCTTAACTTTGTTAAGAAAAGAAAAGTTGTACGCTAAATTCTCGAAGTGTGAATTTTGGCTACAAGAGGTGCAATTCTTAGGACACATGGTGAATCACGAAGGTATTCACATAGATCCTGCTAAGATAGAAGCAATTACCAATTGGAAGGTTCCACAAACTGCAATGGAAATTAGAAGTTTTATAGGTTTAGCCGGTTATTATAGACGGTTTATTAAGGATTTTTCCAAGATAGTTGTACCATTAACTAAGCTAACCTGTAAAGCCACTAAGTTTGAGTGGGGACCAAAACAAGAAGAAGCCTTCAGAATCCTAAAACAGAAATTAACCAATGCGCCAATCTTAGCCTTACCAGAAGGAACAGAAGATTTTGAAGTATATTGCGATGCTTCAAAATTAGGATACGGATGTGTGTTAATGCAACGCAAGAAGGTAATTGCGTATGCTTCCAGACAATTGAAAAAGCACGAAGAAAACTATACGACTCATGATTTAGAATTAGGAGCTATAGTTTTTGCCCTTAAAATTTGGAGACATTATCTGTATGGAAGCAAGTTTACTATTTATACAGATCATAAGAGTTTAAGGTATATATTCGGGCAAAAAGAGTTAAATATGAGGCAAAGAAGATGGATGGAAGTCCTGAGTGATTACGACTGTGATATTCAATATCACGAAGGAAAGGCAAACGTAGTAGCAGATGCCTTAAGTCGTAAATATCATGACAAGCAAAGGCGAGTCCGTGCTCTTAGAATAAATCTACAAATAGATTTAAGGGAACAAGTGAAGGAAATTCAGAAAACAGCAATCAAGGACGATGCCGAAGGAATGAAAGGTTACCTAAAAGAATTGGAACAAGGAAATGATGGAATTTGGAAATTCCACAAAAGCAGAATTTGGGTACCTAAACAAGGAAACTTAAGATCGAAAATTTTAGAAGAAGCTCATAAATCTAGGTATACTGTACACCCAGGAAATAATAAGATGTACCAAGATTTAAGAAAGAATTTCTGGTGGATAGGAATGAAAAAGGATATAGCTGAATATGTATCTAAGTGTTTAACCTGTTCACAAGTTAAAACCGAACACCAGAAACCCTCGGGTTTATTACAACAGTTAGAAATGCCTGTATGGAAATGGGAACTCATAACAATGGACTTTGTTACTAAGTTACCCAAAACCAGAAAGGGTAATGATGCAATTTGGGTAATTGTGGACCGATTAACCAAATCCGCTCATTTTCTACCCATAAAGGAAACCTTTAGCATGGAAAGATTAGCCAAGCTGTATGTGGATGAAATAGTATCCTTACATGGAGTCCCGCTCTCCATTGTATCGGATAGAGATAGTCGTTTCACTTCCCGATTTTGGACAAGTTTCCAAGAATCAATGGGAACCCGACTCAATCTAAGTACTGCATACCATCCACAAACAGACGGACAAAGTGAAAGGACGATCCAAACTCTGGAAGACATGCTCCGAGCATGTGTAATTGACTTTGGAGGTAATTGGGATAACCATTTACCATTAATTGAATTCTCCTATAACAATAGTTATCACTCAAGTATTGAAACCGCTCCATTCGAGGCACTGTATGGACGCAAATGCAGAACACCTGTATGTTGGGCGGAAATAGGAGAAAGTCAATTATCAGGCCCAGAAATTGTGCAAGAAACCACAGACAAGATAACTCAAATCAAAGAAAGATTGAAAACAGCCAGAGATCGCCAGAAGAGTTATGCAGACAATCGTCGCAAACCACTTGAATTCCAAATAGGAGACAAAGTACTACTAAAAGTATCTCCTTGGAAAGGAGTTGTAAGATTTGGTAAGAAAGGAAAACTGAGTCCCCGATATGTTGGACCATTTCCAGTGATTCAACGAATCGGACCAGTCGCTTATCGTTTACAACTACCAGAAGAACTAGCTGGAGTACATGATGTATTTCATGTATCCAACCTTAAGAAATGTTTATCAAATGAATCTCTGGTAGTACCTCTTCAAGACATAGAGGTAAATGAAAAATTGAAATTCATAGAAAAACCTTTACAAATAGAAGACCGGAAAATCAAATTCCTCAAACACAAGCGACTTGTATTGGTGAAAGTCAAATGGAATTCCAAGAGAGGACCGGAATACACATGGGAACTAGAGTCCGAAATGAAGCACAAGTATCCTCATCTATTCTAGTGAATCTCGAGGACGAGATTTTTTCTAAGGTGGGGAGGATGTAACAACTCTCATTAAAATTAATAATTAGAATGATAATTAGTCAATAAGGAAACCCTAATTGAGACACCCAAGTAATTCCGCACTAACCCTGAAATTTCCGGAATAATCGGAATCAGGATCAGGGCCCCTAAAACTCAGGGGGGTTAAACCCTAATTGATATTTATCTCGAATTATGCGTTGTAAATTATGGAAATTCGAATGTTGTTGATTCAGCAGACCTATACCACTGAGAAGGCTAGTCTACAAGCTAAAACGCACCCTTTACGGACCGTAAAGGAAAGTCCTTACGGACCGTAAGCTAACCGGCTCCCTTACGGACCGCAAGGGTCCAGGCATACGGTCCGTATGCGAGTCGAAATTTGAGCTATAAATAGCCGACCTTGGCAGTCGACTGAGGATGTTAAAACGTCGAACAGATTCGCTCTGTGCATCAAATTAAGCTCTTATATCACTAATTAAACACACACTATTCACGAGGTGCTGCCACAGAACAGGGTAATTACTCGATCGCTATTACGATTTAGTTTCCGGATCAATATATCCAAAGAATGTCCAAGTGCCGCCCACATTGGGTTATACTTTGTCGTTTGTCGTTAATTCGATAAATGAGTTGAAGTATTATACTTTGTCGTTTGTCGTCAATTCGATAAATGAGTTGAAGTATTGCACTTTGTCATTCATTGTGAGAATTTGATCTCGTGAGTTATCGTAACTGCTGTATTGATCACTAACCCTGTTTTGTGTGCATTATTGTTGAAATTAGGTTAACAGGGCTAAAATCATATTCTGTCAGTACTAAATCTGCAATGTGAGTTATTCTTCTTTTATAAACTCTTTTCTCACCGTTTGTGAGCTGTTAACTGTTTACAATACTCCAAATTATTTTCAGAATTATAACTTACAATGATTAAGTTTATGTAATCACCAAATTACAGCCGGTATGTGGGGTATTGTGCACATTACTTGATAATCGTCACCATTGGGGCAGCCATTGGGTGATATGACCATAATCACAGACACCATTGGACAGGTGGGCCAATGGGTCGAGTGGTAAAGTACTGTGGGTAGTTGGTTGATATCAGAAACATTGTAAAAGATCTTACCACTGTGAATTATAACAAATGTGTCATTTTCCAGTGACTAGAATAATTCACTCAGTATTTCCCCGCTGACAAAATATTTTTCAAACATGTTTCAGGTGATCTGCTGTAATTCAGGAAAAATGCAGGGGAAGCATTTCAAGCTTAAGATAGTGGGTCAATATATAATAAAGAAATATGTTTTATCAGTAAAATCTTGTTATTGTAAATTATCGGGGTTTTATCCCGAATTGTGAAATAAAATAATCAGGAAAAGTTAACTTAGCCGATTCTGTAAATAAAATTTCCGCTGCTAAACTCACAATAAATAAAGTACCGCAGGATTTCTGTCCCGCGGCTCCTGGAACGGGTCAAACCGGGCCGGGGGCCGTGACATGATGTTTTTCAAACTACATGTATTTCAGGAAATTAAGTATGGATCTAGCGGGAATTGGAGTTTCAAGTCATGTTAAGCATAAAGATGTCATCCATGGTCTTTGGGTTTGGTCAGTGTGTCTTAATCCTGGACGAGACACGTCTTCCAAACTTTGATTACAACAAATATCTTTTGACGAGTCCTTAGCGAACTTTTACACAATTCATATGGTTTGTAAAACTTGAATTTGAAGTCTACGTTTTAGACAATGTTGTAATGTTTTAAACTCCTTTTATGGATGACAAATCTTTGGTTTTATCATATAGTTGTTTGATATGGTTGAATGCAATGATAACAAGAAAGTCACACTATAATCACGCTTCCGCAAAAGTCAAGGTCTGACATAACTCCTCAGCTTTCATTAACAAACTATCAATATCAGAATCACTTCCCTCCTTTACATCCGATTCTGAACCATAATCTCCAATGTTTGAGCTTTCCTCATTTGAACTACCATTATAACCCGAGCTATCACCGCTTTCAGAGAATTCTTCCTTATGCACATGCTTGATATGATTGATGATCTTAGCATAGCATGCAGTTCCTCCTTAATCGCCACCTCCAAACTATACAGACCAATTACAATTTTCATCAGCTTGAACAACTAATGCACGGTTGGTGTTAGAAGGACCCGATTGGTTTGCGTTGGTGGTGTTAGTCTGGTTGTTGACAACTACTATCCTTCTTTCCAGGTTGACTTGATTCTGGTTGGAAGTACTTGTTTGATTCCTAAAGGGATTTTGACTTGTTTGTCTGCTCGGACGAGTGCACTCACGCTTGAAGTGACCCTTTTCTCCGCAGTTAAAACAGGTGACAGCATCTTTGTCGAAACCGTACTTTGTATCTCTTTTGCTTTCCAAAGTAGTCTTCCTAGTTCTGCTCATGAAGGCTTTAGCTCGTCTAACCGCGCTTGCAAAAGCCCACTTGATAACCATTAACTCCATTTCATCCCTATCAATCTGTTGATAATCTCCATTGGTCAGATTTATGTTTCCAATCTGACCTGCAACCAACCCATAATAAGCATTGACCATTGTGCTAAGAAGTTCCATGTGTTCCTTGGCAACTTCTACATTGACTTTGGGAAGGTTTGAAGTATCAAGTCTGGTTGTATTGGAAATTTGCGGTTGAGTGAAATTGTTACCATAGAATGCTTGTTGAGGTGAAGGGGTAACAACTTGTGGTTTCGGGAGCCAAGCGCTAGGTGACAGCATCTTTGTCGAAACCGTACGTTGTATCCCTTTTGCTTTCCAAAGTAGTCTTCCTAGTTCTGCTCATGAAGGCTTTAGCTCGTCTAACCGCGCTTGCAAAAGCCCACTTGATAACCATTAACTCCATTTCATCCCTATCAATCTGTTGATAATCTTCATTAGTCAGATTTATGTTTCCAATCTGACCTGCAACCAACCCATAATAAGCATTGACCATTGTGCTAAGAAGTTCCATGTGTTCCTTGGCAACTTCTACATTGACTTTGGGAAGGTTTGAAGTATCAAGTCTGGTTGTATTGGAATTTTGCGGTTGAGTGAAATTGTTACCATAGAATGCTTGTTGAGGTGAAGGGGTAACAACTTGTGGTTTCGGGAACCAAGCGCTAGAGTCAGATGGAGGTTGAGTAACTTGAGGTTGAGCTGGAAGGAATCAAGCACTAGTATTGAAATGAGGTTTAGGTTGAGGTGGCTCTGGTACAAATCCAAAGGGATTTACATTAGTCACTTAAGAATTTGACATGAACGCTGTTTGAAGTTTTGGTTGCTGACTTGAGCTTGCAGCAGGGTTAATCCCTCCAAAGTACATTTCTAGATTCTGAGGCATTGAGATTCATTTCGCCTTTCGGATTTCTTCTTCATTTTTATTTTCCAGCTTTTGAACGAAAACATAGATACTGATAGTATCTAATACACCTGTATGCTTTAAGAGCTCAATAAAGGGGCTCCACTTCGGTGGTAGAGCATCAACAAACTTTGACCCATTTCCGGTGGAGTTGCAGTAACCCTGTAAGCAAACAATTCACTTATCAAATGATAATAACGAGTTGCCATTTCAGTTAAAGTTTCATTTTCTATAAACAAAAATGCGTCAAACTCCTTTTTCAACAAGTCGTGTCGAGTCTTCCTTGTCGCCACATCCCCTTCTCCTCTTGTAACTAGGATGTTCCACAATGCTTTTGTTGTCTTACAATAAGAGAATTGATGATAGAATTCTTTGTGGAGAGCTTGTGTCAAGATAGCAAACGCCTTCTTTTCATGATCGTACGCTTTCTTATCTACTTCAGACATAGTTGCCAATGTGGTTGCAGTTGAACCTGCTTCTTCAAGAGCTGTGTTGTATGATGTAGTGAAACATAACCATAGCTTGGTAATTTATCCTAGAACGTAAGTATGAAAACGGCCTCTCCAAGATGGATATTCATTCATATGATTCAGCTTCGGCGGTCGATTGTTGCTACCCGTTTCACTTTCGCTCATTAGCAAATTTTGAATATTTTGATTTTATTTGCTACACATGCCCACTGACTTGCAGAAATTGATTGTTGTTGTGGCATCATATTCTTGACCCACGTCTCTGCAGAGGTCGGATCTGGAGCAGTACTTGAGCTACTGCTCCAATCCCAGGGATTAGTACTCATGATTGATGTATGTATGAGTGTACCTGATCAAACACTTGAAAAGAAAAGGTTAAGACAGTTTTGCAAGCCTCTGTTAACAAATGACAGTTAAAATGACGAAGTATGATTCACAGTGTGAACGACGAAGTCTTGCAACGACGAAGTTCTGAATCTTCGTCTAACACACTCTTTTGACGAAGGATGGAGAGTGTTTGAATCTTCGTCTGAAACAATTCTGACGAAACTTTGATGGTTCGTCCAACACAATCTTCGCTGACACAGGATAAGATATTTTTGCAAAAAGCAATTAAATTCTTGCAGACAAGTAGGTGACGAATTTTCAAAGCTAACAAGTTGTTGTGACAGAAGTTAAGTTGATTTACCTAACCATCATTTCATGTACGTAATTGTCAAACAATAATATTATAAGCAACAAACACTTCAATTAAAATTCAAATTAGATCAAACTCAGAAATTATTTAAAGAACAGTTTGAAGATAGTCAAGAACACTTTGAAGATCACTTTGAATATCAAGAAAAACTTGAATATTCTGAAACATAAAATTTGCTTAAACTTTCAAGAAAAACCCATTTTTATCATGTAGACATGTGATGCAGCAAGGTTTTTGATAAAACTTATAGCAAATAACAAGACTTGAACACTTTTTCAGAAAATATGAATATCAAATAGGAATAGTTTCTGAAAAACACATAAACAACTTGATAAAACACAACAATGTTTGGTTTTAAACAAGGATAAGAGCCATGGCTCTAATACCACTTGTAGGTCCGTTTTTCTCAGAGGATCTATTACGAAACCTAATCTTGTTTATCATGAACACAGTCACGAGTGCGGAATCCACGTGACGGTGCAAACCAAACAAAGTAATCCAAGCAACACAACAGATAATCAAAGATTCACCTTAGATTAAAAGGACGAGAACAACATCAAAGATATACACACACTGATTGAACGATAAACTCTCAGTAGTAGTCTCTCTATGCTCTCATACCTTAACTGTTAAACACACTAAGCTATATACTGTCCTTAGACGAACCTTGATTGACGAAGGCTAATGTGTGACGAAGATAGAACCTTCGTCACACACAAACAAAGACGAAGATAGAAGGTTCGCCAAGCATGGGTTCGACGAAGATAGAACCTTCGTCAAACATTAAACAAGGACAGACTATAACTAAGTTAACAGAAGACATAAGAGACGACTAACTATGGTTAAACACAATGCACACAAGCATGTGTTTAACAAACCGTACAAATACATAGACAAAATGTCATACCAAGTAGGATAGGAGGATATCCGACTAGGTAGACTTGATGGAACTTACAGACTCGATTACAAAACACTAAATAACATACAACGTAAACAAGACAAAGTTACAGACACATAAATGAATCAACATAAAACTGTGTCAAATAGTATCAATGCTATATCACTGTCAACGACCACCAACAGCGGAAAAGCTCCTAAAAACAAAATAAATAAAAACGGAAAAAAATAACGTCACGCTCGTTGCAGGGAAATTAAACTGAAACGTAAAACATAGAAAAAAATAACCAAGTCAATCCAGGACCCGCGCGTTACGACAAACTTGTAAAATAGAGAAAAATAGAATTGACGGGCCTGTTAAACGGAAAAGATATACAAAAAATGTTGAACCTCACACATATGTTGTGGTTTGTTAACTCACAAAGTTTAAAACGAAACGAAAAACCTGGGAAAGATGAAAAGTATAGTGGTCAAAATTGAATATAAAAAAAGAGCTGAGGTTAAATTGGAAAAGATGAAAAGTTTTGGTTAAAAAAAGTGTCTCAATTGCAAGAGAAAAAAAGTTTGGGTTAGAAATGAAAAAAGAAAAAAAAAACTCATAGGTACAACACCATAAATTAAAAAAAATAAAAATTTATTTTTGTAAAACTTGAATAAACTATTAAATATCGTATATTAATAGAGTATCTAGTTAATGGTTAAATACTTATTTATTATCCGCATAATACACGATATGGTTTGTGTTTGTTTATTATTCTTTGATTAGTTTAATATTTTTGAATTAATTATTTTCATATTGTTTCAAGAGATATTAATAATTTATTAGATATTAGATTTAGATATTAATAATATTATTAAAAGATTAAAGAGAAAATGTCATGTGTTATTAATTTAAGTTATTTATTAATCTTAGATAAAGATAAGGATAAAGATTAAAATAAGTGATATCTATATATTGGTATTAATATTAAAAAAGAAGGAGAGAATGACAGGTAGGGGTGTGCATGGGTCGGTTTGGGTCGGTTTTTACTATTAACCATAACCATAACCATAACCGCTAGTTCGGTTATGGAGTTTTGGTAACCATAACCATAACCAAACTTCGGTTATGGTTAATCGGTTATAAAGTCGGTTATGGTTCGGTTTTGGTTAATTTCGGTTATGTAACCAAGCATGGTTTGAAATAAATAGGGTTGTGCACGATTTGAACTTAGCTTGAGCCTATTTTATAAGATAACGAAGACTAAACTTTTTGGTTATACTACCGATTGAGAGTTCTTTTTAATAAGGCAATTCTCAAACAAAAACAATTATAGCCATAACACCTTAGTTTTTTTATCAAAATAAATGACATCTACATCAAGATCATTTTGTTACTAACATACTTTTATCTTAGTAAAAACCCTCTATATGGTTTTGTAAAACACAAATCTTTATATAAAATTAGCATCACAACTTTGGTTCGGTTTCGGTTATAATCGGTTAACCAAAGCTTCAAAAACATAACCATAACCGATTGAGCGGTTATACAAAGTTTCATAACCATAACCATTGGTTATATTGGTTATCGGTTATTAGTGGTTTGGTTATGTCGGTTATGGTTCGGTTATCGGTTATGGTGGTTAATTTGCGCACCCCTAATGACAGGTGACATTATTTGAAGTCTTTTATTATATGTTATATTATATTTTTATAACTAGTTTATAGTCCCGTGTGTTACACGTGTTAAATGATAAAATTGGTTGTATCCGAAGAACATAATAATCACAAAATTTAATTACTCTTGATATTGCACATGTTAAATATAAATTTAATATAAACACATATTACTCTAAAATGAATTATCCATACCAAGTTAAAAAAAAAACATAACATTACTCGCTATAACGTTTAAGCAAATAATTTATATTTATTTGTTACTTCGGTAATAATATTTATGTATACATAAAATATATATTTATATAATAGTTAAATTTATATAATATGTTATGATATGATACATAAAGAATACGAAGTAAATTCTTAAATCTCATCCTTATCTGAGGGGTTGAGACGAAATAGAAAAAAAAAGTGATGAACACATAAAGGCTTTTTTTTTTTTTTTAAATTTTGAGATATAATGAGAAGGCTCTTAAATTTTAATTGTGATGGAGTTGGTGGCTGGAAATTGTGACAATGGAGATGGATTGTGGTTGGTATATCTAATTCTAATAATATTATTAATTAATTAAATTTTATTTGAATTAATAGATTTAATAGATAATTTCATCATAAGACTATTTAGTTGAAATAATCAATTCACTTCACTATTTCTAATATATAAACGCAAATCGGAGTGTTAAAATTTTATATATTTTTTGTGGTGTTGATATGAAATATTAATGTATAGATTAAATTACTATTTTCACCCCTGTGGTTATATCACTTTTATCTTTTAGCCCAATTTTTTTTTTTAATATCTGAGCCCACAACGTATTTTTTTCTAACCCTTTTGACCCCTAACATTAACCCCGTCCATTAAATGTTAGGGGTCAAAGATGTTAGAAAAAGAGACGTTAGGGGTCAAAAATGTTAGAAAAAAAGACGTTGGGGCTCAGATTTAAAAAAAAAATCGGGCTAAAAGGGTAAAAGTGATTTAACCACAAGGGCCAAAATCATAATTTACTCTAATGTATATAATTAAAAAATAACATTTTTTTTACCGCATATGCATCTGGGAGTGATATCTTTTCTTTACTAATTTGGGTTTTATATGGGTCTTCATGATATGTGAAATATGTCATTATTGTTATATTTATTATTTATATTTAATAATATCATATCAGATTAAATTATGTCATTATTATTATATTATATTTAATACTATCGGATTAGATTAAATATTAATTATTAATATCAATATTAATATTATTAATAGTTATTAATGAATTGAAAGAGAGAATGCCATGTGGCATTATTGGGAGTTTTTTTATTAGAATTTAGATTACCCTTTTTTAAAAGTTAAATTAATAATTGTAAAACTTAACGGTTAATAAAAATAAAAATATTTTTTATAAATAATTTTTATAATAAACAAATTAAGATTTATATAAAAAAACAGTATCGAGAAATTGCTCCACATCTTCAACTTGCCGCTGTATGGAGAGTTGATGGTGAAGGAGGACAATGATTGTAAAGAGTCAATGTGGATAGTTCATGGTGAAGGATGACGCATGTTAGCAGCGTTTTATTATCGATTTCACATAAGATTAGGTAAATTGTATAACTGACGTCATGATTTGGTAGTAGAAACTAACAATTTGTAGACGACGAACTCAATTCTCCTGAATTCGACCCCTAATAAACTTCTATTTGGTGAAACAGGAGACAATTGATTCCAATTCGATTCATAATTCGTCATCGAATCTGTTAGGTCTGGTGATGTCAAAATAGACGATTGGTGTGTGGTGAGGTGCGATTTCAATTCTAGCTTTTTGGGTTCTTCGACTACAAGTATTAAGCTTATTCAGTTTTCTTTTTGTTAATTACAGATTGTTAACATCGATGTTGCTGATTTGTGATTTGGAGGTTCATAACAGTAGAGAGATTTAAGGCCGTGGGGTATGGGGCGGGACTTTTGGCGTGGATTGGGGTAAAACGCCCAAGTCACCACCCCGGGAGGGCGGGAGTTTTGGCGTGGCCCCTTGGGGCTTGGGTTTCAAGCCGGGCGTGGAGCGGGGCAAAGAGGTGACATGCGGTTTGTGAATGGCCCAAAGAAAAGAGCCGTTGGGCTAGCCGTTGGCCAACGGCTATAAAAAAAAAAAAAAAAAAAAAAAAAAAAAAAAAAAAAAAAAAAAAAAAACCTTCCATTTTTTCACTATAAAACTCATATTTTTCTTCCATTTTTTACCACATTCATCAACCACATCTTCTATACATCTTCAAATTCTCCTTCTACAATACGAAAAATGCATCCTTACAACCGTCCTTTTGACCCGAACAACCCGTATGGATTCCAAGAAAATAATCCTAGCCCACCACCCACTCGTCCACTAGCTCGTCCGTTTTTCATACACTCTCCTATGCCCGAATTAGCAAGTTATGCATCGTATATCGGGAATCGTTTATATACTAACTTCCCACAAACCGAAGATTCAATACCTACCCCGTTTTCACAATCGCCCATCGACCTTTCACCAACCTCCATCGACCTTTTGGATGATTCGCCAAGCCCAAACCAGCCTGAGCATGGAAGAAATGCATCAAGAAGGCGTGCTCAAAAACAAACGGCGTCGCCTTCAACTGGGAGTTCTGGCTCGCGTAGGGGAATATACAGCGACCAGTTGGATACATTCAATGTATTCCAACAACAAAGGGCCGAAATACGTAGGAGCAAAGAAGCTAGAGATGCCGCTAGAGATGCCCTGAAACAAAGACGGGATGATTTGAAAATTCTATCCCAGCCGATTGATCACCTACAGGGTGACGAGTTAGAAATAGTCTTGGCGTTGAGAGAAGAGATAAAAAACAAATATAAAAGTTACGAATTTTTTTTTTTTTTTTGTAATTTTCTTTATTTAGAATTATTAAAAAAAATAAATTTATGTTATTGGGTTACCCAGCGGGTCAGCCCAGCGGGTCAGCCCACAAGCCCACCAAACCCACGCCCTCAAACTCCCGCCCCACCATACCGTGTGTTGTAGTGGGTTTCCCATCTCTGCCACCCGGTTCCACATGTCAACCAATGCCCAACCCAAGTCCCAACCCCCGCCCCACCATACCCCACGGCCTAATCTTATGTAGGTTTACTCACTTGAAGATGGCCCACCAGGTATTCGATGAAATATCTATTGACATTTGATTTTGATTTTGTTGCTCTTTGACTTCGGCTAATCGGCTCACATGTTCCATCAAATGCCAATTGACTTTTAATATTGATTCTGTGTTTTGCATGAGGCCTTGAACTATTTGGGTATTTTTTATGCTAGAGTTCAATTTTTAGAAGTAAACTAGCATGTTTCAACATAATTGCCGTCCCAAGTATGCTGATTTTGTTTGACTAGATGATGTTATGTATGACCAGATACAAACACAAACGATCATTTTGATGGCCACATACAATTTATGTTCGTCACTTTGAGACTTTTGTAACATAACTTTCATGTTGTATTGGTAGTTTACATGTTAAGATAATGCACAAATTGGGTGTGGAAGCTGTGGGAGTTGGAGCTTTAAAATTTACAAGACACCATAGAATGCAGCAGAGAAACCTGCATTTTGATTCATTATTCACAGTGAGGTATATATACATTTTCACTTGCGTTCAAATAACAGAGTATTTGCTAAAATGAAGAGGATAAGATTTTTTTACATTAACATTTAAGCGTTTAAGAGAACAAAATATTGTTTTTGTGTGGAAATAATAACAGTGCAAAAGTCGCATCTGTTTAAAGTTCTTAACCATGAGATGAGGGTAAAGACGAAAGCTCAACATATGAGGTAAATTGAAAGCTAAGTTTGAGATATGGGTCAACCGGGTAGTTATTGGTTCTGACCGGATGGAGGATGCAGTGACCCGAAACATCCAATGTCCTCATCATTGGTCTTCAACCTGATCATTTTCTGCAGTTTTACTCCAAGCTTCACATTTTGACTACCCCTCACCTTGAGAGGCGTGGGGTGAAACCAAATCTTTATCATCTCAATCTAAGGTTTCACGCATTAGATTTACCCTTAGGTGAATATCGACCCATTTGACCTTTTATTTTGTATTTGACCCATTAGTGATAAATGATTGCCCATTTCATGATATTCGTTAAATCCAACAAATTGTTGCAAGATCTCTCGATGGGATTTCAATTGAATATGGTGATTCTAAGAAACCTTTAAAATTTTGCACTTTTACATCTCCTTCGGGTGCACTACAAAGGCTTATGGTGATATTTTTGTTTATCTTTGTAGGCAAAGTGTCTACGAAAGTTGATGATGGTAATGAGACTAATCTTGGATTCAGAGTAGAACATCTGCTTAAACAGTTTCACGTGCAGCGATTAAAACCCTTAATTTTAAGAGGATTGCTGAGATTGCTGGAGTGGTGGTTTCGATTGAACCCAAGCCGATTCCAGTCACATTGGAAATCTCAGAGGAAATTTAAATTACGCCTATGAATATGATTACTACTTAGAAGGTGATAAGGTGAACGCATATTTATTGGATTTGAGTGGGAATAATTTTTTTGGAAGTTGGATTCCTAAATTTATTGGATCCTTCAAGCAGCTAAGTTACCTCAATCTCTCTAATGCATTTTTTTAGTGGTATTATTCCCCATCACATTGGAAATCTCTCCACTTTGAAGGTTCTTGATCTTGGTTCAAATTATATGCTCAATGCAAATGATACGGCATGGGTTTCTGGCCTTTCCTCACTTAGCATCTTGACTTGATCAGTGATGTGGATCTTTCTCAAGCAAACAACGTTGATATGGTATTTTACATTATTCCTTCATTAACATATTTAAGTTTGACATATTTAAGTTTGAGAAGCTGTAGACTTTTGAATTACCCTTCTCATTAACAGAAAAAAATGGATGAATTTAACTCAGTGGACTAAAATGGCGGTGAAACCTTTTTCGACCCACAGGCAAAAACTGAAGCCTTTGGACTAAACTGACAAAATGACCCAAACCACATGGACTAAAATGACATTTAACTCATACAAAAAAAGAAGCCAGCTTTTAATTCATGTGTGTGCGCGCATTAAATATTGTGCTTTAATATAAATGGTTAACAAGCCGGCTTGGCTTGGGCTTGGCTCGTTTACAAACGTAGCCGATTTTGAACGTGTCTCAAGCCGCGAGCTTTTTTAATGGCCCTTATAGTGTTAGGCAGATTAATGATCCTAAACAAGATAATTATAGCATGTTTATAATTAATTAGGCATAAATAGATAATGTTACACTGATTAATGATCCTAAATAAGATAATTATAGTGTGTTTATAGTTAAGGATTAATTTATGTATACAAACTTAACAATTATAGTGTGTTTATAGTAATTTTATATATATAAACTTAACAAATTTCATATATGGCCAACAAAAACTACATGTATCATATATATACCCAACTTTAAAATTTTAAGTTTATGACCATTCTACCCCTTCCCATTAAATTTGTTTAAACCCTAATTTTATATGGAGTTTGATCACCTCCATCTCCCCTCTTTTGTTCTCAGGGCGGCAGATAATCGAACAAGCAAATCTGTACGTTTGAATTAGATTATCAAACCATTTATAATCGCATGATATTGATAATGGAACGATAAGCAATCGAACTTGATTCAGTAAGTCGAACCAGGTCTAATCACATTTATCTCCATCTATTAATCTCATTTACTCATTTAGGGCATATTATTGCTTAAGCTTTAACACAACTTCTGTTAGCATATACGAAATTAATTCGATAGAAAATAAGTAAATTGGTTAGTTACCACCGACGTAAATATGAAATTTTCTCTTATTGTTCTGGTTATAGCTAGCTAGGTCCACATTTAGGCCACTTAGAAATTACGGTCTTGTTAATTAGATTTTCTGGTGAAACAATTTTTTTTATAAAGAAAAGACTTTATGAAAACAATTGATGAATTAAAACTGTCCGTATTTGTTCTGGTTGATGGTTTTTTAATTAAGTTTCCTCTGTTATGTACAACTATAGTGGTTCAATTTCACAATTTCGAATTTAGTTTTTGATGAATGGCTTTGGAATAGTTTTCAGTTTTAATCTTGTTTTCCACTCTGGGAATACCGAAGTCAGAAACCTTGGTAATCTGCTGGGAGTTTTTGAATACTAATTCAAATTCGATCTTATGTAAGAGTTCAGTTGAATATCAAGTGAACGAATGGGAAAAACACAAATTTACTCTAAATAGAGTAAAAAATGGTTATTAGATAAAACAAATTTAAGTTAAAGATGGGCATATATAAAATATGAGTTAAGTTAACGTACAAAGTGCCTTATCGTACAAATCGTACGTAAGGGATGAGAAAACCAAAAAAAATGTGGTGGTATTTTCGTAATTATTTACTCGTAGAGTAATTTTGAGTAATTTTCAAAATTACTCTACAAATGATCTTGTAGAGTAATTTTGTAAAATGTTCTTGTAGGTTAATTTTGATCTTGTAGAGTATCATAATTACTCTACAAATGATCTTGTATGGTAATTTTGATATTGTAAGATAATTTTGTAAAGTATCGTAATTACTTTGCAAATGATTTTGAAGAGTAATTTTGAATTGTATGTTGTTTGATAAACTTGTAGATTAATTTTGATACACTTGTAGAGTAATTTTGATGCAGAGTAATTTTGATACACTTGTAGAGTAATTTTGATAATTACTATACAAGATCAAAATTACTCTACAAGATATACCTGGAATACAAATGATTTTGTATAGTAATTTTGAATCGTATGTCGTTTGATAAACTTGCAGAGTAATTTTGATACACTTGTAGAGTAATTTTGATAATTACCCTACAAGATTAAAATTACTCTACAAGATCAAAATTACCCTACAAAAACATTTTACAAAATTACTCTACAAGATCAAAATTACCCTACAAGATCATTTGTTGATTAATTTTAAGGGTGGGATTCGGCTACAAATCCAAATTTCCTATAAAGTGTAAAAAGTCATAAAACACTATTATTTCAGCTATAAAACACACCTAAAACTCACAAATAAATAGTGAAGATTTCTAAAACACCATATTCAAACACTAATAGTCCATAAAACCTTCAAGAACACCATCATAGAATTGTTAATATAAAACACGGTATGCTAATCAACATAAAACACAATAATGTTTGTCATTCAATAATTAGAGCCTTATTATCCGAAACACAAAGCAAAACCCACATATATGATGCTTTAATAACCTTCATTATGTTATTTGTGGGTTTTTGGTGTGTTTTAAGATTGACATTATGGTCTTTTATGAGTTTTTACCTGGGAAATTTAGACTTTGTAGCCAACTTCTAGACTAATTTTAATAATTACTCTACTCGTAAATAATTACGAAAATGTCACCACGTTTTTTTTTTACATTTTCACCCTATCCGTACGTTTTATATGATAAGGGTATTTGTATTTGATATTTTGCCTTTAAAATATTAGATTTTAGAAAAAAAAAATAAGGTTAAATTGGTCATTTATTAAATTAGTTTAATGAATTGGATATATATTTGATATTTTAACAATTTGTAAGAGCATACATGATATATTTAATTTTGTATGGGTATATACGACATTTTACAACTTTACAGGAGTATATATGAAATTGCCCCTATAGTTAATTAGGCATAAATACACACTGTTAGAGCATTCACATCCAATTCATCATTTCTTACCCTATAATTACACTAAAAACAACTATCTTTTATCTCTTCTTTCAATTAAATAATATTTTTTATACTTTTATCATTACTTTTTTCTCTCACTTCCACTCACATCTACTTTCAAAATATATTAACAATTACAGAGGGTGAACAGTGTCTTCTCAAATATACAGATGAATAGTAACATTTTTCTCTCCTCCACTCACAACCATCTTTTATAACTTTTATAATATGAAAACCTTTCTCTCATATTTTGATGACTAGGATGCGAATGCTCTTACGGATCCAAAATAAGATACGCAGGTCACCATCTACGCAAGATATTCAAACTAGGTGTGCTAATATTAACCGAAAGACTATTAATTCAGGGAATCATTTGAGAGCACATTTACAACTAGATGAAGGAGACGTAAGGTATTTTCATACACCATTTTTTTCGTTTTAATTAGTTTACGCATTAAAAGACATTATTTTTGTAATTGATTTTGGTTTATCTACATTTTGAGTGAAGGTATGTGGTGCATGTTTGTTCCGCTAAGTAGTTAATGCGGTAAAATATCAGATATCGGTCAAGGACTGATATTTGAGATATCGGTTATCGCGGTGGGATATCGGTAATTTTAATATGATGCTAAATTTATATATATAGCAATTTAACACTAATAGTTGTAACAAGAACTGACTAAGACTTAAAACACTAACATTTAACAGTAACAACTAACAATTAAGACTTAAAACACTAATAGCAACAATAAGAAGAAAAATGAACGGTAGAAATAAGAAGAATGGTACTAATATCGGGAAAATCGGTGATTTATCGATCAAATATCGGTCCTATATTGGTCAAATATCGGACAATATCGCTGATATTATTGGTACCAATATTCTGACCAATATTTTGTACCGCTATCTCGACAGGGGACCGATAACCGATATATCATTGATATATCGGTTGATATATCGGGATATTAACTACATAGGAATCATGTGACAGGGCCTATGTGATATTGAAAGAAAATGAAGCGAAAGCAAGAACTGTAGATATCGTGCGGGTTTTATTAATTTATGCCCTTGATCCACCTGTTGATTCTGATAAGACGAGTTGTAAACCAGCCCAATTTTATTTTCCTTGGGCTAAAACCAGTTTGGCCCATACCAGTTCATGTTAATAATCCATTTTAGGTTTGATAAACCCAACCCACCCAAACCGATTTGTATCGGCTTCAAAACTAGTTTTAGCGTTTAAACCGTTTTTTTGCTCAAACGGGGTTTGGGTCGGAACAGATTCCTAACACAAAAATCCCAAACTTGTACCTAACCGCCGGCTTGGGGACGGGCCCAAACCGGTTTTTTGGCTACCAAATTGGGCTATAGACCGGTTCATTAGGCCCAAACTGGCATTGTTTTACACATCTAATACTTTAATAGAAGGAAGCAATTATGTGGATACAATTTGTTTCTCGTTTCAGCCTTTGTTTGTTTCTGGCTTCATGGTTGATGTGCCAAATTAGGGCCTTATATATTAATTCTATTGGGCTTGACATAATCTGCAATGTGGATCTCGATGGATTAAAGACAAAAGGGTATTCAATTTGTGGGCTTAACTGCTTAAGGATATGCACAAGTATATTTTTAAAATATATATATATATATATTAAAGAAAGATTTTTCGACTCTAAACAACCAAATATACTAAAAAAAATATTTTATATTATTAAATTTAACATATTGCTTACCTTGAATAAGGGAAGTAAAGTAGCAATTAAAATTTAAAAGGATTTGCGCCATTAATATGTAAAGTAGCTATGACTCTATGACCCCCACCACACCCAAGGATCAGAACCTGAGATTTTTTTTTTTACATAAGGTAGCTCAACGGTCTATAACATATCGTAAGAAAATTGAGGAATATATCTGTAGATTGTGAGGTAAGGATTTATGTACAACAAAATTATAAGGTACAGGATAAAAGATTGCAATTTTGTCCAGGATAGAAGAATGCAATTTTGTGGATGCTATTTGTGCATTGATTTTCCACAAAGACTTGCAAAGTCTTCCTTGGGCCATTAGCTCTCGTCCAGATACCTAACAACCATTACTTCACGTAGTTTGTTCATCATAGCAACTCGTATTTCGTCTCATTTTTCTTAAAAGTTGAGGTTGAATCATGGGAAATCAGTGGGTTTGGGGGCTTCATCTTGTTTTATTAAGCATGTTTTTGGTTGCAACCAAACATACTTGTATGGGTGCTCAAAATTCGACAAACAGCTGCCATGAACAAGAGAGACTAGCACTACTCGAGTTCAAACACAGCGTCAAAGATGACTTTGAAATGCTCTCATCATGGGTTGGCATCGATTGTTGCTCATGGAAAGGAGTCCGTTGCGACGGTGCCACTGGAAGAGTTGTCGGTCTTCATCTCAGAGGAAATTATGGCGACTCCTACGAATTCGAAGATGATTACTATGAAGAAGTTTACTACTTAGAAGGTGATAAGATGAACGCATGTTTGGCTGAGTTAAGACATCTGCAACATCTGGATTTGAGCGGAAATTATTTTAAAGAAAGTCAGATTCCGGAATTCATTGGATCCTTCAAGCAGCTAAGTTACCTCAATCTCTCTAATGCATATTTTAGTGGTATTATTCCCCATCACATTGGAAATCTCTCCAATTTGAAGGTTCTTGATCTTGGTTCAAATTATATGCTCACGACAGATGATATGGCATGGGTTTCTGGCCTTTCCTCACTTGAGCATCTTGACTTGAGCTACGTACATCTTTCTCAAGCAAACAATGTTGATATGGTATTTTACATGATTCCTTCATTAACATATCTAAGCTTGAGTGAGTGTGGACTTACTAATGCTGATCTTGGTCTTCATCTTAATTCAAGTAAAATACTTCCCAACATTGAACATTTGGATCTTAGCTCCAACAGCTTTGAAGGTCAACTCCCTCACTTTTTTCAGAACTTGACATCCTTAACGTTCCTTGATATTTCATTCTATAATCTTAGTCTGGCATGGAACTCTGTAAACCTGCTAAGCACGATCCCTTCTTTATCAGAATTGCATTTGTCACAGTGTGGGCTTCACAATGCCCACTTTTCACCCACTTATTTGAATTCAAGTGCCCATTCCAACATACAACATCTTGATCTTAGCAGTAATTCAATTGGGGTTAGATTTCCATCTGAATTAATGAACATCACTTCCCTAAAAGTCATTGACCTTTCAGATAACAGCTTGAACTCATCAATTCCTGTCATGCCTAACCTTTTAAAGCTCGATCTTTCTTTTAATAACTTTGAGCACATCGAGCTTGTTGGGATTTGGAGACAATGTCATCTGAAGGAATTAAGCGTTTCTGGTAATCTTTTTGGAGGAGAAATGATAGGCCCATCATCAAACACATCTGAATGTTCCCACTATGCTTTAGAGGTGTTGGAAGCAGACGAAAATGACTTAAACGGTTCGCTTCCGGAATCTGTTGGAAAACTAAACAATTTAAGAGTCTTAAGTCTCTCCTATAGCAGTTTTACAGGTTCAATCCCTAAAGCTTTGGAGAGATTAAGATCTTTAGAAGCATTAGATTTGTCTCAAAACCAATTAACCGGTCCCGTTCCGACATTCCTTGGAAACCTTACCAAACTTGACCTTTCTTATAATCAATTTAGCGGTTCTATCACAGAATCATTGGGAAGATTAACAGATTTAACTCGTTTAAGTCTGCAATCAAACCTGTTAACAGGTCCAATCCCAGAATCATTGGGAAGATTAATAGGTTTAACTCATTTAAATCTGCAATCAAACCTGTTAACAGGTCCAATCCCAGTTACAGTTGGGCAACTCACCAAACTCGTTCGATTAGATATCTCTAACAATTCTTTAGAAGGAGTGGTTTTGGAAGCCCATTTTGCTAACCTCTCGATGTTGCTGTCATTGGATACAAGTGCTAATCATAAGTTGATTTTTAATGTCTCACATGAGTGGATACCTCCATTCATCCAATTGAAGACTGTTCAACTTAGTTCTTGCAAGATTTTAAATGGATTTCCACACTGGTTGCAAAATCAAAGGAAGCTTGAGCGGTTGGAGTTGTCTAATGCTAGCCTATATGGACTTCTACCAACATGGTTGCAGAATATGTCCATGCTTTTAACATTAGATCTCTCTCACAACAAACTCATTGGATCTTTGATACACCTTCCATTTAGCGAACACACCGAGATTTTACTTCTACAAGACAACCATTTCAATGGGTCAATTCCAAGATCACTATGTAGAAGTAGATGGTTTGATATTCTCGATGTTTCCGGCAATCAGTTATCTGGAAATATTCCTGATTGTGTAGAGAATCTACAATACATAAGGATGCTTATACTTGGTTCAAATGGGTTGTCTGGAGTCATTCCAAGTTCTTTTGGAAATATTGCTTCATCATTACAATGGTTAAAACTGAATGACAATAACTTCAACGGCCAAATTCCACAAAATCTGAGAAATCTGACATCCTTAGAAGTTTTGGATTTGGGCAATAACGAATTCTCCGGTAACATACCAAAATGGATTGGAGAAAATCTTACATATTTGGTGGTTCTCAGGTTGCATAAAAATAACTTCACAGGAGATATTCCTCATTCTTTGTGCAAATGTTCACATCTTCATATTTTAGACATCGCACACAACAACTTAACAGGATCCATCCCTCATTGTTTTGGAGAATTGAGCGCGATGAATAACGTAACAGAATATTTTCAACAGGATTATGAGAAGAATGTTACTGTGGTCGATCTGATTCAAGTCATTAAAGGAATCACGCTTGATTATACAACAACAATGGGTTTAGTTGTTAACATGGACCTTTCAAGCAATAAACTTACAGGAGAAATCCCTGTAGAGCTAACTGCACTTGCTTCATTGATGGGTCTCAATTTGTCTCATAATCACCTGAGTGGGAGTATTCCAGATAGCATTGGAAACATGAAGGCGTTAACTTCTCTCGATTTCTCAGACAATCAATTAAATGGGACGATCCCTCCAAGCATGGCAGCTTTGAACTTTTTGAGCTCGATGAATCTGTCACACAACAACTTGTCAGGAAGCATTCCAACCGGAAATCAATTGCGAACACTTATCGACCCATCAATATATGCTGGTAACAAGGATCTCTGTGGTGCACCTCTGCCAAATAATTGTTCTAATCCTGAAAACCCACCAGCCACGACAAACAAAATCAAATACAAAAAGGCTAATGGGCAAAGGAATGTATGGTTTTATTTGGATATAACGTGTGGATTTGCAACAGGTTTTTAGGGTATTATTGGAGTTTTGGCATTCAAGAAGCAATGGAGACAGAAGCTTTTTATGATTGCAGAGGTAACAATGGATAAGGTATATGTGGCGGTTGCAGTGAGGATTTCCAAGATTAAAAGAGGCAGAGAAGCCTAATAGATTCTTATAATTGACAATATTTGTATAATTGTTGTTTTGCTTTCAAATACTTGTGTTATATACATGTATCATGGTTGTGTTTTATAAAATAAAAATATTGCAATACATGAGATAGAATACATAACTTACCAACGCGCAGAAAATCATGTGATGACAACAGGTTCGCTCTATTTGAGTCCATTCACTTTTCTTGAGTTTTCCAAAATTATAATTTCGATCTCACCCCATTTTCTATTTGAATTAGATCTTCTAGTTGAGTCCTGAAAAGAGATAAAAAAAAAAAAGCAACAACAACAGCAACAGTGAAAATGACTGAGAATCAATCTAAATTCCAAAAAGAGGCATGCAACAACTATTATTCAAGAAGTGATAAAAGTAATTATTCAGAGAACCAATCTCTGATTCTTGATAGTTCTTTATGTTGGTCTCATTATCTAAATTTGTCCTGCAAAATTCTATAACTCATGACAGCAAATTTCTCTGTCATTTCATCGAACACCCTGTGTGCCTCTTAAAACTTCTAACTCGCAATGCCTTTCCTTTTCCTGAGACAATTAAGGGAGGATGAATATAAATATCTAACCTTAAAATACAAAAATATATCAAGGTCAATGTTAAAATATGAGGTATCTTAGTTTTTTTAATCTTGATTAAGGATTCATATAGTTCGGTTCTGAAGGTATAGCAGCCTTACGGTTTGTTCCGCAACTTGGAACTTGGAATCAGCCAGTTATATTTGTGTATTTCCCCATTATTTATCCTGCTGAAATCCCTCCTTGATACCTCTTCTTCGAATGGGTTATTAACATAACAACAATTCTCTTTTTAAAACGGCTCACACGCCCTTTTAAGCAACTTCTAAATCTAAACCAATGTTTACCATAGAACTAGAACCCTCAAACAACTTGTCACTGCTAAAATAAAAGGAAAA
Source organism: Helianthus annuus (assembly GCF_002127325.2). Taxonomy (NCBI): domain Eukaryota; kingdom Viridiplantae; phylum Streptophyta; class Magnoliopsida; order Asterales; family Asteraceae; genus Helianthus; species Helianthus annuus. The sequence goes on from NC_035440.2 coordinate 15,742,342, forward strand.
AAAAAGGCCTGATACGCCAAAATCAACAAACTAATTAATTCTATTCAACTGATAAGCGACACTCATTACTCTTCTTTTAAACACAATTTCTTCCTCTAGTAGACGTGAACGAGAAAGACAAGCAGTCTAGCACTACTCTAGTTTAAACCAAACCTTTCATGAAGCAGTACATAAAAAACTAATTATAAATAGTGTAAACAAGGGTTACTGGATGTTATTACTCCCAACTATTGGGTATTGGGCGCTGCCACTCCCAACTACCAACTGAAATGTAATATAATTTGCTTTACTGCATTGGTTTTTAAAATAATCATTCACAGACTTAACCATCCATCAATCATCTTATTCTAAAAATCCACTTCAACCTTTCAAACACTGCTTCATTTAGTGAGCAAACCAACTTCACTAGAGATATTCTCAAACCAATTTCAAACTGGCGGATCCGATTTGATTGAAACTGGTTTCACTATCTATTACAGATCGGTTTATAAACCCGGCCCCGAACCGGTTTTTTGTGCACCTACAAACACCCACACCCAGAATATCTAAGATTTTATCCAGACCACAAAGCCTATAAACCTATAGAGCATGGGGAAAATCGCAACGGTAACCTAACAACCAAGATATCAACCTATCTTTCTTGTATTCAATACCCATTATCAAAGACCCATTGAATCCCATTTCCTTGTTCAAAAAAGCTGATTTTGGTGGCAAGAATAACTTAAAAATCTAAGTCTCAAGCTTTCATAGCTAACCATTCATAAACACAATTAAACACAAATTATGAATAATGATTAAAAAAATAACAACAAACCAAACCAGCAGAATTGTAATTTAGCTAATAAACGATTTGCTTAACTTCATTGGTTATAAGATAAAGTATTTACATAAACAGCCAGCCACCCTCTTAATCACCCATCTTCTTATTCCAAAAATCCCATTCAACTTGTCAAAAGCCATTTCACTTGCTGAGCAAACTCATATGAAAACCCAGCAACCACTGCCAAAGGGAACACATCCCAATATCCATCGACGAACACACCAGCGGCTGCAACTTATATCCCGCTACCGTTTCACTCACTTCCTCTGGGTCACAATCGGTCAAAATCAACCCAACTTTGCCGTTGATGTGAGGAATTGCGCCAACAAAAGCAGGTTTTCCGGCAGATGGGGCATGGATCTCGAGTGAGCGCCTCATGAAAGAATTCTTACCCATGACTACAGATGAGTGGGGTCGGAGTCCTTGCCTTATGGCCTGAATTTGGCTCACACGAAGATTGTCGGCACTCACGATGACGAGGTGTTTGTTATTGTCTTTGAGATGGTTGCGTAGCTTCTGGAGGTAGATTGCCTTCCTTGCTGCCTTGGAAGCCATGGGGACGATGAGAATGGAGGTTTGGGTTAGGACGTTAGGTCAGGGTTCTTGTGTTAATGATTTAGCGGTCCATTGTGGAAGGAAGCCCATGAAGTAAAAGTAATAATAAGACAAAAGTCCGAATCAAACACAAACAATTGGTGGGCTTTTTCCTTTTTTTTTATTTTGAGTAAACTGCAACTTTACACCCTGTGGTTAGGGGTGATTGGTATTTTTACCCTCTTAAGGAAATAATTGCAATTTTACCCTTCACTGTTTGCTGTTATGTTGCAACCTTACCCCCGGTCTCAAATTTGTTGACTATAACTTGAAATGACTATAATGCTCTTTCATATTACCCCCTGTGTTTTTGTGCACTCTATGATATTACCCCCTGCCACCACTGCCACCGCCATTCACCACCACAACCACCACTGCCACCTCCAGCCACCACCACAGCTTAATATCCCTTTCATAGATAACACCACCACTACTTCCGTCACCGGAAACCTGCAACTCCGGCCATCTTCTCCAACGACTGCCACTACTGCCACCTCTGCCACCTCCAGCCACCACCACTGCCACCTCCAGCCAAACTGAAGCTGCTACTTAGTCAGCTAAAATGGCCCTTAAAAAACGTATCTTGTAATGGTTTTAAAAGAGTTTATGTTGATTGATTCAGATATAGTTTCAACTAATGAACTAATCATGAGTTGTTTTAACGGGTTAACCGGAGACATCTGTAGCGGATCTGCGTATGTGTCAGATGATAGTTGATATGAGTTAATTTGGATGGGAGGTCTGATTCTTAAACATATTAGATATTGTTGGTGCACTTGTGTCTGTACTTTGTCTGTATTCGGTCTGTATGTAAACGATGTCCTAAGTTAGTCTGTAAGTTGACCAAGTCAACTATCCTCCTAGTTTGACTTGGCCAATAAGTTGTAATATGTTTGTCTGTATCGAAGGATAGCCTCGAAGGATACTGTTGATCCTTCGAGGTGCTCGATAGATATGGTTTGACTGTTAGACCTCGAAGGATCATCCTTCGAGGTCCCTGCTGATCCTTCGAATGAAATGTACTCGATAGATGATCCTTCGGACCATCTATCGGATCCTTCGGGATAGACAACATGAGCTGGGTATAAATACCCATGCAGTGTGTTGAGTGAAGGTAGATGCACACAGACAGAAAGTTAGGAAGTTGAGAGCATTCTGTCCGAAACAAACACACACACACTTTGAGAGTTTGCAAACTGATTGTAAACATTGTGCTTGTAACCGTAACCCTTCATACGTATTAATACAAGTGGTGTTAATCGTTGAGTCTTGTGTGTTCTTGTGTTTGTTCTTGCATCATCCCGGTTTGCTTGCTAGCTTGGATTCCGCACTCGCTAGTGAGTTAGTATAACAAGGTTTAGGTTTGTTCTCGATCCTCCGAGAGGGACCTACAAGTGGTATCAGAGTTTGGCTCTTTACCTTGTTTAAAACCGGGTTGTTCGAGTTCTTTGGTGTGTTTGGACACTTGGTTTAGCACTCGTTTTTGGTAGTTTCCTTGCATTTTGAAACTGAAAAACGTGTTCTAAACTTTTCGGGAGTGTTCAAGGTCGGTTTGGGTAACATAAAATTTGTTTTTGTGAAACTTTGTATTTTCCGGCCATTTTTCCGGTCATATCTCCGGTGACTGGTTGAGGATAAGGTTTGCTTATTTGGGTAAACTTTTTGAAAGTCAAAAAGTTGGTGGGAAAGGCAAGGGCAGACCATATCCTTTCTGCCGAAAAGTACTTCACCAACCCATCACCTTTTCACCAACCTGTCACGTCAGTATCAGTGTGTCAGTGAGCTTCCGAAAGATATCTTTCGACTTCGAAAGATCATCTATCGATCAGAGACAGCTCGAAAGATTATCATCCTTCGAGTAGTCTTTCGAAGTCTAAGCATTATCTTTCGTGTTTGGAATCTTTTCGAAAGATTGGTTGTCCGAAAGATAAGGATTCATCTCGAAAGATAAGGATCTTTCAGTGTGAATCTTTCGAGATCAGTATTCGAAAGATAAAGATCTTTCAAACTGTGAATCTTTCGTGATAATTGGTCGAAAGATAAGGATCCTTCATTGTGAATCTTTCGAAGACTTTGCTCGAAACTCAACAGTAATCGTTCGATCACTGTTGATCCTTCGAACTTGTCTTGATCTTTCGAACAAGGTTGTATCTTTCGATTTGTGTCTGTGTACACTTAACAGTTTGTGCTTGTGTAGATCTTCGATTAATATTTGATCAAAATGAGCTGTACAAGTCCCTGGGATTGGAGTTTGGACTCACGATCTAATCAAGAGTTAGTCACTGCTGCAGATTGGGCAAAGAGTATGTTACCTTCTCCATCAATCAGTCCAAGTCAATGGGCTTTGGTATCCAATCAAAGTCAAAGCATTCAAAACCTTTTGATCAGTGAAAGCGAAACGGGCAGTAACAATCGTCCACCAAAGCTAAATCATATGAATGAGTTTCCATCATGGAAAAACCGTTTTCACACGTATGTCCAAGGGCAAAGCACCGATCTTTGGACGTGTTTCATAAATGCATTCAATGAAAATCTGGAGACTGCTGCGTCCACTTCTGAGGGTTATGCCAATATGCTTGAAAAAGACAAGAAGGCTTATGAATTGGAGAAAAAGGCTTTTGCCACACTTACTCAAGCTCTCAATAAAGACATCTACCATCAGTTCTCATACTGCAAGTCTACGAAAGCATTATGGGATTGTTTAGTAGCTAGAGGAGAAGGCAATGCAGCTGCTAGAAAGTCTCGGCATGATTTGTTGAAGAAAGAGTTTGAATCTTTTCAGTTTTTGGAAAACGAGACTCTGAATGATATGACCACACGTTTCTATCATTTGATTAGTGAAATGTGTGCTTATGGAGTTGTCTCTACTCAACAAGACATGGTGAGTAGGTTTGCTGACGCCTTACCTCCAAAGTGGAGCTCCTTCATTGAGCTGTTGAAGCATACTGGAACTCTAGACACGGTTAATATCTACGAGTTCATTCAGAAACTGGAACACAAAAATGATGAAGAAATCAGGAAAGCCAGGAGAGCTCCCGCCCCTCAAAATACAGAAATGTATCTTCCGGGTTTCGATGCTCTAGCAAGAGCAGCTGCAGCCCAGCAACCTAAACTGCAGACTGCATTTGTCTCCAACACAAGTTCCTTTCCTTTTCCTCAGTCAACAGCTGCTCCACCACAACCTCAATTTGATCCGAGGTCTTACATTCCTGTCCCAACACAGCCACAACCACAACCTCAACAACAACAACAACAGCAAGCTCATTATGCAAGCAATCCTAAACCTCAACCCCAAAATCCTAACACAATCCGAGTCGACAATTCAAATCTTTCACACCTTAGCATTGAAGTTGCTAAGGAACATATGGAAATTATCAACACCATGGTCAGTGCTTACTGTGGTTTGGTAGCAGGTCAGCTTGGCAACATCAATATGACCAATGAAGACTACCAACAGATCGACAAGGAAGAAATGGAGTTGATGGATATTAAGTGGGCTTTTGCAAGTGCGGTTAGAAGGGCCAAAGACTTCATGGCTCGAACTGGTAGAACTTCTTTAGAAGGAAAGAAAGATACGAAGTATGGGTTTGATATCAATGTCGTTACATGCTTCAACTGTGGTAATAAAGGGCACTTCAAACGTGAGTGTACTCTACCAACAAAACACGGCAATCACAACCCCTTCAGAAACCAGACGAATGTGAATGCCCAACAAGAAAACCGTGAACGGAGGATGGTGGCAGTGAATAACAATCAGGGACAGCCTGGAACTACAAATCACAATCGGGCTTTGGCTGTTCAAGCTGATGAAGGATGTGACTGGTCAGTGCAGTTTGGTGAAGGTGATCAGGGAAGTGGAACAGCTTTGTATGCTAAGGTCATCGAGCAGGTTCATAAAGAAGAATCTTCTGGAAGTGATGACAGTTCTGGTTATTCTGGAAGTTCTGATGAAGAAGGCTCTGTTTCTGGGGATAATCACTCAGAGCCTGATGAGAAGGAGGAAGGAGATGATGATATTCAGGATCTATTGAATGAAGCTGATGAGCTTAAATGTCAGAAATCAATTCTGATTAGGAAGGCTGCTACTGCATCAAAGGAAATGGAGAAGCTATTTTCTGAAGATGGAGCTTTTTCTTCTCAAACTGCCTTTATGGCAAATGGTTCAGCCTCTTCTAGTCAGGTAAATTCTGAACCTCCTGCTCCTATTGTTTGTGAAACATGTGCTGATATGAAGCTTGAGTCAGAAAAGCTTCAGAGTCATAACCAGAACTTGGTTATTGAACTGTCGAAATGCAAAGAGGCAAACATGGCTTTAACTCGGAATGAAAAAGAATTTAAATCTGTAATAGAAACATTAAAGAAAGATGTGTCCGAGGTTAACAAAGTAGTTTACCACAAGCAAGTGAGTATAAATGAATATATTAACATTGTGGAAGAAACTAAAAAGCAATTAGCCATTGCCCAATGCGAACATGATGCGATCAAACAGAAATTGGATAGTTATTCTAACTCCCAATTTGTGCTTGATCACATCATCGATGTTCAACAACCAAAGGGAAATCAGAAAGGCATAGGGTATAATAAATGTCCGCCCCCCTTGATGAACAACTATACCAAGATGCCTGATGAGGAAGAAATGCCTCGGTATGAACCCAGTGTTCCTCTTGATGTTGAGGAGTTTGCTACTGGACTTGGGTTCAAACCGGACAATTCTTCAAACACAGCCTCTAAGGAACAAGAAACTTCATCATCCATGAAGCAAAGTCCTCCAATCATTGAGGACTATGATTCTTCAGATGATGAACCAGATGTGAATGACAAGGATGAATCATTTGATGAAACAAAAGGAGTAGAAATTCCAATTGAGAATCATATTCTTTGTGATCCTCCTACTCTTGTTGTGCAACCTGTTCAGAAACAAGTGATTAATCCTGTCAAAGTTGATGAGACATGTGTGTCTACTGTTAAACGCAGTAATGTGTTGTATACACTGGTTGGAGATAATAAAATCTACTCAGATCATGTTTTCCCAATTAAAAATGTAAATAAATCTTTGATTGACAAAGTCTTTGAAGACAACACAAACAAATTTTTGGGAAAAACACTTCCGGGAATTGTGGTAACACAATGTGATCCAATTCCTAAGGCTGAGATTAGAAAACAGTTTGGTAATCAAAAATCTCCAACCACTCAACAACCTACTGCTTCTAAGGGTAAACAACAACAACGAGCTCCAAAGCCAAAGGCTAAGGTTGAATCAAAAGGAGCTCGTTACACGAAGAAAGGAAAAGATGTTAAATTTGTAGCATCAAAAGGTACAGATAAAATTGAGACTTTTGAAAACAAATCAAACACTGATTTTATTCAACAAGTCAAGATTTTGAAACGTAACAGTGATAACAATTACACCCAACACACAAACGGGTGTGATGAAAGAGCAAGTACCTCAGGTTCTACAGGTTCAACATCTGGTAGTCGATCAAGTTCTCCTAAGTCTGTTGAAAGGAGAACTTGTTTCAAATGTGGAGAAATTGGGCACATTATCAGAAACTGCCCAAATGCTCCGAAGAAGAAATTTGTTGAGAAAGCTCCACCTGAAACAGTTCGCCCTCAACGTCGGTCAGTTTCGCCTAAACATGATAAACGAACTGTAAAAGAACAAGAAACTAAACAACGACGTAAGAACATGAAAACTGTTGAAAAAGCTTTAAAATCTGAAGTTAAAACAGTGCAAAAGGAACCAAGTGTGTCACAACCTGTAAAACCAGAATCTTCAAAAACTGGTAGGCAAAGACGAACTTGGTTACCTAAGTCGGGTGACAATTCAGGGGGAGCAGTTGTTCTTAAAAATCATCAAGAGATTGATATCACGTTTCGTGATGCTCAGGGACGACCCAAGACCACTAAGGCTTGGGTCCCCATTCTCAACTGATGTGTTTAATTGACATGTGCAGGATGTTCTAGGAGGAACTATTAATAGTCATTGGATTGTTGATAGTGGAGCATCCAGGCACATGACTGGCGACTTACGGCTCCTATACGACGTGAGAAACATTAGAGGAGGGTATGTTGCTTTTGCGGGTGACAAAGGCGGATTTATCACTGGAGAAGGAAGTATTTCAAATGGTATGGTGTGCTTCGATAAGATCAATTATGTGAAGCAAATTGATCACAATCTTCTCAGTGTGTCACAAATCTGCGATAAGAAATTCTCAGTGCATTCTGATGATGTCGGCTGCTATGTGCTGAAACCTGGATTCAAAATTCCACAAGAATGGATTCTCTTATCGGCTCCGAGAGTTAATGATCTTTATATTCTCGACATGAGCCAGGCGATTACAACATCTGCACAAGTCACTTGCTTTGTCTCAAAAGCCACGGAAAAGGGGTCTATATCTTGGCACAGAAGAATGGGACACATTCACTTGAGAAAAATGAACCATTTGGTGAAAAATAATCTTGTGAATGGTGTGCCTGTGAGAAGTTTTCATCTACAAGATATCTGTGTCTCGTGCCAAAAGGGGAAGCAAACAAAGAAGTCTCACCCTTTGAAGAAAATCAACACTGTCAGCATGCCTCTCGAACGTCTTCATATGGACCTTTTTGGACCTATGAAGCACAAAACAACGTTCGGTGATGCCTATTGTTTAGTAGTTACTGATGACTACTCTAGATTTTCTTGGGTATCCTTTATGGCACACAAGAGTCAAACTCCTGGCATCCTCAAGGATCTTCTTACAATGTTGGAAAATCTCTATTCATTGAAAGTGAAGAGGATCCGAAGCGACAATGGTACCGAATTCAAGAATCAAGTTATGGATGAGTTTTGTACTTCTAAAGGCATTCTTCATGAGTACAGTTCTCGTTATACTCCACAACAAAATGGTGTCGCTGAGAGGAAGAATCGAACGATTATTGAAACTGCAAGAACAATGTTAGTAGAGTCGGAACTCCCTATTCAATTCTGGGGGGAGGCTGTATCGGCTGCATGCTACACGTTAAACAGAGTTCTTACAGTAAAGAGACATGGCAAGACTTGCTTCGAACTCCTTCAGAAAAGGAAACCGGATCTTTCTTACCTTGAACCGTTTGGTGCTCCTTGTACTATGATTGAGCCGGATGGAAAGTTTGGTGCAAGAGCTATCGAGGGTTTCTTCCTTGGATATGCTACTCCGAATTTTCGTGTTTGGAATCTAGCTACCAAAAAGATTGAGCTATGGAGCGAAGTTAGGGTTCAAAGGTACACGAGTCCTGTTAGGGCTCCGGGTGATCCGTGGATGTTCGATTATGATGGGCTATTTGACTCCTTCAATCTGCCAACCTTTGACGAAGAATCAGCAGCGGCTAGGATGTTGTTGGAAAGTGACAACGCTGCTGTCTCGCCTTTGGTTAGACCTATTGTTGTTGACCCTCAAGTTTCTTCGTCTGTCAACAATATGGGTCATAATGAGGTTTATGAAGATGCTGCTGATTATAATGACTCTTCTGAAGATGATGAATATCATGATGCAGCTGAAGGATCTTCGGCTCCAGCTGCTCCTGTTCAAGGTGCTTCTGTAGATACACCTCATACGCAGAATGTAGACACTGCTGAAGGGAATGCATCCAACTCTACCCACATTCCTGGTGTGGAGCTGGTGGTTGATCTTAATCTGAATAATTTGGGTATCAATGCTCGTGTGCCAGATAATCCTGAAATGAGGATTCATGATACCCATCCCCAGCAGAACATAATAGGAGATGTCCATCGCGGTGTGCAGACGCGTAATCAGCTGAGAAACAACCGGAATGCTGGTTTGTATTCAGCTATAAGAGAATCTGGTCAACAGAATGACTGGTCCTTCGCGTGTTACGTGTCACAAGAAGAACCAAAGTCGTGGAAAGAAGCATTGAAAGACAGTGCTTGGGTTGAAGCCATGCAGGAAGAATTGCAGCAATTTCACAAGCTTGGTGTTTGGAAGCTTGTTGAAAAGCCTGAGAACTACAAGAAGATTGGCACTCGATGGGTCTTCAAATGCAAGAAAGACGACCGTGGAGTGGTTATTCGAAACAAAGCTCGTTTAGTCGTTCAAGGTTTTCGTCAGATAGAAGGAATCGACTACAACGAAGTCTATGCACCAGTTGCACGTCTGGAAGCTATTCGGATCTTTCTGTCTTATGCCTCATTCAAAGGATTCAAGGTTTATCAGATGGACGTGAAGAGTGCATTTCTACATGGTGTGGTTGAAGAAGAGGTATATGTCGAACAGCCTCCAGGTTTTGAAGATCATGTCCATCCCGATCGGGTTTGGTTGCTCAACAAAGCTCTCTATGGTCTTCATCAAGCGCCACGAGCTTGGTATGCAACCTTATCTACATATCTGCTGGAGAACGGTTTTCGAAGAGGTCTTATCGATTGTACTCTCTTCATCAAAGAACAAGATGGAGATCTTCTTCTGGTTCAGGTATATGTTGATGATATTATTTTTGGTTCTACTAATGATGCTTTGTGTAGGAATTTCGAGCGCATCATGCAGGATAAGTTCGAGATGAGTGCTATGGGGGAAATGAATTTCTTCTTGGGCCTACAAGTGCAACAAACGGAGTCTGGGATATTCATCCATCAGACTAAATATGTTGGTGACATCTTGAGCCGGTTCCAGATGTCCGATGCAACGCCCATTGGTACCCCATTGCCAACTAATCACGGAATAACTCCTGACTTGAAGGGTGAACCTGTTAGCCCTTCATACTATCGCGCGATGATCGGATCCCTTATGTACCTCACAGCATCAAGGCCAGATATAATGTACCCAACGTGCTTGCTTGCCAGATATCAAGTTAACCCGAAGGCCTCACATCTTGCAGCTGTCAAAAGGATTTTTCGTTATTTGAAGGCGTACCCCGACACCGGTCTGTGGTATCCTAGGGATAATAACTTTGACTTGGTCGCTTTCAGTGATTCTGATTTTGGCGGATGCAAAATCGACGGCAAATCCACAATGGCTGGATGTCAGTTTTTGGGAAATCGCCTAGTCACATGGCAGTGCAAGAAGCAGACATGCGTCGCTACATCAACATGCGAAGCTGAATACATTGCTGCCTCAAGTTGTTGCTCCCAAGTTCTTTGGATACAACAACAATTGCGGGACTACGGTTTTGAATTCCTAACTACTCCTATTTACGTTGATAATTCTGCTGCTTTAGATATCACTAAAAATCCTGTGCAGCATTCAAAGACCAAACACATCGAAATCAAATATCACTTCATACGTGATTGCTTTGAGAAAAGGCTAATCGATGTTGTTAAGGTCCACACCGATGACCAACGTGCCGACTTATTTACCAAAGCTTTTGACAAATCTAGATTTGACTTCTTATTATTGGTAAACGGCATTAAGGTCAAGCAAGAGTAAAACCAACATCGGAAAATCATTTTTGTAAATACCTTTGTGTTTTTAAATTTATCTTAGTTTATTGTTTTTAGGGGGAGTAAATCCAAAAATCGGAAAATCCAAAAACATCGAAAAATTTCAAAAACACAAAAACAATAGAAAAACAAAAATGAGTTTCCTGGAGAGCAAAAGAGAAAATGATAGTACATCAGTGGTCTATCCAAACCTCTTTAAACCTTAAATGTAAAACGATAAGCAGCTCTATATAAGATGTATCGGTAGGCTCACAATCATTTTAAAGTGTGCAGGGTGATATAAATTTTAATCGACTGAAGACCAGGTGGGAACCATTCATTGGCATATGGTCTTAGTACCGAAATTTCGTTTGATAGATTGCCGAGGTTCTGAGATATTCGGTCTTTTTGCTGCTTATCATCTGGGTATCATGGTTGATTCTATAAATAGACTAAGTCTAAGATCTTCCATGATACCATACATACGTGTACATAATACATACTGCATTCGACCTCAATAAGTGATAAACAATCACATGTCCAAACAAATAAGTGATAAAATATCACAATTATCCGGGTGTCAAGTTCGTCTCTCTGCTGTACGGAAGTACTGACCTGTTCACGGACTTGCACCTGTGCCTTCATGCATATGAAAATCAAGTTCCTCATCAATAAGTGATTATATCACATAGGGCTTGTTTTCAAATCAAAATAAGTGAGTATCTCACAGCTTATACGGTCAAACAGATGATAATCGGTATACTCACCGGTAAGATGAACTCTCGTGCATACCTTGATACGGGAATGTGTCGTGATGTGGATGAACACCGGTCGGTAAGTATAAATCATACCTTAACGTATCCCCTCGCCATGATTACATCTGATAAGTTGAGCTTAAGTGGACAACAATACCGATAATTGTTATAGGATGCTTATCTTAATGTTAACTAACTGAACAACAAGAGTGTTTTTGGCATGACCGTACACTGATATGATTCTCTTACCCTCGAAACTCGCAAAAAGAATGTTTGTATATATTTATTTATTTACTGCTTAACGTTTATTGTTTTCTTTTAAACAGTTTCGTCGTTTGGTGCATATCAGCACGACATTAGCGGTGATGTCGTTTGATAACACTCAAAGGATTTTAAATTGTTGTCTTTTAATTTCAAAAATACCAAAAAGATTTTAGGCTTGTTTTAATATAAACTTTGTAAAAGCCAAAAAGATTTTATTTCTTTTTTATTTTCGATCGTACGATGTTGGAGCTCAAGTCTTCGTTACCTGAAACCTGAACGAAAACCGAACTGACTTAATCTTCATAAACGGTCGAAATTTGCAAGTTTTGAAAGTTAAACTAAAATTGACAAATTTATTAAACTTTCAAACTGTCGGACGGTGTTTGATTGTGACATGGTCATACGTGTGTCATTTGTTTATGCTAACTATATTCCAAGCGGTTGTTCTCATTATGCGTTTAGATTTCTTGCATGTGCAGATGCTAAAGGCAAGGAGAACATAGTAAATGACAAGCTTCGGAATGAAGACACGACGTGAAGACACTCAAAGGATGAAGATGATCGAGTTGTCGCTGACCTCATCAACACCACAAGGATCTCACTTCATAAAGATCAAGTTTTTTTTCACGAGCATAACTCAAGGGGGAGCTTATGTTAAGGGGGAGTTTGTTAACACACTTCCTACATGATACGGGTAGTTTGTTGATACACTCTCTGCTTTCAAGACGTGAAGACTTTGAAGATCCTCCGACAATGAAGACTTGAAAGGACATCAGAGTTTTGGTAACTCGAAGACCAAAGACCGTCGAAGTTCGAGACGAGTCTACAACTATAGAAGATAAAGACAAAGCTACAGCCAAGGGGGAGTTTGTTGGTGCACTTGTGTCTGTACTTTGTCTGTATTCGGTCTGTATGTAAACGATGTCCTAAGTTAGTCTGTAAGTTGACCAAGTCAACTATCCTCCTAGTTTGACTTGGCCAATAAGTTGTAATATGTTTGTCTGTATCAAAGGATAGCCTCGAAGGATACTGTTGATCCTTCGAGGTGCTCGATAGATATGGTTCGACTGTTAGACCTCGAAGGATCATCCTTCGAGGTCCCTGCTGATCCTTCGAATGAAATGTACTCGATAGATGATCCTTCGGACCATCTATCGGATCCTTCGGGATAGACAACATGAGCTGGGTATAAATACCCATGCAGTGTGTTGAGTGAAGGTAGATGCACACAGACAGAAAGTTAGGAAGTTGAGAGCATTCTGTCCGAAACAAACACACACACACTTTGAGAGTTTGCAAACTGATTGTAAACATTGTGCTTGTAACCGTAACCCTTCATACGTATTAATACAAGTGGTGTTAATCGTTGAGTCTTGTGTGTTCTTGTGTTTGTTCTTGCATCATCCCGGTTTGCTTGCTAGCTTGGATTCCGCACTCGCTAGTGAGTTAGTATAACAAGGTTTAGGTTTGTTCTCGATCCTCCGAGAGGGACCTACAGATATAATAAATTTAAATACATATCTGTGCTCATGCCAATTGTGGTTTTGTACAAAGAATTTGAATGAATAGATGGTTCATATAGTAAAATTCTCACAAAATAAAGTTATTATGAGCCGTTCAATGAGCAAACAGCAACTAATGAAGTTATAAAGATGTTTGTTGACGATAGGATCTTGATCATGTTACTTAACACACGTATGTTAAGTTTTGTGTTTTGAACTAATCGCTTGTGTGGGCCCCGTCAATTCCCTTGTGTTTCAAAGGGTCCTGATTGATTAAATCAACAACAGTGAGGGATTTCCCTCTTTATGTGAAAGCTGGTATTTTTTCTACAGAAATTATTTTGTCTTTGTTTATGTGCACCTAAGTTGGTATATTGGTTCTCTGCCAAAGGCTCCAAGACACTTTAAGTGAATACCAAATACAAATACAAAGGGCAGATGCATATTGCTGGATGAGAACGACAACGTGGTTGGGCATGATACCAAATACAACGTGTTGGGTTTTAGGGGACCAAATGCATCAAGCGTGATGATGGGTTTGAGTTTATGAAGAAATTTGTGATTGAATTAAGGGTTTTTGGTGGTGGAATAAAACATAGCATGCATGTGGGTTTAGCTGACTCAGTAGCAGCTTCGGTTTGGCTGGAGGTGGCAGTGTGGTTGTGGTGGTGGCTGGAGGTGGCAGTCGTTGGAGAAGATGACTGGAGTTTCAGGTTTCCGGTGACGGAAGTAGTGGTGGTGTTATATATGAAAGGGATATTAAGTTGTGGTGGTGGCTGGAGGTGGCAGTGGTGGGTGTGGTGGTGAATGGCGGTGGCAGTGGTGGCAGGGGGTAATATCACAGAGTGCACAAAAACACATAGGGTAATATGAAAGGGCATTATAGTCATTTCAAGTTATAGTCAACAAATTTGAGGCCGGGGGGTAAGGTTGCAACATAACAGCAAACAGTGGGGGGGTAAAATTGCAATTATTTCCTTAGGGGGGTAAGGGTGCCAATCACTCCTAACCACAGGGTGTAAAATTGCAGTTTACTCTTTTATTTATTTATTAGCGGTAAGACCTGTGTGTAAATACGGGTGGTTTCTTAGAAAACCATGCAAAGCACATATTGATAGAAAGTAAAAAAAATAATTAGTGTAGACTTACAAAATTGATATAAACTGATGGTCAATAGGTTTAGTCAACAGGAATTCCATTAAGTTGATAACCAAACCACTGTTGTCTATCGACTGTTAAAAACCTCTGTTGCTTTCCAACAGACTTTGCTAAAAAATGTCATCCATTATCTCTAACAGAGTTTGCCAGATTGATAGATAGTAAGTATCAGATGTTAGTCAACCCATGTTAAAAAGGTCAGTCAACAGAAATTAAAAAGGTTAGTGAACAGTTGTTAAGAGAATAATGCTATTAACAAAGAATTTAGTACTCTCATTAAAAATGAAACTTGCAAACTTGTTACTACAACGCCAGATATAAACATTTTTCGCAGCATGTGTTCTCGGGATAGGCTTAATGTAGAGTAAGTATCAGATGCTTTCAAAAACTTGTATTGCTTTCCAACAAACATTTCCTAACAAAAGTTCATCCATTATACGCAACAGACGTTGTGTTGATACACTTTATTGTTGATGCACTTTATTGTGGATACGGCTCGTTTCAGTTCGCCAACATTACAAGTGAAGGTCGGGGTCATGATATCCTCTTCTCTTGACCCGGTATGATGTTAACATATGCGTTCTACGTTTGCAAGTTCTGTTTGAAGGTGTCTCTCTTTGATAAGCCATGAATCTGCATGAAGACTATGAGATATATTTGGACTTGATTAGAGAGAGAAGACAAGAACAATAGCTCACTCAACACTAACTACTTCCATTAACTAGGGGTGTTCAAAACTATCCGTATCCGAAAATCCGATCCGAAATATCCGATATCCGAATCTGAAATATCCGGAAAATCGGATATCCGAAATTTCGGATATCCGAAATTCGGATATCCGAATTTTTCGGATTCGGATTCTGATAGTGATTTTCAAAATTTTCGGATATTTCGAATATCCGAAATATCCGAAAATTTATTTTTCATTTTTTTCCGGATATCCGAATATTCGAAAATAAATATCCGAAAATATCCGAAGTATCCGAAAAATATCCGAAAACATCCGAAAAATATCCGAAATATCCGAAAATATCCGAAAACTTATATTCGGATATCCGAAACTATCCAAATTATCCATTTCCGAATATGAAAAAATAATCAAAAAATAAAAATTTTAAATAAAAAGTTGGATTTTCGGTTATCCGATTCACTATCCGAATCCGTATCCGAAATTTCGGATATCCGAATTCCGGATATCCGAAATTTCGGATACGGATTCGGATAGCGAAATCTGGTATCCGAAAATTTCGGATATCCGAAATTCGGATATCCGAATTTTCGGATATCCGGTTTTGAACACCCCTACCATTAACTACTTATCTTTAAGTACAACAACCATTAACTAACTATTAACTACCTATCACTATACTAGAAATAACTCGTCCCTCAACTATCCATCATTACATTTCAGACCCCTCACTTATTAATCTCTGACAAATGGATTTTCGGGAACTATCGACTTCTCTCCGACCACGATTTTCAGGTCCCTCACCGCACGCAGTTTCATGAAGTTACATAAACTACATGTACGTCCCCAAACTATGTCAATGTTACAGATTTAACTCAATTTTTATTTTTCTTTCTATACAAGTCCACAGACAGAGCCGGCTATTGGGCCGGCCAAGCCGGGCGACCGCTCGAGGCCCAAATTTTCAAGGGCCCGAAATTTTTTTAAAAGTGTTATATATTATACATACTTTAAACAATTTGCTTCATCACCTACTATAGCTTAATTGGCAAGCACAACATATTTTTTGTTTCTTTTTTTTAGATTTTCAGAATTTTAATTGCAAAAATGTTTGAATTCTGAGAAAAACTAAGGACTGGCTGTTGCTCTATTGGTTCCCTATTGAAACAAATAATGGATGGGATCATGCGAATAAGTTCGATTCTCTGTCTTTCCTTCTAATATATCTTTTTTGGTCTTTTTTCTTAATTTTATAGTGTTGTCTTTCCTTTCCAACATTTTTGTTTTTCTTTTTTCTTAATTCCACAGTAATTAATTATGAGCTATATAAATATCATGCACATTACTCGTATATCTTTATATCATCATTTTAGTTTTCTATTGTTTTAACTTACCTATAGACACACCTTCATCTAAACGTGAGTTTTATCATAAAACATAGGAGTAAAATATAAGAATGTTATATATGATAATGTAATATTACGACTTTGGTATACTACATTTTACTTATGCTTATAGAAACCTCTCGGGACAGAATATTTATTATTTATATCGAGTACTCGTATCGTATCACACCGAATGAAACCAATATTCAATTAATAACAACTACAGGAGGGGGGGCCCAATTTTTTGTCTCGCACGAGGCCCAAAAACTTTTTATCATTTTCAGGGACGACCTTGTCCACACACTACATGTGACCTTGAAATCAAACCTTAGTTTATAATCCGAAGTTCATGGTTTTATTGGCATTCCCACATTAACTTTATTTTATTTAGTAATCAGTAATAGTTCATTATATACTTGTTTTGATGAAATGTTTTAAAATAAATACATAATAGATGTTTGTGTGACGTTTTTTCATCGAAAATGCTAGCAAACAAGATCCGGAACACACAGAAAGGGACGAACTGAGCCCACGATGAGAAGCAAAGAGTTCAAATCTAATTGGGATCGTGTAAAACCGTCCCAAACCAAAGAAACCAAACAAGGACAAACCATTTTATGTACATTATTGGTTCTAGATTTTCTAAAAACCGCTTTTAGGTTATCATTTCTTGTAAGATTTGGTTGACCATAAGTAGAATGGAATTATAAATTTTCAGAACTACTTTCTTCATCTTTAATTGATTAAGACGTCCTTTATTTTTACACTAGGTTAGAACCCCGTGTATTACATAGGTTTAATAAATTTAATTATATATACTAAATAAAAAAACAATATATTTTTATAAACCTCATTTAATACACATGTTGAGTAAATATAATTTTATTCATTAAATAATAAAAAAATTATATCTTTAAGAATCTCATGTATTGTGCGTGTTGAATAAATGTAACTTTATATACCAAACAATAAAAAAATTATATTTAAAAAAACCATGTGTATTAATGGATGGAAGAAATGTTATATACCAAACAATAAAAAAGTTATATTTAAAAAAAAAACCATGTGTATTCACGGGTGGAAGAAATGTAATTTTATATGCAATATAATAAAAAAGCCACGTGTTTATATTTTAAGAGTGGGGATCCAACGAAAAGTGTGTTTTTCCTAGAAAGTCTAGGAAGCGATCTGGGCATCCAATGGGTGTGTTTAATGGTTGAGATCATCTTGGTGACATTTTGGTAATATATGTTTCTTAAAAATATGATTATTTAATTAATCATGAGTAGATATGTCATTTAAGTTGTTTTAAATAGGAAATAATTGTCATTCCATAACCACCCCACATTTCTTGCGATTTTTTTTTCTCTCTCTCTCTTCCTTCTATCCTTCGTGAAGAAACACATCAAGAAAACACATCTTATTAATCTGCTTGCTGTTAAAACACAGCGTTAAGAAATCCTCCAGCATGGATGGTAAAACACAGCGTATGAATCTGCTTGTTGTTAAAACACAACTGTATGAATCTGAATGCTAAAACACAACTGTATGAATTTGCTTGCTGTTAAAACACAACTGTATGAATCTGCTTCCAGCATTACCAGCATGGATGGTAAAACACAGCGTATGAATCTGTTTGCTGTTAAAACACAACCGTATGAATCTGAATTCTAAAACTGTAAGACCCCTTCCCGTTATTACCGAATATTTTAATATCCGGATGAATTTAGGTCCCATATTTATTTTTATTTTGTTTACAATACATATAACTTATACGTCTGAATTAACTGATAACCCAGACTAAGCGTCATAACGATTTATTACACAAATATTTACATTTACAAATAAAAGCATGCGGAAGCTTCATGGACAATTCTTGTGTTCGGTTCGCGTCTGGACTTGATCTTCATCCGATTTCATGAGGTATTCCTTCACCTGACATGTTACAACCATACAAACGGTTAGTAACTTAAACGTATAAATGAAACCATCGAATCTGGAACGCAAAAATAACAAGTTTAGAAAATTTCATGTCCCTCGCGTCACGCGAGGGATTTTGGTTTAAGGTGTCACGTGACGCGCCACCTTGCTTTGACCCGGGAAAGTTGACCAACTCCCTCGCGTCACGTGACGGAGTTAAGCTCAGTCTGTCGTGCGACGCGACAGACCTAATTTTCCAGAAAATTATTATAGCTGGCTGCATTTTCATGCTTAAGCCTAAAATTCCCATTTTTTTCATTTTTGAAGCCTTAAAACATATCCGAACCCACCAAAATCATTCGGGATTCGTTTATAACATACTTCCATCATAATCTAACATCCCGATTGCAAATTATTGTTTTCTATCTGTTCCTGATTCCGGTTCTTAAACCAAATTAATTGACCCGATCTAATATTAGACTCTTAGTCAAATTCCAAAATTTTGTCATTTTACCCTTATGGGTGATTTATCTATTCTTAACGCCCGTGGGCGTTATTACTTGTTTAAATCCTTTATTTTAAACCCATAAGTATGTCTAAAATCATTTAAGCCCTTACGGGTATGGTTTTTACCATTTACTTTATTTTATTCATTTTAGCCATTTCTACGCACCATAGACGCGTATTAGGTTTAGTTAACAAATAACCTACCGATTTGATAACCACGCATTATGTGGGTTATTTTCCCCAAATTCTTCTTGGCTCAAAGGCCGCCCACTAACTATGGTGTAACACCCTTACCGATATTTAACGTAATTCTTATAAATTAAGAACTAAAAATGTGTATTAATGATCACACATACTAATCATAATACGGGTTTATTTAAACTTTACTTAGCATTAAAACAATACAACAAAATGTGGTTGAATTCGTCGTTCGAAACGACAACATAATAATGTGCAGAAGCTTGAACTTGATCGTGTTCGGTTCTTCGTTGAGCTTGATCATCCCCCGGTATTGTATATAATACCTACAATTCATAAAACATGAATTGAATTAGTCGTACGTAGCTTAGAACGTGTTTAAACGAGTTCACGAGGCAAAATAATTGAAAAGAAAACAACTTTTTTTAAAAACTGACTCTGTCATGCCACGCGAAGAACCACATGCTCCTTCGCGTGGCGCGAAGGTGACCATTTTCCAACATGTTTGCATCTGGGACCTGCATATTCCCAGCACGTCCAGTTTTTACGGAAACGGCCATAACTTCTTTGTTATTGATCCGTTTTACCCCATTCTTTTTCCTATGCGTCCGTAATTTAATTCTCCATCTTATGGAGTTAAAATCCAACATCCGTCATAATAAATTTTGAGACTTCTAAGCCTTCGACTCATTACCTTTTTACCGAATTTTAACCCGTTTATGCATTTTATCAAACAAACGTATTTGTTTGATCATTATATCACATACACTTCCTCAAATTAATGTTATCTACCATTTTAGGTTCTAATCACAGGTTCATTACACAATTTAAACCCGTGTTCGCTCGTATGCTTATTTTGACCCGGTAAGGGTAATTAAGCCTATTTTAAACATGAATCTCTTTCACTCACGTCAAGCATTATACCACCACATTTCGTGTCAAATAATCTTTCTTCACAACTATATTTGTGTTGTACTAAGTGTGAAAATTCCTAAACTCCGAGTTTTACCCCTCGAATCATTATTTTACGGCAAAGACTATTATAGAGTCAATGACTAAGGATTCACATCTTTCGCTTTTGTATACTCATTCTAAGTGTTTAATTATGCATACTACTCTTTTCCGAACCACACTTATGGGTCGTTCGCTCGATTTAGCTTACAAGGGCATTTTGGTCCATTTAGTCCTTTAATTAATACACGGAACTTTTAAAAGCATTTTTGACCCAAAAGCCTTGTTTTAAACTATGCATTTGATTGGAAAAGTCATTATGTTTTCAAAACACAACGATTATCATATGAATCATTCGGTTTGCTTAGTAAAGAAACCAAATGTCTTTATGACTGCATTTAACTATCAAGGAGCCTCTAATTCCTATTGAGTAGTTAATCTATATTGCATGTACCTGGCTCGGATCAATATATATATTGACCCGTTTCGATACCTTGCCTTAGTACCCGCTAAGTAATAGCGATGTAAGTATCCATATGATATTTATTCCTGAAATCATACAACTCGACAAGCCATTAGTCGATATTGTCAAAAGGTGATATTTTCACCCTTTTGACCCGTTTGTTTTAGTTGACCGATTATATTGGCGAGATGAAGCTTATTGCCATCTCGCCTACACGACCCGCTCCAGTTTACATTGCGCGGTCATTTTAATTATAAATCACTTCTTAACACTTTTTGGCTTATCAAGGCTTTCGAAATAAAGTATTTTTCAAAACCAACAGTTATTGTCAACGAGTGACCAAATTACAATTTTACCCTTATTGGTTATTATGATTTACCTTATATGGTAACCCTTAAAAGTACATGTTTCATTCGTCATAATATGATTGAATTACCGATTTACTCATTTTTATCCATCACTATGGTTTCTCATCATATTTGATTATCTTGTTCCGTACGACTACACGCCGGAACACCATATCTCAATTAGGTATTTGTCTTTTTCGTAATTAACACGACAAAAGGATATTCTAAATATATGACTAGTGTAAGATATACTTACCTTGCATCCGAATTATGCTTTTCTTTTCCTTCTTGCTCTGTTTGACCCGCTTCATTCACAAGCTTCCACCTAGCTTGTTAAGCGCCAAACTATTATCATATTTCGTAAGATGGTTAGTTTAGTCGTTTTCGATCATGACTATTCCACCCTACATATTTTCCATCAAAATTATCATTCGATCTTATTAATGGTGGGTTTGACTTTTAAAAGGTCAAACGCCTATTAGTATATAAAACGCACATTCAAGTTTGTCAACTATTTTAGGCATTTCTCAATTATCCGGTAGGCGTTATCTCTTGGCCACCGTTTTAACCAAAGTTCCAACCAAATTTATTATATTTCCAACACAATAAACTAGTTCAAGCAATTATCTTGACTCGTTTATTCATTTATTTTTGTAAGAACTAAGGGTTCCTCATACACGAGTGAAACCCGTTTCATCATATCACTAGCATTTATCTCAACACTTAATGTAATCAAGTTCTACTTATCAATTGGTAGACAATATGATTTCAAACACCTAGTTCCATGAACATATTTACCAAATTTCATCTTAACATTCAAAACTCATTTCAAGTCATTTATGATCATGTACCCAAATTCATGATTTAATCAAACACCTTCTTAACATCATGCATGCATGATGATTCTAAACCTAGTTAAACCATCAATTCATCATAACATTAAAACCCACTTATTTAAGTGTGGTAATTCATCTAAGTATTCAAATCATAGCAATATATGCAGAATTTTCACTTAGGGTTTTGCTCCTAAGCAAGTATACATTTCTAATCTAGCCATAACTTCTACAATTCATACCTAAATCGCATCTTGTAAAGTTAATCGACTTTTCACAACTTCATGAATGTCAAAAGTTCGACATACCTTTCGATCCCCTTGACTTGGTGATCGTTTATGTATATTCTAATCCGAATTTGGCCTTCATTTGATCCTCCAATTTGAAGGTTTTGTTGAGTTAGGGTTTCACCCCTTTCTCCCTGCTCCTCCTGTCGATCGAACACACCTCTGTGTGTTTTTATTTCTATTTTTTTTATATATATAAGTGTTTTAATTAAAACACTTTTCTAATTACCCACCTTTAGCCCCTCATGATTTGGTTTGTTACAAGTAGGCCTTAACCTCTTTATTTCTAGAAATATTTTCCTTTAATTAACTAGGTTAATTACTCCTAGTTAACTTAGTGGGTTCCGGGAGATTACCACCCGTTTGGTTTTTAAGTCTCGTTAGCTCGGGTCTCTTATAAACGTTATCTCATTAAACCCTTATTCTCTTTTTATTCGGAATTAGGTTTATTTATTTATATTCTAATATTTACCACGTTAATTTTTACCACTAACGGTGTTTCACCCGTTATCACTATTAACGTGGTTTGATTACCAAACCCATTTTTTTGGGGTGTTACATATGGACTTACCGGATAGCGTTGACCTATTACAATACCTCGCAAATTTTGTTCAATCGTATCATGGCAGTACATGACCTTCCAAATAATTTTACCTGTGTGTAAAACTTAACCAAACAAACATTAAATTTTTTCCGGGTTCTAATGGCGACACATCACCACTTGACCCATTTAACTTTTTGAATCTTAATACTTGACTTACAAGTATTAAGTGTCAGGCTCAAATGGTAATAAATTCATCACTTGACTCGTTTTTCCCATCAATCATAATACTTAGCATTCTAGTATTAGGCACCGGATTCGAATGATAACAAAATCATCACTTGACCCGTTTGATAACTTTTTCACACTTACTTAATATTTATTAAGTATACAGACCTTTACTAGCTTTCTCGCATAACATATTATGTTTAGGCGTCTCTTACCATACTTAGCAATTTCCCTTTTCTTACAAGATTTCAACCCATCTTGGGTTAAATCTCATATTCCCACATTACCCTTTTGTAGGTAATTTACCAATTTAATTCTAATATCTTTAGTGATTTAACCATCTACATAATTACACGGGATTTAAATCACAAATGGTCTTATTAAAGTAAGCCACTTACCTTTTCCTCTTTTAAACACTCCTTGACCCGTTAGCTTGTTTGACCCGTTCCTTCCAAGCTTCCACCTAGCTTGACAAGATCAAACTTTACACAATACTCATAAGATTAGTTAAGTTAGCCATTTCATAATGACTACAATATCTCATGAGTTTATACACACCAATTCATCAAAACTTTAACTTTAGGTCAACTTGACTTTTAAAGGTCAAGCAATACTTTAGTATGTACATGTGCAATAATATAGAACATGCTTAGCATACAAATTCATAATACACCCACATTAGATGATTACGTCATTTTATACAATTGTTACAAAACAGGCCTATAACCTATTTTGATTCAAACATAAAACTAGAATTTCTAACTTCCACATTCTTTCAAGCATTTTCACAAACACTTGGTGGGCATCATTTTTCTAAGTCTAATTTCATAGCTAAAGCACCTAAACACTTAGCCATTTTATTATGTTTCAACATCCCAACATATAAACTAGCACTAGCTTATCAACTACACATTCAATCATGCATAGACATCATTCTAACCAACATTTAAATGTGGGTTTCACCTAAGGGTCAAAACCCACTTTTCACATTCATGATCATCTATCTATGAATCATTCAATTTGCACAGTTAAACATCGATTTTACACAAAGGAGGTTCCTTATCACAAATGTGACCCTTATAAACCTTCAATTTCTATGAAACAACTAAAACCCGTTTGTTTCACCTTTCACATAACTTAGAAACTTCAATAAAAATGGAAATCAAGGGTTACCTCTTGGTTTATTGTACCCTAGATGACAAATTCCAGCTTCATGCACGAATTTAGGGCTTCAATTCCATGGATTTGAGCTTCTCCTTGTGGATTATGGTTGGAGTCTCCTTGAGAGCTCCTATATGTCGACACACACCTCATATGTGTGTTGACCAACCCTTTTCTCCACTTTATACCCACTAGTTTAGCCTCTATACAAGTTCAGCCCCTCACTTTTAAATCAATTATTTAACTTAGTTAACATAAAAACCTAACCTTGTTAAGTATTTATTATATTTCTTTTTTTTCAATTCTCTAACATTATTAACGGGTTAGTTATTTACAGAATACAACTCCCCCATTTTATCATCTAGACCCGTTTTATTAGTAAATAAAACTTTCATTTAATAATTAACCCGTTTCTTTACTCGTATAACGCTTAAAGGCGTAATTACATGAAAGAGATTTTCGGGGTGTTACAACTCTACCCTTCTTAAAGAGGTTTCGCCCTTTATTATGCATTTCTTTGTGTTAAGGCAACAAATTCGATTCTCTTTTTTTTTTCAGTTGAACACTGCTCAATCTTAATTCTTTCATTTTAAGCTACATATAGATAGTTTTCTAAGTCCAGGGTTTGCGACCTCATCTAATCGGGGTTTAAATTTTATTTTCCTTCTGAAGAGCTTCTTATTTACCACCTAACCCAAGTCACCCGACTCTTTTATTTATTTAGATATTGTCTTATTGAATAACGTCTAATCCCACATCCCTATAGGATTATCTTTCTACTTATCTTCTCGGAGGTGGTTTGATACTAAAGATCATTTCCCAACCGATTGACCTATCTAAGGTCTGTTTCTGGTCCTACGACCCATTTTCTGTTTGTTAACATCCCGAAGGACATAGGGATCCGTAGATTGTTCTTGCACTTTTCTAATGGGCGTTTATCCCTCCTTACTATTTTTTTGTTACATACATATGCCCACTCACATATGTATACCTATTTACGCTTTCTTTTTGTTAGCACTTAAGCGTATTTCGGCCCTATAGATCATACTTGGTTTACAATCATGGCCATACCTTCGTTTCTATGACCCTCAGCCATTTATACGTCAGTTTTACACACCAGTTCATCCATTATGGGCCAATGATCTATGAAGGTGCAATTCCTTTAATCCTTCTTAACGTGCCCTTTTAGACTACGTTTGCTATCTTTTTCTTTTATACCGAGCATAGTTCGTTGCTATGACCATTTTTTATCGTGAGATTTACCTCTCGTTCTCAGGGTCCCCTATGAACCCTTTCTTTCAATTCAACACCAATTCATTACTTTTACTTAACATGTTACTTATTAATTTAAAAAAAGATGTTTTTTTAAAGTTTTGCACCTATTAGTGTCAAAACTTGTTTCTTTTAAGGAAAACACTATTTTCCAATTCTCCGCTAATTCTTTACATTCGTTAAAATGTCGTTGCTAACTATAAATATGCTTTAGTTCAACATTTTTTTAACTTGTGTCAATTCCTTACATCAAGAAATTGACAACCAAACATTTTATCTTTACCCATTCAAATTTACGCGGGGAATCGTACCCGTTTCCCACGCCTTATGTAGGATCGTTTTGTGACCCGAACGAGTCGTTCAGAGGCTTTCTCCTTGGTTTCAGGTGCAGAATAACAAGAAACTAAGGTAGAAATAGCACGCATATCACTTTAACTACTTGTTTTACTGATTTGACGCTGATTACACTTCAAATCTCGCACCGGCAGCACTTCGGCACGATTTCTACAACTCTTCTAACTGTTACAACTGGGATCGCTCATCAGGCTATATATAGAGATCTGGAACCGCTTATTGGACAGGCCCAATAAGCGGTCCATACACATGACACATAAGCGGTCCAGTATGATTGTCACTCGAGCGGTCCATAGCTATTGACACATGAGCGGTCCAACAATATGTCGCTCGAGCGGTTCAAGCTAGTTGCTATTCGAGCGGACCAGCCTACTTGCCGTTCAAGCGGTCCAGCATATGACCGTTCGAGCGGTCCAAACCCTAATGGTCCAAATGAGCGATTCAACCATCTAAACCTATACAATTCTCACAATTTCTCGTATTTCGTACATTTTACAATCAATCCTATTCTAAGACTCGAACGAAGATGTAGTCGACAGACAACTGCACCAACAGACTCCCCCTTGAATGTTGACGGAATCTTCAGTGAGAGTCTTCAACAAGACATTCTCGGATATAGTTCGGTCTTCTTCAAAAAATCTGCCTGGATCTTTCTTTCTTTGGCTATAACCTTCATCAGACTCCCCCTATCACCCTGCTAGGATAGTCGTCTGGGATTTGTTACCACCATAGAAATTATCTCCTGGCTTTCTCTGTTTAAGCTCTTCTCTGGTTCTGATATGTCTCCTGGCTATCTGTAGCAACAGGATCAGAAACCTGCAAAACTTAACCACTCTATCACAAATCAGAATAATTGTGATTCAACTTAATGAATCAACTTAATCATGTGATACTGTTTTCAATTAACCACTGCTTCACAAATTTGAAACATTCCAATTTCTGATTCAACCTAATGAATCATTTTAAACATTTCAAATGTCTTAACCAACCTGTATGTTCATCAAGTTTAGCCTTTGAGATTTTGAAAATCAGCTCTTCACCATCAGTTGTCGAAAATCTTTTTGGATTTTTGAAAATATGAAACATAAATGCAAAGACAGAAATTTGAATGCAAAACAAACATATTTTTGTGAGTTTGTGCAAGAGGATCATATCAGTTTTTGAGACATAACACAAGCATCGTTAAGCTTTTAATCGTTTTAAGTTCTAAACGATTCACGTAGATTGACGATATAATTGTCCTCTTAAATTTTCATACAATTTTCAATCTATTCAGGATACTATTTAGGTATTTTATGAACTTAGTTTAATTCATGTGTCCCACCTCTTGAATATACTCCCGTATCCAGAATCCCAATATTCAGTCTTACAGGTATGAACACTACAATGATGTCTGTACATAAATTAGGGGAAAGATGCGAGAACTAAGGGATCTCAGGTCAGAACTTCCGTTCAGCAGAGAGATATCAGCTTCGACTTAGCAGTGTGTCCCCTTTAGAGGATCTTTTCAGCTACAACAGATGATTATCAATTTTATTGTCTAATCAACTGAGGGCTTTATGCTATATTTCAAGCATTTTGTGGAAAGTATTAGCCAAGGACTAGGTCAGAACTACCGTTCAGCAGAAGTCCCGGAATAATACCCCAGACATCATAGAGTATAAACACCTAGTATATCAGAATACGAGACCTTTCAAACGAGATTTCAGGGGTTACCTATATATCCAAGTAGTGTTCCCCACGAATTTCATAAGTTTGAAATTTTAGGTTTATATCCCGAATAAATCTACTAAATGTACAAAAATCTATCGTCACATCATCAGTGAGACCGTTTATCACATTTTACATTACATTTCTTTAGCATGCTGTGATAGTCCACTGATTTACAATCATTTCCTCTTTTTCACAACAAAACTCATTTTTAAAATTTTTCAGTGTTTTTGACATTTTCAAATTTTCTAATTTTTTAAAATTTTACTCCCCCTAAAATCAAAATATGTTTCAATTTTGATTTTCTGGGAAAATTTGAAACAAACTGTACAAACTTGACAACTTGATGAGAATCACTTCAATTCTCTATCCACCTGGCATAAACAATCAGAACTCCCCCTCACAACAAACTATTTTCCCATTGTGATTTCAAAACACTTAAGTTTGTTTTAATCAAAATGGCTTTTTCGGAAAACTTAGTTTGTTTACCAAACAGTTTAGGTACGGGGTTACTTCATCATCTTGTTTTCTACACAAAAGTAGGAAAATCCAAGTACAAGTTAATGTCCTTGATTTACCATATGCAGTCCAGAATCCTCTGTACCACTTGTAAAACATTCACA
This sequence comes from Helianthus annuus, assembly GCF_002127325.2. Lineage (NCBI taxonomy): Eukaryota > Viridiplantae > Streptophyta > Magnoliopsida > Asterales > Asteraceae > Helianthus > Helianthus annuus. Next base: position 15,770,291 of record NC_035440.2, read on the forward strand.
AACACAACCAAACCTCTTTACCGTTTGCATGATTGACGTTACCGAATAAAATTCAAGAAAGATGCCGATTCATGATCCACGATACCATCTTGGGATCTCCGGCAATTCCTGCAAAATCTTCAAACACAGATTTAAAAAGATGCCGATTCATGCTCCACTCTTACAAACCTGGGAGCTCCGGCAAGTCAGGTTTTTTCTATTTGAATAGTTTCACCCAAGCCTGACCAGCCTTGGGTGATTTTGAATTCTTGTTCAACAATGGTGGAAAGTTTTTCTCATCTATTGTTAAACTAGAATTCTCGACCTTTACCTCAACACATGGCTCCTCTGGCTTTACCATTCCAGAATCATTGCCTGAATGTGGCTTGTCTGACTTTAATGAGTCAGATTCATCGTCGACATGTGGCTCCTTTGTTTCCGAAGAAACAGATTCATCGCCAGAAAGTGAAAACTTCACTTTCTTCTTCTTCTTATCCTCTTTTGTCCTCAGATTTGCATCTGATGAATTCGACTTGCTTGACTTTGCAGTTGAGGAAGTTGATTCATCAGCACTCTTCTTCGATCTGTCGGGTGAACCCGAGGACAAAATCTTTTCGAGATATTCTCTCGCTTTCTTTCTCTTTTTCCTCAGTCTGTCTTTCTGCCCCTGTGAAAGTTTAACTTTCTTTTCCTGAATTGACTGTTCTTTGACGTTTTGACCCGAAGCTTTCAATTCTTTGGGCTTGACAACGACTGGTATCTTCTTTGCCATTTTCTGAGAATTAGCCCTCAATCTGTCATTCGATCTTCTTGGGCAATCTCTGGCAATGTGACCTTTGATATTGCAATTATAGCACCTCCTGGTCTCATAACTCCAGTATTGGCAGTTAACAGCAATATGCCCCTGATATCCGTAGCTGTAGCACACCCTGTTATCATACTAGTTACCACCGTTGTACCAAACATTCAAATCGTAACATTGTTTGGCCTGGTGGTACTCATTCCTCAAATTTGCTGGTTTTGACGCTTTAGCACTGTAGTTCGTCCTGCACACAACAAATTTTGAATTTTCATTTTGTGTTTTTTTCTTTTGATTGGATGATCGTACTGATGAGTTTTTTCCTTCATTTTTAAATTTTTGTTTATGTTCTACAATCTTCTTCACAGGTTTTTGCTTAGAGCATTCTCCCTTTTCAGTCGAGTGCAAAACAGTTTTCTGAAATTTTCCTCTTAATTTTGAAATTGTTTTCTTTTTCTTAATTTCAGCATCAGACACTGTCTCCGACTCATCTGCTGAATAAAATTTCTCATTTTCATCATCAGTTTTCTCATCACAATCTTCAACTTTGACTTTGTCAAAGTTTGTAACATTTTCACTTATCGGAACTGAATTGATTGGTTTTGGACAGGGAAAATTCAAACTGTCAGATTTAGTCACAAAACCTATCAATTTCTTCTCAAGTTCATCAATTTTGTTCCTCGAATTCTCAGCTTCACTTTCAAGCTGAGATATTCTCCCAAAATGAGACCTGATTGTTTTCTCATTATCATTCTTCAAATTTTCAAGAACAGACTTTTCATTTATCAAAATTTTGATCTGTTCCTGAAATTTTGATTCATTCGCTTTCAGATTCTTGTTTTCAAGCTTAATCCAGAAATCTAAATCTTCTGAAGATTTCTGTTTGTTTTCAAGCTCTTTTACCAACTCTTTGATTTTCTTTTGAGCGCTTTCACCTTCTTTTTCAAGTTCGACAATCTTCTGAAGATGGGAATTTATCATTTTCTGTTTTTCAATGTTGTTTTTACTGAACACATTTCTCCCATCTTCAAGAATTTTCATTTGCCCTTCAAATTCTTGATTTTTCAATGTCAAACTGTTAAAATCAACCAACAGTTTGTCATTCTCAGCTTTCAACTTCTCACAATTTTCTTTCAAAATAAGAATCTGATTTTCAGCAACGTGCTTCTCGTCTTTCAACTTTTTGACTTCAGATGCCAAACTTGTCATGTCTTTCACAAGTTTATCATTATCAGTCTTAAAGTTGTCACATGTTGAGCACATTGTTTCATTCTTCACCGATTCTTCAGCTTTTGAAGTTTCTTCATCCTTTGCTATGAATGTACCTGCACAAAACATTTTAACGAAATCAAAAGGATTTCCATTATTATCAATATAACAACCTCGTTTGAAATCGTATTTCAGCACATGTTTTGCCCTGATACATTTAGTAACCCTTTTGTGCATCTCTTCAATCACATCTGAACTCAGATCTATCACATTATACTCCAAAGTCTTGATCAATTCTTTCTTTTTCTTTCTAACTTCAAGTTCATGAGCTTTAAGTTTGCTGATGAATTGATTTAGAGGTAGTTTTGAAAAATTTGAGTTCTCCCTTAAATTCTTCAAACATTCACCCCATTCAATCGGTAATGCATCTGCAAATTTCTCCAATTTTTCAACATTTGACGGATATATCTCATGATCTTTCATATAATTCAGTAAAACACTATATCGGTCTTTAAGATCATCCAACGTTTCGTCTTTCAGACACACGAAATATTTAAACCTTTTTGCCCATCCATCTTTGCTCACTTTTCTATAACCCTCATCTAGAAATCCGTGATGCCAATTATTAATTCTTTCAAAATAATAATTCTCCTGCTCATCAAACATCATTGCCATGTTTCGCAAAACAAATCGACACGTGTTTGTTGACGAATAAGCGATCTAAATGTGACAGAAAAGCGAACCAAACAGCAATTGTGCTAAATAAGCGGTCCAGATAAGCGATCCGGATGACTATACGATGGAGCGATCCACTACCCGTCCGTATAAGCGATCCAAGAATTGTCCAATAAGCGGTTCAGAACTAATTCGTTCGAGCGGTTCAAAGAATGTCCGTATAAGCGATCCTCAACCGTTCGGATGAGCGGTTCCCGACCGTCCGAATAAGCGGTTCAAGAGCAGTCCAATCGAGCGGACCACATTCAAATCCAATTTTGATCCACTTAGACTTTGAATTTTGATCTGAAACTTTCTAGGGTTTATCTCGATACTATTTCGCACAATCTGTGAAAAATTGAGCAAATTCCGACCGTGAAATCTTCCCGAATCAGAAAAAGAAGGTGTAGAAGTAAGAAAAAGTGACGAAATCCGGCTAATTTCTGCAGAGAACCTCCTCCTGAGCTCTGATACCACTTGTAGGATCGTATTCTGACCCGAACGAGTCGTTCAGAGGCTTTCTCCTTGGTTTCAGGTGCGGAATAACAAGAAACTAAGGTAGAAATAGCACGCAGATCACTTTAACTACTTGTTTTACTGATTTGACGCTGATTACACTTCAAATCTCGCACCGGCAGCACTTCGGCACGATTTCTACAACTGTTCTAACTGTTACAACTGGGATCGCTCATCAGGCTATATATAGAGATCTGGAACCGCTTATTGGACAGGCCCAATAAGCGGTCCATACACATGACACATAAGCGGTCCAGTATGATTGTCACTCGAGCGGTCCATAGCTATTGACACATGAGCGGTCCAACAATATGTCGCTCGAGCGGTTCAAGCTAGTTGCTATTCGAGCAGACCAGCCTACTTGCCGTTCAAGCGGTCCAGCATATGACCGTTCGAGCGGTCCAAACCCTAATGGTCCAAATGAGCGATTCAACCATCTAAACCTATACAATTCTCACAATTTCTCGTATTTCGTACATTTTACAATCAATCCTATTCTAAGACTCGAACGAAGATGTAGTCGACAGACAACTGCACCAACACCTTATCCCAATTTAACAATATACCCTTTTACTTCAACCTGTAGGTTATTTCTTTAGGTTATCATCTTTTAAAAGTATGATCTCTAAGGTCCATCCCTTTATATTTATGGCCCGTAAGTCCTCTTTTTTTAATTAGTGACTTGTAGGTCGCATTGGCCCGTGAACCTTATCACTATATATGACCCGAAGGTCGTGATGAATCCATATGTCATCTTTTATTTCTCATTTTCCTTTGTCACACGTGGCCATCTAGTCCGTGTATACCCAAAAATTTATATAAATTCTTTTTCCACTTTTATCATTACCCGCCAATCATGGCCAATTAGACTATGGAAGGAAAATTTTCAATTTTATCCCAACCATAGTCCATGACTATCTTTGATCTTTATGGGCAATTCCATTTCTATGACCCGCGGGTCATTTATATGTCGGTTTTCATTGCCGAATCTATCACTCATTGCCCTATTAGACCATGAAGGATACACTTCCATTTTTATCTCAACCATAGCCCGTGACTATGTTTGATCCTTATAGGCAATACCTCCGTTTCTATGCCTATAAGTGGATGTGGTCCACCTACAACACCTTGGTTTCTATGACCCCATGGGTCGTTTATACCTCGAATTTACTTGCCTTCTGGGGAACCATCATTTTCCAATGGACCCCCAAGAATCCTTTTAATTCTTCCCATTCAACTCGTCATTACTACATCGGGCGTATATGTGTTCATTATAAGAAGTCCATGGTGCCATGTGTTTACTACTTACCTGGCCAGGGTAAGCAATCCACACATGATATGCGTGACCTTATTATTACTAACACATTATCTCCCATGTAAATAATTCCTCGGTTCATGATTCTGTCCTCAAATTTTAATTTTTTTTGTAAAACCTCTTTTATTGTTATATTACAATTAAATTACCGGGTTTTACCTTAATTCATTTCAAAACATGCGAATTATTTTCATCTCATGAAATTTTATGCAATCACATTCACTACTGTTATTGTTACTTTTCCTCAATAAGATTTTATGGTGAATGCCTACTTGGATGATCACCCTCATCCAATTTTCTATGTCTGAACCCTTTGTTATTCACAATGGTGAATAATGTGTATTACCCACCCAAATTCTCTTGGGAATATCATCCTGGATGGTTATCCCATCTAGCTTTCCCAAACCTTTATCCCGTATGGCACCACCATTCACCATGTGAATGCTGCATACCACTATTGATACGACAATAAAATTGTGCACCTGAGTAATACTCGCCCTGATGGGCCTTCATTTCCATTTGTCCTTTTATTTTGTCTAGCCACTTGACTTCAGTACTTAACAAGCATCCTCCACTTGTCATGCTTCGGATCATGCCATCATCTCATCGATAAACCATTGGATTCCCGCCATCTTCAGATGCGGGGATTATATCACTGAAGCATTCACATGAAATTAGTAACAGTACAATTTATAAAAGCCCGTACTATAATACAAAGCATTTTATGCTACTTTTTATCACAAGTAGTTTCCCCGGCCCCTACAGATCTTTTACCATTTTCTTTGGGGTTAACGTGCATTGCACGATAGCCCTAGGCGTTGTTTACAACTTTCATCCATACAATACCGTTCTAACAACTTACCGGACTTCGCGATCAAGCCTTGAACCGAACACGCATCCCCCAACTAAGAGCATAAGGTTTAAGTCCAAGCATAGTTCCCACCATACTTGAATCTCTTAAACCTGTGGCTCTGATACCACTTGTAAGACCCCTTCCCGTTATTACCGAATATTTTAATATTCGGATGAATTTAGGTCCCATATTTATTTTTATTTTTTTTTTACAAAACATATAACTTATATGTCTGAATTAACTGATAACCCAGACGAAGCGTCATAACGATTTTGTTAGTGCATTACGTCTATTGACTTCGTCTTGTATCATGTAATAGGATAGTATAGGATAACCAGTGCACGAGGTTCGAGAATCAGATTTTAGTGGTTAAAGAGGTGATTCCGCTTGAAAGTGCTCCATGCCATCTCGAGCGGAATCTCACTAGTATATATAGTGCACTTGTCTGTTTCATTTGGCACGGGATCTGGAATTTGTAACGAAGTGCTGCCAAATTGTTCTCAGGTTGTAGTCAGTGTTAAATCAATATAAGAGGCATTATAATTACATTGAGCGTCCGTTTCATTGATTCCGCCTTCGATTCGGATTAACAACTCTTCTGATCGACTCATTTGGGTCCAACAACGATCCTACAAGTAGTATCAGAGCACAGGAGGAAGAGTTTAGCTCAATTGCATCAGATTTCTGTCTTCTACACCTTCTTTTTCATTCTGGACAAGATTTCATGGTCAAAATGGAATGAATTTTTCACCGAACATGCAAAATAGTATTTTAACAAAGCGTTGAGAGTTTGAGACTGAAATACTGATTAAAAATGACAAAAATTGGACAAAAACCATATTCCGCTTGAACGAACAAGTTGATTCCGCTTGAAAAAATCAACATGATCTCGCTTGAAATGTTGATTCCGCTTGGAATTTGCGTCTGATTCCGCTCGAAATAGAGATTCCGTTTGAAAAACCAGCTGATTCCGCTCCAAAATGCTATTCAAGTGAATCCGCTTGAGAATTGAAAGTCTGATTTCGCTTGAACTTGTTTAGTCAAGAGATTTCGCTTGAAGTCTTATTCCAATCCAACAAGAGATTCCGCTTGAGATTCATATTCTGCTTGAAATTGGATTTTCACGTCAAGATCATTTCACGACAACCGAGTGTCAGTTTATTTGGGGATATTTGTTATTACTGATACTGATTGTGTTTGTTTGTTTGTCCAGGTTATTCAAGAATTTCACATTATGGCTAATGTTGATCCTGATAGATGGTGGAAAATAGATTACACAAGATGGGAAATCGGAAAATTAAGAGAACCATTCAAAGAAGCCCAGAGAGCAAAAAGATGGAATGATGATTTGGAATGTTACATGGATCCACGGGGTAATCCAGTTGTTGACCCATCAAAGGTGGATTTTGAAGCTGTAACAAATTTGCTTCCAAGTCAGGGTACTTTCAACACAAGAAGGTTATCTGAGAAAGAATATTTGCCGGATTTGGAGAACAAAATCAAAGAAATTTGTGAAGCAAATCTACCAAAGGTGGTAAACAAGCAAGCAAGCCATCCAAGTTGATTTTATAGAGTCTGAGGTTAGGAAGAAGAAGAAAATAAAAGAAGAAGAGTTGAAAAAGATGGTTGAAGAAGTTAAGATCACAGCAAAGCTTGCTGCTGAAGAAGAGCAGAAGATAGAAGAAGAACAGAAAGAAGAAGAGGAGGAGAACAAAGAGGAAGATCGGATAGGTGAGACAGAAGAATCATTGGTGCTGAAAAAGACTGAGATAAATGATTCTTGAAAATTGTTGAATGCTGAAACTGTTGATAAAAACGAAAACAAGTGCAGGAATTGCATAGAAATGTGCAAAGCCTGTACTGAAAAAGATGAAATGATAAAAACAAAAGAAATTGAAACAAACAAACTTGAAAATGTTTTCAAAATAAAATGTAAAGAAATGATTGACAAACAAGAAATTTTGAAACTAAAACTTGAAAAACTGACACAGAAATGTCAAGGTCTTGAAAAGGATAATGATGTTTATAGACAACTGTGTACAGCAAAATGTGTTGGTTGTGTTGAAAAAGAAAATAAATTTCAAGATTTTCAAAAAGAGTATGATGCTTTGAAGTGGTCGAGTCAGAGAGTACAAGAGGCTTATGATACTTTGAAGAGCCAAGTGAAATGTTTTGATCAAAGATTGTCTGAAACTTTAGTCACTAAAGAAATGTATGAGAGAAAGTTTAAAGAAAAGCAACTTGAACTAAACAAGTGTATTGATGAAATTGCTAATCTTAAACAAGTTCTGGCTGAAAAGGAAAAAGTTGTTACTAAACTTCAAAGTTATCATAACTCTTCGTACATTCTCGAACGCATTTTCAACATCACACCAGATGATAAAGATACTGATAAGAATAGAAAAGGAATTGGTTCAGAATTTCATCAGGTTCCACCACCATTGAGAAACAATTATACTTTCTATGATGAGGAAAAGGTGGCAAAGGGTTTAAACATAGCTAACCAGTTACCTGAAAGTATCGATGTGACTTACTACAAATCTGATGAAGCTAAGGATTCAGAGGTGGTAAGTAAGGTTGTTGAAAGCGTTTTGAAAGATGAGTCAAACAAAGGTAAGTCTAAATCACATGATGAAAACGAGGGAAATTTTCATGATGGCTATCTTAAACAGACAAAATCCGAGAAAAAATTGAATGATGATTCAAAAGGATTGGTTTATACCATGATTGGATCGGACAAATTATTCTTAGATATTGTATTCCCGATTCAAAATGTGATTTCAGAAAAGATTGATAAAGTTTTTAAGATGGTTGAGATCGAAAAATCAGAAATTTCAGAATTCGCTGGGAAAAACAAGAAAACTTCTTATAACAAACCTGGTTTCAAGAAGAAAAACATGAAGGCTGGGTTGGGTTATAAAAGGAAACAAAATTGGAAGCAAAATGAAAAATTGAATTTGCAACAAAAAATGAATTTTGTTCAAGGGAAAAGTTTGAAAGAAGAGGAAAAACTCAAATTTGGACAACAGTCTAATGAGGAGTTTGATGCTAAGAAAAAGAAACAACAACAGGCTAAGGATGTTTCAAAGAAAGTGTGTTTTAAATGTGATCAAATTGGACATGTTGTACGAAAGTGTCCAAATCCAAAGCCTGTTGATGTTGAAAAACAGAAGTCTAAAAGTGTGAAACAAAAGACTACCAGATTTGATTCCAAATAAACTTGGAGGTACAATACAAACAAGTTTGCTTTGAATCAAACTTGGAGATCAAATCACACTAGGTTTGGTTCAAGACAAATCTGGAATGTTCAAACACCAAAATTGAGAACAACACAAAGTTGGAAAACATCTGTTGATATGACAAAACCTCAAGAGTTTTGGAAACCAAATGGTGTTCAAAATGAAAAGGTTAAAAAAGAATCACATTTTTACAAACGTGGAACACCGAGAGGTCAAACATGGTCTGTAAAGAAACATGTCGATTCAGTAAAAGATGAAAAAGTTGAAGTTAAAATTGATAATGTTTTTGAGAAAAATGAAAGAAATTTTACCTGGAAAGATTCATGTTCAATTACATGAGTCTAAACAGGCTTGGGTCGCATTGTTCAAATGATCAAATTATTGCATGTGTAGGTGCTCAAGAAAATCAAAGATTGTGACAATGAAAACTGGAGCCGCCTGGCACATGGAGAGGAGAAGAGGCTGCTGGACCCTATGTTTGTTAAAACAGGGAGTTTAGTTTGATTGTTTCTTGTACTTAAAAAATAAATAAATAAATAAATAAATAAATGTTGATTGAATACGCCGAAACCCTCACGGCTGAACAAACATGATTACTTTCACCAGATTGAAAAACGGTTTTCAAACTGTAAAAAAAAATAATGGGTTGTAAATCATGGGGGTACTTTATATTAGATTTTCCGCAAATCAGAGCACTTTAAGCAGAATATGGATGGCGAGACAAAGCTATCAGCATTGTGTTGTCAAATTTTCTTTTAATAATTTTGCATTTTAGGGGGAGAAATATTGTCAGAAAATACAAAAACATTAGAAAATTTGAAAAGGTCAAAAACATGATAAAATTTCGAAAATTGAGTTTTTGTGAATAAAGAGGAAATGATAGTACATCAGTAGACAGGTACAGTATGCTAAAGAAATGTAATGATTTTATAGCGTTAAACAGTCTCACTGATGATATGCCGATAGGTTTTTATACATTTAGTAAACTTTTTCGGGATATAAACCTAAATTCAAACTTACTTATTTCGTGGGGAACACTACTTGGATATATAGGTAACCCCTGAAATCTTGTTTGAAAGGTCCCTCTTTCTGAGATACTAGGTCTTTATACTCAGTGATATCTGGGGTATTATTCCGGGACTTCTGCTGAATGGAAGTTCTGACCTAGTCCCCGAATAATACTTTCCGCATTGCTTGAAATATAGCACCACCCTCAGCATAAAAAACGATGAAACATTGCAAAATGATAATCGTGTGCCGTTGAAACAAAAAGATCCTCTAAAGGGGACACACCGAAAAGACGAAGCCGTCATCTCTCTGCGTAAACGGAAGTATCGACCTGAGCTCTCACGGCCCTCGCATTTAACCCCTTACAGATATCATTTGTGGTATACTCACATGTAAGACTGAATATTGGGATCTGGATATGGGAGTATATTCAAGATGTGGGACACATGAATAAGTTAAGTTCTTAAAATACCTAAATCATATCCTGAATCAGTTGAAGTTTGTATGAAAATTTAAGTGGACTAGTATATCGACAATCTAAGTGAATTGTTTAATTCTTAATATGTAACTAAGCTCAAGGTACTTGTGACTTTTCATAAACTGATATGATCCTCTGACGCATACTCAAACAAAAATATTGTTTGTAAATATGTTTGTACATATGTCTTTACTGCTTTATATTTTCAGAAAAATACAAAAAGATTTTGATTTCTGCTTTACTTTCGACAACCGATATCTGAGATGCTAAGTTTCAAAATCTAAGTAAGTTGATTGTGTTTCTGAAAATAAAACAAGTTCATTAATTTGATACTTGTATTAAAAATCAAAACTCAAAAACAGTTTGTGATATCTCCAAGGTTATTAGTTTGAACTTGGATGATTAACTGTGAGGGAATTGGATTCTTTAATGTTGCTAAATCATTTAGTTTGTTGATAGGGTGAGTGGATTAGAGAATTTGATTGATGATTTGAAAAGCATTATATTTATAGATGTTTGAGTGATTGCAGATAGACCAGACTACGATCCCGAGAGCAGAGTCTAAGGGGGAGTCTGAAGACAAGCTTGAAGCTAGGGGAAGCTTGTAACTGGAAAGCTTGGTGTCGATCCCTAAAAGCACGGAAGGTTGACGAAAGGGGGAGCCTGATGAAGATGCTGTTGATGATAGAGCCAGTGATGAGATCCTGGTGTAATAGTCAAAGAGAGAAGCTGATAGAAGAAGAGAAAGTTTAAAGGATGGTTATAATGTTACAATCTGAATGAGAAGGCAGAATGATCAAGTCTGAAGAGGTGTCACAATAGAGACTAGACACTGAAGACTTCTTCAATATCCGAGGGGGAGTCTGTTAGTGCATTACGTCTATTGACTTCGTCTTGTATCATGTAATAGGATAGTATAGGATAACCAGTGCACGAGGTTCGAGAATCAGATTTTAGTGGTTAAAGAAGTGATTCCACTTGAAAGTGCTCCATGCCATTTCGAGCGTAATCTCACTAGTATATATAGTGCACTTGTCTGTTTCATTTGGCACGGTATCTGGAATTTGTAATGAAGTGCTGCCAAATTGTTCTCAGGTTGTAATCAGTGTTAAATCAATATAAGAGGCATTATAATTACATTGAGCGTCCGTTTCATTGATTCCGCCTTTGATTCGGATTAACAACTCTTCTGATCGACTCGTTTGGGTCCAACAACGATCCTACAGATTTATTACACAAATACTTACATTTACAAATAAAAGCATGCGGAAGCTTCATGGACAATTCTTGTGTTCGGTTTGCGTCTGGACTTGATCTTCATCCGATTTCATGAGTTATTCCTTCACCTGACATGTTACAACCATACAAACGGTTAGTATCTTAAACGTATATATGAAACCATCGAATCTAGAACGCAAAAATAACAAGTTTAGAAAATTTCATAACCCTCGCGTCACACGAGGGATTTTGGTTTAAGGTGTCGCGTGACGCGCTGTCACACCCCAACCGATGGCGGAATCATCAGGGCGCGGCACTGAGCGAACCAGATTGTTCAAAGAAATTCCATAACAACTATTATTACCAAATAGTTTTATATATCACGTCCCATACCGTGACCCATAAGATAAATCTAGTTATTAAAGACATAGATATTCTTCAAACAAAACATGTTCCGACAACTCAGATTTAAACACATAAATATAAATTGACTTGGTTTCTAGACTCTTCCTAGCTTCGATTTCATCACCACACGTCTAAGCATCCTAGCAACTTAAGCACCTGTCACATACGTTAAAATAAAGTCAATACATAAAATGTAAAGGTGAGCATACAAGTTTGATAATAGCATATAGAGTTCGAATAGTTTACGTATAACCAGCACGTACACAGGGAGCAATGATGCATGTAAATTACCGACATGGACCTATCAATACCAGTGACTGCAGGTTGACTGTCCGAGACAGTTCGCAATACATGATCACCACCGTAATTCATGCAAGTAGATTGTCCTTAACAACCCCCGTGTGAACGGGTGCTGAGTCCAAACTATAGTACTACGTTGCTAAGGCAGGTAGACAGCTTTCCACGTGTAAACATAATAACAAGCATACATTTAATCACGTAATACATGCAATCGGTTAGCGTTCAAATAGTTTGTATAGTGTGTTCGTTTGTGATTTTTATAAGTAACGTATGTAACACCCAAAAGTGCTAAAGCAAAAAGGGTTCGAGTATACTCACAGTGATTGATTGTGGATTGAAGGGAGCGCTGAGCATTCGATTGACCCATCGAGTGACCCATTCGATTGAACATTACTTCGTCAATACTATTCTTCAAAAGTTTGGGAGTGTGGGGCCATGTGCTAGCCGATCGGCTGGCCCGGTCGATCGGCTGGCATATCCGATCGGCTGGGCTGTTCGACAGCCTAGCCATTCGGCCAGCATTTCTGACCTGGTTGGCCTTTCGTCTAACACTTGGTTGTTTGTTTATTTGTTATTCTTTCAAGGTATCTTGACAACGTGTTGAACTATGATAACCTTCGTTCCTACTTGTTTCCTTGGCTCGGACAGGAATCATCCAAGTCCGGCCGGTAAACGGTTCGGAGTGTCGGTTTAAAGTTTAACCGATATCGGTGAACCTTGTTCATAGAACCCGAATCTTGAACCTTCTAAACCATTTGAATGATTGGTTAGCCGGTTTAAGCTCCGTTTCTACTGGTTTGAAAGCATTGAGTGTAAAAGAGTTGAAAGAAAGTTGGAAATCCTTCTTTCAATCCTTCACATCATGAAAATGTTTAGATCTATGATGGATCTTAACTTGTTCATGTGGAAACCAGTTAGATTTAAGCTAATCATAGTGGAATGAGGCCAAAACATGATGTTCTTCAAGAACACCATGATGACATCACCCAAGAACACTTAGATCTTGGTGATTTCACGGTTGGAATCCAAGTTTTGAAAGATAGAAAGGTGTAGAATCAAGTAATGATCAAGAACGTACAAGAATTAGAGTGAAAACTTACCGGGATTGAGAGAAATATGAGAAAAGGTGAAGAATAGGAGCTGGCCGGTCAGAACTTTCCAAAAGTGGAAATGAAGACAAGGACAACCCTATTTATAGGCTTCCAAAAGAGGAAAGTGGCAGCCGATCGGCTGGGAGTTCCGATCGAGTGGGCAGCTCGATCGGCTGGCAAGGTGCTAGCCGATCGGCTGGCCTGTTCGATCAGGATGCTTCCTGTTCGATCCGCCACGCACTTCGAGTATTTTTGCGACGTTCTTCGACGTTTCGATTCCGATGGACGATGATACGATTTCGATAGAGTTCCTAGTCAAATTACTTTTAATCTCAACCACTATATCTAACATATAATCTTCGTTAAGTCACGTTTCGATGTCGGTTTCGATTTGAGTTTGATTGCCTTTCGAGTTTCGATTCGATTTTCGATTGATTTGCTTGAATACCACACCAAACATAAAGTAAGCACGCTCAAGCAACACATAAGGCACACACACGTATATCAATAACACAATTCCATAATTCAATAATTCGAGTCTTGAGTTTGATTGATTGTTAGATCTGTTTGATTACTGATTAGATTAACTTTATCGCATTGTTACTTCCTGTCATTCACAGTCGTAGATCGGTTCGCATTAAAACACATTCGATTACTTCGATTCTTGCTGATTACAACACTTACTCCACATAATACAACTAAAACAAAAAATCGTCTATCTACAGTCAGAGAAAGTCAAAGTTGACTTGGACTTTGACTTTGACTTTGACATTCGAAAACACGGGGTGTTACAGCCTCCCCTTGTTTAGGGAATTTCGTCCCGAAATTAGGCTCGAAGGCTACACGACACCGTGATTTACCAACTTGATGCTTCAGATCTATTTATTTAAACAACTGCGGGTACTTGGCCTTCATGTCGCTTTCGAGTTCCCAAGTGAACTCCGCGCCTCGTTTGCCTTCCCATCGGACTTTCACGATCGGAATGCGAGAGCGCCTGAGCTGCTTGGTTTGGCGATCCATGATTTCGACAGGCTTTTCCACGAAGTGTAACGTTTCGTTGACCTGAAGATCGTCGAGTGGTACGATTAGATCATGATCAGCAAGGCATTTTCGGAGATTAGAGACATGGAAAGTCGGGTGGACGTTACTGAGTTCCTCCGGTAATTCGAGTTTGTAGGCGACTTTTCCGATTCTTTCCAGAATCCTAAAAGGTCCAACATATCGAGGCGCGAGTTTCCCTTTCTTGCCGAATCGGACTACACCCTTCCAAGGAGATACCTTTAGGAGTACGTAGTCACCAACTTCAAATTCAAGGGGCTTGCGTCTTTTATCGGCGTAACTTTTCTGTCTGTTCCGAGCTTTTACCAAATTGTCCCTTATCTGGTGGATTTTGTCAGTCGTTTCTTGTAGAATTTCGGGACCGGTTAGTTGCGAGTGACCGATCTCGTGCCACACAATAGGCGATCGACATCTTCTACCATACAGAGCCTCAAAAGGTGCCATTTGGATGCTGGCATGATAGCTGTTATTGTACGAGAATTCCACCAATGGCAGGTGTTTGTTCCAACTACCACCAAAATCTATAACACACGCTCGGAGCATGTCTTCAAGAGTACGGATCGTCCTTTCAGTCTGTCCGTCGGTTTGAGGGTGGAATGCAGTACTCAGATTAAGCGACGTACCAAGGGCCGCTTGAAACGTTTCCCACAATCGCGAAGTGAACCGAGCGTCACGATCTGAAATGATATCACGAGGCGTACCATGATTACGAATGATCTCGTCGGTGTAGATTTGGGCTAGTCGCTCCACCTTGTAGTCTTCTCGTATCGGCAAAAAGTGGGCTGATTTCGTTAGACGATCAACTATGACCCAAATACTGTCGTGACCTGATGGCGTGGGCGGGAGCTTCGTTATGAAATCCATAGCTATACTCTCCCACTTCCATATAGGTATCGGCGGTTGTTCGAGTAAGCCAGAAGGTCTTTGATGTTCAGCCTTGACTCTTGCACACGTTAAACAGCTTCCAACGTACAGAGCGATATCCCTTTTCATACCCGGCCACCAGTACTTATAACGAAGTTCCTGGTACATCTTATCTGCACCGGGATGAATAGAATACCGGGATTTGTGGGCTTCGTTCATGATAATCTTACGCAAATCAGTCCGCTTGGGGATCCAGATTCGGTCCAGATAATAGAATATCCCATCTGGTTTGCTTACTAACTGAGCTCCATCGTGATAGATCCTTTCCCTCTTTAATGTACGCTCGTTAAAGCAAGCATGTTGAGCTTCTCGGATGAGGGTTTCGAGGTTGTGCTGTGCTTGGATGTTTCGAGTACTGAGCACGTAACTCTTTCTGCTGAGAGCGTCAGCAACCACGTTCGCCTTGCCTGGGTGATAACGAATCTCACAGTCGTAATCATTGAGAAGTTCTACCCATCGGCGTTGATGCATATTAAGCTCTCTCTGATTAAAGATGTGTTGTAAACTCCTGTGATCAGTGTAGATTGTACACTTTGTGCCATACAGGTAGTGTCGTCAAATCTTTAATGCAAAGACAACCGCGCCTAGCTCGAGGTCATGGGTTGTATAGTTCTTCTCGTGGATCTTGAGCTGACGAGATGCGTAGGCTATAACCTTGTCTCGCTGCATGAGAACACAACAGAGACCAAGGTTAGAAGCATCACAGTAGACAATGAAGTTGTCGCTTCCGTCGGGTAGAGTAAGAATCGGTGCGTTGTACAGCATATGCTTGAGGGTTTGAAAGGCAGTCTCTTGTGCGTTTCCCCACACAAAAGGCTTGTCCTTATGGGTAAGAGCGGTAAGCGGCACAGCTTTCTTGGAGAATCCTTCGATGAATCGTCGGTAATAGCCCGCTAGTCCGAGAAAAGAACGAACTTCTGACGGGTTCTTAGGCGTAATCCAGCTTTTGACGGCTTCAATCTTCGCAGGATCGACATGGATACCCCGACTATTCACTGTGTGACCCAGAAACTGAACCTCCTCCAACCAGAATTCGCACTTGGAGGACTTGGCATAGAGTTGGTTCCCCTGGAGTAACTCGAGAACCAAACGTAGATGTTGCGCGTGTTCGGCTTTCGATTTGGAATAGATCAAGACGTCGTCGATGAACACGATGACGAAACGGTCAAGGTATGGCTTACACACGCGATTCATCAGATCCATGAAAACCGCGGGTGCGTTGGTTAAACCAAAGGGCATGACAACAAATTCGTAATGGCCATAACGAGTTCGAAAAGCAGTTTTAGGAATGTCTTCCTCCTGAATCCGTAGCTGATGATATCCTGAACGTAGATCGATCTTAGAGAAGCATGCTGCACCCTGTAGCTGATCAAGCAAATCGTCAATTCGGGGCAAAGGGTATCGGTTCTTGATGGTTAGTTTATTCAATTCCCGATAGTCGATGCACATCCGGAATGATCCATCCTTCTTTTTGACAAAAAGGACTGGCGTGCCCCACGGAGAGGTGCTTGGGCGAATAAAGCCTTTTTCGAGTAACTCCTGGAGTTGATTCGAGAGTTCCCGCATTTCGGATGGTGCGAGTCGATAAGGGGCTTTGGCAACGGGGTTAGCTCCAGGGATGAGGTCGATACGAAAGTCGATATCACGACTTGGGGGTAGTCCGGGAAGATCGTTAGGGAACACCTGAGGAAATTCACGAACCACTGGAACATCTTTAACTTCCACTTTCTTTTTCTTTCCCTTCTCCGCTACTACGATGTTGGCCAAGAAGGCTCGGTATTCCTTGCGGAGATACTTGCTGGCTTGAATACACGACATAAGCTTGAGACCTTTCGACGTTGTTTCACCATAAACACATAGAAGATCACCATTCGCGAGCGAGAATCGAATCATCTTTTCAAAGCACACAACTTCAGCATGGTTTTCACGAAGAAAGTCCATGCCTATTATGACATCAAAACTTCCGAGTTGCATCGGAATAAGGTCGATCGGAAAGATGTGATTGTTGAGTTCGAGGGTACAATCACGGAGTACTGAGTTAACGGCAATAGTTCTTCATGTAGCAACTTCGACTTCGAATGACGAGGATAGATAAGAGCGCTTACGACTAAGGAGCTTCTCGAATTCAAATGACACAAAGCAGTTATCGGCTCCAGTATCAAACAAACATGATGCATAAATACCATTCACAAGGAACGTACCATTAACCACGTTGTTATCCGCCTGAGCCTGGCGGGCGTTGAGGTTGAAAGTTCGGGTATGGGCTGTTTGAGGCTGCTGCTGGGGCTGTTGTTGTTGCTGGGGCTCTTGCTTGACTACCCTGTTCGGGCACCTGTTTGCGGAGTGGTTAGGGTCACCACATGCAAAGCAGACTCGAGCATTGACTGCTGGAGCTGGAGTTGCTGGTTGGCCTTGAGGAGCAGGGAGTAGGGCTTGGTTGACAGTAGCTTGAGCTGGGGTTTGACGAGGACCATAACGGTAGTTCGCAGTGAAATGACCGTAGAGGTTGCAGTGAGCGTAAAAACGACAAGCTAGACCCACTGGATGATGATACGAACATGTCGGGCAGAGTGGGTGAGGGCCTGTGTATGCACGCTTTGCTGGCGGTGCATTGATCACTGGAGCTGAACGCTGGTGCTGCTGCTGTTGAGCTGGTACAGATTGTAGGGGAGCAGCGTTAGTTGCGGCAGCACAGCTCTTGTTGCTGGAATTGTTGTTGTGGTTCTTCTTCTTCCTTCTTGAGGACTTGGAGGATTGAGCAGATGAGTCGGTGGGTGCTGCAGTGGCTTGATGCAGGGACTTGGTTTGCTTATCCCAGAAACCTGACTTGACTCGCTTATCGTTGATCTCAGCGGCGAGTAGGTAGGTTTCCTCGATTGTTGCTGGCTTGGCGACGTGAACGAAGACGGCTACACAGTCGGGTAGAGCTCGGATGTACTTCTTGATGGCTTGATCTGAGGTCTTGACTTGGTCAGGACAGATAATGCTAAGCTGCTTGAAGCGAGCAGTGAGAGCAGCGTTGTCTCCATCCTTCTGCTTGATTTCCCAGAACTCATCCTCCAGCTTTTGGCGCTCATGAGGAGGGCAAAATTCTTCGATCATGGTAGCTTTCAACTCCTTCCATGATAGCCCGTAAGCTGCATCATTTCCGCGCTTGTTTCCTTCGGCCGTCCACCAGTCTAGAGCACGGGACTCTTCTGACGACTTGCTAGCGTTTTCATACACCTCACTCACAGCTTTCGCCACGGTTTTGGAGATGATAGCAGCGAGACGTCGGTCTCTCTTTTCTTGGCGGGTCAGACGTTGACGGGATCCAGACGACGACATGGTCTGCAACAGACATCGTCACAGGACTCAACACAACGTAATCGAATCTCTCCTCACACGTCTACCACTATCTAAAGCTTAGAATCACGTCGAGACACATAAGCGCGTAAACACGTATGCACAAAACCACAGATGCACGTAAGCACAGAAGCACATAAGCACAAAGTCACATAAGCACGAAAACACGTAATCATTTAACCACAGAGGCGGTCAGAAAACAGAAACCTATCCTTCAAAGTTCGAGTACCGTTCGAATATTGTATCGAATAGCCTAGCTTAGTCGTGTAGCACAGTATAGTATGATATCGTCTAGCTTTGCGATAGCTGAGTGTCGTTTAGGGATAGAATAATAGTGCGAGTTGCGTGTGTCGATTGAAATTTGGTAGCAGAATCGAATAACATCCCGAAATAAAACAGAGAAGCAAATATAAACACAAAGCAGAAAAGGCACACATAAACACATAAAAATCAACAAGAGTACCAGACGACTTTGTTAAATTCGAAACATATAAAATCGAGAGATAGATTGTCTGCGGCTACTAAACATCGACTACCCAAGACAATTCGACTATTCGCAGTAGACTTGTCGTCACTTTCGACTCTAGAGGTCGTGTTTCTGCCTCGATTCTCGGGCATTCCACACGCGTTCCCTAGGTCATACTTGTGAGTTCAGGTCGTTGGAGTCCGTCGATGCCTTGGTGAGATAAGTAAGTACAGAACAAACTGCCAAGGTCAGGGTTTCACCCCTTGGCTTAGCAATTTCTTCCTTGTTTTTAATGAAAATAGAGGAAATTATGCATCAAAATATGGATTTCACTCCTGATTTGGTATAATCCCCCTTGTTTGTTGGTAAAATTAATGAGATGAGCATGAATAACGAAATAAAATCGGCATAGGTCAGGCAGTTTGGTCAGGAGTTTGCGGCTTTCACACCTATTCCCAACTAAGCCTACCGACTTTTATTTGAAAATTCGAGTGCAGTGATAGGGAAGGATCGCAGAATTCAGCACATAGACTGGGTCTGATGGTTCCTAACTATAGTCTAGGTCTCTAAGACAGCGACCCTGACTAGGTCGTGTCTGCCTAATTCCCTATAGTTATGGCTCTGATACCAATCTGTCACACCCCAACCGATGGCGGAATCATCGGGGCGCGGCACTGAGCGAAACAGATTGTTCAAAGAAATTCCATAACAACTATTATTACCAAGTAGTTTTAAATATCACGTCCCATACCGTGACCCATAAGATAAATCTAGTTATTACAGACATAGATATTCTTCAAACAAAACATGTTCCGACAACTCAGATTTAAACACATAAATATAAATTGACTTGGTTTCTAGACTCTTCCTAGCTTCGATTTCATCACCACACGTCTAAGCATCCTAGCAACTTAAGCACCTGTCACATACGTTAAAATAAAGTCAATACATAAAATGTAAAGGTGAGCATACAAGTTTGATAATAGCATATAGAGTTCGAATAGTTTACGCATAACCAGCACGTACACAGGGAGCAATGATGCATGTAAATTATCGACATGGACCTATCAATACCAGTGACTGCGGGTTGACTGTCCGAGACAGTTCGCAATACATGATCACCACCGTAATTCATGCAAGTAGATTGTCCTTAACAACCCCCGTGGGAACGGGTGCTGAGTCCAAACTATAGTACTACGTTGCTAAGGCAGGTAGACAGCTTTCCACGTGTAAACATAATAACAAGCATACATTTAATCATGTAATACATGCAATCGGTTAGCGTTCAAATAGTTTGTATAGTGTGTTCGTTTGTGATTTTAATAAGTAACGTATGTAACACCCAAAAGTGCTAAAGCAAAAAGGGTTCGAGTATACTCACAGTGATTGATTGTGGATTGAAGGGAGCGCTGAGAGTAAGATTAGCCTGAATAGTTCAATAGCATAACGATAAGTAACGCAGAAAGGTAAACAAGTATGGATGGATCGAATGGGCTGGTCGATCGAACGGCAGGTTCGATCGAACGGCCTGTTCGATCGGCTGGTATATCCGATTGGTCAGTCCTGCTCGATCGGCCGGCTGGCTCGATCGGCTGGACCATTCGAGTGGATTGTTTCTTCCTCTGGTGTGTTTGTGTTAGAGGATTTGAACTTTGGAAGTTTTTTTGTTGCAGTATTTGAGAACACTGAAGTGTTCCTACCTTTTCGAGTCGTTCGATCGAACGGTTCGTTCGATCGGCTAGCTCACTCGATCGGCTAGGAGCTTCATGTTAGTCCCCAACTGAATGTCACTCGATTGGACAGTCTGTTCGATCGGCTGACATTCTCTACTACGAACAAGTTGTGAAAACGATTAAGTGTTGAAGCATAGTATCTCATGATCCGAACACTAATGTTTACCCATCGAGTGACCCATTCGATTGAACATTACTTCGTCAATACTATTCTTCAAAAGTTTGGGAGTGTGGGGCCATGTGCTAGCCGATCGGCTGGCCCGGTCGATCGGCTGGCATATCCGATCGGCTGTGCTGTTCGACAGCCTAGCCGTTCGGCCAGCATTTCTGACCTGGTCGGCCTTTCGTCTAACACTTGGTTGTTTGTTTATTTGTTATTCTTTCAAGGTATCTTGACAACGTGTTGAACTATGATAACCTTCGTTCCTACTTGTTTCCTTGGCTCGGACAGGAATCACCCAAGTCCGGCCGGTAAACGGTTCGGAGTGTCGGTTTAGAGTTTAACCGATATCGGTGAACCTTGTTCATAGAACCCGAATCTTGAACCTTCTAAACCATTTGAATGATTGGTTAGCCGGTTTAAGCTCCGTTTCTACTGGTTTGAAAGCATTGAGTGTAAAAGAGTTGAAAGAAAGTTGGAAATCCTTCTTTCAATCCTCACATCATGAAAATGTTTAGATCTATGATGGATCTTAACTTGTTCATGTGGAAACCGGTTAGATTTAAGCTAATCATAGTGGAATGAGGCCAAAACATGATGTTCTTCAAGAACACCATGATGACATCACCCAAGAACACTTAGATCTTGGTGATTTCACGGTTGGAATCCAAGTTTTGAAAGATAGAAAGATGTAGATTCAAGTAATGATCAATAACGTACAAGAATTAAAGTGAAAACTTACCGGGATTGAGAGAAATCTGAGAAAAGGTGAAGAATAGGAGCTGGCCGGTCAGAACTTTCCAAAAGTGGAAATGAAGACAAGGACAACCCTATTTATAGGCTTCCAAAAGAGGAAAGTGGCAGCAGATCGGCTGGGAGTTCCGATCGAGTGGGCAGCTCGATCGGCTGGCAAGGTGCTAGCCGATCGGCTGGCCTGTTCGATCAAGATGCTTCCTGTTCGATCCGCCACGCACTTCGAGTATTTTTGCGACGGTCTTCGACGTTTCGATTCCGATGGACGATGATACGATTTCGATAGAGTTCCTAGTCAAATTACTTTTAATCCCAACCACTATATCTAACATACAATCTTCGTTAAGTCACGTTTCGATGTCGGTTTCGATTTGAGTTTGATTTCCTTTCGAGTTTCGATTCGATTTTCGATTGATTTGCTTGAATACCACACCAAACATAAAGTAAGCACGCTCAAGCAACACATAAGGCACACACACACGTATATCAATAACACA
Source organism: Helianthus annuus (assembly GCF_002127325.2). Lineage (NCBI taxonomy): Eukaryota > Viridiplantae > Streptophyta > Magnoliopsida > Asterales > Asteraceae > Helianthus > Helianthus annuus. The sequence continues at coordinate 15,792,352 of NC_035440.2, forward strand.
ATTCCATAATTCAATAATTCGAGTCTTGAGTTTGATTGATTGTTAGATCTGTTTGATTACTGATTAGATTAACTTTATCGCATTGTTACTTCCTGTCATACACAGTCGTAGATCGGTTCGCATTAAAACACATTCGATTACTTCGATTCTTGCTGATTACAACACTTACTCCACATAATACAACTAAAACACAAAATCGACTATCTACAGTCAGAGAAAGTCAAAGTTGACTTGGACTTTGACTTTGACTTTGACATTCGAAAACACGGGGTGTTACACGCGCCACCTTGCTTTGACCCGGGAAAGTTGACCAACTCCCTCGCGTCACGTGACGGAGTTAAGCTCAGTCTGTCGTGCGACGCGACAGACCTAATTTTCCATAAAATTATTATAGTTGGCTGCATTTTCATGCTTAAGCCAAAAATTCCCATTTTTTCATTTTTGAAGCCTTAAGAATGTCTAAAAACATTTAAGCCCTTACGGGTACGGTTTTTACCATTTACTTTATTTTATTTTATTCATTTTAGCCATTTCTACGCACCATAGGCGCGTATTAGGTTTAGTTAACAAATAACGTACCGATTTGATAACCACGCATTATGTGGGTTATTTTCCCCAAATTCTTCTTGTCTCAAAGGCCGCCCACTAACTATGGACTTACCGGATAGCGTTGACCCATTACAATACCTCGCAAATTTTGTTCTAATGGCGACCCATCACCACTTGACCCATTTAAATTTCTGAATCTTAATACTTGACTTACAAGTATTAAGTGTCAGGCTTAAATGGTAACAAATTCATCACTTGACTCGTTTTTCCCATCAATCATAATACTTAGCATTCTAGTATTAGGCACCGGATTCGAATGATAACAAAATCATCACTTGACCCGTTTGATAACTTTTTCACACTTACTTAATATTTATTAAGTATATAGACCTTTACTAGGTTTTTCGCATAACATATTATGTTTAGGTGTCTCTTACCATACTTAGCAATTTCCCTTTTTTTTTACAAGATTTCAACCCATCTTTGGTTAAATCTCATATTCCCACATTACCCTTTGGTAGGTAATTTACCAATTTAATTCTAATATCTTTAGTGATTTAACCATCTACATAATTACACGGGTTTTAAATCACAAATGGTCTTATTAGAATAAGCCACCTACCTTTTCCTCTTTTAAACACTCCTTGACCCGTTAGCTTGTTTGACCCGTTCCTTCCAAGCTTCCACCTAGCTTGACAAGATCAAACTTTACACAATACTCACAAGATTAGTTAAGTTAGCCATTTCATAAAATGACTACAATATCTCATGAGTTTATACACACCAATTCATCAAAACTTTAACTTTAGGTCAACTTGGCTTTTAAAGGTCAAGCAATACTTTAGTATGTACATGTGCAATAATATAGAACATGCTTAGCATACAAATTCATAATACATTCACATTAGATGATTACGTCATTTTATACAATTGTTACAAAACAGGCCTATAACCTATTTCGATTCAAGCATAAAACTAGAATTTCTAACTTCCACATTCTTTCAAGCATTTTCACAAACACTTGGTGGGCATCATTTTTCTAAGTCTAATTTCATAGCTAAAGCACCTAAACACTTAGTCATTTTATTATGTTTCAACATCCCAACATATAAACTAGCACTAGCTTATCAACTACACATTCAATCATGCATAGACATCATTCTAATCAACATTTAAATGTGGGTTTCACCTAAGGGTCAAAACCCACTTTTCACATTCATGATCATCTATCTATGAATCATTCAATTTGCACAATTAAACATCGATTTTACACAAAGGAGGTTCCTTATCACAAATGTGACCCTTATAAACCTTCAATTTCTATGAAACAACTAAAACCCGTTTGTTTCACCTTTCACATAACTTAGAAACTTCAATAAAAATGGAAATCAAGGGTTACCTCTTGGTTTATTATACCCTAGATGACAAATTTCAGCTTCATGCACGAATTGAGGGCTTCAATTCCATGGATTTGAGCTTCTCCTTGTGGATTATGGTTGGAGTCTCCTTGAGAGATCCTGTATGTCGACACACACCTCATATGTGTGTTGACCAACCCTTTTCTCCACTTTATACCCACTAGTTTAGCCTCTATACAAGTTCAGCCCCTCAATTTTAAATCAATTATTTAACTTAGTTAACATGAAAACCTAACCTTGTTAAGTTTTTTATGATATTTCTTTTTTCTTTTTCAATTCTCTAACTTTATTAACGGGGTTAGTTATTTACATAATACAACTCCCCCATTTTATCATCTAGTCCCGTTTTATTAGTAAATAAAACATTCATTTTAATAATTAACCCGTTTCTTTACTCGTATAACGCTTAAAGGCGTAATTACATGAAAGAGATTTTCGGGGTGTTACAAAAACACAACTGTATGAATCTGCTTGCTGTTAAAACACAACTGCATGAATCTGTTTGCTGTTAAAACACAAGTGTATGAATCTGCTTGCTGTTAAAACACAACTATATGAATCTGAATGCTAAAACACAACTGTATGAATCTGATTGCTGTTAAAACACAACTGTATGAATCTGAATGCTAAAACACAACTGTATGAATATGCTTATTGTTAAAACCCAACTGTATGAATCTGAATCCTAAAACACAACTGTATGAATCTGCTTGCTGTTAAAACACAACTGTATGAATCTGAATGCTAAAACACAACTGAATGAATCTGCTTGCTGTTAAAACACAACGCCAAGAACATTCTGGTGGTTTCCAGACATAATTAAAAATCGATACAGACCAGATAATAGTAAACAGAAAAAGAAGTGTATTTGCCATATCCGCAATCAAGAATTGTGTTTGAAGCCATAACTATCTCTCAAGTAAAAAATGATTTACGAATAAAGTTGATCAAGATTGTGAAAGGAACGAATGAGAATTTGATTGATATTTACGTCTGGTAGTAATTCGCAAATCATGGAGAATCAGTTACCATAAAATCGTGCATAGTTAGTTAATGAGATATAAATTCCAAAATTAAAATAAAATGTCAAATTACACAATTGCCCTTTTAGTTAAAATCCTTCAATGCCACATGTCACGTTCTGATTGCTTCCTAGACTTTCTAGGAAAATAATGCTTTCTACCCAACTCCTACTCTATATTTTAATATCATCAAAATAGATTAAGTATGTTTAGACATGTATACACCAACAAAAGTAACTTGTTTTCTGAATTGATTGACCAAATTGATCAACAATTGTTTTAAAGCATTCAAAAGACTTCTATGGGCATCTGGATACCAAAAATTGGTATAAATGCTACAAAACTAATTTAATTTTGGTGATTTTGGCAACAAATGTGTCATAAAAAACATGTCTCCATTGAATAAAATCAACGATTTGTTTGTTTAGTTACAAAGTTTTAGTTAATTTACTATCAATCAGAATTATCACCAATTTTGACTTTATGGAGGATGATATTTTGTGTAGGACTTTTCCAATCATAATACTTTTTAGTTTAGATAAGACTTTACGATTTAAAGTTTTAGTTTAGATAAGACTTTACTATTTGAAGTTAAATTTATGCCAATGATTTAGGGTTGATAAGATTTATATTAATTTAATTAATAATTTAAATTAAATAATAATTATCTACAATTAAGGATGGTCTAGAATAATGACAAGTGTCTCTTTTTTTGTTTCTTTTATTATATAGTATAGATAGATGACTAGGTTAGAACCCCGTGTATTACACAGAGTTAAGTCAATAAAATATTAAATTATTAAATAAGCAAAAAAATAATAAAAACATTGAAAAGGAAATACTAAAGAAAAGAAATATTCATAAATTAAATATTATAAAAAAAAATAATAAATAGTTAAGAAACTTTCTCGTCAACTGACTCGACGGGGAATTCGTTCTCTTACTCATTGCTAACCAGTTACTCCCCTGCCTTGGCATGAATAGGCTAAAGGATTGTTTGTTTAGCTCTTAATGGGCTCTTAATGGTTCAGACCTTTTACCTTTTACCTCTTACTGGTTCATAACTTAATGGTTAAGACTGTTTGTTTTGTGAACAGATGTCTGAATGGTTAAGCATTATACATAGTCTGAATGGTTAAGACCACTAATTTGCATTGGTCTGATATTTGCCTCTGAATGGTTAAACATTATACTGACTCTTAATGGTTCAGACCTCTTACAAATTCAGCACTTAACCATTCGGAAGTTGCGAAACAACCCTTAACTTTCCTTAAGACTGCTTCTGGAACATCTCTATCCTTCTATGGATACTGTCGACATTACTTGTTATGAGGCGAGGATTGCTACCAGATGACTTCACTTGAGACATAACTTCTTCCGATAACTAAACTTCAAGTCTTAGCTACCCGAAATAAAATAAAATAGAATAAAGTATAAAATTTTATTTAGTTATTATCAACATTTCTTACTTTAGAATAATTACCTTAATTTTCGACCTCTAAATATATATGTTAAACTAACCAATATTTTTTTGTTAGATTAGGTATCCTAAACCTTCCTACAAAATCAACTTTTACCTTAAACATTTTAATTTATAAGTTATAATGATATTTTTTATTTAAACCTTACCAAAGATAGATTTTACGAAAGTGTTATATTAGATTATAATGATGATTATATCTTTAAATTACTTTACAATTTAAATATGATTATCTGTTGTTTTAAAAAAGCGTAAATAAACAGTTTTTTATTACTGATTTCGTTTGTACAATACACAAGATTATATAGCCTATTATTTAAGAAAATGGAAAAAAAACTAACAACCTGATTATGTATATAGTTTCTTAAATTAAATTAAACAAACAATAAATAAAAATCTAAAATTAATTATGTCATGTGTCTTATGAAATCTTTTAATATTAATTAAATTTGATATTTTATATTCAAAAAAAAAAAAAAAGAAATGTTAGAGATTTTGTTGAAAAAAAAGTATATAGTTGACTTTAATATATTGAATTGAATATTTTATACTCAATGTGAAGGATAAGGTTTATGATTTATAGTTAAATTTATGCCAATAATTTAGGGTTGATAAGATTTATATAAATTTAATTGGTATTTAATAATTTAAATTAAATAATAATTATTTACAATTAAGGATGGTCTAGAATAATGACAAGTGTCCCAAAGTTGGTTTCTTTTATTATAGAGTATAAAGTATAGATTTACAAATTAGAGAACATTACTTTTAATACATATAACATTCTAAATCCTTTATTTAAGAAGGCATAAATTTTAATAATTGACTAGCAAACCTAAACCGCTTTTGGGCCCAAACCACACATATAAGATGGGAACAATAAGTTAATAGTTCGAAAGAAAATAAAAGACACCACTGGATAGAAGGTAGAGGTGTACAAAACCCAGTTTAAGCCCAAAATGGTTCGGGTTGTAAATCAGCCCGATTTTAGTTAGCTTGGGTCAAACAACCAGTTTGACCCAAACCGGTTCGTATTAATATTCGATTTTAGGGTTGAAAAACCCAACCTGCCCAAACCGATTTGGATCGGGTTCAAAACTAGTTTTAGCATTTAAATCGGCTTTTTTTGAGCTCAAACCGGTTCAGGTCTGTGACAAACGGCCTGGTTGGGGCCAGGCCCAAACTGGTTTTTTGGGCTACCAAATTGGGCTGTAAACCGGTTCATCAGGCCCAAACCAGTATTTTTGTACACCTCTAATACTCTAATAGAAGGAAGCAATTATGTGGATATATACTGATTGTCCACAACAAAAGCAAGTTTGGATTTGCAAGCCTGAGAATCGGATTCTGGTTTCAGTCTTTCTTTGTTTCTGGCTTCATCTTTACGTGGGACCAAATTAAGGCTTTGTAAATTTAATGCTATTGGGCTGGACATAATCTGCAATGTGGATCTCGATGTGTTAAAGCAACTAGTGGGCTTAAGGAAATGCACAGGTATACTTTTAAACATATAAGGTGCAGGATAGAAGAATACAATTTTGTCCAGAATAGAAAAAAGCAATTTTGTGGATGCTATTTGTGCAACGATTTTCCACAACGACTTGCAAAGTCTTCCATAGGCAATTAGCTCCCGTCCATCTATACAACTATTACATCATGTCCTTTGTTCATCATAGCAACTCATATTTCGTCTCATTTTTCTTAAAAGTTGAGGTTGAATCATGGGAAATCAGTGGGTTTGGGGGCTAATTCATCTCGTTTTCTTAAGCATGTGTTTGGGTGCAACCAAACATACTCGTCTGGTTGCTCAAAATTCGACAAGAAGCTGCCATGAAGGAGAGAGATTAGCACTACTTGAGTTCAAACACAGCGTCAAAGATGACTTCGAAGTGCTCTCATCATGGGTTGGCAGTGATTGTTGCTCATGGAAAGGAGTCCGATGTGACGGCGCCACCGGAAGAGTTGCTGGTCTTCATCTCAGAGGAATTGATTATGCCGGGTCTGTGTACTATAAAGACGTTTACTACTTAGAGGGTGATAAGGTAAACTCATATTTGGCTGAGTTAAGACATCTGCAACATCTGGATTTGAGCGGAAATAGATTCATAGGAAGTCGGATTCCTAAATTCATTGGATCCTTCAAGCAGCTAAGATACCTCAATCTCTCAAATGCAGGTTTTAGTGGTATTATTCCCCATCACATTGGAAATCTCACCAATTTGAAGGTTCTTGATCTTGGTTCATTTGAATTTTCATTATATTATAGTTCAAATGATGAGCCTTGGCTAATCACCTCAAATGATATGGCATGGGTTTCTGGCCTTTCCTCACTTGAGCATCTTGACTTGAGCTACGTAAATCTTTCTCAAGCAAACAATGTTGATATGGTATTTTACATGATTCCTTCATTAACATATTTAAGTTTGAGTGCCTGTGAACTTACTTATGCTGATCTTGGACTTCATCTTAATTCAAGTAAAATACTTCCCAACATTGAACATCTTGATCTTAGCTTCAACAGTTTTAAAGGTCAACTTCCACACATTTTTCAAAACATGACATCCTTAACGTTCCTTGATCTTTCAAGATATAATCTTAGTCTGGCATGGAACTCTGTAAACATGCTAAACGTGATCCCTTCTTTATCAGAATTGCATTTGTCAAGGTGTGGTATTCACAACGCCCCCTTTTCACCCACTTATTTGAATTCCAGTGCCCATTCTAACATACGATATCTTGATCTTAGCCATAATTCAATTGGTGGTAGATTTCCATCTGAATTAGTGAACATCACTTCTCTAAAAGTCCTTGACCTTTCATCAAACAGTTTGAACTCATCAATTCCTGTCATGCCTAACCTTCTAACGCTTGATGTTTCTGGAAATAAGTTTGAGCACATCGAGCTTGTTGGGATTTGGAGACAATGTCATCTGAAGGAATTGAGCTTATCCTTTAATCCCTTTGGAGGAGAAATGATAGGCCCATCATCAAACACGTCTGAATGTTCCCACTATGCTTTAGAGGTGTTGGAATCAATCGGAGATGGATTCAACGGTTCGATTCCAGAATCTGTTGGAAAACTAAACAATTTAAGAGTCTTAAGTCTCTACTTTAACAGTTTTACAGGTTCAATCCCTAAAGCTTTGGAGAGATTAAGCTTTTTAGAAGTATTAGATCTGTCTTTTAACAAATTAACCGGTCCCGTTCCGACATTCCTTGGAAACCTTACCAAACTTTACCTTAATTTTAATCAATTTAGCGGTTCTATCCCGGAATCATTGGGAAGATTAGCAGGCTTAACTTATTTAAGTCTGCAATCAAACCTGTTAACAGGTCCAATCCCAGTTTCACTTTGGCAACTCACCAAACTCATTGAATTAGATGTCTCTGAAAATTCTTTAGAAGGAGAGGTTTTGGAAGCCCATCTTGCTAACCTCTCAATGTTGAAGAGCTTGGATGTATCTTCTAATCATAAGTTGATTATTAATATCTCACATGAGTGGATACCTCCATTCCAACTAAAGATTGTTCGACTTGGTCCTTGCAAGACTGTGAACGGATTTCCACAATGGTTGCGAAATCAAAGGAACCTTGAGCAGTTAGTATTGTCTAATGCTAGCCTATATGGACTTCTACCACCATGGTTGCGGAATATGCCCTTGCTTTCTGTATTAGATCTCTCTCACAACAAACTCATTGGATCTTTGATAAACCTTCCACTTAGCGAATATAGCAGGTATTTACTACTACAAGACAACCTTTTCAATGGGTCAATTCCAAGATCAGTATGTAGAAGAAGAAGGCTGGAAATTCTCGATGTTTCCGGCAATCAGTTATCTGGAAATATTCCTGATTGTGTAGAAAGCCTACAAAATATGGCAATGCTTATACTTAGTTCAAATGGGCTGTCTGGAGTCCTTCCAAGTTCTTTAGGAAATATCTATTCATCGTTAAAATGGTTGAAACTGAATGAGAATAACTTCAATGGCCAGCTTCCACAAGATTTGGGAAAGTTGAGATACTTAGAAGTTATGGATTTGGGCAATAACGAATTCTCCGGAATCATACCAAAATGGATTGGAAAAAAACTTTCAGCATTGAAGATTCTCAGGTTGCATAAAAACAACTTCACAGGAGGTATTCCTCATTCTTTGTGTCAATGTTCATATCTTCATATTTTAGATATCGCGCACAACAACCTAATAGGATCCATCCCTCATTGTTTTGGAGAGATGAGCGGGATGATTGAGGCAAGAGATGAAGATTATGGACAATACTATGAGAGCATTGATGTGATAGATGTGATTCAGGTCATGAAAGGAATCGAGCTTGAATATACAAAAACAATGTGTTTAGTTGTTAACATGGACCTTTCAAGCAATAAACTTACAGGAGAAATCCCTCCAGAGTTAACTGCACTCGCTATCTTGATGGGTCTCAATTTGTCTCACAATCATCTGAGTGGGAGTATTCCAGATAGATAGCATTGGAAACATGAAGGCGTTAACTTCTCTCGATTTCTCAAACAACCAATTAAACGGGACAATCCCTCCGAGCATGGCAGCTTTGAACTTTTTGAGCTCAATGAATCTGTCACACAACAAACTGTCAGGAAGAATTCCAACCGGAAATCAATTGCAAACACTTACCGACCCATCAATATATGCTGGTAACAGGGATCTCTGTGATGCACCTCTGCCAAATAATTGTTCCAATCCTGAAAACCCACCGGCCACAACAAGCAAGAACAAATACAAAAAGGCTAATGAGCTAAGGAAGGTATGGTTTTACTTGGACATAACATGTGGATTTGCAACAGGTTTTTGGGGTATTATTGGAGTCTTGGCATTCAAGAAGCAATGGAGAAGGAAGCTTTTTATGATTGCAGAGGTAACCATGGATAAGGCATATGTGGCAGTCGCAGTGAGGATTTCCAAGATTAAAAGGGGCACTGAAGCCTAATAGATTCTTATAGTTGACAATATTTGTAACATTGTTGTTTTGATTTAAAATACTCTGTTGTGTAATATAATTATACCATGGGTATGTTTAATACAAATAAAAATATTACAATACACGAGATAGAATACAGGTGACAGATTACAGAAGAAGTGGACTGAAGATTAGACATGCCAATGGGTAGAAAATCATGTGATGGCAGCAGGTTCGCTCTATGTTCAAATGGCATTCTCTATTTGAGTCCAGTCACTTTTCTTGTGTTTTCCAAAATTATAGTTTCGGGCTCACCCCATTCTCTATTTGAATTAGATCTTCCAGTTGAGTCCAGAAAAGAAATAAAAAGGCAACAACAGCAGCTATGATGATTACCGAGAGAAAAACAATCCAAAAAGAAGTATATTTTTCGTTCTTTAGATTCTTTCTCGTTATGTAGTGTTGGGTAATCTTGATGTTGCAGGTTGTTTACTGGTCGGATACGAGTCAGCAAAACTATTATATTAGTCATATGTTTTCATATTTTTAATGAGTCACGTGTTAGTTTATTTAGTCAAGATATTATGGGTTAGTGGGTGATTTAGTTACCTTTTCTTTAGGTGCAAGTAGTTTTATTTTCCTATTTAATGTAAGTTATTTGTTAAATGAATGCAAGTGGGTTTTGAAGCAGTAAAATAAGTTTCTTATTCGTGAGTTTATCTTTGTGTATTATCTGTGTTGAAGCTTTGAAACCCAACAATTGGTATCAGAGCCCTAGGCTCATACCTGATTCGTAGCAAGAATAGAGGGCCAGTTTGAGAGTCGTTTCCGAGTAAGAGAGCAGCCCTTGGCTGCAGGGCAGAAGAAGAATGGCTGATTGAAATCAGCGAAGAAAGAAGAAAGTCGCGACTGACCGGTGTGAGAAAGAAAGAATCGTCGCCAATCGGAAAGGATAACGAGTGACTGTGAAAGAAATAAAGAAAGAATCAGAAAGAAATTGCGATTTCAGTCGATCGCAAGAAAGAAAGAAATTTAAAAGAAAGACCGAAGAAACCGCCGGTGACAAGGAAGAAGGTCGGCAGACGAGGCGTGGTTTTGTGGCGATGACAATCACTAAGAGGAGAAAGAAAGCAGCAAGCAAGGTTGATCCCATTCAGTGATAGAAGAAAGAAGTAGCGGAGGTTGATCCGATGTGATCAAGTGGAGAATAAGATTTTTTTAAGGAGGAATTAAATTTATTATTGAAATAATGGAAAGCAAGCAAGTATGGTGTAACAACCAATAGCAAGTGTCGAGAAACAATAAGCAACAACAAGTATTTGTTAGAAATGTTGATTGTTAAACTTTAGTTATGTTTCTATTATTCGAACTTATATGTTTATGATATGTATTTAGAATACTCTTTTATGTAGATAGGATGATATGCGGATCAAAATGATAAGCGGGTTTATCAAACCGTCAAGGAAGTTACCCGCTTAAATTTAACCGCCAACTTGTAAGTTTAAATACTTATTTGCCGGGAACTATTCCGGTTACCAAGACAATTTGTATGTAACATAATTGTCCTTTCAATCCTTCATATTTTCTCTGCAAGTTCGATATTCGTTTGCTATTTGACATTCACTACAAAATGTCAGTTTTCCATTCAAATTCTTCCGCTGCAAATGATATTGGCAATCCGGTTATTCATCATGATGTTAATTCGGATTTCCAACATAGTGGTATCAGAGCCACTTATGGAAAACGATCAGAAATCAATGAAACTTCTACCACTCTTCCTTGTCAACATTGTACCGACGAAATTAATGAAAGAAACAAGTGAATCCCTCGTGTTCGACTTTGTTACTATTGTCACTTACCAGGCCATCAAATCTACAACTGCACGGCCAAAGATAATGATGAAGCAACCCAACTGTTAAAACAGGCCATCAACGTTGGGATCAGACGGAAGGAAGACGATGTTCACTGCAATGATGAGATGATTGTCACTGGCACTGATGGCGGACAATGGGCAGGAATATGGTATGTTAATCCGACGTTCAATCATCATTTTTCTGGCAATATTAATGTTTTCAAAAGGGTGAAACATATGATGGGTGTAGAGACAAGATCTGGTATGAATAACTTTCTGTTTATAAGAGGGGTAGGATCGGTTGATTTGAAAACAGGGAATGAAACACTGAATGTTCAAAGTGTTTATTATTCACCGGAAATTGATCGAAATGTTTTAAGCCTTGATCAACTTACATTACAAGGTTTTACGGTCAAAAGATCCGGTGATAAATGTAAAATATATCCCATGTTTTCAACCCCGGTAATAAACTCAATAAATGATAAAACCGGTCTCACGAAGGAGGAAGAGTTGGGTACAAATGAGAAACGAAGATTGCAAGAACTGGGAAATATCGATGAACAATTCAAAGAAGAATATCTGAACTCTTATTTCGAAACACTAAATGTTTCGGATGAGAATGAAAATGACTGGAACCTACTGATTTTAAGGGCATTAGAATTTAACGAATTTGCAGACTGCAAAGCATTAATAGATATGCTTGATGATAGAGAATATGTTTTCAAGTACAAAGTAGATCTTCAAAAGAAATTTGAAGAAATGGTTCGATGGTTCTTGAGTGTATACATGGGAATAACATCCAGGCCAATTCCCCCTTATTCTCCGAGTCAAAAGAAAATTGACTTGTTAAGCTTGTTTATTTTGGTCATAAGAGACGGAGGATACCGAGAAATTACTACCGATAACACATGGCCAATTATTGCAAAAGACTTAGGATTTGAATATCAAGATGGAGATTACATAAGGTTATATATGCAATGTATCTCGATGTTCTGGAGTATTATTATAAATTTAAATCAGTGCAAGAAGACGTGCATGTGAAGGAGACGGTGAATGATGAAGCAGAATTCTCGGGAGGCCATCACAGGAGGACGAAAAGTGTAGAAATTGCAGCAGGCAATGATCATGACAATGGTGACACAACACAATTTGCACTGTTTACTCGGAAAGGATGTGAAGATGACTGGAATGTACACAAGAAGAGGAAGCAATTTAACTTTGATCATGTGAGGAAGGCAGTAGATGACGCTAATCGCAGCGTCATGCAACAAAGTTATAACATAACCAAAGTTTAAGGGGGTTGTGTTAGAAATGTTGATTGTTAAACTTTAGTTATGTTTCTATTATTCGAACTTATATGTTTATGATATGTATTTAGAATACTCTTTTATGTAGATAGGATGATATGCGGATCAAAATGATAAGCGGGTTTATCAAACCGTCAAGGAAGTTACCCGCTTAAATTTAACCGCCAACTTGTAAGTTTAAATACTTATTTGCCGGGAACTATTCCGGTTACCAAGACAATTTGTATGTAACATAATTGTCCTTTCAATCCTTCATATTTTCTCTGCAAGTTCGATTCGTTTGCTATTTGACATTCACTACAAAATGTCAGTTTTCCATTCAAATTCTTCCGCTGCAAATGATATTGGCAATCCGGTTATTCATCATGATGTTAATTCGGATTTCCAACAGTATTTGCATAACTGTGATCTGGCTGATAGCAAGAAGAAGCAAGAACGTGAGATGATTAAGCAAGTATAAAGCAAGACAGCAAGAAGCACGAAACGGAACCAAGAAAGAAAGTGAGAGTGAAGGTTCAAACGCATGAAAATCAGGTAGCATGTAGCCTGCGATTTATTGAAACAAGTCAGCAAGCAAGAGGAGCAAGATGATTCGATGTAAGTAAGCAAGAATGGATCAAATCAAGCATGAAAACTGATTCCAGTTATAGCATGATAGCAAGTAATGGAAGCAAGTCGTTTAGCAAGAATGAAAGAGACTGGTACTGCAAGAAAGAAAGAAAGTAGCATGCCGCAAGAAAGAAAGAAATCGGACCCGTGTGGCTCGTTTAGCAAGAGCAAGATCTGAGCCATGTGTGGATCGAATAAAAAGTCAGCAAGGAGATTCGAAGCAAGCAAGCGAGAGAGTTCGAATTAGAAAGAATCAAGCAAGTAGCAAGGAGAAAGAACCCACATCAAGATTACAGGGGTGAATGTTGGGTAATCTTGATGTTGTGGGTTGTTTACGGGTCGGATACGGGTCAGCAGAACTATTATATTAGTCGCATGTTTTCATATTTTTAATGAGTCACGTGTTAGTTTGTTTAGTCAAGATATTATTGGTTAGTGGGTGAGTTACCTTTTCTTTAGGAGCAAGTAGTTTTATTTTCCTATTTAATGTAAGTTATTTGTTGAATGAATGCAAGTTGGTTTTGAAGCAGTAAAAAAAGAATTCGTGAGTTTATCTTTGTGTATTATCTGTGTTGAATCTTTGAAACCCAAGATGTAGTGTTTCCTGCAAAATCTTTACAGAATACAAAGTCATTAGAATCTGCAAAACCTATACATAATAGAAAGCTACGTAGAATTGATAGACCGTAAGTTCCAAAAGTCTGGGATAAGGAGTTTACTTTGTTGACTTCAAAAGCGTATGAAGATTTGGAATATGCCATTTAAACATAACTTAGTTGATGAAGAGTCCTGAAGATCGTTATGGTAATCAAGATCATCCGAGTTACAAGTATGGGCCTCGGGCCGGTTTATGTTTATTTGGTTTTATGTTTATTTAGTAATGGGTCAAAACAATTGTCTATGTTATGTATATATTTGGGCCGTAGGCCACCTGAACGGGTCAAACGAATATGTTATGTCCAGTCCATTAGTAGGCGGTTATGAACAAGGAAGTTGGGCCATGATTAGCGAACCGGTGTGTCTCCAGGAAATAACCGAATGGGCGGTTATTCATGAAACGTCATCTCTCAATTTGAATCGACGTGACTATTGGAGACATACCCTTTCAACCCTATAAAACCGCTGCCAAACTTCCTTGTCATTAGGTCAGTTAAGTTTTCGTTTGTAATCAGAACGTGGTTTACATTCAGTTATCAATATTCAAAGTTCAAGTGTCAATCAAGTTTCATTCGGTTAGTTTGTTTGTTTGCAAATCAGTTTCGTTTCAATTCATAATCATGAACTCGTGTGAATGTTGTGGGTTGTTCGTAAGTGATTGTGTTTGTGGTCACAAGTCCATCCGTTCCGATTGGTCCTGGGTTTCCGATGACGATGATACCAACAAGTCCTTCATAAAATCGACTGAACTGCTTAAACCAAAGCCAGTCATCCGGTTTAAGGATTCATATGATTCAGGTTTGACGGTTTAACGGTGTCAGTTTGAAATTTGTAATATGCCATTTAAACATTTCTAATTATTATTCTGAATTTTAAAATATGCAGTTATCAATATGTTTAATATCAACATCACTTTAGAAAGCACAAACTAACAGATTTAAGACAAGAATCCAGTTCAAACCATTTTGGTAAACAGACAAAAAAAAATATCATAGGAATTAGAACTCATACTTATTTGTGAGAGGTAATCATTGATGCTTTTAAACTCAAAGGCAATGGGCCAACGTTAGTTAGCTGTATATGGTTAAATATGAAAAATATTTAAACTCATACTTGGTTTACATTTGATTATTCTCTATGGTAACTCAAAGTTTGTTTCAAACATATAATTTTGTTTATCATAATGCTTAAAAATCCATAGATTCTGCATTTTTCTGTAATTTAATTCAAAAGTATCATTATTATTACTATTGTAAATATAATAGAATTTAACTGTTTTTAGCAAGTTTTAATGCAAAAATATCATTATCTTTATAAATTATAAATTAAAAATAAAAATATATTTGAAGTAGGGGCGGATATTAAGATAACAATTTTAAAATAAGCAATATTGTCACTATATGATATTAACATGATTTAAAAAACAAAAAAAATCAGTTTTGATTAGAAATAATTTTTTAGGTATGATATGATGTTGACACGTAACATTCTTCAAGATCGTGCAATAAAAAATTTGTATTTATAAGATGTAAACAATTATGAAAAACCAATAAAAATTTTAACTATGTACTGCTACGCTGCAAGTGGGAAAAATAGTAAGTAATAAAGTTATCGCCAAAAGAAATACAACACTTTTTAAATGTAACAGATAATAGTAATAAAAGAAACAAATTAAAATTAATCAATATCATGGACTATAATTTCGATAATGATAAAAGATAAATAATTAATTTTTCTAAAAATTTAAATTGAAGAAAGTGAGTTAGATTAGATTCTATTAATCTATTAAATAAAACATAAATAAAAAATAAGAGATTGTGGAAGAGAATGTGATATGAGATTAAATAAATAAAAAATGAGAGATTGTAGGCAATGTTTAAATAACCGATTCAAACTGACCAATTGTACCGGTTAAACCGGCCAGTAAAACGGGTTAAACCATTCCCATATTTTACATGCTAAAATAACTAAAATAACTATTGGGTTCACAATTGAAGTTTTCCCCATTATTTTACCTGCTAAAACTCGTCCTTGGAAGCTCTTCTTTGAATGGGTTGCTAACATATCAAAAAATCGCTTTCTTATCGGTAACAGTAACACCCGATGTGGACAACAAAGAACACTGGGTGAATTATGTCACTTTTTTTAAACCGTACTCACACGCCCTTTACCAAGTTTTAAATCCATACCCATTATATATATATTGTTGTCGAAGATTCATGAATAGTAATTATAATTTTATAATAAGATATAGTTTTTTTAATTATTTATTATTTTCATACTATAATACTTAGTTATTATATTTGCTTTTCACTTTTTAACATATTTTCATTTTTTTTTCTTTTCTTAAACCATACTTCCTTAATTACTTATTTTATATTTTTAATAATTATTTTTTCCTTTTCTAAATCATATTTCCGTTTCTAGTTAATTAGATATTTTGTTATTGTAGGTCCGTTTTCTTGGAGGATCGATTACGTAACCTAATCCTTGTTTATAACAAACACAATCACGAGTGTGGAATCCCCGTGACGATGCAAACCAAACACAAAGTAACCAAAAGATTCACAGTCTATTGATTAATGGATGAGAACAGATAACAAACACATACACACAATGTTTGATATTACTCTCAGTAGGTTATGCTCTCATGCTTCACACAGAAGACCAAGTGTGGTTTATATATTGCAGCCCAGCCCACGTCATGACGAAGAACATAAATGGGCTGACGAAAGACCTAAGCTGACGAAGGTTCTTCGTCACTGTTGCCATGAAAAACCATGTGACGAAGAAGAGGTTCTTCGTCACACACCCTTTATGACGAAAGAAGACTTTCGTGACAGATGACATCCCACGAAGAAGGGGTTATTCGTGGGGAGGCTGCGGATCAGTAAAAAGTTGCAAACTGTGACAGTTGCAGTAGAACTTATATAAACACACACAGATAGACATAACATACAAACCAAATGCAACATGCATTCGTTTATACTGACATAACAAAAGAGTCAACTGCCGTACCAAAGTTAGATAGGAGGATATCCGACTTGGTCGACTGACGGAACATACAGACTCGATAAGCAAAAGACCGAACTATTACAACGTCAAATAAGAACAAGTTACAGACACAAAAATATGCACCAACAAACTCCCCCTTGTCTGTTACTTGGTCTTCGATCTTCATTCTTCAATCTTCAGTGTTTCTCGGACCACGAACTGCCGGCGTGGATCCCGTGATAATAGCAAAAGCAAGCGACGCGCTGAAACCATAACGCTTGATGCGTGTCCTTGTCTTCGTAAAAGATACCATGTCGGAATAACTTGGTGATGTCGGCCGCAAACATATTCAGTATCCACATCGGTTCGAGCATGCAGAAGTTTTCTATATCGTCCTTGAACACAATAACGACCTCGTGCGTATCCGAGTCGTAACACCATAAAGCCATGTTTTCCAGAAAGTTCTGCTTCATCGGCATCAAAGGAATCTTGTCCATAACCTTCGTCGGCTGATAAACAAGCTTGTATCGCGACGTGTTGGTCAATGGATCTAAGGTGAACTTAATCTGCTGATAGATTGGAAACTGAGGCTTGTACAACTCGTCTTTCCAGCATGTTCTCTTGTTCATCTTTCTCTTGCGAGCAAACAACGTTGCTCCTTCGTAATTTGAACGATTAATGAGCTCAAGCTTTGTTAAGGCTGCAACGTCATAAAATGGTAAGGACAAAATGCTCAGCAGCGAACTGAAATACTGAATATCGTATTCACGTTTGATGGTCATGCAGTGAATCTCTTTGACAAACATCCAGCAAAGAATCTTCCCGTGAAAGTTTTCTTTCTCGTATTTCAAGTAGTCGACTTGAACTTCAGCTGGCATAGGCTTGGAAACTTTGGACAGGAACTGCTTTCTCCACTCTGTGAACGTATCCGAGGCATTATCAGAAGTATCACGATTTTTCAATTGTTCATCAATGACTTCACATTTTCCTTCAACCAATCTTCATTAAAGGGAGTGAACTCTGTTCCGTCTTCTCGCACATAAGTGGACTTGCTCATTTTGCCTTCAAATACGATCTCTTCAAGATTTTCTACGTCTGCTGATTCAGGTTCACTTGGAATATTATCAATAGCAGCATCATCGATTGCATTGGTCACCCCATAAAATGTTGACACGCTTCCTAACAAACTCGAAGCCATCAGTAATTTTCTTGACCCCATCTGTTATCTTGGTATTGTGAATGTTGTACCACTCTTTCATGTCGTCATGCTTTTCTTTAAGAGTTCGGGCCAACCTTTGAACCTCGATGCTCCTTTCTTTCAAGCGGTTCATATCAATACCACGAGTGTTATCTGCAGCTCGCATTTGCTGCAATTGACGTTCTCTTTCTTTATCAGCAGCCTTCAAGCGTGTATTCTCAGCCTTCAGTTGTTCAATCTCTGCTTGTTGGCGTGTGATCTTAGCTTGTTGATGCTTAACAGTGGAATTCAACGTATTTATCTCCAACTGATGCTTGATAACATCGCTTCTTGTGACATTAATCACCGTTGTTTGCCTATCAATTTAACCTGCATCAGCTTGCAATTGAGTAAACAAGAAAACTACCTTTTCATCTTGCTGCATTTAAAAAAATCTCCTTTGTCTGTGTTCTGAGCTCGGCTGAGAAGTAGTTGCTCGAATAGTGGATGCTATTGAGCGTGCAGGTTCTTGTGGTGTGACTGTTGGAGTTTCGGCAGCTGAAGCAACTACAGGAGTTGGTTCGGATAACCTTGGAGGAGATGATAAAATAGCATCAGCTTCATCGGCAGTGAGTCCAAAGTTCGGATTCATATCTGCTTCTTGAACAGGCTCTTGCTGTGGAACGGTTTGCTGCACAGATGAAGCACCGATGTACTTCCTTGCCTTTTTCTTTCTATGAGCAGCAGTTTGTTTTCTCTTTAAACATTCAGGTTCAATATCCAAAGGGACGTAATCAGCGTCATCCTCCAGTCTAATCTTCCTTACTTTTCTCACACCACGTTCGTCGAGATAGAACTCGTATCCTGGCTCAGGCCGATTATCATCAGACTCCGAATCTTCTACATCACCTCCAGCTGAACTAGCACCAGTTGTACCAGCAGCAGATGCACCAGCAGCACCAGTATCTCCACCATCACCACCTTCATCATCACCATCATCATCGCTGTCAATTTCAGTAGAGTCACCGAAAATGTTTATCTTCTTGCGACCGAACTTGTCTTCCATCATCTTTTTCAACTTCGGTTCTTCGTCGTCAGATTGGCTGTCATTGTGACGCCATTTATCATTTCTGGAGCAACGTAATCTGTCTTATCAAGAGCGCCTATCATCTTCCTTGGAGGTTTGCTTTCTTTGTACCTATTTGCTGCAACACCCCTGAATATCTTCAGAGAATGCTCAATCATAGGATCTATCTTATGTTGGTGCACTACATCTGTTGATTTCGTCTTAGATCGAGTCTTTCTTTATAATGTATAGATTAGGGCGCGTTTTACGAGAAAACTAGAGAATATGTGTTGTAGAGAGGAGGTCCACTTATTCGGACATAGGAGATCCTCTTTTATGGACATAGGAGATCCTCTTATACGTACATAGGGAGATCCTCTTATTCGTACATAGTAGGTCCCCTTATTCGTCATGTTCATAAAAGAGGACCTACTCCTACTCACCTATATATACCGTATAAGAGGACCTCATTTGTAACTTCTGAAATTCCATACCGAGGTGCTGCCGGTGTGAGAATCGATTGTAAAAGCTGTCAAATTAATCAACAAAGAGATTTAAGAGCATATCTAGCTGTTTCTACGTCAGGTACTTGTTTTCCGCACCTGTATCTGATCAAACTCCTCTGATTGGCTCGTTCGGGTCAGAATCCGATCCTACATCTTCAGTATATCAATATCGACTTTCGGAAGATTTGGATGTTGGACATTCATTATCATCTGCAAGAACCTAGGATACATCCAGAACTTGTTCCCTGTCATACCACCACCTGTTCTCTTTAGATTCTCTTTCATGTTTGCATAAATGTACTTGGAAATACTAAACAACTTGTTTAATACCAAGGCCGCCATACATCCAACTAGATCATTGTCTGCCACGTGGTAACCAGCACGTCTGTTGCTCAGACATTGAATAGGAACATGCAAAAGAAACTTGTAGCGCATCGGCAACTGATGTGGGGTAAAATACACGTATATGTCCCGTGTAAAATCAATAATTATTGTATAGTTATTATTTGCTTTTATTTAGTTTTAGTGTTATATTACACTATTTTGTGTTTTGGCAGGTTAGGTTAGGTTCTGGTGCAAATGGAGCAAAAACGAGAAATTTGCTTTTATTTAGTTTTAGTGTTATATTAACCAGCCAGTTGGGCAGAGTGGATTGCCAGTGACTGTAGGAAATTTGCCGCTATTTTCTGAACAATTACTTGAAGGCACTAAAGGTGTCATATATGAAAAATGGGAAATTTATCATGAAAAGTATTGAATGATGAGGGACTTAGATGAAATTTTGCAATTAAATCACACATGGAAGCAAAAGAAAAAGAAATCAGTATGTTTCTTTGTTGATTCACGAGGTCATGGGTCCCACTTGACTAAAGAATTCACTGTTGATTGGAAAGGAAGCATGTTGACCGTTTTTATTTATTTATTTGTGATTGGGTTGAGTAAAGTTGCAAAAAGAAGGCTGGCCCGTTTTATGGGAATTAAAATCAGTAAAGGGGCAGCCCATGCAAACGTAAAAAAGGAATGAACAATCCTTAGGACGCACGTGGTAACATCAAAATAAAAGCCCAGTAAATTTGCTAAGAATCGTGATATTGGGCTTTGTGATGTATTGATTTGATCATATAATAAAACCTAATATACAAAACGGTTGGACGATCAGCGGCACATCATGCTTGACAGAGACATCAGACGCACAAGAAAATTATTTTGCAAGCTTTCAAGGTTCCAGAATTATTGGAGATCAAGGATTAAACGGGTTCTAATTCTCCGGTTCTTCTTGTTTTCTAGTTTTTCTTATTTTAATTCAATGAACTCAGTTATACGACTTTGTTTATTTGTTTTTAAGACCATGATGCTTGGCTAAACATTTAAGCCACCTAGACTTGATGAATGGATTGATATAGAGTTTTTACTGTTTTCGTTAATTGCATGAATAATATGGATTGATTGTGTTTAGTAAGCAATTTGATTTAATGGTTTGATGTGTATGCATGCTTTGAGTTGGTTTATTGTTATTATTTGCTTCATATGATTCTTAGTGACGGTCCATATCACAACATAGAGTCATATTAGGGTATAGGATTTCGGTGAGTGTCTATATCACGTAAGAAATCCTTAACTCTTTAGGGAGAATTGGCCAATAAACCCTAGAAGTAATTGGTAATAATTTGCTAGGTTTTAGTGTTCTGCTAGTCCTAATACCTGGAAGGTGAGGGGCTATTGGTAGGTCTTACCCGGCGAATTGCTTTAGATAGTCCTTGGAAAAGGTCGTGTCTTAGTTGACATGTCGGTTTTATTAGTCTATCAAGTCAAGTTGATTAATTCGAATTACCCTAGATCTATGATTGGAAAAGAGTAGGTCAACATTAGGGTACTTACACAATAATTAGACAACTGGAAAGGCGTCTGATAACCGGTAGGATTAACAGCCTAGGTAGTTCCAGAGGTTTCTCCTTGAGAAGGGTCGAGGGGCTTAGTTGGTTCTTAATAGGTTTAGTACTTTAAGATCCCGGTTCCATAATTCATGCATTTAACTTAATCGGTAATTCTTTAAAAGTAATCAAGGATTCTAGTCTAGGTGGTCTCATCTCTCATATAAGAATCGTCTTTGCCTTCATTCGTCTTTAGTCTAGCTTTAGTTAATTTAGTAGTTTAATATAGATTTCCTTTGTTTTTCCGTAACCCCCCCCCCACCAATTAAACAGTTAGAGTCTGTGTCAGTCTAGGTCTAGATAGAGTCTAATTAGCGTAATTAGAGAGTCTCGTGGGTTCGATACTCGGACTTACTATAGCTATATTGCATTGATCGGTACACTTGCTGGTTGCATGGTTTAGTTTTAGATCGAGTCTAAGTTTATAAATTTAAAGCTTAGAGTGTCTAGATTAGGTTAATTTTAGTAGTTTTTATTTAACCACATTTAGCACATCAAGTTTTTGGCACCGTTGCCGGGGACTCTTTGGCAATTGCGTTGATTACTTTATCTGGACTTAATTGACATCATACGTGCTACTTGCTTTTGTATATTGAGTCGTAGGAGTCTAATTGTCCGTGTCTTTTAGTTTTGTTTTGTTTTCATTTTATTTTATTTTATTTATATTGATTCTAGGAAATATGTGTGAAATTTGTGGAGGACCCCATTTTACAGTTAAATGCCCACAATATGAGGGGTCCTCTGTAGATTATTATACTAACTCCTTTGTGCAGCCACATCTATATTTTTCACAGGGGTATTCCTCGTACCAGTATGAGGAACCGTATCAGCAGCTTCAACAGCAAAGTTTTGGAGTAAATGAGCAGGACCAGCTGGATAGGATAATGGGGTTGTTAGCTCAACTTGTAGATATGGATGAGACCACTCATAAAATGATTCAAGAGCATGAAGTCGTGCTTCAAAATCAGCAGTCTATACTCTCAGACATTCGATGTTCAGTAGAAGAAATGTCTAGGAAATTAGAAGAAGTAATAGAAACTAAGAATAAGGGCATCATTGATTTTGGTTGTGAAGAAGAGGAGACTATGATGCAAATGGCTAATTGCGGGATATTGAGAGAGAGTGTGGAAGAAGTAGACGAGTGGCAAGTCTACCAGGAATCATTGGTTAAAGGGGTAGATGTTGATGAGGAATTAGATTTAGGAGATTCCTTAGATAGTCTGTTTGATGATGAGGTAGAGAAAAAAGTGTTAACTTGGGAAGATGAGTTTTTAGGGGAGTTAGAAGGTTTATCAGAATCTGAACAGGTAGGGGAATTTGATCCGTTAGGTGATTTAGCAAATTTAGAAGCCCTACTAGAAGGTAAACCCGAGAAAATAAGTGAACCCATACCGCACGTAGAAATTAAGTGTGGGGATCTTCCCAAGGAAGTAGAGGAAATGATGGAAGATGAAGAACACCATAGCTGGCCCGTGGTAGGGGTAACTGAAGATTTAAGGCCACGGGAAAGGGCAAGAAAGAAAGAACCTGGAAACCGGAGATGGTTCTGGGTCGGAAGATGGGCGAAACAGAGAATGGAGCAATTAAAGTGCAAGCACGACCGCTCTTATCGTTACATCCCACGCATCCGGTCCATTCCAGGTAAGTTTAAATATTGGTGGCCTGACCCGTTTAAAATTTTCAAAATATTTCATTATTCCGCCCTTAAATGTTTAACTGTTTTCGAGGATCGGGTGGAACTAAACGGGTTAGATAGGGTTCAAGTCAAAGAGAAGCCTCCTGATTAAATTCAAGTGTGGGGAGGTTTTGTAGAGTTTGTATAGAGTCATAGTTTCAGTATATCGATTCTTAGTTAGTAGTTTTTGAGTCGTTTTTTTAGAGTCGGTACTGTTTTGGTTTTTGCTTGTTTTTGTTTATGCAGGTTTAAATATGTACCACCCGTACTCAATCTCCATTCGGGTGATTTTGGAGCTGCTTATCAAATTCCAGGCATTTATCGAGTGTACTAGTCAGTGTCAAAAGCCGATCGCGAATGAAATGCTACACGGTCGAGCGGGATTGGACAAGAGTTTCAGAGCATACACGTTATAAAACCAGCTAAGTCGTTTCCCTTTTTGTTGTTGTATATTTTTTATTTATTTCGTTTGCAGTTTTTATTTTTAGGTAGTTGTTGAGTCGTATTTACGTTCTTGCATTAGGGACAATGCAATCTCTAAGTGTGGGGATGAGATACAAGTAAATAATCGAGTCTTAAAAATTAAAAAATACAAAAAAAAAATTTAAAAATAAAAAAATGAAAAAATCAGAAAATGTCTTTTGAAATGAGAAGTTTGCATATTTAAACGGAAAATGATAGAAATATGAATTTTTGCTTGGGTTCGAATAATAATAATAATAAGAGATTAAATAATTCGAGCTTGCGTCTAGTTAGGGATATGTGGATAGGCCCGGGTTTGGTTTTAAGTCCATTTGAGTTAATATACCTTAATTGTCGGTATGCTAGTGGGTTTTCGCCTGGGAAATATGGGAAATCAAAACTGCCGATAATAGTATAAGGGACACCGTCATAAGTTAAAACCGTTAGAGTTTGTGATTATAAAAAAAACAGTGAAGGAAAATAAATAGAAAAAATGACCTAGAAACTAAATGAAAGTAGCGCATTCCTATGTAGTCTAGGCTGGGGATAGTGACTCTACAGCCGGGTTACCGCTAAGGTGTGTGAAATCGACCGTGCAAAGAAAAGTAAAAAAAATACCGAAGCTTAAGTAATCTGGGTTGGGGATAGCGACTCTACAGCCGGATTGCCTCTTGGTTAGGGAAAGCATCGTCTACGCTCATGAAAAAAAAGCGAAAAAAAAGAAAAAAAGAAAAAGAAAAAATCTGATTGTAAACTCTCTTGGTTTTGATATAAGACGGTTAGGAATTGGTCCAATGATCGTTCCTTTAGTCCTATAAGCTTGAGGTGGGAGTAGGTGGACCGTAGATTCTAGTGTGGGACCTTAGGTAGACTGACCACACTTAAATTAAATTCACATGATAAGGGGTTGAGACCGGATTTGGGTTTAAAGGGACAAGTATATTTGCAATCGCGGCTAATGCAAGCTTTGGTTTTAATCAAATATAAATAAGTTTTTGACCCGAGTATTTATCCATCTCTGATTCCGTTGCATAATTCTTTTTCGGGGACGAAAAAATGTTAAATGTGGGGATATTTGATGTGGGGTAAAATACACATATATGTCCCGTGTAAAATGTATAATTATTGTATAGTTATTATTTGTTTTTATTTAGTTTCAGTGTTATATTACACTATTTTGTGAAACGAGTAATATGGAAATAACCAGCCAGTTGGGCAGAGTGGATTGCCGTTGACCGTAGGAAATTTGCCCCGCTATTTTCTGGAACAATTACTTGAAGGGATTAAAGGTGTCATATATGAAAAATGGGAAATTGATCATGAAAAGTATTGAATGATGAGGGACTTAGATGAAATTTTGCAATTAAATCACACATGGAAGCAAAAGAAAAAGAAATCAGTATGTTTCTTTGTTGATTCACGAGGTCATGGGTCCCACTTGACTAAAGAATTCACTGTTGATTGGAAAGGAAGCATGTTGATGGTTTTCATTTATTTATTTGTGATTGGGTTGAGTAAAGTTGAAAAAAGAAGGCTGGCCCGTTTTATGGGAATTAAAATCAGTAAAGGGGCAGCCCATGCAAACGTGAAAAAGGAATGAACAATCCTTAGGACGCACGTGGTAACATCAAAATAAAAGCCCAGCAAATTTGCTAAGAATCGTGATATTGGGCTTTGTGATATGTATTGATTTGATCATATAATCTATATACTATATATAAGCATTTCACATGTCTAAAATTGTAATTTCCAAACCTAATTTTAAGACGGCAGCCCAATCGACTTATCTTTTCTCCTGATTCTTCATCCTTATCTCCCAAAATTGCCCCCAATTCAATATCTTTAGCCTACATGATTCTTGCACAACGAACTATTCATCCCAACAGTCGGTGTACATTGAAGACGCCAATTGATGAACGTGTAAATTGAAGACGCCGATTGATGATTGAAACGGTGGAAACAGTTATAAATATGATCAATGATCAATTAGGTTTGATGATTGAAATCAACTCTTGATATTGAAGATGTTCAATCTGATTTGGTTTTGAAATACGATTAGCATGGATAGGTAATGGTTGATGAATCTCTTTAATCTGATTTGGTTTTGAAGTGACTATCGTACTTCTTCATCCATTTACATTTTAGGGTTCTTATTTTTCTGAATTAGGGCTCATTTGATTTGTTGATTATGATGGACAACATTCAATTGCATGCTGAATTTTAGAATCAAGAATGGTGAGTTAATATGAAATTGACTTTCATGTTTTGTTTGTTCTTCTCTGAGAATTCTATTTGTTTTTTATGGGTAGGTTATTTTCTAGGTTCTAGGGTTCCTACCACTATTTCGGCTACCCACTTGAAGATGCATGCTCTGTTTTGGTCGACTCTGCAACAAGGTAAAACCCATAACCTCAGTTCATTACGTTTTATGTATGTATAGGCAAATTGTTCGTGTTTTAGTTAGCTAGGTTGCACAACAGTTGTGGCGTTTTGGTAAATTTTTAGTCTACAAATTGGCACTTGATGTAAAACTAATATTGTTTTGGTCCATTGGCTTAGATAAGTTGATAGTGCTACTAAGTGATGTGATGAATTCATGAATAGCCAATATTTTTTATTGGATACGTTTGAGATAAAACACAAC
This sequence comes from Helianthus annuus, assembly GCF_002127325.2. NCBI lineage: Eukaryota > Viridiplantae > Streptophyta > Magnoliopsida > Asterales > Asteraceae > Helianthus > Helianthus annuus. The sequence goes on from NC_035440.2 coordinate 15,818,633, forward strand.
ATGGATCAGCCCATTCATAAGTAAATGGGTTGATACTGCGACTTCTTTTAATATTTACCCATTTCAGATAAAACACCACTCGCATCACCTCATTTAAAAGTAAACAGGTTGAAACAACTTTTTATATTGACCCCTTTGGGATAAAACGCCACTCGGATCAGCTCTTTCATAATTAAATGGGTTAAAACTGCAAAAAAAAAAATATTTGACCCGTTTGAGAGATAAAAAGCCACCCTGGACCAGCCCATTCTTAAGTAAAAGGGTGGAAACTGAAACCTTTTTTTATTCGACTTCTATGAGATAAAACACCACTTAGATCGGCTCATTCATAAGTAAAAGGGTTGAATTTGCAGTTTCTTTCTATTCGACACGGTTAAGATATAATACCACTCGAATTAGAGTTGTATGGGGCCCGGGTTGTTTGTATGCGGCCCAGGTTTGGGCTTCAAAGCCGGCCCAGCCTTTATTAAGCATTGGGCGCTGCTTCAGTTGCTGCCGCGTGATTTTAAAGCCCCATACTCGGGTTTTATTATTTTTGGTGGTGTGGACTCCTCTCATGCACAAGTTTTATCTTGTTTTGAAGGATGGTATTGGGAATTTGTTTGATGAAGACATTTTATTTTGCCTTTATTTTGTCATAGGTTAGCGTTTCTTGTTATTGTTTGGAGTTATACCCGTTTATGTTTGTTAGGAAAAGATATCATCCCTACTAGGAAACCACTTGTTACAATTTCGTCAATCCGTTACAAGGTAGGTAACACCCCCTTTTATTGTTCTTGGTACAAGACATTTGTGTTTAGATACCATAAATTAAATTACGTTTGTCTTGTTGTTTATGCAGGGCGATTTGTGCATATCTCACCAACAAACCATCACTTCCCTTCTCTGTATACACCCTTACCCACCTTATTTTTTTTTTTTTTAAATTATTTGTGAATTTGAATATATTTTAGCCCTTTTTGGTACTCATTTAGCTTAGTTTTTAAGTAGGGGTTCAGCCAAGCCGAGCTACTCTAACTACGCTCGAAAACAAGCTTGATTATTATAATTAATAAACAAGCCAAACTTGAGCCGAGCTCGAACTTGAAAAATTATCTATAAGCCGAGCTCGAGCTCGAGCTTTCAGAAGTTAAACGAGTTCGAGCCTACAAGTAGACTATTAATGCTCACATTCACCTCATTATCACATCATCAAGTATGTGTGTTTATCTTCTCGCTGTGTTTTTGAGTTATTAACGCCGCCTCAGACTTGTTTTTTGGGCGCCTTACCTTACGCTTCATCCGTTTTTAAACTATATGCTCCTAAGCTAACCTGTTCCCGAGCTAATTGGCACCTGAGCAAACCAGTTTTCAACTGAGCAACTTGGGTAAAGGGTTACCCCGGTGATACTCAAAATTCTTATTTACAGTTTTTTAGTATCAGCATGACACCAAAAGTCAACAGCAGCAACTACGGTGTTTGTGATCTCGTTTTCTGTTCTATATTAAGTCGTGATACCCAACTTAACACATTTAGAAAAAAAATTTGGTGCCAATGACCGTTCTTAATGAGAATCCACCAAACACTCACTAATTCTTTGTTAAATTGATATCTCATCTGAATATGTTTTGACCTTCTGGTGGAAGATGTCATGTTGTATGATCACCTGATTTAGAGCAGGTTTGTTTGTTTGTTCTGCTTTGGTTCTTTTCTCAAAACGGGTCAAGATCACACTCTACTATCTACTTATAGTTATTATTATGTTTGATATCATCTTAACCAGTACCAGACATGTAATTGGACCCATGTAATTAGGAGAATGTGTAATTTTATCTTTCATTATTGTTTTTTATGCCCTGACAAATTTAGTTTTTTTTATTCCTTGAGACCAATCTGAATTCTGGTGTATAGATTACGAGTACAAGACGAAGATAGAGGTCGCAGACATAGGGGTTTGAAGGAGGTTCACAAAAGGTGTGGGGAAAATGCGACTGCGGCGTGGAATGTGTCTTTTTGGAACTAGATGTGACTCGTTACAACCTATACAAGAACTTAACTGTTTTGATTGTTAACTCATGGGTCAAATTATGTCCATCCCGCTGCAACGCGCGGGTTCCCCACTAGTAAAACCTAATATACAAAACGGTTGGACGATCAACGGCACATCATTCTTGACAGAGACATCAGACGCGACAAGAAAATTATTTTGCAAGCTTTCAAGGTTCAAGAATTATTAGAGATCAAGGATTAAACGGGTTCTAATTCTCCGGTTCTTCTTGTTTTCTAGTTTTTCTTATTTTAATTCAATGAACTCAGTTATGCGACTTTGTTTATTTGTTTTTAAGACCATGATGCTTGGCTAAACATTTAAGCCACCTAGACTTGATGAATGGATTGATATAGAGTTTTTACTATTTTCGTTAATTGCATGAATAATATGGATTGATTGTGTTTAGTAAGCAGTTTGATTTAATGGTTTGATGTGTATGCATGCTTTGAGTTGGTTTATTGTTATTATTTGCTTCATATGATTCTTAGTGACGGTCCATATCACAACATAGAGTCGTATTAGGGTATAGGATTTTGGTGAGTGTCTATATCACGTAAGAAAACCTTAACTCTTTAGGGAGAATAGGCCAATAAACCCTAGAAGTAATTGGTAATAATTTGCTAGGTTTTAGTGTTCTGCTAGTCCTAATACCTGGAAAGTGAGGGGCTATTGGTAGGTCTTACCCGGCGAATTGCTTTAGATAGTCCTTGGAAAAGTTCGTGTCTTAGTTGACCTGTCGGTTTTATTAGTCTATGAAGTCAAGTTAATTAATTCAAACTACCCTAGATCTATGATTGGAAAAGAGTAGGTCAACATTAGGGTACTTACACAATAATTAGACAACTGGAAAGGCGTCTAATAACCGGTAGGATTAACAGCTTAGGTAGTTCCAGAGGTTTCTCCTTGAGAAGGGTCGAGGGGCTTAGTTGGTTCTTAATAGGTTTAGTGCTTTAAGATCCCGGTTCCATAATTCATGCATTTAACTTAATCGTTAATTCTTTAAAAGTAATCCAGGATTTTAGTCTAGGTGGTCTCGTCTCTCATATAAGAATCGTCTTTGCCTTCATTCGTCTTTAGTCTAGCTTTAGTTAATTTAGTAGTTTAATATAGATTTCCTTAGTTTTTCCGTAACCCCCCCACCACCACCACCACCAATTAAACAGTTAGAGTCTGTGTCAGTCTAGGTCTAGATAGAGTCTAATTAGCGTAATTAGAGAGTCTCGTGGGTTCGATACTCGGACTTACTGGAGCTATACTGCATTGATCGGTACACTTGCCGTGCGTGGTTTAGTTTTAGATCGAGTCTAAGTTTATAAATTTAAAGCTTAGAGTGTCTAGATTAGGATAATTTTAGTAGTTTTTATTTAACCACATTTAGCACATCAGCAACCAGGCCTTGTTGATCTGACTACTAATGATGTCAACAACACATTTCATCCGAAGCAAACAACCACGCGTGCACATAATTGGAACGGAATATGGTGCGTTTGGATCATCTTGAAGTTCCAATACGATGAGAGACATTCTGTAACAACTCTCACTAAAATCAGTAATTAGGATGGTAATTATCTACTAAGGAAACCCTAATTGAGACACCCAAGTGATTCTGCGTAAACCCTAAAATTTCCAGAATAATCGGAATCAGGATCAGGGCCCCTAAAACTCGGGGGGGGGGGGGGGGGTAAAACCTAGCTAACGATTATCTAAATAAAAAGTTGTTTAAATTTTATTGGCCAAAATTAGTAAGTCAGCAAGGCTAGTCCCGAACCCAGCTACCCTATAAATAGACTGCATCCCTTATGGACCGTAAGGGATATGGCTTACGGTCCGTAAGCATGTCCAAATTCGGGTATAAATAGCCGACCTTGGGACTTGATTTCTGTCCTTAAAACGACGTAAAAAGTCAACATATATACGGAGATATCGTCTGTTTACCACAATTAACACACACGGGTCATGAATCGTTGCCGCAATCAGGGTAATAACTCGATCGCTATTACGATTCAACGTCCGATCGATTGTAACTATCCAACGATTGTTTGAGTGCTGCTCAAATTGAGCTTATACTTTGTTATTCGTCGTGATTTCGACTTGAATATTTAAGTATTGTCTGAATTCGGACCATGCTCTGTTATTCGTTGTGAATCCGTTGAATTGTTAAGTATTGCACCGTACTAATCGTTGTGAGGGTTTAATCTCGTGAATTGACGTAACTGCTGTATTAGTTACTAACCCGTTTGTGTGTGCATTGTTGTTAAATTAGGTTAATCAAGGCTAATCAGTAGGCTTATACTTTGCTCGTTAAATCTGCAATGTGAGTCTTTCTCTTTTTATCAATTGTTTTACAAAACTCCAAGTTATTTTCAAAGTTATAATTACAGGGATTAAGTCTTTGTAATCACCAAGTTACAACCGGTATGTGGGGTTTTGTATACATTACTTGATAATCTTCACCATTGGACAACGAGTTAGCCAATGGGTGATATGACCATAGTCACAGACACCATTGGACAACGGGAGGGCCAATGGGTCGAGTGACAAATACTGTGGGTTGTTGGTTTGATATCAGAAACATTGTAATCGCTCTTAATACTGTAAATTATAACTAAACATGATTTTACATAAACAAGAATGATTCACTCAGTAATTCCCCGCTGACAAAACCTTTTTCAAACATGTTTCAGGTGATCTGTTGTGATCCAAGAAAAGTGCCGTGAAGCACTACAAGCTCAGAGAAGTGGCTCAATGTGAATAAATAAAGAAACATGTTTTGAGAAATAAAGATTTCCCTGTGAAATCATCTTATTATAAATTATGGGATTTTATCCCTAAAACTTTATGTAATATATTAAACGAGCATTTTTAGTATTAAAAGATCCTGTATTGAAAGACTTCCGTTGTCGCCTAAATTAGATACCACGGGATTCCTGCCTCGCGGCTCTTGAACCGGGTCAACCCGGGGCCGAGGGCCGTGACAGGAAAAGGTGGTATCAGAGCCACTGATCGAGCCACTGATTTAAGCCTATTTAAATAAATTAAGTATTTAACAAAATACTTAATTCTATTAATTGCCATTATGTGATTATGTGTTTTATTAACTGGTTATTTGTTAGCTACAGTATGGGTAAACAAAAGCTTTCTGCTATCTACCACAAATTAGATACTGCACCCAAAGAAAAAGGAACTTCCTCAAAATATCCCATAAATATGGACGAGGGAATATTTGTCCGAAAAGCCCAATTTGAAAAACCACTTTCTCCAAGTAAAAGAAACTCGATACCTAGGAAAAGTGGGGAAAAAGGAAAGAAAACCCAATCCAAGAAAGTGAGGTTCAATCCAGAAATCCAGGAAATAGACAATAGTCCACCTTGGGAAGATAAATTAGATGAAAAATGGGCAGACATTTATATGCTAGCCACCGTAGCAAAAAATGCAAATCTCTAAACCACTAATAAAGCATAGTCTAGTAGAAAATTACTACTCAGTAAATAAATAAATCTTAGTGTGTTTCTTTCTTGTTATCCTTTGTACAAATCAGTATGCAATAAAACTTCAATGTTTATTTGTAAAACTTTGTTCCAAAGTTTTAACTTAGAATTTTGTGCATTTTGCATATATGCTATGCAACATGAATGAGATATCGGAAGCATTCCAGAATCTCAACCTCTACCCAGTACCAATTGAAGTCTCCCACGACTTTACTAGTTATATTGCTGACATAGAGGAACCCCTGGAATTCCAAGCTTCACCGTTGGTAAAAGCAAAACCTAAAAAGAGAAGAAGATATGTAGGATGGAGAAAAGTACGCAGGAGGAAGCCAGCCACTAGGAGACTACCTAAAATAGAAAATCCTGTGAGCAAAGGGAAAGAGATAGAGACTGGAGAGAATACTAAACAGACAGAGGTAGGAATAAGGCAAGACAGTAGGCAAAAGGGAATAGAAATTGGAGAGAGCTCGAAACAACATGAGGAAATCACGTTCCAAGACGAAATATGTCACACCCCCAAAATGCCACCCATGGGAAACCCTACTAGGCGTGTGACAAACTAATAACGAGCCACCAATCATATTGAACCAATCACAAGTTATTAAATAAAATCATCAATTATTCATAAAAAAATGCCATCAATAAGTTTAAATGGAAACCAACATGTTCAGCGGAAGCAAATAATAAGCCAAAGTTAAACCGTTTCGAAACCAATGTATAGTATCAATAATTCAAACACATGAATCCTTCCAGTCGACCCATGACCACTCCAGCTACTCCGGACAGCAAGTTCCCAAATCCAAGATATCTAACGACCTGCGAGCATGCAACACGTGTATCAGACAACGCCTGGTGAGTTCATAGTTTTACGAAAACGTTAGTTATCAAGTGTTTAGTTTAATCCATTGAATTTAATTCCTAAAGTAATGTTGATAATATCTCGATACTGAACAAGAGGGCTCCTGATGTATATGACTGCCCTTTCCCACGTACTCCTATCCAGTACTGGGCCCGACTGGGTCATTAGTTCACATCTGTCCTATCCAGGAGCGGTGTGAGGGTGCCAAACCTAAGTAGCGCTACCAACTAATACTCGTTACCCTCCAGGTAACAAAATAAGGGACTTACAAGAATGATAGGTGAGAATATTAACCAATATACCCGTTTTTACCCAAAAGACTTATCCCTCCACGGGATACCCATTGACTGTCCCCGACCACTGGGACGCATGCTCGAATGTAGTGAACTCACTTTAGATTGCTCGGTATATCATGTTACCCGTTCCCGGTTGATCAACAATACCCTACCGTGGTTACCGAAGATAGTCAGTTTAATATTCACGTATATCATGTATCCTTAGTACACGTTACACAAGTTGCGTACAAGCAAAACATTCATCATTATGCAATTCATAGCAGGTAATCGTGCAACTTAACGGTCCATAACATTGTATAGCAAGTATTCTAGTCATAAGCAAATTCACACCACAACTTCATCTTTCACATGACCCATAATAGTAATTCGTTATTTACAAGGATGTGCTAAACTTGTCAAGTTAATGACCCACCTAGGATTGTGCAACCCACGATTTCTCGTTTACTGTTCGTGATACACTTATGGCCCATCAACTAGTACCCAAATCAACCAGGTTCAACTCTCCCTAGTGTGCGGCCCGATTGAATTAATATATGTCCAATAAATAGTGTTGCGCAATTAACTTGTAGGACCTAATTAATTATGCACATAATCATTTTAAAGATTTGTTACGTGAGTGTGCGACTACGTTGCAAGTGTACGATCAGGCCTTATTACGAGTGTAACATGCAAATCCAAGGTGTACTAGTGTGCGGTCCATGAGGGACTGTGTGGTTCGAGTCCGACCCTTGACCCAACCGTTCATTACATGGCCCAGTTTAACCCCCTCCCCAGGCCCATGAGAACGTGTGATCCCGGGGTGTGCGATTGGCCCATCATGACTACACAATTGGAACAGTTACTTGGTTGAAACATTCATGCATTCTAATTTTTCACCTAATCATACAAACTTCTTAATATATCATGGCATAAATAACTACTTACTCTTCACTGACAACATCATTGGAATCCTTAATTGGTTTTTTTAATCAGATTGAAGCTATAGCACATGGGCCACCATTCAAGGTCATCAATTTCAATAACCATCACATCACACTCCTAACAAATGTCATATGTGAATAACTTTAATTACAATTCATGCAATCCAAGACCAGCAGAGACACAACCACAATTAAAACAAGTGGCCGACATCTTCATTATTATTCTCATGCAATTGTGAATTAATGGGTCTTGACAAATCATGATAGACCAATCTAATTGGACCCTCATTTTAGTCACATGCAACTGACAAAGAAATCATGGATTCTAAATCATCATTCAGGAAATCGACAACCTTACAGACAAATCATGACAATACCCTAGGTCATGTTTCTTATCTCATATACCTTACAACACACACGTGCTTCGAAAATCGACAACTATAACACAACACAAGCCACTCCAAGAGAGTTCCGATGATAACTCGGAGATAAGAGGGTTCCGATGAGGATGGTTGCTGCCGCTCCAAGAGAGAATGAGGGCTTCGAGATATACGATATACATCGTCGCCTATTCTAGGGGATATGAACGCGTATTAGGGTTTTGGCTTCTAGGTGATAATACGAGATAAAGAGAGACCCCATATAACTTATGTGCATGATCGAGCCAAGTGGGCCGGACCCCTAACTTGGGCTTCCGCTTCGGGCTAGGGAGGACTTAGGCTGAGAACAAGTTAGCTAATCAAGGGAAGGCACGGCTCATAATCGAGGTGTGCGACATGGTCGTGATTGTGTGACTAGTTTCCTTAGTGACAATTTCTATACTATCCAAATCAATGCAGGAACATTTAATAGCAATCAAATATAGCCAAACAAGTTTAACATAGTGCGCACAAGATTCCCACGTATACCAATCGATGAGACATAACGACACTAAACAGAAAAGTTGCAAAAGTTCAGGTTGTTACATCATCCCCAACTTGAAAGAAATTCCGTCCCGAAATTTAAAAGAAATTCGAAACAGCAAGACATTACATTAACACCGGATGACTGTGTATTTTCCGCGGGTATCACATCATCCCCAACTTGAAAGGGAATTTCGTCCCGAAATTCCTCGATGATAATAAGAGTTTACCCAACCGTTCGAACAACTGGAAATATTAGCGCTCCCTTGATCATTACGCTCCCACCAGGATGTCGGTTCACGTACTGAGTTCTAACAACTTTTAAGATTGGAGTTCAGTTATGTTAATGGATCTTGACGTCCTAGTCCATGATTTCAGTAGATTCCTCTACCACTACATCCTGTCATTAACCTCCGACTCTAATAAGGGTTTCACATGTGCTTCATCGGATGAACACTACCTTAGATTTGAGACATAAGTGATTTCACACACGTTACCCAACTCGACAGGTAATTCTAGCTTGTATTGCACGCCACTTGCCAACATGTTTCCAACCTTTTAATTGACCAAACATAATGTAAGTTAAGCTTGCCACACTTCCCAAAAGGCGTACCGCACCCTCCTAGGGTGAGACTCCCAATAGGAAACGTTCGCCTGCAGCGAACTTCCAGTGTTTCCTAAATTATCAGGTTTCCTGGTGATCACGCGTTGTCGCCACACGATTTCCAATCTAAATAATCTTCCCAAGCATTTCGAGTGCAAGTCCTAGACCCGTGCACTCGAAGAGGTTGTTATCCATCTCAGTCCAACAAAGAGGTTGGTGTTGTCACCCATCCAATGCCTCACACAGAGCTGTATGCATACTAAAACAGTAACGGCTGGATGCCCCAAAGATAAGTGTCCTTCCAAATGTTCACTACAGTCAAGCACGCACATGCTCGCAACTGTCTTGCTCATGTCTAGACGTGAGCTAAGGGGGGTTGTGTAATGCCTGTCATAAATCAGGTATAGATTAAATCAGAGATGATAGGAGTTGGCACCTCGTGCCTAAAAAAACCCACCTCTCTCAGAGGAACATTTACAACTATGAAGACTCGTCAGTTTCCTTGATTGCAGGAAAGTGTACTGATAGCATGAGACAATCAACGATCACCCAGGTGATATTACTTCCGTTCTGAGCTCCAGGTAGTCCGGTGACAACGTTTCATGGCAATCTGTTCCCATTTCCATATGGGTGATTCCGGTTGCTGAAACTTCCCCCATTACTTTCCCACAAGTCAACCTTCATTCACATGCATGGCTAGGTGAGCCTTCATGCCCGATTACTAGTGCAAGATTTATAGATTCTAATGACTCTCATCAAAACTCAGATGACTAGGACATCGAGGCCGGTATGCTTTGCTCAACACAAATTCCCTAGAGTTGCCGTATAATAAGGTCCACGTTCGCTCCTTGGGGTAGCAATATCGTCCGACATGCCTACGGTCGCTTCTCCATGCCCCGCATGGGTTCACTCAAAATCCTCTTCCTTCAGTTCTCCAGTTTGAATAGGGCGAGTCGGATCAGGCAAGTTAGAGTCGATAGTGTGCTGCAAAGCTCATGCACGTTCAAGTTTCATAGTTGTAATCATCCAAAGTTCCCTCCAGCGATGCCACTAACTGATTTAGCTCTTTCGAAACCAGGGTACACGGGAGGCTCTTGTGATCGGTCTAAGTAGTACATTTGGTACCGTCCAAGTAATGCCTCCAATTTACATCCATAGACCACGGTTTCCACTGCAGGTTGTGTGTCGTGTATCTCCTCTATGCAAATCCATTACGTAAGTCATCACTCACTCGTGTTGCGTCGACGTGTACTGTGACTCTGATTTGAACCATAATGATACCACTGAATCACCCGCACCCTCGAGTAAAGACGATGCTCAGTGTATTGCAGAGTTGGGATTTGAAAGCTGAAAAAGACGTCCTCTTGTTCTGCCTTTCACGAACACAGCACCTGGCTGTGCTAAAGAGATTTAAGCTACGCGACCTTCGAAAATCCTGTGATTAATCTGCGATAATATCAAGCGAGACCAAGAAATTGTCGTATCCTTGAAGGACTTTTTGGTGTCGATCAGTTTCCAACGAAAACAGGTCCTAGCGAGATCCATGTGCATTCCCACTTCGTTGATTACATGACCCAAAAAAAAAGTACCTCTCGAATCCAGAATTACATGTATCAAGACTTCGCGCGGTGTAGCTCCTCCCTCAGGAGCTCTCAAATAAGATACAAAGTTGTCCATGATGTTCTTTTCTCCTGGAAAAGATTTAAAACGTTGCCCAATAGCATGGTCGGTTCACATGATCCATAAATCTGCGGGTGTGACGATTAACTCAATGGTCAAGGTGTACAAAGTCGCAATGGCCGTATCGCGCTTCCTATGCCATTTCAGGAACATTTTCTCCTTGGACTTCCATCAGATAATAGTTCATTCGTTAGTCCATCCTCGAATGGAAGTTTGTCCCTCGCAACTAGTCGACAGGTTGTCACTACATGGTCGAGGAAAATGGTCCTCGAATGTCTCCTTGTTAAGTTTTCGATAATTAGTACACATACGAAAAGGCTTATATGCACGGACATAACTGGGGCTTCCCAAAGCGAAGACTAGGTCCGACAAAAACTCCTGTCCAACAGTTCTCGTAGTAGCTTATATATAGTTCTTGCAACACTCCTGGTGCAAGATGGTATGAATGCGAGTATTCGGAGCTGCCTCTGGCGTGAGATCAACTAAGATTCCGATTAACAGTTGCGGTAGTAAACCTGAAAGTTCCGAGAATAGCATACTGAGACGAGTCACAACAATTGGTGAATCCTTGATCCTATTATCCTTAACCTTATCATCAGAAACGGTTGCTAACATAGCGGGGTCATCCCTCCATAGACACTTCTGGGCCCTCATAGCTGGAATGGCGCTAACCCTTGCACCAGTCTGACGCTTTAGAACAAATAACAATCCACCACACAAAATTTTCTCACTGCTGGGTACATCCGCGTGAGTCCTGGATACCCAGTCCAGACTAACTACCGCATTGTAGCCATCTAGGATAGTAGAAAGAAGATCGGTGTTGAGTACCTGCCCCACAAGGTCGAGTTTGCATCCCAACTAACATATGCAGTTCCATCTGACTTGCCATCAGCCGATTCCACAGCGGGTTCGGTTTCAAGAAGCATCAGGGTTAAGCAAAACAGTGACGAAGTGATTAGTTACCAAGAAAGTGTAGGCCACCCTATTGTTATAATTCTGGCGTCACCCACTCCGAACCGAAATGTCCTTCGCAAGTACCATATCAAGTGTCGTTGCTACTGCCACTAGAATTCTCGAAACTGTCATTTCTCCCTGGGTCGTTGGAGTCTTGCCTTAACATCGGTCATTCCCCGATGAAACCACCATCGTTCCAATACCGAAAGTCAGGATTTGCAAGCACCTTGCTGTCATCGTGACTGTTGCTCGATATTGAGTCCTGCGATCTTTCACCAACAATGTCCATCTCTTCACATTCCGTGCCACGTTCCATGGCGTTACTCATTGTGCTGGCA